>NC_058521.1:575512259-576149759 GCF_904849725.1 Hordeum vulgare subsp. vulgare
AGTTACGTTTGATTCTTTCCAATAAATTCCACTTGTGGTCAATATCCTTCTTCATAAAAGAACTGGTACAGGAAGTGTCAAGCATGGTACGATCTTCATGAGAAAGCCGAGCATAAAAGTTTGGAGTGATAATTTCTCTCGAGAGCTCATGATTGGGGCATGAATATAGCATTGATTTAAGCCTCCCCCAAGCTTGATCTATGCTTTCCCTGTCATGAGGCCAAAAGTTATAAATATAATTCCAATCACGATGTACTAAATGCATAGGATAAAACTTTTGATGAAATTCCAATTTCAACCGATTGTAGTCCCATGATCCAGTATCATCACATAGCCTATACCATGTCAATGCCTTATCCTTCAAAGATAAAGAAAATACTTTCTTCTTTACCTCATCCTCGGGCAAACCTGCAAGCTTAAATAAACCACAAACTTCATTGCTACTGCAAGAAAAGACCTTCCAAGCGCGCCAGAAACACGTGGAATCCTCAGCAACGGCACCAGGAATCCTTATGCTACGGCTATGCCTTTAGGGACTTCCTAGGAAAATATGCAAAGGATTTCCCCGCGGCCCTGGAGCCTTGCGTTGGTGTTCCCTCGAAGCGGAAAGGGTGATGTAGCGCAGCGGTGATAAGTATTTCCCTAAGTTTTGAGAACCAAGGTATCAATCCAGTGAAAGAGTATCACAAGTGCGTGCACAAACACAAAAAGCTTGCTCCCAACGCTATGAAGGGGTTGTCAATCCCTTATAGATTGTTTGCCAAGTGAGAACTGAAAGCAACAAAGTAACAAAGCGAAGTAAAAGCGAAAGTGGAAACGATAGGTGTGAATAGACCCGGGGACCGTAGTGTTCACTAGTGGCTTCTCTCATGAAAGCAAGTAGACGGTGGGTGAACAAATTACTGTCGAGCAATTGATAGAACCGCGCAAATTCATGACGTCATCTATGTCAATGATTATATCTATAGGCATCACGTCCAAAACAAGTAGACCGATACTTTCTGCATCTACTACTATTACTCCACACGTCGACCGCTATCCAGCATGCATCTAGTGTATTAAGTCCAAAAGAACAGAGTAACGCCTTAAGCAAGATGACATGATGTAGATGGACAATCTCATATCTACGACAAAGCCCACCTTGTTACCCTTGATGGCAACTACACGATGTGTGCCTTGCTGCCCCTACTGTCACTGGGAAAGGTCACTACACGGTAAGAACCCAAAAGCAAGCACTTTTCCCATTGCAAGAATCGGAGAGACTTACAAGGATATCAAATGATGCATATAAGAAATCAGCAAAGACTCAAATATATATCATAGATAATCTGATCACAAATCCATAGTTCATCGGATCTCGACAAACACACCGCCAAAGAGGATTACATCGGATAGATCTCCATGAAGATCATGGAGAACTTTGTATTGAAGATCCAAGAGAGAGAAGAAGCCATCTAGCTACTAACTACAGACCCGTAGGTCTGAAGTGAACTACTCACGAGTCATTGGAGGGGCGTTGATGTTGATGTAGAAGCCCTCCAACTCCAAAGTCCCCTCCGGCAGGGCACCGGGAAGGGTCTCCAGATGAGATCTCGCGGAAACGGAAGCTTGCGGCGGCGGAAAAATGTTTTCTTGGATTCCCTGATTTTTTTTCTGTATTTTAGGGAATATATAGGCGAAGGAGCTAGGTCAGGGGGGCGCCAGGGAGGCCACAAGCCTGCTAGCCGCCGCCCCCTGGTGGCGGCTACATGGTTTGTGGGCCCCCTTTAGCTCTCCTCGCTTGGCCCTCAAGCCCCCTGATCTTCTTCCATTCGGGAAAAATTTATTTCGGGAATTTTATTCCGTTTGGACTCCGTTCCAAAATCAGATCTGAAAAGAGCCAAAAACACAGAAAAAACAGGAACTCGCACTTGGCACTGAATTAATAAGTTAGTCCCAAAAAAGATATAAAAGCTACATAAAACATCCAAAGATGACAAGATAACAGCATGAAACCATCAAGAATTATAGATACGTTTGAGACGTATCATTCATCTACATAGATTAGAAGCAAGTCTGGATGTGAAGATCCATCTCTTGTAAAAGGATTAGCGAGCAGTTTCTCAAGCATAGCCGAAGGAATTTCATAAAAGATATTTTAAGTAGGTACCTTGGGTTGAGGAGCAACTCTCGTGCTTCCGTTCATGGTGAAGATAACCCGAACAAATTCCTCAAAGGAACAGTTTCCATTGTGACAAGTGACAATAAATTTCAGCACAGTATATAAATGTTTCCTTACCAAATTGCACTTACCAAAGGCGCTTCACTCCCCGGCAACGGCGCCAGAAAAGAGTCTTGATGACCCACAAGTATAGGAGATCAATCGTAGTCCTTTAAATAAGTAAGAGTGTCGAACCCAACAAGGAGTAGAAGGCTCTGATAAACGGTTTTCAACAAGGTAATAACTGCAAGCACTGAAAGTAGCAGTAACAAGTGATGGTGTAGTGAGGTGAAACGTAGCAGGTGAAAAGTAACAAGTAACAAGTAGTAGCAACGGTGCAGCAAAGTGGCCCAACCCCTTTTGTAGCAAGGGACAAGCCTGAACAAAGTCTTATAGGAAGTACAATGCTCCCGAGGACACACGGGAATTTCTGTCATTCTAGTTTCATCATGTTCATATGATTCACGTTCGTTACTTTGATAGTTTGATAAATGGGTGGACCGGCGCTTGGTACTGCCCTTACTTGGACAAGCATCCCACTTATGATTAACCTCTCTCGCAAGCATCCGCAACTACAAAAGAAGAATTAAGACAACGTCTAACCATAGCATTAAACTAGTGGATCCAAATCAGCCCCTTACGAAGCAACACATAGACTGGGGTTTAAGCTTCTATCACTCTAGCAACCCATCATCTACTTACTACTCCCAAATACCTTCCTCTGGGCCCAAATATGGTGAAGTGTTATGTAGTCGACATTCACATAACACCACTAGAGGAAAAGACAACATACATCATTTCAAAATACCGAACGAATACCAAATTCACATGACTATTAATAGCAATACTTATCCCATGTCCTCAGGAACAAAAGTAACTACTCACAAAGCATAATCATAATCATGATCAGAGGTGTAATGAGTAGCATCAAGGATCTGAACATAAACTCTTCCACCAAGTAATCCAACTAGCATCAACTACAAAGAGTAATCAACGCTACTAGCAACCTAACAAGTACCAGTCGGAGTCGCGAGACGGAGATTGGTTACAAGAGATGAACTAGGGTTTGGAGATGAGATGGTGCTGATGAAGATGTTGATGGTGACGATTCCTCTCCGATGAGAGGAGTTTTGGTGATGACGATGGCGACGATTTCCCCCTCCGGGAGGGAAGTTTCCCCGGCAGGATCATCCTGCCGGAGTTCTAGATTGGTTCTGCTCAAGTTCCGCCTCGTGGTAGCAGAGGATCCACGAAGCTCCGCCCTAATTTTTTCCCGGACGAAACCCATCATATAGCAAAAGAGGGGGGCCAGTGGGCCACCAGGGTGCCCACAAGCCCTGTTGCCGCGACCAGGGGGGTAGGCCGCGGCCACCAGGCTTGTGGGCCCCTGGCAGCTCCCCTCTGGCACTTCTTTCACCCAATAGTTTTTATATATTCCCAAAAAAATTCCATGTTGATTTTCGGGGCATTTGGAGTTGTGCGGAATAGAGGACTCAGACTTGCTCCTTTTCCAGTCCAGAATTCCAGGTGGCGGTATTCTCCCTCTTCAAGTAAACCTTGCAAAATAAGAGAGAAAAGGCATAAGTATGGTACCACAAAGTATAATAACAGTCCATAAAGCGATAAATATTAACATGAAAGAATGATGCAAAATGGACGTATCAATCGACGTATGGAGAAAACGGTGCTAGAATTGTTGAATGGCTCTGTTATTCAATATTAATGATCTACAGAAGAGCCAATGTTACCTTGTCTTCTCCTTTGAATAAATTTATTCACGGGTTCCAGTTTAGTCCAAGGCACACTTGCACTATTATTATTTTCACATTGTTCAGTCATGTTAAGTGAAAGGCAATAATGACGATGATTTGATGAAGTGATTGCGGTGAAGGAAGTTGGTATGAACTCTTCTTGTTCTTTGTTTTTGTGAATATGTTTAGGTGAGTCGATCTTGATTCATCATATTATGAGTAAACACGTTTGTGATGACAATTAGAGATTATAGTTGATCATGACATGATTAAATAGCTAGGGGTGGTCAATGATTTATCTTGTGTGTAAACATGCATTAAAATGGTTATGAAGTAGTATGATAGTATGGTATCCTCCTCTGAGTAACTCGAGTAGCTTGACTTGGCACATGTCCAAACATGTAATTGATTCAAAACCAATGCTACCTTCATGCTGTTTATATTCAGAGTGTCTATAACCTACAAGATCGTATTCAATATTAATTATTCGTAATGCATGACTATGACCGTTGTCGCCCTCTAGCTGGTCACTTCTCAATCTATGTGCTAGCCTTCACGTGTACTAAGCGGGAATGCTGCTTGTGCATCCAAAATATTTAAACCTGAGTTGTTACAGATGAGTCTGCCATATCTACTTATATGCGGTATTACCTTGCCGTTCCAAGTAAATATAGACATGCCACCTCTAAACATTCAAATAAACATATGTTTTGTGTGGTCGTACCGTTCATGGAGTGGTGAGGCAGTCAGTATCTTCCACGCTAAGCGGGTTATTCTCAAGATGGGCGTTTATTCTCCTATCATTGCACGAGGGACGTTGCTAAAAATGATGCCAAATCCTACATAATCAAAAATAATTAAAATCAAAAATAAATTAAACAAACTCCCTTGGAAAGTTGATTGTTGGAGGGTACCCATGAATTCGGCTAGCCATGGCTTGTGTATGTGTAGTGGAGGGGAGTAAACTTTATAATTTCAATTGGGAACCGCTAATAATGTGTTTAGAATGGAAGATACTGAAATCATGTGTCGTGACGTTGACAGGAAAAGCATACTACCAAAAATTATATTTCATCTCTGTTTTAAACCTTGAGATTTAGCACCGCTGCAAATCAATGCTTTCCTATGCGAAGGTCCCGTCTATTTAATTTCATGTTATTTACTTTTATTTTTGAGTCATCATATTCACATCAAAGCACCAGTCATAAGAGCTCTATTATCATTTTTATGCATTGAGTCTATATAATGTTGGATGTGAGTATGACTGGATCTCTTCTACCTTGAATTACAATATTTAATCATTGCTTGAATCTTAGAGGCGCTTTGCATTTATGTTTTGCGATCTCAGAAAGGGCTAGGGAGATACCATGCTATCATATTATATCATGATTGTTTGACAAATTATTGACATGTGTGATATCTTATTAGTGCTTGCTAGTTAGTTGTGTTTTTGTCGTGAGTAAATATGAGACTTAAGTGTTCTCATTGAAATGGTTAGTTTATAATCTTTGTTGAAAAATCGAACACTAGTTAAGCATATATACAACAACGAGAACAAAAGAGTTTGTAAAAGTTCTCTTTATCACTTTTAGTTTATCAACATAACTGCTTGAGGACAAACAATGAGTTAAGGTTGGGCGAGCTAATACGTAGCAAACATATCAGGTTGGGGGAGCTAATATGTACAAAATGTATCTACTTTTTGAAACACTTTTGTCCTTGTTTTGGACTATAATTTCAATGATTTGAATGAAACTAACCGGGATTGACGTTGTTTTCAGCAAAACTACCATGGTGTTATTTCTGTGCAGAAATAAAAGTTATGCATTGAGTTGGAAATCAACGGAGATTTTTTTTGAGAATATATAAAAATAGTGTCGGAATAAGTTAGTGGAGGACACCCACCAGGACTCCATGAGCCTGGGGGCGCGCCCCCTGAGCTCGTGGGCCCCTCGAGCCTCGAGCTGACCTAATTCCAACTCCATAAGTACCATTTTGCGGAGAAATTTTTTAGAGAGAAACTTTCATTGCGTTTGACGGGATATAGCCACCGCCACCTCGTGTTTTTCCTTGGGAGGGCTGATCTACATTCCATTTGGAGCTCCGAGGAGGGGGATTCGTCACGGTCGTCATCACCAACCCTTCTCCATCAACAATGCCATGATGCTCACCACCGGGAGTGAGTTATTCCTTCGTAGGCTTGCTGGACAATGATGGGGTTGGATGAGATTTGTCATGTAATCGAGTCAATTTGTTTGGGGCTTGATCCCTAGTATCCACTATGTTCTGACACTGATGTTGCTATGACTTTACTATGTTTAATGCTTGTCACTAGGACCCAAGTGCCATGATTTCAGATCTGAACATATTTTGATTCTATGGATATGAGATTTTTTTGGATCCTATCTTGCAAGTTATATGAATCTATTATGTTTTCTGACCCGTAGACCCAAGGTGACAAAAAATGGGATCATCTCTCATGAGGACCATAGTATGAGGAGTCCATGTATTGACCATGTGTTAATGCTTTGTTCTAGTTGTCTATTAAAAGGAGTCCTTACTATCCCTTAGATTTCCTTATGGACCTCGCTGCCACGGGAGGGTAGGACAAAAGATGTCATGCAAGTTCTTACTATGAGCATGTATGATTATATACGGAATACATGCCTACATTATATTGATGAATTGGAGCTAGTTCTCTCACTCTCTAGGTTGTGACTGCTACATGATGAATGTCCTTGCAATTGGAGCTAGTTCTCTCACTTTTAATTTATTGATTTTATTTACATATGTGTCACTACAAGATTTAATCCTTGCAATTGGCGGGAACAACGCAATTGCTTTGCGTCTGTCCATGTACTGTTTATCTTGTTTGTGTGACGTATCCTATTGGTTTGAGAAACCTTGGTTCTTAACCAAGGGAAATATTATCTGCTACTATACTGCTTCACCCTTACTCTTTGGGGGAAAACCCAACATCTACACCAAGTAGAAGAACTTACCTTCCCAATCTTGACCGTGTCCACCTCTCCTACCATTCATCGCTCTGACAACGGGACGGGCTGGGACCCCAGGGCTTCGGTCCGGTAGTGATATTTGTAGGAATAGTTTAGCATTTGTTGTTGATCGGTGACAACAAGATGATCGAAACACAATCAACATGGAATAAAGAATCCTACCAAACCCTCGCTCTAGTGGTGCTTCTTACTATTGGGAGGCATGGGGGGGGATGGTGTGTCCCTTGAGGAGGTGGCTCTCGACGGATGACGACGTGATACGTCTCCAACGTATCTATAATTTCTAATTGTTTCCATGCTATAATATTATCATTTTAGGATGCTTTTAGGATGTTTATATACCAATTAATATTATTTTAAAGCACTAACCTATTAGCCTAGTCCCTAGTGCCAATTGCTATTTTCTGCATGTTTTTGGCTTTTCAGGTTTACAGTACCAAACGTAGTTCAATTGGCATGAAACTTTTTTATGTTTTTTCTGGACCAAAAGAAGACGTGGAAGCTTTAGGAGGGGATCGGAGGCCGCACGAGGGAGACACCACACAACACGGCACACCCAGGGGGGGTGGTCGCACCCTGATGTGTGGTGGGGCCCCCAAGGTGCCTACTGACGTCCCTCTTTGCTCTATAAATCCTCAAATATCACAAAACCCTACAAGAGCCACCAAAAACACTTTTTCCGACGATGCAACTCTCTGTTCCTCCATGTGCCCATCTGGAGCCCTTTTTCGGTACCCTGCCGGAGGGGGGATCTATCACGAAGGAGCTCTACATCAACCTTATTGTTCCCATGGTGATGTATCAGTAGTTTAGCACAGACTTACAGGTCCATAGTTAGTACCTAGATGGATCTATGTGTCCCTCTCTTGATATTCAATACAATGATCATTGCATCTTCGCTTTGATCTATCCGATGTAATTCTTTTGTGCGGTGCATTTTTTGGGATCCGATGAATTGTGGTTTTATGTTTAGATGATTCATGATAAAGATTTGAGTCATGTATGAATTCTGTTATGATTCCTATTTGCATGATTATCATAGTTTCATTAATCTCTATGATCTATTGAAATAGTTTGGCCAACTAAATTGATATTTCTTTAGTGAGAGGGGTGTGTTATAGTGGGTTCAATCTGACGTGGTTCTATATCCAAGTGACAAAAAGAGACAAGGACACATCTTTTTATTTTTGCCACTAAGGATAAAACGATGGGGATAATTCATATTGATTGAGTTCTTTTTGTCTACATCATGTCATTGTTCTCCAAGCATTACTCTATTTTACTTAATACTCTAGATGGATGCTGGATAGCGGTCGATGGGTCGAATAATAGTAATAAGTGCAGCCAGGAGTGACCCTATTAGCTTATGGACATGATGCCTATATATACATGATCATTGCCATGAATATCACATAATTATGCTCTTTTCTATCAATTGCCCAACAGTAATTTGTTTACCCATCATATGCCTACTACATGAGAGATGCCATTAGTGAAAACTACGCCCCGGGTCTATTCACTTATAAGTTTTAAAATGCTACAATTACCTTGCAGCCTTTATTTAATTTTTATTTACTTTGCAATTATCAACTTTCATCTATGCACTTTATTTGCTTGCAAATAACGAGACGAAGGGGATTGACAACCCTCTTGCCTGCGCTGGGTGCAAGTGTTTGGTTCTTTGCGTGCACTCATTGAAGATGGTGTTTGGTTGTTATTCCTATTGTTTTGATAAGCCTCGGTTTTCTACCGTGGGAAATACTTATCCATACTGTTCTGCATCACCCATTCCTCTTCACGGAAAACCAAACGCAGATCACAAGTATCTCGATGCTTCGTCATCGAGATGGTCTTTTGGGATGGCCCACATTGATTCCCTTCGACGGAACATAATGGACACACCTTCAAGTTAAATTATCACCTTCTCCTCGAATCAGCGAGGTTAGGTGTCACACCCTATTTTTGCTATCACCTGTGTGTGTTGTAAAATTCTGAGCTTGTTAAAACTTTTTCAAAACTAATGATGTGAGTGCCATGATTGACATTGTATGCTTGTATGCTTGATCATGTGAGGATTTAAAACCCTAAATTCCTTGGTACTATTATTGATTTCCAAAACTTTGCTTATTACTGACCAAAGTAAAACCACCTTGAGTTGCACTACATATCCTTGATAGCAAGAAGTGCTTCTACTCATATTTGGTAATCTGATTTTTACCTATCTTTATATTTCAAAACCACAAAAATAATTATTTTTGTGATTATTTTCCTAATTAAATAACCTGTCCATTTCTAAGGTCAGAATTGGTATTTCAACATGGAAAAATACTTTTCTGCTTTGGAAAAATCTGATTAAATTTAGAGATGATCATAATGACATATATTTTCCATACATAGGATTTTAAACCCCATTTTATATTATTTTTATTGATTAAAACTATAAAAGCTATTTCTGTCTGTTTTGGCATTTTGAAATAATTCCAATGGAAATATTCTCAATAAATTCCTAGAAAATTCCAGTGGTATCCCTAAGCCTTGTTTGGTGTCCACATAAAGTTTCACCTTGATCAAAGGTGGATAAGGACCCCAAATAACCAAAAAACCCTGTCTGTCCAGAATCAAGTTAGAGCAACTCTACATATCAAAGTTTGTCCAATGAGGCTAAAACTTTGCAGGAGTGCCTAATACCTCAAATGAGGGGTCCACGCCAAAAATGGGATTTGTGGGACTTAGTTTGCCCACACTTCCTTTGGAAGGAACAAATCTGGTCATATTGGAGTGTTTTGAAGTTTACAAAGCTAAACTTGTCCTTTGGAGCTCTAACTTGGTGGAACTCCATGGTTTACCTCCAAAACCAAACCTGTTAAGTCTCAGCACCAGTGGTGGGGTGCAACCCCTTAAACCCAGTGTCGAACACCATCTCACAGATAGGAAAAAGACACCTTAGCCACAGCTAAACCAAACTCCTTTGCTTCAAACTCTTAGAGTAAGTGGCCAGCACCTGTATCTAACCCTATTCAACTGGCCCCTCACTGGTTCAAAGTGGAAAGGCCAAACCCCAATTTAGACCTCAGTTCATGACTGACAGCACCAGTTTTTCTTGCCTCCTTTGACCAGCCGAAGCTCCCACTAAAACCAAACGGCTAGCCACACCCCCAGCAACTGCCAGGACATGCTAGACACGTCCAAAGTGCCTCAGAGCGCACCAGCATGTCGTGGCATGCCAAAACTGTGCTCTGGGAGTGCTACAGGGAGTCACCAAGGTGGGGGCGACGCCCTCGGCCAGTTCCATCCTCCTTCGAGATGTCCAACCTCTTCCCCGACGACCCCTCTGCGTCGGGCAAGCCTCAGGGCCCCTCCTCTCTCGTGCTAGAGTTGGCGACGCGTGCCCGCGCGCTCTAGAACCGGCCAAGGTTGCGCGGCCACGAATGCTCGCCTTCTCTCTCTCTCTCTCTCTCTCTGCTGCAGATGGTTCGGGCGGTCCAATACCACGTCCAGAGACCGTGGTTTCAACCCCAACCTCTCTCCGCGCACCCATGCGTGCCACGGTGAGGCACGGGCGCTCCCGAATCTGCTCACCGTCGCGGGCCTATAAATAGCCCCCCTCGCTCCAGCACCCCTCAGATAGCTTCGGCACGATCACTAGTACCTCCTTAGCCACCCCAGCAAACCAGCAGAGCCCCGGTGCTCGAGATCGATCGAGGCCCCTCTGCCTCGGAGCTCCGGTCGATCTCCGGCTACACGACGGCTCCTGCACCACTCGACCCACCAAACTGACCCCCTCGATCCCAGGAAGCTTTCCCCTAACTCGCCCGAGCTTTTCCGTGTCTCTAGCCACCCCTCGACCACCTCCCGAAACCCCTCCGCCATGGCCTCCTCGTCGCCGGTGAACCCCTGACTGCCCGTCGTTGTTTCAACCACCAGCAGGTAGGCGACGGTCAGGCAAACCCATTCCCGTGTTCATTGGAGCATGAGCGCGTCGGCAACCTCGTCGGCGTCCTCCTCCTCCTCTCTGGTCGGAGGTAGGAGACGACCCCGACAGGTGTGCCCCACCTGTCAGTGGCCCAGCCTCCTCCCCCGCGCTAGCCTTGGCCACTGATCGCAGGGCCCCGCACGTCAGGTTCAAACCTGACGGCGCGCGCGCCTGGGCAGGCTGTCGGCTGGCCATGGGCCAGCCCAGCTCTGGGCCGAGCCAGGCCAGGAGCTAGCCTAATTTTGTTTTTATTTTAAAACTCTGGTTTCTAAGATTTTTATGAAAACATTTAACCAGTCTAAAAATATAATTCTTCCACTGTTATTTTTCTAAAAATGTGTAGTATTTAATGGTATGCTTAGATAAATTTTTCTAGCAACTATTATATTTTATAATAATAAAAAGGGCTAAAATGGAATAGTTTTGCTTCTCCTTGGTTGTTTTCAAAAATATTCCTTCAAGGAAAACTAAGGCAAATATTTTTAAAATGATATCTTAGATTTGTCAGTAATAGGGAACATTTTTAAAATGACTTTGTGGATTGTTTCTGTGTGAGCTATTTCTTATTTATTGTTGTATAGACGATAGAAAATCCGTGTGACGAGGGAATCGGAGCGGAAGACCTCGAAGACTTCGGGTACTTAGCTGACCAAGGCAAGCAACCCTTTTACCATGACTGAGCATATGTTACTTTGCGTGTTAAAATAGCAAGTATTCCCGTTGCATATGATCATAAGTGCCGGTAATCATTTGATATGATCTTATCGAAGGTTCCTCCGGAGTATTTTGCATTGAGTTTGACTCTAGCCCTTCAGGGTCATGCTAATACCATGTTACGAGCATGTTGTTGACGTAAAGCAAGAGTTTATGAAAACCCCATGGGGCGCCACTAATGCCCGAGGGTGATGATGAGTTAGGTGGTCACTTTTGGTGAAGTTATTGTTGGGGAACGTCGCATGGGAAACAAAAAATTTCCTACGCGCACGAAGACCTATCATGGTGATGTCCATCTACGAGAGGGGATGTGTGATCTACGTACCCTTGTAGACCGTACAGCAGAAGCGTTAGTGAACGCGATTGATGTAGTGGAACGTCCTCACGTCCCTCGATCTGCCCCACGAACCGTCCCGCGATCAGTCCCACGATCTAGTGCCGAACGGACGGCACCTCCGCGTTCAGCACACGTACAGCTCGACGATGATCTCGGCCTTCTTGATACAGCAAGAGAGACAGAGAGGTAGAAGAGTTCTCCGGCAGCGTGACGGCGCTCCGTAGGTTGGTGGTGATCTTATCTCAGCAGGGCTCCGCCCGAGCTCTGCAGAAACGCGATCTAGAGGAAAAACCGTGGAGGTATGTGGTCGGGCTGCCGTGGAAAAGTCGTCCCAAATCAGCCCTAAAACCTCCGTATATATAGGGGGAAGAGGGGGAGCCTTGCCTTGGGGTCCAAGGACCCTCAAGGGCTTCGACCGAGCCAAGAGGTCAACCCTCCCCTTCCAAACCGAGTCCAACTAGGTTTGGAAGGAGGAGTCCTTCCCCCTTTTCCCACCTCCCCTTTTTTTTCTCTTTGATTTTCTTCCTATGGTGCATAGGGCCTTCTTGGGCTGTCCCACCAGCCCACTAAGGGCTGGTGCACCACCCCCAAGGCCTATGGGCTTCCCCGGGGTGGGTTGCCCCCCGGTGAACTCCCGAAACCCATTCGTCATTCCCGGTAACTCCGAAAACCTTCCGGTAATCAAATGAGGTCATCGTATATATCAATCTTCGTTTCCGGACCATTCCGGAAACCCTCGTGACGTCCGTGATCTCATCCGGGACTCCGAACAACATTCGGTAACCAACCATATAACTCAAATACGCATAAAACAACGTCGAACCTTAAGTGTGCAGACCCTGCGGGTTCGAGAACTATGTAGACATGACCCGAGAGACTCCTCGGTCAATATCCAATAGCGGGACCTGGATGCCCATATTGGATCCTACATATTCTACGAAGATCTTATCGTTTGAACCTCAGTGCCAAGGATTCATATAATCCCGTATGTCATTCCCTTTGTCCTTCGGTATGTTACTTGCCCGAGATTTGATCGTCCGTATCCGCATACCTATTTCAATGTCGTTTACCGGCAAGTCTCTTTACTCATTCCGTAATACAAGATCCCGCAACTTACACTAAGTCACAGTGCTTGCAAGGCTTGTGTGTGATGTTGTATTACCGAGTGGGCCCCGAGATACCTCTCCGTCACACGGAGTGACAAATCCCAGTCTCGATCCATACTAACTCAACGAACACCTTCGGAGATACCTGTAGAGCATATTTATAGTCACCCAGTTACCTTGCGACGTTTGATACACACAAAGTATTCCTCCGGTGTCAGTGAGTTATATGATCTCATGGTCATAGGAACAAATACTTGACACGCAGAAAACAGTAGCAACAAAATGACACGATCAACATGCTACGTCTATTAGTTTGGGTCTAGTCCATCACGTGATTCTCCTAATGACGTGATCCAGTTATCAAGCAACAACACCTTGTTTATAATCAGAAGACACTGACTATCTTTGATCAACTGGCTAGCCAACTAGAGGCTTGCTAGGGACAGTGTTTTGTCTATGTATCCACACATGTATATAAGTCTTCATTCAATAGAATTATAGCATGGATAATAAACGATTATCTTGATACAGGAATTATAATAATAACTATATATTATTATTGCCTCTAGGGCATAATTCCAACAGTCTCTCACTTGCACTAGAGTCAATAATCTAGCCCTCACATCATCATGCGGATTATTTGTAATAAATCTAACACCCATACAGTTCTGGTGTTGATCATGCTTTGCCCGTGGAAGAGGTTTAGTCAGCGGGTCTGCTACATTCAGATCTGTGTGCACTTTGCATATATTTACGTCCTCCCCTTCGACGTAGTCGCGGATGAGGTTGAAGCATCGTTTGATGTGTCTGGACTTCTTGTGAAACCGTGGTTCCTTTGCTCGAACAAGGTTATTGGATTCAGTGCACTTGGCACCACTACAAGATCCGTCATGAAGTGCTTCATCCAGACACCCTCCTTAGCCGCCTCCGAGGCAGCCATGTACTCCGCTTCACATCTAGAATCTGCTATGACGCTTTGCTTGGAACTGCACCAGCTTACCGCACCCCCATTAAGAATAAATACGTATCCGGTCTGCGACTTAGAGTCGTCCGGATCTGTGTCAAAGCTTGCATCGACGTAACCCTTTACGGCGAGCTCTTCGTCACCTCCATACACGAGAAACATCTCCTTAGTCCTTTTCAGGTACTTCAGGATATTCTTGACCGCCGTCCAATGATCCACTCCTGGATTACTCTGGAACCTGCCTGCCATACTTATGGCCAGGCTAACGTCCGGTCTAGTGCACAACATTGCATACATGATAGAACCTATGGCTGAAGCATAGGGGACGGTGCTCATATGCTCTCTATCCTCATCAGTTGCTGGGCAGTGAGTCTTACTCAATCTCGTACCTTGTAAAACTGGCAAGAACCCTTTCTTGGACTGTTCCATTTTGAACCTCTTCAAAACTTTATCAAGGTATGTGCTTTGTGAAAGTCCTATCAGGCGTTTTGATCTATCCCTGTAGATCTTAATGCCTAGAATGTAAGCAGCTTCTCCTAGGGCCTTCATAGAGAAACTTTTATTCAAGTAATCCTTTATGCTCTCCAAAAACTCTACGTTGTTTCCAATCAGCAATATGTCATCCACATATAATATTAGAAACGCCACAGAGCTCCCACTCACTTTCTTATAAATACAAGATTCTCCAACCACTTGTATAAACCCAAATGCTTTGATCACCTCATCAAAGCGTTTGTTCCAACTCCGAGATGCTTGCACCAGTCCAAAAATGGATCGCTGGAGCTTGCACACTTTGTTAGCATTCGTAGGATCGACAAAACCTTCGGGTTGCATCATATACAACTCTTCCTTAAGGACACCGTTAAGGAACGCCGTTTTGACATCCATCTCCCAGATTTCATAATCGAAAAATGCAGCTATTGCTAACATGATTCTGACGGACTTAAGCATCGCCGTCATAGTCAACTCCTTGAACTTGTGAAAAACCCTTTGCCACAAGTCGAGCTTTATAAACGGTCACATTGCCGTCAGCGTCCGTCTTCCTCTTAAAGATCCATTTGTTCTGAATAGCCTTGCGGCCCTCAGGTAGTACTTCCAAAGTCCACACTTTGTTCTCGTACATGGATCCTATCTCGGACTTCATGGCTTCTAGCCATTTTTTGGAATCCGGGCCCACCATTGCTTGTTCATAACTTGCAGGTTCATTGTTGTCTAACAACATGAGTGACAAGACGGGATTACCGTACCACTCTGGAGTAGCACGTGGTCTCGTTGACCTGCGTGGTTCGACAGAAACTTGAACCGGAGTTTCATGATCATCATCATTAACTTCCTCCTCAACCGGCATCGCAACGACAGAGGTTTCCCCTTGCCCTGCGCCACCATCTAGAGGGATGAGAGGTTCGACAACCTCATCAAGTTGTATCTTCCTCCCACTCAATTCTCTCGAGAGAAACTCCTTCTCGAGAAAAGCTCCTTTTTTAGCAACAAACACTTTGCCCTCGGATTTGAGATAGAAGGCTACCCAACTATCTCTTTTGGGTAACCTATGAAGATGCACTTTTCCGCTTTGGGTTCCAGCTTTTTAGGCTGAAGCTTTTTGACATAAGCATCACATCCCCAAACTTTAAGAAACGACAACTTTGGCCTTTTGCCATACCACAGTTCGTATGGTGTCGTCTCAACGGATTTTGATGGTGCCCTATTTAATGTGAATGCAGCTGTTTCTAATGCATAACCCCAAAACGATAACGGCAAATCGGTCAGAGACATCATAGATCGCACCATCTCTAATAAAGTACGATTACGACGTTCGGACACACCATTACGCTGTGGTGTTCCAGGCGGTGTCAACTGTGAAACAATTCCACATTGTCTTTAGTGAGCACCAAACTCGAAACGCAGATATTCACCCCCACGATCAGACCGTAGGAACTTGATCTTCTTGTTACGATGATTTTCAACTTCACTCTGAAATTGCTTGAACTTTTCAAATGTTTCAGACTTGTGCTTCATTAAGTAGACATAACCATATCTACTCAAATCGTCAGTGAAGGTGAGAAAATAACGATATCCGCCACGTGCCTCTACGCTCATCGGACCACACACATCGGTATGTATGATTTCCAACAAGTCACTTGCACGCTCCATTGTTCCGGAGAACGGAGTTTTAGTCATCTTGCCCATGAGGCATGGTTCGCACGTGTCAAGTGAACCAAAGTGAAGTGACTCCAAAAGTCCATCGGCATGGAGTTTCTTCATGCGCTTTACGCTAATATGACCTAAGCGGCAGTGCCACAAAAATATGGCGCTATCATTGTTAACTCTAACGCTTTTGGTCTCAATGTTATGTATGTGTGTATCGCTATCAAGATTCAATATGAACAATCCTCTCACATTGGGTGCATGACCATAAAAGATGTTACTCATAGAAATAGAACAACGATTATTCTCTGACTTAAAAGAGTAACCGTCTCGTAATAAACAAGATCCAGATATAATGTTCATGCTCAACGCAGGCACTAAATAACAATGATTCAAGTTCAAAACTAATCCTGATGGTAACTGAAGTGAAACTGTGCCGACGGCGATTGCATCAACCTTGGAGCCATTTCCTACGCGCATCGTCACTTCATCTTTCGCCAGCCTTCGTCTATTCCGCAGTTCCTGTTTCGAGTTGCAAATATGAGCAACAGAACCGGTATCGAATACCCAGGCACTACTACGAGAGTCGGTTAAGTACACATCAATAACATGTATATCAAATATACCTGATTTTTCTTTAGCCGCCTTCTTATCAGCAGATACTTGGGGCAATTGCGCTTCCAGTGACCCATACCCTTGCAATAGTAACACTCTGTTTCAGGCTTAGGTCTAGCTTTGGGTTTCTTTGTCGGATTGGCAACAAGCTTGCCGCTCTTCTTTGAATTACCCTTCTTGCCTTTGCTGTTTTTCTTGAAACTAGTGGTCTTATTCACCATCAACACTTCATGCTCTTTACGGAGTTCAAACTCCGCGACTTTCAGCATCGCAAACAACTCGCCGGGAGACTTGTTCATCCCTTGCATGTTGTAGTTCAACACAAAGCCTTTATAGCTTGGCGGCAATGATTGAAGGATTCTGTCAGGGATAGCTTCTTGCGGGAGTTCAATCCCCAGCTCAGCTAGACGGTTTGAGTACCCAGACATTTTGAGCACATGTTCACTGACAGACGAGTTCTCCTCCATCTTGCAAGCATAGAATTTATCGGAGGTCTCATACCTCTCGATCCGGGCGTTCTTCTGAAAGATAAACTTCAACTCCTGGAACATCTCAAATGCTCCATGACGCTCAAAGCGACGTTGAAGTCCCGGTTCTAAGCCATACAAGACTGCACATTGAACTACTGAGTAGTCCTCCTTACGTGCTAACCAAGCGTTCTTAACATCCTGATCAGCCGTAGCGGGTGGTTCATCTCGTAGCGCAGCATTAAGGACATAATCCTTCTTCCCATCTTGTAAGATTAGCTTAAGATTACAAGCCCAGTCTACAAAGTTGCTTGCAGCATCTTTCAATTTAGCTTTCTCTAGGAACGTATTAAAGTTCAAGGTGACTGTCGCGTGAGCCATGATCTACAACACAAATATATTCAAAGTGAACTTAGACTATGTTCAAGGTAATTAGAGTTTAACTTAATCAAATTACTCGCTAAACTCCCACTCAAAAAGTACATCTCTCTAGTCATTTCAGTGGTTCATGATCCACTTACACTAGCTCAAGTCCGATCATCACGTGAGTTGAGCATAGTTTCAGTGGTAAGCATCCCTATGCTAATCATATCATCTATATGATTCATGGTCGACCTTTTGGTCTCATGTGTTCCGAGGCCATGTCTGCACATGCTAGGCTCGTCAAGCTTAACCCGAGTGTTCCGCATGCGCAACTGTTTTGCACCCGTTGTATGTGAACGTTGAGTCTATCACACCCGATCATCACGTGGTGTCTCGAAACGACGAACTGTAGCAACGGTGCACAGTCGGGGAGAACACAATTTCGTCTTGAAATTTTAGTGAGAGATCACCTCATAATGCTACCGTCGTTCTAAGCAAAATAAGGTGCATAAAAGGATTAACATCACATGCAATTCATAAGTGACATAATATGGCCATCAACACGTGCTCCTTGATCTCCGTCACCAAAGCACCAGCACGATCTTCTTGTCACCGTCGCCACACCAAGATCTCCATCAACGTGTCGCCATCGGGGTTGTCGTGCTACTCATGCTATTACTACTAAAGCTACATCCTAGCAAAATAGTAAACGCATCTGCAAGCACAAACATTAGTATAAAGACAACCCTATGCCTCCTGCCGGTTGCCGTACCACCGACGTGCAAGTCGATATTATCTATTACAACATGATCATCTCATACATCCAATATATCACATCACATCGTTGGCCATATCACATCACAAGCATACCCTGCAAAAACAAGTTAGACGTCCTCTAATTTTGTTGTTGCATGTTTTACGTGGTGACCACGGGTATCTAGTAGGATCGCATCTTACTTACGCAAACACCACAACGGAGATATATGAGTTGCTATTTAACCTCATCCAAGGATCTCCTCGGTCAAATCCGATTCAACTAAAGTTGGAGAAACTAACACCCGCCAGTCATCTTTGAGCAACGGAGTTACTCGTAGCGATGAAACCAGTCTCTCGTAAGCGTACGAGTAATGTCGGTCCGAGCCGCTTCGATCCAACAATACCGCAGAATCAAGAAAAGACTAAGGAGGGCAGCAAAACTCACATCACCGCCCACAAAAACTTTTGTGTTCTACTCGAGAAGACATCTACGCATGAACCTAGCTCATGATGCCACTGTTGGGGAACGTCGCATGGGAAACAAAAAATTTCCTACGCGCACGAAGACCTATCATGGTGATGTCCATCTACGAGAGGGGATGTGTGATCTACGTACCCTTGTAGACCGTACAGCAGAAGCGTTAGTGAACGCGGTTGATGTAGTGGAACGTCCTCACGTCCCTCGATCCGCCCCGCGAACCGTCCCGCGATCAGTCCCACAATCTAGTGCCGAACGGACGGCACCTCCGCGTTCAGCACACGTACAGCTCGACGATGATCTCGGCCTTCTTGATCCAGCAAGAGAGACGGAGAGGTAGAAGAGTTCTCCGGTAGCGTGACGGTGCTCCGGAGGTTGGTGGTGATCTTATCTCAGGAGGGCTCCGCCCGAGCTCCGCAGAAACGCGATCTAGAGGAAAAACCGTGGAGGTATGTGGTCGGGCTGCCGTGGAAAAGTCATCTCAAATCAGCCCTAAAACCTCTGTATATATAGGGGGAAGAGGGGGAGCCTTGCCTTGGGGTCCAAGGACCCTCAAGGGCTTCGGCCGAGCCAAGGGGGGCAACCCTCCCCTTCCAAACCGAGTCCAACTAGGTTTGGAAGGAGGAGTCCTTCCCCCTTTTCCCACCTCCTCTTTTTTTTCTTTTCTCTTTGATTTTCTTCCTATGGCGCATAGGGCCTTCTTGGGCTGTCCCAGCAGCCCACTAAGGGCTGGTGCGCCACCCCCAAGGCCTATGGGCTTCCCCGGGGTGGGTTGCCTCCCCGGTGAACTCCCGGAACCCATTCGTCATTCCCGGTACATTCTCGGTAACTCCGAAAACCTTCCGGTAATCAAATGAGGTCATCCTATATATCAATCTTCGTTTCCGGACCATTCCGGAAACCCTCGTGACGTCCGTGATCTCATCCGGGACTCCGAACAACATTCATTAACCAACCATATAACTCAAATACGCATAAAACAACGTCGAACCTTAAGTGTGCAGACCCTGCGGGTTCGAGAACTATGTAGACATGACCCGAGAGACTCCTCGGTCAATATGCAATAGCGGGACCTGGATCCCATATTGGATCCTACATATTCTACGAAGATCTTATCGTTTGAACCTCAGTGCCAAGGATTCATATAATCCCGTATGTCATTCCCTTTGTCCTTCGGTATGTTACTTGCCCGAGATTCGATCGCCAGTATCCGCATAGCTATTTCAATCTCGTTTACCGACAAGTCTCTTTACTCGTTCCGTAATACAAGATCCCGCAACTTACACTAAGTCACATTGCTTACAAGGCTTGTGTGTGATGTTGTATTACGTAGTGGGCCCCGAGATACCTCTCCGTCACACGGAGTGAAAAATCCCAGTCTCGATCCATACTAACTCAACGAACACCTTCGGAGATACCTGTAGAGCATCTTTATAGTCACCCAGTTACGTTGCGACGTTTGATACACACAAAGTATTCCTCCGGTGTCAGTGAGTTATATGATCTCATGGTCATAGGAACAAATACTTGACACGCAGAAAACGGTAGCAACAAAATGACACGATCAACATGCTACGTCTATTAGTTTGGGTCTAGTCCATCACGTGATTCTCCTAATGACGTGATCCAGTTATCAAGCAACAACACCTTGTTTATAATCAGAAGACACTGACTATCTTTGATCAACTGGCTAGCCAACTAGAGGCTTGCTAGGGACAATGTTTTGTCTATGTATCCACACATGTATATAAGTCTTCATTCAATACAATTATAGCATGGATAATAAACGATTATCTTGATACATGAATTATAATAATAACTATATATTATTATTGCCTCTAGGGCATAATTCCAACAGTATGCACCCGGTATTTGTGTGAGTAAGGTTTCGGAAATGGGATTTGATTTATGATGTGTCGACCATCCCAACCTTACCAGTACGACCAAGTTACCCCTTATGGGACGGGGCTATGCTAATTACTCTGGTCGGTGCTAGCAAAGAGCCACATTACTAGTGGCGGGAGTGATGTGTGGTCACTCTCGTGATGGGGTCGCGCCGGGTAGGATGACTATGCCATTTTTATGAGTTCCAGTCACACCGTTGGTCCCCGCATGGTTGGTACTATCTAGAGTTGGTGCTCGTAAGACGTACAACATGTGGGTGGGTACCAATCGAGTGGACCTTTTTGTCTAGTATCGTCAGGGGAAAGACATTGATCGGGTACTTACCTCGGGTATGTGATATACCGCGAGTCGTGGATGACACGGAAGTTTCCCGTATCTCGTGGGTCCAGCGTACTACCTCTGCAGAGTGTAAACTAATCGAATAGCCGTGTCCACGGTCAAGGACAGTTGGGTAATCCTGCTTAAAGTACATCCTGATATTTCCGTATAAACCAAGTGTGCGTGAGTGTGTGTGTGTGTGTGCTGGTGAGAGAGGTGTTGCTATGATAGCAATGATATGACCAAGTTTGGTGACTTGGCATATAGGGTGAACCCGGATGGTTCAGCCCTCGACTGATATATTGATATCTGTAACCTGTTCTTCAAGAGTAATGCTTTAACTTGATGCATATTCATGATCATTCCACCCAGATGAGTTACACTAGAAATGCATGATATTGTTATCTGATGTTTGCTGTGTACCCCTGGCAATTGTGCTAGAAATACTCCTACTACGGCACATTAGTATTCCCTCGAAGCGGAAACGATGATGTAGCACATGGACGGTAAGTATTTCCCTTAGTTTGAGAACCAAGGTATCAATCCGGCGGAAGTGTATCTCACTAACATGCACAAACACAAAATCTTGCACCCAACGCTATGAAGGGGTTGTCAATCCCTTATAAATTGTTTGCCAAGTGAGAACTGAAAGTAACAAAGTAACAAAGCAAAGTAAAAGCGGACTTATAAACGATGGATGTGAATAGACCCGGGGGCCGTAGTGTTTACTAGTGGCTTCTCTCATGAAAGCAAGTAGACGGTGGGTGAACAAATTACTGCCGAGCAATTGAAAGAACTGTGCAGAGTCGTGACGATATCTATGCAATGATTATTCCTATAGGCATCACGTCCGAAACAAGTAGACCGATACTTTCTGCATCTACTACTATTACTCCACACGTCGACCGCTATCCAGCATGCATCTAGTGTATTAAGTCCATAAGAATAGAGTAACGCCTTAAGCAAGATGACATGATGTAGAGGGATAATCTCAAACCAATGATAAAAACCCCATCTTTTTACCCTTGATGGAAACTACTTGATATGTGCCTTGCTGCCCCTACTGTCACTTGGAGAGGTCACCACATGGCAGAACCCAAAACCAAGCACTTCTCCCATTGCAAGAATCATAGATCTAGCTGGCCAAACAAAACCCAAGACTCGGAGAGACTTACAAGGATATCAAATCATGCATATAAGAAATCAGCAAAGACTCAAATATATATCATAGATAATCTGATCACAAGTCCACAATTCATCGGATCTCGACAAACACACCGCCAAAGAAGATTACATCGGATAGATCTCCATGAAGATCGTGGAGAACTTTGTATTGAAGATCCAAGAGAGAGAAGAAGCCATCTAGCTACTAACTACGGACCCATAGGTTTGAAGTGAACTACTCACGAGTCATTGGAGGGGCGATGATGACGATGAAGAAGCCCTCCACCTCCAAAGTCCCCTCCGGCAGGGCGCCGGGAAGGGTCTCTAGATGAGATCTCGCGGAAATGGAAGCTTGCGGCGGCGGAAAAGTATTTTCAAGGCTCCCCTAATTTTTTGTGGAATATTTGGGAATATATAGGCGCAAAACCTAGGTCAGGAGGCGGCCGGGGAAGCCACAAGCTTGCTCACCGCCGCCTCCCCCTGGTGGTGTGGTGTGGGCTCACAGGGGCCCACCTGGCCTGGCCCAAAGGTTCCCTAGTCTTCTTTCGTTCGGGAAAAAATCATTTCGAGGATTTTATTCCGTTTGGACTCCGTTCCAAAATCAGAACTGAAAAGAGTCAAAAACACAGAAAAACAGGAACTGGCACTTGGCACTGAATCGATAAGTTAGTCCCCAAAAATATATAAAAAAGGTACGTAAAACATACAAAGAAGACAAGATAACAACGTGAAACCATGAAAAATTATAGATACGTTTGAGACGTATCAAGCATCCCCAAGCTTAACTCCTCCTCGTCCTCAAGTAGGGAAGTGATAAGAATGAATTTTTGATGCTTTCATCCTACCTAGCATAGGTGTCCTTTGTAATTCG
The DNA here is from genome assembly GCF_904849725.1 of Hordeum vulgare subsp. vulgare. Lineage (NCBI taxonomy): Eukaryota > Viridiplantae > Streptophyta > Magnoliopsida > Poales > Poaceae > Hordeum > Hordeum vulgare. The sequence continues at coordinate 575,535,404 of NC_058521.1, forward strand.
TCTTATGTGACGTGAATGTTCAGATCCATTAGATTCAAAACAATAGTTTGCTATTGACGTGGAAACAATAATAATTCAAGCAAACTAGCAAAGTAACCATGAACTTTCAAAATAACTAGGCCAACAGAAAGTTATCCCTACAAAAGCATATAGTCTAGCTATGCTCTATCATCATTGAACAACGAATTTAAATCATGCACAACCCCGATATTGGCCAAGTAATTGTTTCACACCTTTACTTTCTCAAACATTTTCAACTCTAACGCAATACATGAGCGTGAGCCATGGTTATAGCACTATAGATGGTGTGGAATGTGGTGGAGGTTGCAAGACAAAAAGAAGAAGATAGTCACATTAACTAGGCATATCAATGAGTTGTGGAGATGCTCATCAATAGATATCAATGTGAGTGAGTAGGGATTGCCATACAAATGATGCACTAGAGCTACAAGTATGTGAAAGATCTTAGAGAAAACTAGTGGGTGTGCATCCAACTTGCTTGCTCACGAAGACCTAAGGCAATTTTGAGGAAGCCTATCATTGGAATATACAAGCCAAGTTATATAGTGAGAATTTCCCACTAGCTATATGGTGGTGACAAAACAAGAGACTCTCAATCATGAAGATCATGGTGCTCAAAATGCACAAGTGTGGAAAAAGTGGTAGCATTGTCCCTTCTCACTTTTTCTCTCGTTTCTTTATTTTGGTGGGCTCTTTGGCCTCTTTTTTTATGGGCTTCTTTGGCCTCTTTTATTTCCTCACATGGGACAATGCTCCAATAATGATGATCATCACACTTTCAACTCAAAACTTAGAGCAATTATAACTCTATATGGGATGCCTTCGGTAGTGTACCGTGGCAACGATCTAGCATGGCATAGACATCAATGGAAACATCATGCTAGCTATATTAGTATCATGCAAAGGAAAGTACACGTGGTGGAACATGTCATGGTGGTAGTTGCATGGCAATATATCTCGGAATGACTTTGAAAAAGCCATAGTAGGTAGGTATGGTGGCTGTTTTGAGGGAGGCTAATGGTGGGTTTTGTGCACCGGCGAAAGTTGCACGACACTAAGAAGATAGTGATGGTGGAAGGTGAAAGTGCATCTAAACCATGGACTAAACATTAGTCATGAAGAACTCATATACTTGTTGCAAAAGTTTTATTAGTAATCGAAACAAAGCATTCAACGCATACTCCTAGGGGAAGGGTTGGTAGGTATAATCCATCGCGCGATCTCGACCGCCATGCAAAGGATGACAATCAATATACTAATCATGCTTAGATTTCATCACATAGAGGTTCACCATACGTGCATGCTACGGGAATCACTAACTTCAACACAAGTATTTCTAGATCCACAACACCTTACTAGCATGAGTTCAATATTACCATAACCACAACTCAAAACTAATTGAGATGAATCAAACTTCTCTAATTATTCAATGCACATGAAGGTGGAAGTTTTCGTATCCCTTTGGATAACTACCCCTTTTGAGACTACTTTCAAAGCATAGATCAACTACCAAGCCACGCACCGCTGCGCTCTAAAAGATATAAGTGAAGCACATGTGAGCTGAATTGTCTACCAAAAGATATAAGTGAAGCTCGACAAAATCACGGCGTGTGCATGTCTCTCTCTCTACGTGTGCAGCAAGTATGATTGTGACACAACTAAAATAAAATATTCCTACGATACAAGACGCTCCAAGCAAAAACACATAACATGTGGTGAATAAAAATATAGCCCCAAGTAACGTTACCGATGGATTGAAGACAAGAGAGGGGATGCCTTCCCGGTGCATCCCCAAGCTTAGGCTTTTACGGAATCCTTGAATCTCTTGGGGTGCCTTGGGAATCCCCAAGCTTGAGCTCTTGCCACTCTTTATCTCTTTGTCCATAAGAACTTCACCCAAAACTTGAAAACTTCACAACACGAAACTTAAACAGAAAATCATGATAACATTAGTACAAGAAAGCAAACCACCACTTCCTTAGGTACTGTAGCAAACTCAAATTCTACTTGTGCTGATGTTGGGTTACTGTACTTTCAATATTCCATGACTAATACCCCCCGATACTATCCATAGTTTCATCAAAATAAGCAACAACACAACAAAAAACAGAATCTGTTAACAGCAGACCAATCTGTAGCAATCTGTATGTTTCGTATACCTCTGGTACTTCAAAAATTCTTAAAAATTACGACAGTCTGAAGAATTTGCATAGCAATCAGAAGCAAAAAGAATCAACTCAAAAGCTCTTACAGAAAAAAAATCTTTTCGTGAGCAGAAAGTTTATGTCTTTCCGAGCATGACCAAACGATCATCCTCAAGACTAATCACAACGGTTTTGCTTGGCACAAACGCAAAAATAAACACAAAAAACACAATCATAACAGAATTATGAAAGTGTGGAAAACACAAAACAGAACGAAAAACGATAGATTCGTTGGGTTGCCTCCCAACAAGCGCTTTTGTTTAACGCCCTTAGCTAGGCAAAAGTGATGGAATCACGTATAGTCATCTTTGGTGCTCAAACCATAAGTAGCGTGATCATTTATCATCTTAAGATTTCCATCTTTATTAAATGACTCACCGCTAGCTCCAGGAACGAATACAGGCTTGGCGGTTTTTTGAGAGTAAGATTTGGAGTATTTTGCACAGCGGCAAAAGCGGAACCCAAGTTGGTTATGACATCTTCTAATTTGCCAATTCTAGAAGAATCATTAACTATAAGTTCCTTCTCCTTTATTTTTTTCAAAAAATTTCCCACTTTGGATCTGTACTGAGTAATTTGATTGTGGATCTTTCTATCCAAACCCTCAATAAGTTCAACTGTGGCAATTTTGTTTTCAATAGCATCAAGCCTTTGCATCACGTGTTCCAAGGTCAAGATAGTTCCATTAACCATGAGCGGGGGTGAGCCTACCAAATTAATGATAGCTCAATAGGAGTCAATAGTATGGATCCCCAAAAAGTTCCCGCCTACAATCGTATCAAGGATATACCTATTCCAAGGAGAAATTCCAACATAGAAACTGCGAAGGAGGACGGTAGTGGATTGCTTACGAGTAGATCTACTTTGAGCATTGCAAATCCTGTACCAAGCGTCCTTCAAATTTTCTTCCTCATTCTCCCTGAAATTGAGAACTCCATTTTCAGGGGTGTCGTTTGGAGTGGTGGGTCTAGCCATTGATGGACTATCTCACACACAAACGAGCAGGAAGAGAGAGTGAAACGGGCAAAAGAAAACGACGAAGGAAAAAGACGAATGAAAACGGCAAATGTGAAGTGGGGGAGAGGAAAACGAGAGGCAAATGGCAACGAAAGTAAATGCAAGAGAAGAGTTTGTGAGACCTACTTGGATAGATATTTATTTCTCCTCCCCGGCAACGGCTCCAGAAATAGGCGTGTTGTCGGGAGAATATTCTTCACGATCCTCCTCGGCAAGCGATCCTCTTCCCCAGCAACGGTGCCAGAAATACTTCTAATGTTTGCTGTGTACCCCTGGCAATTGTGCCAGAAATACTCCTACTACGGAACGTTGGTATTCCCTTGAAGCGGAAAGGGTGATGTAGCACAGCGACGGTAAGTACTTCCCTCAGTTTGAGAAGCAAGGTATCAATCCGGCGGAAGTGTATCTCACTAACCTGCACAAACACAAAAGCTTGCACCCAAGGCTATGAAGGGGTTGTCAATCCCTTATAGATTATTTGCCAAGTGAGAACTGAAACTAACAAAGTAACAAAGCAAAGTAAAAGCGGAGGTGTAAACGATGGATGTGAATAGACCCGGGGGCCGTAGTGTTTACTAGTGGCTTCTCTCATGAAAGCAAGTAGACGGTGGGTGAACAAATTACTGCCGAGCAATTGAAAGAACTGTGCAGAGTCGTGACGATATCTATGCAATGATTATTCCTATAGGCATCACGTCCGAAACAAGTAGACCGATACTTTCTGCATCTACTACTATTACTCCACACGTCGACCGCTATCCAGCATGCATCTAGTGTATTAAGTCCATAAGAATAGAGTAACGCCTTAAGCAAGATGACATGATGTAGAGGGATAATCTCAAACCAATGATAAAAACCCCATCTTTTTACCCTTGATGGAAACTACTTGATATGTGCCTTGCTGCCCCTACTGTCACTTGGAGAGGTCACCACATGGCAGAACCCAAAACCAAGCACTTCTCCCATTGCAAGAATCATAGATCTAGCTGGCCAAACAAAACCCAAGACTCGGAGAGACTTACAAGGATATCAAATCATGCATATAAGAAATCAGCAAAGACTCAAATTTATATCATAGATAATCTGATCACAAGTCCACAATTCATCGGATCTCGACAAACACACCACCAAAGAAGATTACATCAGATAGATCTCCATGAAGATCGTGGAGAACTTTGTATTGAAGATCCAAGAGAGAGAAGAAGCCATCTAGCTACTAACTACGGACCCGTAGGTTTGAAGTGAACTACTCACGAGTCATTGGAGGGGCGATGATGATGATGAAGAAGCCCTCCACCTCCAAAGTCCCCTCCGGTAGGGCGCCGGGAAGGGTCTCCAGATGAGATCTCGCGGAAATGGAAGCTTGCGGCGGCGGAAAAGTATTTTTGAGGCTCCCCTGATTTTTTGCGGAATATTTGGGAATATATAGGCGCAAAACCTAGGCGGCAGGAAGTGGTGTTTTTCTCTCTGTTTCTCCAAGATTCATTTCTAGAGAAATAAGTTGTATGCTTAATCCGTTGCTTGTCATCAATTTAATTTGATGAAGGATGAGCATAACATAATTCTTATTCTTTTTCATAGTAATCTGAGTTCTTCGTCCGGAGTGGCTCATGGTTTCAATTCTTTTCTCAAGTGCCTATCTTTCTTCTCCGGAGTTCCTAGTTCTTTTAAGTATCTCTTTGTGAAGCTTCATCTAAATCTTTGCAAGGCTTCAGTCTTATTCTTTTCTACCTTCTTATCTTTGCATCATCCTTTTTTACGAAGGTCCTTCATGGTGGTTCATCAAGGTTTCAATCCATTCTCAAGTGTTCTTCAAGATTCTTGTTGGAGAACCTAAAGTATCCTTTCTCTTGCATTTCTAAGTGCATTTGTTCTTCCTTTATCCTTTGAGGTGGTATTATAGCATTCTTGTTAGTGTAGGAGCCTCGAAGAGATTTCCTTTCAAGAATGAGATAATTAAACCCACCGATTCTATGGTCATGAGATAATTGCAACCCATGATTTCTTCATTGAGCTATCTGGGTTTGGATTTCACCTAAAAGCTTTTCCTATGGATTGTTTCTATCATGGTGCTTGTCATTAATCCAAGTTCTCAATGTATCCTCTTGGTGTATGAATTGTTCATATCTTGTTTCTCCCAATCAATCCTTGTTTCTTTTATTGGTTGGTTGTCACCTCATAAATGTTGAGATGATTTTCATAAGCCCACTACTGTGTTGTTCTTTTCGTTGTTGTTTTGTCAACAACTCTGTTCAATTCTTCTTGCAAGGATGCTTGCCAAGTTCATTGGAGTTAGTAGTTGTCATTCTCTCTTCATTCTCTTCTTCCGTATGAGCTAGTGCATATTATCTATTGTTCGGGAGGCATTGTGATGTTGCTCTTTTGGGTCTATTATGTTGTTCTATCAAGATCATGGTGTTCCCTTGCTCTACTTAGTTGTTTGTTGTGCATATTGTCTATGTCTCTCTTCTTATCGAATTTCTTGTCCCATTTTCCTACCAAAGTGCTGCCGAAATTTTCTGTGAATTCTTGCTGCTTTCTCATATCATTCCTCATCGCTTTGCAACCTTCAAGGATCGTTGGTTTCACTAGTTTGTCAAAGAAGTGACTAAGTTTTACCACTTATTCTTTCTCATCCTCTCCCCCTTTCATTCTTGGATCTCGGGGTGAGATCCTCTTGTAGTGTAGGAGAGTTGTGACGGCCCCAATGCAATTCTTCCCCCTTTTGCTATTATTTCCTTGTTTGGCAACATTGTGTTGGTAACGAGTTCGTGGCTGATCCCAATTGCATCATCATTTAGTTTGCCTCATGGCATCTTGCATCATCTTTTGCGTGTGTGTGTTTTGAGTTGTGAGTGCTTCAAGTGCTTTCAGAGTCTTTAGTGCAATAGGAAACTCTTCTCTCCTCTCCTAATTCTCTTGAGGCAATTCCAGTTTCTGATTTTGCCTAAATAAAATGTTCCCCCTATTCTAAAAAATATTCCTATTATTTGGGGCAACCCTCTGGTTTTAAGTTTATATATTTTTCTTTTGTTTTATTTAAAACCAGCGCCTAATTTTATATAGAAGGGTTTTATTCTTTTTCTTCAAAAGATTCCAATCTATTTTTATAAAGTGGAGCATGTTTTAAGGAGCCCAAAAGTATTTCTATTTTGTTTTTTTCCTTTTCCTTTGCCTCTCGCATAGTTTTTTTTTCTATTTCAGCTTTAGTTTTATTTCTCGCGAAGCCTTTCCGTTTTTATTTTAAGCGGGAGAGAGAGTAGCCCAGTCGGCAACTTGGGCCTCCAGCCGGCCCAAGGCCCACCTTCCACCCTAGCCCTAGCGATCGAGCAGCTCTGCCCGATGCCCATCTCCTCTCTCGTTCGATCCAGGAGCAGCCGAGCCGCCCGATGGAGGTTTGATCCAGCAGCTAGAGTGCCCCAACCCTGCCCGTCCAGGTCGATCCCGTGCCCTGCATCGCCTCCCTCTCCTTCTCTAGTTCTCTTCCTCCCGTACCTTCTCTCTCTCCTCTCCCTCGAGCAGGACCTTCATGGCCGCAGAAGGAGCTCGCCGTCGTGGCATGGGGACTCTCGCCAACCGCCGGGAACAGAAGGATCCTATAGGCGCCGTCACGAATCTGGCTCCCTCCTCTTCCTCGCGTTGCTGGAGACCCATTGCCCTGCGCCTCCTCCATGGTCTCATCTGGTGCAGCAGCTCTGCCATGGCCATCATCAGGGACGCGCAAAGGAGCTCTCTACCATGGCGCCCTCGGAAGCCCCCCATCTCTAGTGCCTCGCGTGTGACCTTCTCGGCACCGAATCTGGCACGGATGCCCCAGACCCCGACCTCCCTCTCGCATTCCGAGCAACTCCATGCCCGCGTCTCTGTTTTCCCTGTTGTAAGCACCGATCTGAAATCTGTTTCTGTTTGACCTGCTCTGGTCTGCTTGTTATGGTTATTTTAGCTGGATGCTATAGTTTACCATGAGAACGTTAGTAGCCCAGTTGGCTAGCACAACAGCTTTGCACCACAGAGGTCCTGGATCGAATCCCGATCGTTGCATAGTATTTTTTTTGGGAATTTTGCCTTTCTAGCACAGCAACTTTTGCCATGTTTAATGGTTGTGTAGTCAATTTAGTCAAGTACTTATTAGTCTCGTGGTAGAACTACAAGTGTCCATCCAACGGATTTGGGGTTCGAATCCCAGAATCCCCTTTTTTTTTGCACAGCCAGGTCGGCCTTTGTTTCGGTCATGTTCATTGGGGAGCTGGCTTTGCAGATCAAATCTCTGTGGTCTCTCTTTTATTTTCACTGTGTGCATTTATTTTCTTCTTTTGCATGCATGTCGCATTCATGGCATAATAACTTGTGTCGCACGTATGTTTGTCCGTAGCTCCGTTGGAGATGTGCCATATATGTAAATGGACCAGAACGACGAGTAGAATCATGTGAACCACTTTGTTTTGCCTTTTAGAAAACCTAAAATGTGATTAGGACAAATCTGCACAGAATTAAGATTTAACACATGGGGTCAGTTCGGGGATGCTATATGTCGTTTCCGACCTCATTTAAAATGCCTAGCTAGGTGGATTAATTTGCGCTTCACCTCTTGCCATGTTTAACGACATTTAATATTGCCGTGTATCTAATCAGGATAGAACTAAATAAATAAACGTGGAGTTTCATCAATATGCAACTCGTTGCATATTGAACTTCACTTAATGTGTAGTGTTTGATTGTGTGGATTGTCATGTCGTGACTTGCATGTATTCGGCTGCTCATGCATCATATGTGTTGTGCATCGTGTGATGAATTCCGTGTGTTGGTTTGTGTTTCCGGTTTGCTTCGTATCGATAGAGTTCCGCAGCGTGCCAGATTGTGAGGACCCGTTCAACTACGTCGGTTCGTCTGCTTCACGGAGGCATTCTTCTTCCAAGCGGGATCTCAGGCAAGATGACCATTTCCCTAGATACCATTACTATCATTGCCATGCTAGTTTTATCGCTTCTATCGATTATGTCTCGTTGCCTACCACATGTTAAATATCAGCCTCTCAATAATGCCATGAAACCTTCACCCTGTTCAACCTAGCAAACCACGGATTGGCTATGTTACTGCTTGATTAACCCTGTTGATAGCGCTGCTAGTTGCAGGTGCAGATGCTTCCATGTGAAAGCATGGGTTCCTTGTTATATCACCCTATTAAATGCTATTTAATTCAATGCACGTTTATACTTGGTAAAAGGTGGAAGGCTCGGCCTTTCTAGCCTGGTGTTTTGTTCCACCTTTGCCCCCTTAGTTTCAGCTACCTGTGTTATGTTCCATAAATGAGCGCTCCTAACACGATCGGGGTTGTTATGGGGACCCCCTTGATAATTCGTTTTAGATTAAAGCTGGTCTGGCAAGGCCCAACTTTGGTACTACATTTGCCTAATAACCTAATAATAATGCATATGGACCCGTCGGCACCCGTGGAGTAATTTAATCAACCCCCGGGCCAGTGCTCCTCATGAGTGTTGGCCCCACCTGAGCGATGTCCGGCGCCCCTCTGGTCACCCGGAGGTTTAGCGATCCTGACGTCTAGCTCATCCGTCGTGTCCTGAGAATGAGGTACGCGACTCCTATCGGGATCGTCGACACGTCGGGCGGCCTTGCTGGATTAGTTTTACCTTTGACGAGATATGTTGTGCATCGGGATTCCGGTGATGCTTTGGGTAATCTCAGAGTTGAGGTTTTTCCCCTAAGGAATCCGACGAGATCGCGAGCTCCGTGATTGAGGATTTCTATGCGGCTTGTGGTAATTTGTGATGGACTAGTTGGAGCACCCGTGCAGGGTTAAATCTTTCGGAAAGCCGTGCCCGCGGTTATGTGGCAACGTGGAAGCTTTGTTTAACACTGGTTCTAGATAACTTGAAGTTAACTTAATTAAAATATGGCAACTGTGTGCGTAACCGTGACTGTCTCTTTCGTGAGTCCCTTCTCCGATCGAGGACACCGTGGGTTATGTCTGACGTAGGTAGGTGTTCAGGATCATTATTTGATCTTGAGTAGTTCACGTCCGTTATGCGTAGACCTTGCCCCTCTTATTTCTGGTACTTGTAAGTTTGCCACCAAATATATGCTTAGCCGCTGGTGCAACCTCACCACTTAACCATGCCTCACCTAATAAGCTTTGCTAGTCTTGATACCTTTGGAAATGAGATTGCTGAGTCCCCTGTGGCTCACAGATTACTACAACACCAGTTGCAGGTACAGGTAAAGGGTACTTGACGCGAGCGCGTTGATTGTTCATTTGGAGTTGCCTCTTCTTCTTCTTCTTCATCGATCTAGGATGGGTTCCAGGCCGGCAGCCTGGGATAACAAGGATGGACGTCGTTCTTCTTTTCTCGTTTGTTTTCGTCCGTAGTCGGACCATGCTCTTACTCTTGATGATGATGTAATGTACTGATGTGACTCTGATGTAGCTTGTGGCGAGTGTAAGCCAATTCTATATATATATCTCTTCTTTTTAGTACATGTACTTGTGACGATATCCATTCTGGCGACACGATGAGATGCGCTTCTATCCCTGACGAGGCCTTCGTGCCAAATTGAGGATAGGGTTGCATCGTGGGCGTGACACTTAGGTAGGATGGGCGATAGCCCAAACAATTAGTGCACATAGATTGCCCCGAGAACCGTACCCACTAAATATTACTAACCCTCTCCTCTACACCTTGTAGATAGCTACCGTACCCGAGATGCTTGTGGAAATAGGCGTTCCTTTGCTTTTGAGTGATAGCCTCGAGAAGTGTCAAGTGCGTCGCATGCCCGTCTTTCTCTACCACGAACACTGGGTCAACGCCGACACCTAGGAGTATCACGTGGACGTGATAGTGAAGGCTAATGACTCCCCAACTAGCTGGTTCTTTGAAGGACCACACATGGAGGATCTGATGTTGGCAGTGGAGACTGCAGCATGAGAGGCACTTGTGCGACTCCGCGACATCCTTCCTGAGATGGCGGACGAGCCAACTACTCGTCACCTACTTTTTTTGAAGGATAAGGTAGACGGGAGTTGGATACTCAACCCCTCATCCGAAGACGGGATGCCATTAAGGTTTCAGACCTACTTCAACCTCTCCTCAGACACCTTGATGCATCTTTTGATCAAGGAGTCAACTAGGAGCCGCCAAGAGCTGCACCAAGTTAAGGACCTACTTCGTATGGAGAAGATGACGAAACCGCAAGGTGAAGAAAGAAGGAGCACCCGTAATATCACTTGGCCTTGCTTTCCAAGGAGGAATACCCCCGCTTCATGTCGTTCCTCTTCAGAGTCGACGTTTAACCGCAGAAGAATACACCAAGCTCTTCGCTACCTCACCAACTAAGAGACGTCGAGATGGTCTACTTCCTTCCCTTGCTCCCTCAAAGAAGGGAAACACTAATGAAGATGAAGACGGAGAGGAAGATGAAGACGAAGATCCCACAGAGCCGGCTTATGAGACCGCGCAGTCGATCGCTTAGCAGTGTAGGATGTACCGAGCATAGAAGTTCTTGTATCAGGATTGTATGACCCGAATGTTGTGTGAACCTGTTGGATGCAAGTCGCATTCTGCCTTAAGCAGTTTGTGAGCGACTACATCAATTGTTTTAAATTTAATGCAGTAGTTCTTTTCAAAACCTTTGTCGTAAAACCTTGCACACTAGCACAACACAGACCCCCCCCTTTTACTAGAACGTCATCCCTTTCAAGTGCAACCAGTTCGGCTAAAATTGACTTGTCTACTCCCCTGACAAGATGGTGAACGCAACTCGCAACGGCACTTTTGGCAACCCCGGCTCTACCTCTTCAGGACAGCAGCAGGGAACCGGAGGGGAAGCTCAAGCTGGTGATCACCATGTGCAGCAAGACGGTGTTCCACCGCCGCCGCCTCCCCCTGAAAGCTTGACCATGGCTCAGTTCCTTCAAGCTATTCGGGAGGAGCGTCAAGCCAACAATGCCGCTATCCGGCAGGTGGCTCAAACTTTGGTAAACCAACCATCGCAGAACAGGAATGGCAACGGTCGCTCAACTCTCTCTGAGTTTATGCGGACTACGCCGCCCATATTCATGGAGACGACTGAGCCATTGGATGTCGATGACTGGATCCGCACTATTGAAGACCTTCTCGCGCTGGTCAAGTGCGCTGTCGACAACGAGAAAGTCCTCTATGCAATCCACTGCCTCGGGGGCACAGCCACAGCCTGGTCGGATTTCAGATCATGCGAGCCGGGCAAGTCATCATTTGGGCCGTGTTCAAAGATGGATTCCGCGCTGCTCACATTCCTCCGGGAATGATGACCATTAAGAAGCGAGAATTCCGAGCCTTAAGGCAAGGTAGTGGATGAGTCAAGGAGTATTTGCAGAAGTTCAACCTTCTATCAAGGTATGCACCTGAAGATGTCAGCACGGAGGCTGCCAAAGTGGAGCGCTTTATGGAAGGACTGCATCAGTCACTCCAGTATCAGCTCGCTGTTTGTGAATGTCGGACCTTCAGTGACCTGGTTAATAAGGCTCTTATGTTGGAAGACAAGCGTCGTGCAATGGACGACACCCATAAGCGCAAGCTAATGGGTAGTGGAGGACCGATTAGCTCGAAACCACGACCATGGCAGTCAGCCCCAGCAAGACCCAACTATCAGCACCAGCAGTACAAGCATCCAACATTTGGCCAGAATTACCAACCTCAGCAAGTCAGCGTCAAACCAGCTAGCACTCCGCCAAACAATGGTGGGGGCAAGACCAACCTTCCAGCGCAAGTTACCTGTTTCGGGTGTGGACAACCAGGGCACTATTCCAGGCAGTACCCCAATAAGAAACCAGATGCTCCGCGCCCCAATGCGCCAAATCCAGGCCAAGGAGCACCAGGCAGGAACCAGGCTCCCCGCAATCAGCAGTATCACAGCAAGGGGCGGATTAATCATATTTCCGCAGAAGAGGCACAAGAAAACCCGGACTGCATTCTGGGTACGTTCCTCGTCAACTCTACCCCAGGAACAGTATTGTTCGATTGTGGTGCTTCGCATTCCTTTGTTACGCAAAAGTTTGCGGAAAAGTGTGGTCTAGAACCTACCTTGCTTCGCGGCCATATGGCAATTCAAACCCCGGGAGCAGTTTTGAGGACCAACCTAGGGTGTAGGAAGGTCGGGATAGTTATCAATGGGATGAGCTTCTCAGCGGATCTCATTGTGCTTAAGTCGCGAGGCCTAGAAGTAATTCTCGGTATGGACTGGTTGGCCAAGCATCAGAGTATATTGGACTATGCTAACAGGGCCATTACCATGACAAGTGACCAAGGGGTCAAAGTCAAGTATGTCTCTGAGCCAGTACCCACTCGAGTGCCACGAGTTAACAGCCTATCAGAGGAAGGGCTTGACCGAGTGCCAATAGTCTGTGAATACCCGGACGTCATTCCTGATGAGCTACCAGGGATACCTCATGACCGCGACATCGAGTTCATCATCGAACTCATGCCCGGATCAAGGCCTATCTATCAGAAGCCTTACCGGATGGGATCCAAAGAGCTAGCGGAGTTGAAGAAGCAACTGGATGAGCAACTCAGGAAAGGGTTTATTCATCCAAGTGCGTCACCTTGGGGATCACCTGTTCTCTTCGTGTCCAACAAGGATGGGACAATCCGACTTTGCGTCGATTAACGTTCCCTCAATGAGGTCACGATCAAGAACAAGTATCCACTCCCCAAGATTGAAGACTTGTTCGACCAGCTGAATGGAGCAAATGTATTCTCCAAGATCAACCTTCGATCTGGATATTACCAACTAAAGATTCGACCCGAAGACATTCCGAAGACGGCATTTGTGATCCGGTACGGTCTGTACGAATGCACTGTCATGTCCTTTGGATTGACGAATGCCCCAGCTTACTTTATGTACCTCATGAATAAGGGCTTCATGGAATATCTGGACAAGTTTGTCATCGTATTCATTGACGACATATTAATCTTTTCCAAGTCTGAAGAAGAGCATGAGCAACTCTTGAGGCTAGTATTGGAAAATCTTCGAGAGCACCAACTATATGCCAAGTTCAGCAAATGCCAGTTCTGGCTGAACGAAGTTGGATTCCTGGGTCATACCATGATAGCAAGTGGATTGGCCGTTGATCCCTCTAAGATTACCACGGTAACCAATTGGGAATTGCCAATCGACGTGAAGGAAGTCAGGAGCTTCCTCGGACTCATAGGATATTACCGCAAGTTCGTAGAAGGATTCTCCCGCATCGCGCGACCTATGACTCAGCTCTTGAAGAAAGGCAAGAAGTTCGAATGGACGCCGGAATGTGAGGCAAGCTTCCAAGAGTTGAAGAAGAGGCTAACCACTGCCCCGGTATTGTCCACTCCAGATATCACCAAGGAGTTCATGATATATTGCGATGCCTCAAGGACCGGGCTAGGTGGGGTTCTAATGCAGGACGGCAGAGTCGTGGCATACTTGTCACGACAACTGCGCCCGCATGAGGAAAATTATGCCACCCATGATCTCGAGTTGGCAGCAGTAGTGCATGCCCTGAAGACATGGCGACATTACCTTCTGGGGAAGCGATGTGAAATAGACACCGACCACAAGAGTCTGAAGTATATCTTCACCCAAAGGGAATTGAATATGAGGCAACAGAGATGGTTGGAATTAATCAAAGACTACGACCCCAGCATTCAACATCACCCCGGTAAGGCAAATGTAGTGGCTGATGCCTTGAGTCGGAAGACCAACACCTTAAACGTCATGCTTAAGGAAAGGCAGCCCGCCTTATACGAAGAATTGGAGAACTTTGGATTGGAACTGGTGGAACCAGGATTCCTAGATAATCTCGAAGTCAAACCAACGCTGGAAGACGACATCAAGGGAGCCCAGAAGGGTCACAAGAGCATCGAAGGTATCAAGAAGAAGATTCCAGAAGGCAAGGCCCCAGGATTCTTGGAGGATGATCAAGGAGTGGTGTGGTTTGGGAAATGTTTATGCGTATCCAACAAGGCTGAACTCAAGGAACTTATCCTACGGGAAGCTCATGATACACCCTAGTCCATTCACCATGGTGGTACCAAGATGTATCAAGATCTCCGAGAAAGATTCTGGTGGCACGGCATGAAGAGGGAAATCACGTCGTATGTGTCCAAGTGCGTTGTGTGTCAGCAAGTTAAGGCCGAGCATCAGCGACCCACAGGACTGCTACAACCTCTCCAGGTGCCGGAATGTAAGTGGGACAAGGTAGGGATGGATTTCATTACCGGCCTACCCAGGTCTAGCAAGGGCCATAACTCGATATAGGTTGTAGTCGACAATTTGACCAAAGTGGCCCATTTCATCCCTATCAACACCACTTATGACGGGAACAAGTTGGCTAGTCTCTATATCGAGCGCATAGTAAGCCTTCATGGAGTTCCCAAGGAGATTGTATCTGACGGAGGCACGGAGTTCACCTCAAGGTTTTGGAGGAAACTTCAGGAAGCCCTCGGTACCAAGATCTCTTTCAGCACCGCCTTCCACCCGCAGACGGGAGGGCAGACGGAAAGGGTGAATTAGATACACGAAGATATGCTCCGCGCATGCGTCCTAGCGCACGGAGCCAAATGGGAAGACTGTATGTCATTTGCTGAGTTTTCATACAACAAAAGCTACCAGTCCAGTCTCCAGATGGCCCCGTTCGAAGTGTTGTACGGACGGAAATGCCGCACCCCGCTCAACTGGTCAGAAACCGGAGACGGGCTGATTTTCGGACCAGAAGTTTTGCACCGGGCAAAAGAGAAACTGCAGCTAGTCCAAGAAAATCTGAAGGCACCCAAGTCGCGACAAAAGAGTTATGCGGACTCTCGCCGCAGGAAAGTGGAGTTCATTCCCGGAGATCTGGTGTACCTCCGTGTCACACCTGTCAAGGGAACCAAGTGTTTCCACGTTAAGGGGAAACTCACTCCAAGGTTCATTGGGCCATTTAAGATCACGACAAGGCGTGGAGAGGTCGCTTATCAGTTGGAGTCACCTCCGGAACTTCCGGGTGTGCACAATGTTTTCCACGTGTCGCAACTTCGGAAGTGTCTCCAAGCGCCAAGTCGTTTCGATCCTTGCACGGACATTGATCACCGGGCCATTGACCTTCAGTCTAATCTCATCTACTGATATGTCTCCAACGTATCTACTTTTCCAAACTCTTTTGCCCTTGTTTTGGACTATATTTTGCATGATTTGAATGGAACTAACCTAGACTGACGTTGTTTTCAGCAGAATTGCCTTGGTGTTATTTTTGTGCAGAAATCAAAGTTCTCCAAACGTCCTGAAAATTTACGGGGAGCAGTTTTGGAAAATATCAAAAATACCTGCACCAGTATCCACCTGAGGGGGTGGGCCAGTGGGCCACAAGCCCCTGCTCCGCCACCACCCCCTGGTGGCGGTGGGCAGGCTTGTGGGGCCCACAGGCACCTGCCGCCCCCAATTCCAGCTCTATAAGTTGTCTTTCGTCCCAGAAAAAATAAAAAGAGAAGTTTTCGTCGCGTTTTCGATACGGAGGCGCCGCCACCACCTGTTCTTCATCTAGAGGGCAGATCTGGAGTCCGTGTTGGGCTCCAAAGAGGGGAAATCGTCGCCATCATCATCATCAACCTTCTTCCCTCTCCAATTCCATGAAGCTCTTCGTCTTTCGTGAGTAATCTATTCGTAGGCTCGCTGGACGGTGATGAGTAGGATGAGATCTATCATGTAATCGAGTTAGTTTTGATGGGGATTGATCCCTAGTATCCACTATGTTCTGAGATTTGATGTTGCTACTACTTTGCCATGCTTAATGCTTGTCACTAGGGCCCGAGTGCCATGATTTCAGATCTGAAATTATTATGTTGTCACCAATATATGTGTGTTTTAGATCCGATCTTGCAAGTTGTAGTTACCTACTATGTGTTATGATCCGGCAACCCCGGAGTGACATTAACAGGAACCATTTCCGGTGATGACCATAGTTTGAGGAGTTCATGTGTTCACCAAGTGCTAATGCGTTGGTCCGGTTCTTAATTAAAAGGAGAACCTTAATATCCCGTAATTTCCTTTTGGACCTCGTTGCCACGGGAGGGATGGACAATAGATGTCATGCAAGTTCTTTTCCCTAAGCTCGTATAACAACACACGAAATGCATGCCTACATCACATTGACGAATGGGAGCTAGACACATATCTCTCCGTGTTATAGCTAATGCATGATGAATATCATCCAAACAAATCACCGACCCAATGCCTACGAGTTTGTCCTACTGTTGCTACTGTCGTTACTCGTCTTGCTCTACTGCTACTACTGTTGCTACTGTTGTTACTTGTCTTGCTCTGCTGCTCCTACTACTGTTGCTACTGCTGTTACTTGCTTTGCTCTGCTACTACTGTTGGTACTACTGTCGCTTTCTACTGTTGCTACTTGCTACTGCTGTCACTACTGTTGTTCCTTGCCACTGCTATTACTCGTTACACTGCCGATACCCGCTACTTCGGTGTTACTACTTCGTTGTTACTATTGTGCTTGTAGATACTAATCTTTCAGGTGTGGTTGAATCTGAAAAATTCAGATGCTAATACTTGAGAGTATACTCTCACCTCCTGACTGGCGTACCTACAAATTGGGTCGAATACTCTACCCTCAAAAACCGCTGCGAACCCACGCGCTGGTGGGCCATCAACAACATTCTTCCAGTTTCATTGCCGGGGAGTGCGATCACATTCTTCTGGTGTCGTTGCAGGAGAAGGTTAGTTGTTATAAGCATTCGTCTAGCTAACACTAGAGATTGCAGGATCAACACTTTTCTGGAGCCATTGCCAGAGAAGCACAGGTGACGTCAGCATTTTTCTGGCGCCGTTGCCGGGGAGGTATTGCTATATTCTCTGAGTTACTTGGGATTTATATTTGCTGATCACTATGAAGAATCTGAAGGATCCGAAGACCAAAGTCTTGCCCTCAACTACGAGGGGAGGTAAGGAATTGCCATCTAGCTGTGCACTTGATTCACCTTCAGTTATGAGTAAGTTTGCGACATCACCTCCTGCTAGAAATCTTGATATGTCGCCTGTGCTTGATGATGCTTGTGATACTACTGCTAGAGATGCTATGCTTGATACTATGCCTGATGATACTATGCTTGATACTATGCCTGATACTGCTAGAGATGCTATGCTTGATACTGCTTTGCCTGATGATGCTAGAGATGCTATTTTGCCCGATGATGCTATGCTTGATACTGCTAGAGATGCTCCTTTGCTTGTTCCACTAGGAGTGTTCCTTGATGCTCATATTGCTAGAGTTACTGCCAATGCTCGTGATGCTTTTGATACTGCCGATGCTATTGAGATAGAACCTGCTTTTGCTCCTGCTAGATCTAGCTCTCCTAGATATGAATTGCCTGATATACCCGAGGGTTACGTTATGGAGGGAGAGATAGCTGAGGATTTTCTTGCGTGTAAGGATGCCTATGACGCTGAGAAATTAGTTCTCAAGTGGAAAGAAAAATCTCGGGAAGCTAGGATGAAAAATGATCCGAAGTTTGCCACTTCGCCTATCTTTGTCACCGATAAGGATTATGAATTCTGTGTCGACCCTGAGATAATCTTCTAGTCGAATCTGATCCTTTTCACGGTTATGAGTCTGAGACGGTCATAGCCCATCTTGCCAAACTATCCGAAATAGCCAACCTTTTTACTAATGAGGAGAAGATCCGCCACTACTATATCCTTAAGATGTTTCCTTTCTCTCTAAAGGATGATGCTAAAGCCTGGTTCACTTCTCTTGCTCCTGGATGTGTGCGTAGTCCCCAGGAGATGGTCTATAACTTCTGTGAGAAATATTTCCCTACCCATAAGAAGCAAGCTGCCTTGCAGGAAATATACAACTTTGCTCAACTCTAAGAAGAGAGCCTTCCACAAGCTTGGGGGAGGCTCGTCCAGCTACAGAATGCTTTGCCTGATCACCCTCTCAAGAAGAACGAGATACTTGATATCCTCTATAATAGACTTACCGATGCCTCTAGAGACTACCTAGATAGTTGTGTCGGTTGTGTTTTTAGGGAACGGACTGTAGAACAAGCTGAGACCCTACTGAATAACCTCTTGATCAATGATAATGCTTGGACTATTCCCGAACCACCTCCTAAGCCAACTCCTAAGAAAAGAGGTATTCTATTCCTCAGTCCTGAAGATATGCAAGAAGTCAAGAAATCTTGTAAGAGAAAGGCATTAGATCTCAAGATGTCAAAAATCTACCACCTATCGAAGAGATCTACGGTCTCGACAACCCGATACAGGTAGTAGAAGTGAATTCTCTGCGTAGGTGTGATTAGAGTGATATTCCTTTTGATAAACCTGCTAGCCTATGCTTTGATGAATTTGACAATTTTGTTGCCAAACAACAGAGTTTCAATGATTATGTTAGCAGACATTTGGAAGAAAGTGCTCATATGCTTAGCCATTTAAGTGCTTGTGTAGACAGAAATGTCAATGCTCTGAAGCTTCTGAGTAAACATGCCTCTATGATTACTACTCAGGTAGAACAAGTACTTCAAGCTCAGAATGACCTGCTCAACGAATTAAATGACAACTCTGTCAGAGTCATTAATAGAGGAGGCAAAATGACTCAAGAACCTTTGTATCCTGAAGGTCATCCTAAGAGAATTGATCAAGATTCTCAAGGAATCAATGCTAATACACCTAGTCATCCTAAGGAGAAGAAGAAGGATGATAGAAACCTGCACGCCAGTTCACCAAATACTATCACACCTGAAGAACCTAATGATATTTCTGCGTCTGATGCAGAAACACAATCAGGTGATGAAGATGAAAGTGGTGACAATGTGGACGGTGATGTTCATAATAATGATCAACCTAGCCATGATGAGGATGTGGAGATTGAACCTACGGTTAATCCTGATAATCCACAACCTAAGACGTACGACAAGAATGACTTTACTGCTAGGAAGCATGGTAAAGAAAGAGAGCCATCGGTTCAGAGACCTATGCCCTTTCCTCCTAAGCCATCCAAGAAAAAGGATGATGAGGATTTTGAGGGCTTCGTTGAGATGATAAGACCCGTCTTTCTGCAGATGCGGTTAACTGATATGCTCAAGATGTCTCCGTATGCCAAGTACATGAAAGATATCGTGACTAATAAACGGAAGATACCAGATCTTGAGATCTCCACCATGCTTTCCAATTACACTTTCAAAGGTGGAACTCCTAAGAAACTTGGTGATCCCGGAGTGCCCACTATACCTTGCTCCATTAAAGGAAACTACGTAAGAACTGCCTTATGTGACCTTGGAGCCGGTGTTAGTGTTATGCCGCTCTCTCTTTATCGTAGACTTGAGTTGGATAAGTTGACACCCATTGAAATTTCTGTGCAAATGGCCGACAAATCAACTGCTTTCCCAATCGGTGTTTGCGAGGATGTGCTTGTTGTGGTTGCTAATACCACAATCTTAACAGACTTTGTTATCTTGGATATTCCCGAGGACGATGCCATGGCTAGCATCCTCAGAAGACCCTTTTTAAACACTGCACGGGCTGTTATAGATTGCAACAAAGGCAATGTTACTTTCCATGTCAACGGTAATGAGCACACAGTGCACTTTCCGAAGAAACGATATCCAGTACATTGCATCAATGCTATCGAAAAGACTTCATCGATTCTTATTGGCAGCTTTGAATGCCCTATTCCTCGTGTCAAGATGAAGTATGATTTGCTTGTTGGGGAGATACATATCCCCATTGAGGTGACTTAGTGGCTATTCGAAAATTCTCCGTTCTCTCTTGCGATTCGAGAAAGGTTTGTCATAAGGACTTGATCAACCCCATTGACCATTTTTTTCCGATGACCATGAAACGGATGAATCAAAGAGTCACATACCTCTGTTTTGAGTCTTTATTTTCTGTTGCTTAGAAGAAAAATGATGGAATTAGTTTAGCTTTTCCTATTTTCTGTTTTAGCGTCCCGGAGAAAAATACCTCAAAAATAAAAGTTCTCCGATGGTCCTGAAAATTTTGTATGATTTTTTCTGGAATTTTTGAAAATTTCTGAGCCTGAGAGCTGGTGAGGGTGCCTGACAAGTGGGCCACAAGCCCCCCCCCCACCGCCACCTACCCCCTGGTGGCCGGGTGCAAGCTTGTTGGGCCCACAGGCATCCCCTCCACTCATTCCAGCTCTCAGCCTCTTCTTCCACCTCCAGAAAAAATTGTTTCGCAGCTCAAACTCGTGTTCTTGCTCATTTGGCTATGATTTTCGATCTCCTTGCTCAAAGCTCCATTCTCCGAACTGTTTGGGGAAATTACTCCTTCGTAAGTGACTCCTCCATTGGTCCAATTAGTTTTGCTCTAGTTATTTATCCTTCGCGAATTCTTGCTACCTTGGTGAACCTGTTCTTGAGCTATAAAAGTTGATTCTAGCTGGTCCCAAGTAGTTTGAGAGCGTGATACGGTCTCTAGGCACTAGTAGGAGTAGTTACTACAAGTTGGGTTAATCCATATTCACTTTTCTTTCGAAGTCTCTAAAAATTTCAGAATTTTTCAGAGCTAGAAAAAGGAAGAGATGAGGAGGTTCTTGAGAGGCTCTTCAAGCCGTAACCCCAAGGAGGATGAGAAGAACCACCCCAAGTACGTAGTCCCTCGAGTCACAGAAGTTCGAGCGTGCGAGTGGCCAAGTGATGAATTTTTGCACGCCGCCTGTCGTGGGTATAAGCCTGACAGTAGATGTGTAGGGTACGAATGAGATGGGCAGAGTCCTAGCTACGACGAGGTTGTATGAGTTCAGGCCCCTCTGCGGTGGAGGTAACAGCCCTACGTCTCAGTGCTCTCGGAGCTTGTTACCGAGTGTGATATGGATTACACAGATTTGCTAACCCCTTTACCAGTGGGGACGGCGGCTTATATAGAGTGCGCTGCCCCCCACAACGGTTCTGACTCAGGGGTGGACTAGTGGCGATTGAATGCGGACGTTACAGGTAACGTATGCTCTAAATGCTAATAGATGCACCCGGAAACGTACGGCAGTTTCCCTCCGGAGAGGTTACGACGTACCGAGTGTATCCAGTCGGTGAGCCTGGTGTCCTCCGAATGCTAGTTACCGACTGGATGATTCAGGACCTGTTACCGACTGGACGACGGGGATACCTTGATTCAGTCGGGGCAGACTTAGGGTCCTGTCCTTTGTGAGGGGTAGTCCTTGGATAGGACGTGTACGGCAGGCCTATGACCCTATCCTAGGACTATGACCCCATCATTAGTCCTCGAATGGATTGGGGTTGAAACGTAGAAGCGGTGCTTGAGGTTCAGATCCGACTGAACTAGGTTCGGCTTGGGCGTTGCTTGCCTCTATCCATTTTATTTCTCTCGACCAACGCTCCAAGTGGAAGTGCTTTCGAAACAGACAGTCAGGAACCGAGTGCTTCCACGGCATCTTTTGACGCGACCGGTCAACTGACAGCGCGGATTTTCCGGGATCTCAAATTTCGGGTTCCGCGCGCTCAGCGGGGGCGACGTCAGCGCTCTCGAGTAGCGCCTGACTCCTCGATCCTCGCGCCTTTAACTCCTCCACCGATACCGTCGCGGTTGGTTGGGTGGATAAGATTTCGGGCCCGCTCACCAGCGACCCAGTCGGTGTTCTATTTAACTATGGGCGACGATACCTTTCGGTTACAATCGCCGAATCCTTTGCTCTTGCTTGCTCCGTCTTCCTCGCCACCTCCTGCGCCTGTACGCTCTTCCCTTCCCCTCTTTCTCGAGAGCTTGCTGTTGCCTCCATGACCAAAGGTCAGACCAGCAAGATGGAGGCAAGGAAGAAGAAGAACAAGGCGGCGGCTGCGCAGCAGCGGCAGCGGCCGTTGCCGGCGGGGTGGATCCAGGGAGACTTTCTCCCCTCCACGATGACGGAGGGGGACCTGCTGGAGCTGGTAGAGCATGGTCAGCTCGTGCATAAGTCATGGAGGCTGCCGGCGGACGATGAGGTCGAGCCAGCACCACGGGAGGGGGAGCGCGTCTTGCTCCTCAGCCATGTTCATAGAGGTTTTTCTCTCCCCCCGCATCCCTTCTTCAAAGGCATCATGAATCATTTTGGTGCTCAACTCCATCACTTCCCTCCGAATGCCATTGCCCACCTTTCTGCCTTCATTGTTCTGTGCGAATGCTTTATCGGTTGCCAACCCCATTGGGGTTTATTCAAACATATCTTCTCCGCCCGCTCTCAAACTATCAAACGTCTTAGTCAGTCGGATGACAAGACGCATCTCCTCCAGCTCTGCGGGGGTTTAGGGTTTCAGAAAAAGAGTCGGAGTAGCTACCCTGCTCTCCAGTTGAGCGAGTCGGTTAGGAACTGGCAGTCGACGTGGTTCTACTGCCAGGACATAGCCTGTCCGAACGCGTCGACTGGGCTGCCTCCATTTAGTCTACACCGCCCTGCTCCACCCAACCAACTCGCCCTCTCGAAAGCCGAGAGGAACGACATCCAGCCTTTGGTCGAGGCACTCGTGGATGTTGTCAGGAGGGGGGTCACCGGTATTGACCTGTTGGAAGTCTTCATCGGTCGGCGAATCCATCCTCTGCAGGCCCGCCACCACGCCATGTGGCACTACACAGGGCCCGAGGATTCCGCTCTGACCAACGTGGAGGGCATTCTCGAGGAGAAGGTGACCTCATGGGTGCTCCAAATCACGGGTCCTTGTGAGAACCCCAAAGGAGCCCGCCGATTGACATCCTACAGCGCGGACAACCCTCCATCGAATCAGGTGAGCAGCATTAGCCGAGTGCATTGACCTGTCTTGATTTCAGTCGTTTATTTATATCTCCGTGTGATGCTTATTGTTTCCGACTGAACCTCATGCAGGAGTGGACCAACTGGTCCTGCCCCGTCTCGAACGGGAATCCGGAGGAAGAGGGGGAAGAAGGCAGCCAGGAGGGGAGCGTGGAGAGCGCCGAATACGCCTCCGACAGCGGAGAGTCCGAGGAGGAAAACAGCGAGGAAGAGGAAGAGGACGAAGAGTCAGATTCGCCACCCCCGCTGCGAGAGCATCGGAGTAAGCGTCGGCATGAGCCTGCCGTCCCTTCAGCCCCTCCTACGTCGTCGAGTGCTCCGCCTGCTGCTCTGGCGGTACCGAGTGTCAGAGGCACCAAGAGGGCCAGGGACGCAGCCACTGAACTTGCAGGTCAGTCCTCCAGGGCACCCAAGCCGAGTGGGCCCAAACCTAAGAAGGCTCTGCCGCGGATGAGGATGGCCGTCCCCGTCACCTCTACGTAAGTGAATCTAGCTTTCGGCTCTTTCTGTTGACCGAGTGAACTCCCGTTTTACAAGTCGAATGGACTTCACTCGACAGGGTTGCCACTTCTGCGACCTCGCCGGCCCGCCAAGGGGACGAACCCATGGACACGGACGACGTCATTTCGTCTCAACCAGGTATGCTGTGGGAGAGTCGGGTATTTTATTTCTGTAGACTGCGCCATCCTTTTCTTTTTCTGAGGCGTTATGTTATTTGGCTTGTCAGGGGCGATCTGCCTGAACGAGGGTGACCAGGGGAGAGCTGACCCCGTCGTGGAGCCTGCCCAAGAGCCTGTCCTGGAGCCTGTCCTTGAGGCCGCTCTTCCTGCTGCCGCCCCCGCCGCCAACGCTCCTCCGACCGAAATGCCTCCCCCGACTGAAGTGCCTCCACCGACTGAACCGGTGCCGGTGGGTGAAGAACTTAATGGGGCGAACCTTGGGATGCCCCATGAACTTTCCACGATCCCGGTTCGTCGAATGCTGAATTCAGCATTCGGCGTGTCCCAGAGGAGCAGGTGGGGGCGGCCAAGGGGGCCATGATCCAGGTGGAGCTGATGGCCAGAGAGGCCAAGAGGGCTTATGACTCCGTTGCGGCCTTGTATCGGCAAAGCTTGGAGCTGCGCGATGACATCCGAGTAAGTAGCCTAGTAAGTACTTACTTTTCTTCTGTAGCCCACTGGGTGGTATTGTTGTTGCAATGGGTCCACTCCAGTGAACCCAGTGGGTGTAGTCCCCGAGACTTCTGTCGAGTGCTTGCACCGACACTTGTCTTTATATATTTGGTCTTTATTTTGGTTGTGTCCGGAGACAATATTTCCGAGTGCGAGTACTTATTGCAGTCGGAGCGCTCTTGCGTTAAGAGTCACCGAGAGTAAGTTGCACGTAGGTGGAGTAGAATTAGCCTTTGAGGCGTAGGAAAACATGCATCTCAACAGGGCGGACCTGCGTGAGGTGCATGCCAGTGGGGTCACTCTCAGTGAACCCACTGGGTGTAGTCCCCGAGACCGCTGTCGACTGCTTGCGTCGGCAGGGGTCTTAAGAACTTAGCCTGTGAACTGATAAACTTGCTGGTTACCCTTTGTTTCTTGATGCAGAAAACTTGTGAAATGGGAACTGCTTATGAAGCCTTGAGAACGGAGAGGAACCAGTACGCTGGTGAACTGGAAGCTGCAATGCTCGCCATGGCCGGCATGAAGAGTGCACTGGAAGTACGAGATAAGTCCTTGGAGGAGGCGTTGGAGGCAAACAGGGTGCTGGTGGCGGAGGTGGAAAGGCTGAAAAACAGAGGACCGAACTGCACAATCAAATGGCTGTTCGGAACAAACGATGGACAGCTCAGGAGAAGTATGTCAACGACTGGGCTGTCCAGATGATGTCTCGTCTGGCAGGTAAGTCTTATGCTTTGCCGAGTGGTTGTACCGTGTGACCAACACTCGGTTTTTACTTTGTATTTGCTCGTGTGGTGCAGATTTTTGTACTGATGCCGAAGCTGAAGCCGCGGCTGTGGAGTGGTCCATGAAGAACAATGTGCCACTCAGCGAGGACGCCAACCGGGATCTGCTCCGTGCGCATATCCGTGTAGGCAAAGTGGGTCCTTCATCAGCCGATTGAGAGAAGTCTTCAGCCGCATTGAGAAAAAACTTTGGCCGGAAGACGAGTCGCGGCAGGAGATGGGGAGTCCGTTGGCGCGACTGGATGAGATTCCGGCCCGAGTGCAATCCTGGAAGAAATCGGCAGCACGTTGCGGTGCTGACGTTGCGCTGTCTTTGGTCCGAGTCCATTGCAAGGAGGTGTGGGAAGATAAGCTGAAAGCATTGAAGGTCGCCAACACGAAGAAGCTTCAATTCGAAGACTTCATGGAGACGTTCCTTGAGACTGCTACCCGCATCGCAGATGGAATCGACTTGGACACTTTTGTGGAGCCCTCCAGTCCTGACGCCGGCCCAGCTGACGCATGATCGAACTTTATCCTCGGTATGCCGAGTGTTTACCTGTAATATACTCTGGCCACTTCTGTTGGCGGTCGTACTTTTAAATCGGTGTGGGTAAGCTTGATCCGCATCGAGTCAGCTATCATTTATGAACTTATGTTGTCGGAACGAAAACATTTATTCTTTTGTTTGAATGTTGTTTCGAGTGTAACACTTAGTGCATACTCGGAGAAGATTAAGACTTAGGTGATTCTTCTTCATGTCTAAGTCTCCGAGTGTGACGTATAGTGCACACTCGGAGGAAGTTAATACTTAGGCGATTCAGAATCGCAGCTAAGTCCCCGAGTGTGACGTATAGTGCGCACTCGGAGGAAGTTAATACTTAGGCGATTCAGGATCGCAGTAAGTCCCCGAGTGTGACGTATAGTGCACACTCGGAGGAAGGTAATACTTAGGCGATTCAGGATCGCAGCTAAGTCCCCGAGTGTGACGTATAGTGCACACTCGGAGGAAGTTAATACTTAGGCGATTCAGAATCACAGCTAAGTCCCCGAGTGTGACGTATAGTGCGCACTCGGAGGGAGTTAATACTTAGGCGATTCAGGATCGCTGCTAAGTCCCCGAGTGTGACGTATAGTGCACACTCGGAGGAAGTTAATACTTAGGTGATTCAGAATCGCAGCTAAGTCCCCGAGTGTGACGTATAGTGCGCACTCGGAGGAAGTTAATACTTAGGCGATTCAGGATTGCAGCTAAGTTCCCGAGTGTGACGTATAGTGCACACTCGGAGGAAGGTAATACTTAGGCGATTCAGGATCGCAGCTAAGTCCCCGAGTGTGACGTATAGTGCACACTCGGAGGAAGTTAACAGTTAGGCGATTCAGAATCGTAGCTAAGTCCCCGAGTGTGACGTATAGTGCGCACTTGGAGGGACTTAATACTTAGGCGATTCAGGATCGCAGCTAAGTCCCCGAGTGTGACGTATAGTGCACACTCGGAGGAAGTTAATACTTAGGCAATTCAGGATCGCAGCTAAGTCTCCGAGTGTGACGTATAGTGCACACTCGGAGGAAGTTAATACTTAGGCGATTCAGGATCGCAGCTAAGTCGCCGAGTGTGACGTATAGTGCACACTCGAAGGAAGTTAATACTTAGGCGATTCAGGATCGCAGCTAAGTCCCCGAGTGTGACGTATAGTGCACACTCGAAGGATGTTAATGCTTAGGCGATTCAGGATCGCAGCTAAGTCCCCGAGTGTGACGTATAGTGCACACTCGGAGGAAGTTAACACTTAGGCGATTCAGAATCGTAGCTAAGTCCCCGAGTGTGACGTATAGTGCGCACTCGGAGGGACTTAATACTTAGGCGATTCAGGATCGCAGCTAAGTCCCCGAGTGTGACGTATAGTGCACACTCGGAGGAAGTTAATACTTAGGCAATTCAGGATCGCAGCTAAGTCTCCGAGTGTGACGTATAGTGCACACTCGGAGGAAGTTAATACTTAGGCGATTCAGGATCGCAGCTAAGTCGCCGAGTGTGACGTATAGTGCACACTCGAAGGAAGTTAATACTTAGGCGATTCAGGATCGCAGCTAAGTCCCCGAGTGTGACGTATAGTGCACACTCGAAGGAAGTTAATGCTTAGGCGATTCAGGATCGCAGCTAAGTCCCCGAGTGTGACGTATAGTGCACACTCGGAGGAAGTTAATACTTAGGCGATTCAGGATCGCAGCTAAGTCCCCGAGTGTGACGTATAGTGCACACTCGAAGGAAGTTAATACTTAGGCGATTCAGGATCGCAGCTAAGTCTCCGAGTGTGACGTATAGTGCACACTCGAAGGAAGTTAATACTTAGGCGATTCAGGATCGCAGCTAAGTCCCCGAGTGTGACGTATAGTGCACACTCGGAGGAAGTCAATACTTAGGCGATTCAGGATCGCAGCTAAGTCCCCGAGTGTGACGTATAGTGCACACTCGAAGGAAGTTAATACTTAGGCGATTCAGGATCGCAGCTAAGTCCCCGAGTGTGACGTATAGTGCACACTCGGAGGAAGTTTTTTTTTGTGTGAGAACTCTGAATCTGCACAAAACTGAATCTTCTGAATATATTATTTCTTCAAACTTGTTCGTTACACTGCTTCAGTCGATGATCACGTATAAAAACGCTTGAGGAGATCTCCGTTCCATGCGCGTGGCTCGTCTGTTTCCCTCTGAATATTGTAGACTCTGTATGCTCCGTTGTTCAGCACCTTGGAAACGATGAAAGGCCCTTCCCAGGCCGGAGCCAACTTGTGTGGTCTTTGCTGATCCACTCGGAGCATCAAATCGCCAGCTTGGAACGTGCGACTCCTGACGTGACGTGCGTGAAAACGCCGCAGATCTTGCTGGTAAATTGCTGAACGAGTGAGTTCCATCTCGCGTTCCTCCTCCAGAAGATCGACTCCATCTTGCCTTGCTTGTTCCGCTTCGGCCTCAGAGAAGAGTTCGACTCGCGGGGCATTGTGAAGTAGGTCACTCGGAAGGACCGCTTCTGCTCCATAAACGAGGAAGAACGGTGATCGCCCCGTTGATCTGTTCGGAGTGGTACGGAGGCCCCAAAGCACTGAGGGTAACTCGGTGACCCATGCACCAGCAGCATGTCCTACCTCGCGCAAGAGTCGGGGCTTCAAACCTTGAAGGATAAGTCCATTCGCACGCTCAGCTTGTCCATTGGATTGCGGATGTGTCACTGAAGCAAAATCCACTCGGATACCCTGACTCCTACAGAAACTTTTGAACTTGTCCGAGTCGAAGTTTGTCCCGTTGTCCGTGATTATGCTGTGAGGCACTCCGAATCTGGAGATGATGTCCCTGACAAACTTAACGGCTGTGGAGGCGTCGAGTTTCTTGATGGGCTTGGCTTCTATCCATTTTGTGAACTTGTCGACTGCCACCAACAGATGCGTATAGCCTCCTTGGCCTGTCTTGAATGATCCGATTGTGTCTAATCCCCAAACTGCAAAGGGCCACACAAGTGGGATCGTCTTTAGTGCAGATGTTGGCTTGTGGGACTTATTGGAGTAGAACTGACAGCCTTCACATCGGTCGACCATAGCTTTGGCCATCTCGTTGGCCTGCAGCCAGAAGAACCCAGCTCTGAACGCCTTGGCGACGATTGCTCTCGAAGAAGCGTGATGGCCGCAGGTTCCCGAGTGAATATCCTCTAGGATCAACTGTCCTTCCTCTAGGGAAATGCAACGTTGGAGGATGCCTGAAACACTCTCCTTGTACAATTGACCATCAATGACAGTGAATGCCTTCGATCTGCGAACTATCTGCCAGGCTTGGACTTCATCTTCTGGAAGTTCTTGTCTCAGGATATATGCCATGATCGGCATAGTCCAATCGGGAATGACAACCAGAATCTCTGTGACCAGACCAACCACAGCAGGCACATCGACTTCAGTCGGATCTGTTGCGCTCTTGGGTTGTACTGGTTCTTCCGTGAAGGGATCTTCTTGGACTGAAGGAAGATGGAGGTGCTCGAGGCAGACATCACTCGGGACTGGTCTCCGAGTGGATCCGAGTTTCGCCAACTCGTCAGCTGCTTGGTTCTTCAGTCTTGGAACATGATGAAGTTCTAGACCTTCAAACTTCTTCTCTAGCTTCCTGACTGCAGTGCAGTATGTTGTCATGGTGGGGTTCCTTACATCCCACTCTTTCATCACTTGGTTGACCACCAAGTCCGAATCGCCGTAGACCATCAGGCGACGGACGCCGAGTGAGATGGCCATGCGCAATCCGTAGAGAAGAGCTTCATACTCTGCCTCGTTGTTAGAGGAATCAAAGTGTATCTGAAGCACGTACTTGAGCTTGTCACCCTTTGGCGATATGATCACAACACCAGCGCCGGATCCATTCAACATCTTAGACCCATCGAAGAACATTGTCCAATGAGCTGAGTAGATGTGAGTCGGTTGCTGTTGTTCTACCCATTCTACTATAAAGTCAGCCAGGGCGTGAGACTTAATAGCTTTCTTGGCCTCGAACTTGATGTCGCAGTACAGCATCTCCATCGCCCACTTTGCCACTCGGCCTGACGCGTCTCGATTGTGGAGAATTTTCGACAAAGGAGAATCAGAAATGACAGATACCGAGTGGTCTTGGAAATAATGGGCAACCTTCTTCGCAGTCAAATAGATCCCATAGATAAGCTTCTGATAATGGGGATACCTCTGCTTGGAAGGGGTCAGGACCTCGGAGACGTAGTACACTGGCCGCTGAACTTTGTAAGCTTTGCCTTCCTCCTCTCGCTCGACTGTAAGAACAGTACTAACCACTTGATTTGTGGCCGCGATATATAGAAGAAGGGGCTCTTTACTGAGCGGAGCAGTAAGAACCGGCTGGGTGGAAAGTAGGACTTTGAGGTCGTCGAATGCGATTTGAGCTTCGTCTGTCCACTCGAAGGTATCTGACTTCTTCATGAGTCGGTACAGAGGAAGTGCTTTTTCGCCGAGTCGACTGATAAACCTGCTCAAAGCCGCCAGGCAACCTGTGAGCCGTTGAACATCGTGTATTCTGACCGTCCTATCCATTCGGACGATGGTCCCAATCTTTTCGGGGTTAACATCGATCCCTCGTTCGGAAACGAAGAAACCGAGTAACTTTCCGCTGGGAACGCCGAATGAACATTTGGCTGGGTTTAACTTGATATCGTACCTACGAATGTTGGCGAATGTTTCTGCCAAGTCAGTCAGCAGGTCGGAACCTTTGCGTGACTTGACTAAAATATCATCCATATATGCCTCCACATTGCGACCGATCTGGTCGAGGAGGCATTTTTGGATCATGCGCATAAAGGTAGCCCCTGCATTCTTCAAATCGAAAGGCATGGTGATGTAGTAGAAGCACCCAAACGGGGTGATGAAGGCTGTTTTCAACTCATCGGGACCATACAGACGGATCTGATGATAACCCGAGTAGGCATCAAGGAATGACAAACGCTCGCATCCCGCAGTCGAATCGACAATTTGATCTATGCGGGGGAGCGGAAAATGGTCTTTCGGGCAGACCTTATTGAGGTGCTTGAAGTCAATGCACATTCGGAGTGACTTGTCTTTCTTGGGCACCATGACGACATTGGCGAGCCACTCGGAGTGGTGAACCTCGCGAATGAAGTTGGCAGCCAGAAGCTTGGCCACCTTTCTCCGATTGCCTTCCTCTTGTGCGCGGCGGACCGACGCAGGCGCTCTCGGACGGGTCGAGCAACGGGATCCACATGCAGTCGGTGCTCAGCCAACTCCCTGGGAACACCCGGCATGTCAGAAGGCTTCCATGCAAAGATGTCCCAGTTCTCACGGAGGAATTGGGTGAGCTCGGCTTCCTATTTAGTATCGAGGGTGGTGGAGATGTTCGTCGGGGCGGCAGACTCGTCCGTTGGATGGATGCTGATTTTCTTCGTCTCTCCCGCCGACTGGAACGTGGACTCGGAAGCTGGTTTCTTCGAGCGCATCAAGTCGGCAGGGTCGACTGTCTTCTTGTATTCGTCGAGCTCGAGCACCGCCATCTGATGGTCGGCGATTCTCGATCCCTCTTGCAGACACTCCTCTGCTCGCTGGCGGTTGCCGGTGATGGTGATAACGCCCTTTGGGCCTGGCATCTTTAGCTTCAAGTACACATAGCACAGGCGTGCCATGAAACTCACGTACGCCGGGCGGCCCAGAATCGCATGGTAAGCGCTCTCGAAATCCACCACCTCGAATGTGAGCTTCTCCTTGCGAAAGTTTTTGTCAGAGCCGAAAGTGACGTCCAGCGCGATCTGGCCGAGTGACTTGGCCTTCCGTCCGGGGACGACTCCGTGGAACTGCATATTGCTCTCGCTGAGTCTGGACATCGGAATGCCCATTCCCTTGAGGGCGTCGGCGTACATGATGTTCAGTCCGCTACCGCCGTCCATGAGGACTTTGCGCAGACGGACTCCCTCCACCACCGGGTCGACGACCAGAGCCTGTCTTCCTGGAGTGGGGACATGCGTTGGATGATCCGACTGATCAAAGGTGATCGCAGTCTGAGACCATTTCAGAAACTTGGGAGCAGTCGGAACGGCCATGTTGACCTCTCTGTTCACCAACTTCAGATGACTCTTGCTTTCGACATCAGCAAAAATCATGAGGGTGTCATGGACTTGGGGGAACGGATCCTCATTGTCCTCCTCGCCTTGCTCGGGATTCTTCTCACTCGGTTGTCCTTCACTGAACCCCTGGATCAGGAGACGACACTGCCGAGTGGTATGCTTTGCGTATATGGGATTGCCTTCTTCGTCCATCTTCGTGTGAATTGGACAAGGCTGATCCAGGATGGGATTGTTGAACGGCTTCTTCTTGGGGGCAGACTGCGCCTTCCCCTTGCCCTTGAACTTGGTGGTGGTCACAGCTGCAGCTTCTGCGTGCGGTGTGGGTGGAACCTTCTGTTTCTGCTTCCGAGTGTTACCTCCGTCAGTATCGCCGACTGTCTTGTGTTTGCCGCTCCGGATGCAGTCTTCTTCCTCGCCATTTGCATAACGAGTAGCTATCTCCATCATCTTGCTCATGGAGATGTCGCCTGTCCGGCCGAACTTTAGGTACAACTCTCTGTACCGTACGCCTGCCTTTAATGCGCAGACTGCTTGATGCTCGGTGACGCTCTCCACCGTGTGGTAAAGAGTCGTCCATCGCTGGATGAAGTCGCGCAAAGGCTCATTCGGCTTCTGGACACAGTGCTGGAGCTCCACAAGGCCTGCAGGGCGTTTGCACGTCCCTTCGAAGGTCCTGATGAACACTCGGGCAAGATCTGCCCAACTGTAAATGCTTGAGGGGGCTAACTGGTTCAGCCAAGCTCGCGCCGAGCCGTCGAGCATCAGAGGGAGGTGCTTCATAGCGACATAGTCGTCCCCTCCTCCGATCTGGACTGCCACTCGGTAATCGTCTAGCCATGTTTCGGGCTTGGACTCCCCTGTAAATTTATCGATTCCCGCAGCCAATCGGAAGTTGGGCGGGATGTCAGCCGAGCGGATGGCTCGACTAAAACACTCGGGGCCGGCCACGATGGTCCTGCTGCCACTTGGAAGATCCAGATCGTGGCCATCGCGGTGGGCTCGACCCCTGTCGACCCTTCGCTGGGCGATTCGCCCTCTTGCGTCGGGTCTCGGGTCGTAAGTGTCGCCGACCGAACGCCGATCACCGTGATGTCGGGATCCATAGGGCCCACCCCGCGGAGGCGTGCGTGAACGGAGGCGATCTTCACGGATCATGGAACGACTGCCTCCCCTGTGGTGCTAATAGGAGTCGGGGCTGTGAACCGACCGATGCGTGTTTGCATGGGCGGAACTGTTGTGGATCCGATTGTGTGACTGGGAGACCGCCGAATTCTGCTGCTGCGCCGTGTGCAACAGGGCACGGATCTGCTCGATTCCTCTTCCTGCCTCTGAATCAGTCGGCTGGAGGGAATCGTCGATCTTGGCTGCCGCAGCCAAGTTGAGGAGAGGTGTGCGGAACAACTCTACGTTGCTCTGCCGGGTGTGCCGACTGGCAGAACGGCGAGGCGGACGGTGTGCACCGGATGCTTCACGGACTTCGTGCTCGTTCTGGCCGGCCTGATGATGGGGATCTTCATGGGTGTTGGCCATGTGAACTTCTGCTGCAAGACCGCGGCCCACGTACTCGGAAGGGAGCTCAGCCGGAACCGAGCCCGAGCACTGGGGACGCGGAGCAACCACAACAAACTCCAGAACTGCCACTTGAGAGGACGCGAACTGGCGCGCTCGGGCATGCTACACCCAACACTGTAGACGCGGACTGCGAGATCGCCTGCTGCGGCGCGTGACGAAGGTGCAAGCCGGCAATGGAGCCGATTGTTGGAGAAGAAGAACGCCGCGAGCGCCGGCACGGAAGTGCGTGGCCCCACGACGGGGAAGCGCCTCGACGTCGAGAGGTGCATCCCGAAGCCACGCCGAATCGTCGACGACGAAGGAGAGAGCGCCGAAGAGGATCTGGTGACCCATGCTCGAACCTCCACCGGACGACATGACGAAAGGAAGTAGTCGCAAACTCGCCGGAAGTCGCTTAGACGCCTGCCCACGGTGGGCGCCAACTGTCATGGGTATAAGCCTGACAGTAGATGTGTAGGGTACGAATGAGATGGGCAGAGTCCTAGCTACGGCGAGGTTGTATGAGTTCAGGCCCCTCTGCGGTGGAGGTAACAGCCCTACGTCTCAGTGCTCTCGGAGGTTGTTACCGAGTGTGATATGGATTACAAAGATTTGCTAACCCCTTTACCAGTGGGGGAAGGGCGGATTATATAGAGTGTGCTGCCCCCCACAACGGTTCTGACTCAGGGGTGGAGTAGTGGCGATTGAATGCGGACGTTACAGGTAACGTATGCTCTAAATGCTAATAGATGCACCCGAAAACGTACGGCAGTTTCCCTCCTGAGAGGTTACGACGTACCGAGTGTATCCAGTCGGTGAGCCTGGTGTCCTCCGAATGCTAGTTACCGACTGGATGATTCAGGACCTGTTACCGACTGGACGACGGGGATACCTTGATTCAGTCGGGGCAGACTTAGGGTCCTGTCCTTTGTGAGGGGTAGTCCTTGGATAGGACGTGTACGGCAGGCCTATGACCCTACCCTAGGACTATGACCCCATCACTGCCGGACTTTATGAAGACTTTTATTACTTGGTGGAGAACGCAGGTCTTACTACGTTCGTTGAAGATAAGTGCCCACAATATCTCCTCCTCACCAATATTATTGTTCAAAGCTTCAACTTTTATCCGAGGAAGAATCCTCCCACGGTTGAGTTCATGATATACGATGTCCCCCAGTGCATGACGCTGCAGGATTTTTGCAATGTATGCAAATTACCTTATGTTGGGGATATACGTGACCCTCGTCCACGGGACTTGGAGGATTTCATTGGTTCTATTGATGTTGGAGAGGAGAGAGGAGTGTCTCACGCTAGAATTGCTAGCATACATTTTCCTGTGCTTCGGTACTTCTCACTATTTGTGGGAAAATGTTTGATTGGCCGTGGGGAGGCTGGATCACTTAGTTCTCCCGACCTTGCGGTTTTGCGCGAAGGCCTTTATAACGATAAGACTTATAGCTTGGGCGCTATAGTAGCTCAACGGTTGAACCTGAACCGTTCTAAAGGTATAGTCTATGGAGGTATCTACGCTACCCGTCTTGCCAGACACTTTGAGATACGCATTAGACTAGGAGAGGAAGGAGAGATGCTTCTTCTTGAGAGATATCTGGATTATGCCAGCATGGTTCGCCATGATTTTCTGGATAGAGATGCTAGTAGACGGATGATTTATAACCTGGTATTTAGTGAGGGTACTCGAGAGACTATTACTTTGCCAGCTCCTTCTTTGTTTGATCTTCATGCAGGTAGGTACACTATTATGCCCGCGGACATCTACGCATATTGGGGCTTGGCCCAACCACAGGCGCCCGTGCCCGAGCCGCCAGTCGAGTACCAGACGCCAGTTTATCAGTGGGAGCCAGAGGAGGTCACACAGCAGTGGCATCCACAGTCTGCTCCGGAGTATCCTGGAGTTGGTTATTTCCCACCTTGGGAGTAGACCAAGCTAGGCCAAAAGCCTAAGCTTGGGGGAGTTCGTGTTCTCACCGACTTTACATTCATGCTTATGCTTTCATTTTGTTAGCCGGTGTTTACACTTTGCCACTGTATTATCCATGCTAGTTTATTTTCGTTTTCTTGTTTTGTTGTTTTGTGTCCTTTTGAGAAAACCCAAAAAGGTTTTTCTTTCTTCTTTTGCTTGTTGGGAGCTTTCCCGTGTAAATATTTTTCTTTTTCTTTGTGTGAAGGTAGAAGATATTGGTTACAATGCTTAGTGGTTCTTACATGCTTACCTGTTTAGCTTTCAAAGATCCATATTATCTTGTCTTCTCCTTTGTGTTCGCCTACAGATTCAGCTTAGTCCAATGCGCTTATTATGGTTTTCATCGTTCGATCGTGCAAATGAAAGGCAACAATGATGATATATGATGAAGTGACTCAGACTGAAAAGCTGGTATGAACTCTATCTATTTTCTTTTTGTAATATGACTAGCTTGTCAACCCAGATTTAGCTTTGTTGTGAGAGAACCATATTTGCAATGACAACTTAGAGATCATAGTTTCTGATGCCATGCTTATTTAGCTGAGTGCTTATAATGGTTTGTCTTTATTGCCAACATAGATTTTGAGATGACTATGATGTAGTATGATAGGATGGTAATCTCCTTTGAATGTTTCAAGTGGCTTGACTTGGCGCATGTTCATGCATGTAGTTGAAACAAAATCAACATAGCCTCTATGATGTTCGTGTTCATGGTGATTTATATCATGTTCATGCTTGCATTCAATGTTAGTCAAACTCATTGCATCTTGATGACTGTTGTCGCTCTCTAGTTGGTCG
The DNA here is from genome assembly GCF_904849725.1 of Hordeum vulgare subsp. vulgare. Classification (NCBI taxonomy): domain Eukaryota; kingdom Viridiplantae; phylum Streptophyta; class Magnoliopsida; order Poales; family Poaceae; genus Hordeum; species Hordeum vulgare. The sequence goes on from NC_058521.1 coordinate 575,571,294, forward strand.
CTTCCCAGTCTTTTGCTAGCCTTCACTTGTACTAAGCGGGAATACTGCTTGTGCATCCACTTCCATAAACCCAAAAGTTTTAACATGAGAGTCCACCATACCTACCTATTTTGCGGTATCTACCTGCCGTTCCAAGTAAATTTGCATGTGCCACTCTCTAAACCTTCAGGAAATAAATCTGTTTTGCATGCCCGAACCGCTCATGTGGTGACAGAGGGCTATTGGTATCTTCCATGCTAGGAGTGTTATCCTTGACATGTGTTTATTCACAATCATTCACGAGAAAGGGGTCGGTATTTGGGATGCCCAGTTCCACGCTTAAATCGAAAACATAACTGTAAAACAAGACTCCCCCGGATTGATGTTAGTATGGACGGTACCCGAGGATTCGGCTAGCCGTGGAGTGTGATTGATTGCTGGTGGGGGAATTAAAACTTTACTTTTAAGTTTGGGAACCGCCTATAGCATGAGTAGCATGGAAGATATCGAGAACTCTTGGTCATTGCGTTGACAATGAAAGCATGCCACCCAAAATTATTATGTCTGTTTTCAAAGCTTGAGCTCTGGCACCTCTGCAAATCAATGCTTCCCTCTGCGAAGGGCCTGTCTATTTATTTTCCTTTCGGGTCATCCTCCTCTTATATAAGCACCAATTAGAGAGCACCTCTGTCATTTTATGCTTTGCTTTTGATTGATATTGAGTATGACTATGACTGGATCTTCGTTGCTATGAATTACAATGTTTAGTCAGCCCTTGATCTTTGAAAGTGCTCTGCATTTATGCTTTGCGGTCTCAGAAAGAGCTAGCGAGATACCACTTATTCATATTGCTTCATGCTTGTTTTGATTGAAGTGTTCATATTTGAAACTCATTATTATTTGCTCGTTAGCTGATTATGCAATTGATATTAGTTTACCATGAGACCTTTGTGTCATTTGCTTATGTGGTTAACTTGTGATCTTGCTGAAATTCTGGTTATGAGTTAGACATAGTTGCAACAACAAGATCAAACAGAGTTTGTCAAAGTTTTTCTTTCTTTCTCAGTTTCTCAACTGAGTTGCTTGAGGACAAGCAAGGTTTTAAGTTTGGGGGAGTTGATACGTCTCCAACGTATCTACTTTTCCAAACTCTTTTGCCCTTGTTTTGGACTATATTTTGCTTGATTTGAATGGAACTAACCTGGACTGACGCTGTTTTCAGCAGAATTGTCTTGGTGTTATTTTTGTGCAGAAATCAAAGTTCTCCAAACGTCCTGAAAATTTACGGGGGGCAGTTTTGGAAAATATCAAAAATACGTGCGCCAGGATCCACCTGAGGGGGTGGGCCAGTGGGCCACAAGCCCTTGCTCCGCCACCACCCCCCTGGTGGCGGTGGGCAGGCTTGTGGGGCCCACAGGCACCTGCCGCCCCCAATTCCAGCTCTATAAGTTGTCTTTCGTCCCAGAAAAAAAAATTCGTCGCATTTTCGATACAGAGGCGCCACCACCACCTGTTCTTCATATGGAGGGCAGATCTGGAGTCTGTCTTGGGCTCCGGAGAGGGGAAATCGTCGCCATCATCATCATCAACCTTCTTCCCTCTCCAATTCCATCAAGCTCTTCGTCGTTCGTGAGTAATCTATTCGTAGGCTCGCTAGACGGTGATGAGTAGGATGAGCTATATCATGTAATCGAGTTAGTTTTGATGGGGATTGATCCCTAGTATCCACTATGTTCTGAGATTTGATGTTGCTACTACTTTGCCATGCTTAATGCTTGTCACTAGGGCCCGAGTGCCATGATTTCAGATCTGAAATTATTATGTTGTCACCAATATATGTGTGTTTTAGATCCGATCTTGCAAGTTGTAGTTACCTACTATGTCTTATGATCCGGCAACCCCGGAGTGACAATAACTGGAACCACTCCCGGTGATGACCATCGTTTGAGGAGTTCATGTGTTCACCAAGTGCTAATGCATTGGTCCGGTTCTTTATTAAAAGGAGAACCTTAATATCCCGTAGTTTCCTTTTGGACCCCGCTGCCACGGGAGGGATGGACAATAGATGTCATGCAAGTTCTTTTCCCTAAGCACGTATGACGACACACGGAATGCATGCCTACATCACATTGACGAACGGGAGCTAGCCACATATCTCTCCGTGTTATAGCCGTTGCATGATGAATATCATCCAAACAAATCACCGACCCAATGCCTAGGAGTTGGTCCTACTGTTCCTACTGTCGTTACTTGTCTTCCTCTGCTGCTACTACTGTTGCTACTTCTGTTACTTGTCTTGCTCTGCTGCTGCTACTACTGTTGCTACTGTTGTTACTTGCTTTGCTCTGCTGCTACTATTGGTACTACTGTCGCTTGCTACTGTTGCTACTTGCTACTGCTGTCACTACTATTGTTCCTTGCCACTGCTATTGCTCGTTACACTGCCGATACCCGCTATTTCGTTGTTACTATTGTGCTTGCAGATACTAATCTTTCAGGTGTGGTTGAATCTGACAAATTCAGCTGCTAATACTTGAGAGTATACTCTCCCCTCCTGACTGGCGTACCTACAAATTGGGTCGAATACTCTACCCTCGAAAACTGCAGCGAACCCACGCGCTGGTGGGCCATCAACAACATTCTTCCAGTTTCATTGCCGGGGAGTGCTATCAGCATTCTTCTGGTGCCGTTGCAGGAGAAGGTTAGTTGTTATAAGCATTCGTCTAGCTAACACTAGAGATTGCAGGATCAACACTTTTCTGGAGCCATTGCCAGAGAAGCACAGCTAACGTCACCTACCGCGAGAGGCCAATCCGCATTCTGGATGAAGCAGAGCGATGCACCCGAAGTCGCACCATCAAGTATTTCAAGGTTCAATGGAGCACCACACCAAAGCCGAAGCTACATGGGAGCGTGAAGACTATCTCCGATCTGAGTTTCCAGACCTTTTTAGCACCTAGCTTAGGAATCTCGGGGACGAGATTCTTGTAAGGGGGATAGGTCTGTCACACCCTGTTTTTGCTATCACCTGTCTGTGTTGTAAAATTCTGAGCTTGTTAAAACTTTTTCAAAACTACTGATGTGAGTGCCATGATCGACATTGTATGCTTGTATGCTTGATCATGTGAGGATTTAAAACCCTAAATTCCTTGGTATTATTACTGATTTCAAAAAGCTTTCCTTATTACTGACCAAAGTAAAACAACCTTGAGTTGCACTACATGCCCTTGATAGCAAGTAGTGCTTCTACTCATATTTGGTAATCTGATTTTTACCTATCTTTATATTTTTAAAACCACAAAAATAATTATTTTTGTGATTATTTTCCTAATTAAATAACCTGTCCATTTCTAAGGTCGGAATTGGTATTCCAACATGGAAAAATACTTTTCTGATTTGGAAAAATCTGATTAAATTTAGAGATGATCAGAATGACATATATTTTCCATACATAGGATTTTATACCCCATTTTATATTATTTTTATTGATTAAAACTATAAAGGCTATTTACGTCTGTTTTGGCATTTTGAAATATTTCCAAAGGAAATATTCTCAATAAATTCCTAGAAAATTCCAGTGGTATCCCTAAGCCTTGTTTGGTGTCGACATAAAGTTTCACCTTGATCAAAGGTGGATAAGGACCCCAAATAACCCAAAAACCTTGTCTGTCCAGAATCAAGTTAGAGCAACTCTACATAGAAAAGTTTGTCCAATGAGGCTATAACTTTGCAGGAGTGCCTAATACCTCAAATGAGGGTTCCACACAAAAAATAGGATTTATGGGACTTAGTTTGCCCACACTCCCTTTGGAAGGAACAGATCTGGTCATATTGGAGTGTTTTCAAGTTTACAAAGCTAAACTTGTCCTTTGGAGCTCAAACTTGGTGGAACTCCATGGTTTACCACCAAAACCAAACCTGTTAAGTCTCAGCACCAGTGGTGGGGTGCAACCCCCTAAACCCACTGTCGAACACCTTCTGACAAATAGGAAAAAGGCACCTTAGCCACAGCTAAACAAAACTCCTTTGCTTCAAACTCTTAGATTAAGTGGCCAGCACGTGTATCTAACCCCACTCAACTGGCCCCTCACTGGTTCAAAGTGGAAAGGCCAAAAACCCCAATTTAGACCTCAGTTCATGACTGACAGCACCAGTATTTCTTGCCTCCTTTGACCAGCCGAAGCTCCCACTAAAACCAAACGGCTAGCCACACCCCCAGCAAGTGCCAGGACATGCTAGACACGTCCAAAGTGCCTTAGAGCGCACCAGCATGCCGTGGCATGCCAAAACTACGCTCCGGGCGCGCTAGAGGGAGTCACTGAGGTGGGGGCGACGCCCTCGGCCAGTTCCAGCCTCCCCGAGATGTCCAACCTCTTCCCCGACAACCCCTCTGCGTCGGGCAAGCATCAGGGCCCCTCCTCTCTCGCGCTAGAGCTCGCGCGACGCGTGCCCGCGCGCTCCAGAACCGGCCAAGGTTGCGCGGCCACGAATGCTCGCCTTCTCTCTCTCTCTCTGCTGCAGATGGTTCGGGCGGTCCAATACAACGACCAGAGACTGTGGTTTCAACCCCAACCTCTCTCTGCGCCCCCATGCACGCCACGGTGAGTCACCGGCGCTCCCGAATCTGCTCACCGTTGCGGGCCTATGAATAGCCCTCCCCCTCGCTCCAACACCCCTCAGATAGCTTCGCCACGATCACTAGTACCTCCCTAGCCACCCCAGCAAACCAGCAGAGCCTCGGTGCTCGAGATCGACCGAGGCCCCTCCACCTCGGAGCTCCGGTCGATCTCCGGCTACACGATGGCTCCTACGCCACTCGACCCACCAATCTGACCCCCTCGATCCCAGGAAGCTTTTCCCTAACTCGCCCGAGCTTTTCCGTGTCTCTAGCCACCCCCTCGACCACCTCCCGAAACCCCTCCGCCACGGCCTCCTCGTCGTCGGCGAACCCCTGCCTCCCCATCGTTGTTTCAATTACCAGCAGGTAGGCGACGGTCAGGCAAACCCATTCCCGTGTTCATTGGAGCATGAGCGCGTCGGCAACCTCGTCAGCCTCCTCCTCCTCCTCTCTGGCCGGAGGTAGGAGACGACCCCGACAGGTGTGCCCCACCTTTCGGTGGCCCAGCCTCCTCCCCCGCGCTGGCCTCGGCCACTGACCGCAGGGCCCCGCGCGTCAGGTTCAAACCTGATGGCGCGCGCGCCTGGGCATGTTGTCGGCTGGCCATGGGCCAGCCCAGGTCTGGGCCGAGCCAGGCTAGGAGCTAGCCTGATTTTCTTTTTATTTTAAAACTCTGGTTTCTAAGATTTTTATAAAAACATTGAACCAATGTAAAAATATAATTCTTCCACTGTTATTTTTCTAAAAATGTGTAGTATTTAATGGTATGCTTAGATAAAATTTTTCCAGCAAATATTCTATTTTATAATAATAAAAAGGGCTAAAATGGAATAGTTTTGCTTCTGCTTGGTTGTTTTCAAAAATATTCCTTCAAGGAAAACTGAGGCAAATATTTTTAAAATGATATCTTAGATTTGTCAGTAATAGGGACATTTTTAAAATGACTTTGTGGATTGTTTCTGTGTGAGCTATTTCTTATTTATTGTTTTATCGATGATAGAAAATCCGTGTGACGAGGGAATCAGAGCGGAAGACCTCGAAGACCTCGGATACTTAGCTGACCAAGGCAAGCAGCTCTTTGACCATGACTGAGCATATGTTACTTTGCATGTTAAAATTGCAAGTATTCCCGTTGCATATGATCATAAGTGTCGGTAATCATTTTATATGATCTTACCGAAGGCTCCTCCAGAGTATTTTGCATTGAGCTTGACTCTAGCCCTTCAGGGTCATGCTAATACCATGTTGACAAGTAAAGATAGAAGTACTATTATCATGAGCATGTTGTTGACGTAAAGCAAGAGTTTATGAAAACCCCATCGGGTGCCACTAATGCCCGAGGGTGATGATGAGTTAGGTGGTGAAGTTATGCACCCGGTATTTGTGTGAGTAATGTTTCGGAAATGGGATTTGATTTATGATGTGTCGACCGTCCCAACCTTACCAGTACGACCACGTTACCCGTTATGGGACGGGGCTATGTTAATTACTCTGGTCGGTGCTAGCAAAGAGCCACATTACTAGTGGTGGGAGTGATGTCTGGTCACTCTCGTGATGGGGTCATGTCGGGTAGGATGACTATGCCATTTTTATGAGTTCCAATCACACCGTTGGTCCCCGCATGGTTGGTACTGTCCAGAGTTGGTGCTCGTAAGACGTACAACATGTGGGTTGGGTACCAATCGAGTGGACCTCTTTGTCTAGTGTCGTCAGGGGAAAGACATTGATCGGGTACTTACCTCGGGTATGTGATATACCGCGAGTCGTGGATGACACGGAATTTTCCCGCATCTCGTGGGTCCAGCGTACTACCTCTGCAGAGTGTAAACTATTCGAATAGTCGTGTCCACGGTCAAGGACAGTTCGGTAATCCTGCTTAAACTATGTCCTGATATTTCCGCATAAACCAAGTGTGCGTGAGTGTGTGTGTGTGGTGATGAGAAAGGTGTTGCTATGATAGCAATGATATGACCAAGTTTGGTGACTTGGCATATAGGGTGAACCCGGATGGTTCAGCCCTCGGCAGATATATTGATATCTGTAACCTGTTCTATAGAGTAATTCTTTAACTTGATGCATATTCATGATCATTCCACCCAGATGAGTTACACTAGAAATGCATGATATTGTTATCCTTCACTTATGTTGATTTTATCATGGGCTGTTTGCGAGTACATTCAAAGTACTCATTGGCTTGCTATTGGTTATGTTATTGACCAGACATGGAAGGACCGGAGTTTGGAGATGAGTACGTCTTCGGAGACACCCCTGCGAACTAGGACGCTTCCGAGTCAGAATTCCTGTCGGTGTAGGCTTGATGGCATGGGCACCCGCTTAGCCCCTTTGTTTTCCGCTATTAGTGTATTCGTGTGATTTGGCCTTAGGCCCTGTCTTGTGAACTTGACCCTTCGGTCACGTGTTGTAATAACCGGTACTTGGATGTAAGACTCTTTACTCAGTACCTGTGTTCGGTGAGCATTGATCTCTGGGATCACTGAGCACGACGGTTCTCGACTAGTAAGTCGGGGTCATCACATTAGGGTTTCTCATCGTGCATGTGCGTCAACGAGTTTTGGTGTTTGATTCTTTAGATTTATTCACACATTCATGATGATGGTTGTGTCTCTAGGAGCAAGTGCCCAAAGACTTCTTGAGTGTCATCGAAGAGGCCATACCCGCAGTGATGACAACACCACGTGACTAACTCGCTCTCATAACGATAGTGACCGTTTGTTTGCCTAGAGACCTTGATGTGATTTTTATTATGTTCAGGTGTTTTTTCTTTATAATAGATCCGGGTGATTGTCAGTTGTTTTAAAATAAGTTGATATCTAGATTCATTGATAACAATGCTAATGCAAAATTCTAAGAAGTTAGAGTAAATTCCTTTTTCTGCCAGAATGAACACCTTCTAATAACATTAAACAAAGGTTTTGTCATACTTTACTAGATTTAAGAGATACAATCATCCGCCTTGCTAGATTCGAGATAGGAAAGTTATTTTGAACAAGCTTCGTATACTCATGAGGTTTGTGGTTAAATAGTAGGATCAACCATTGCCCACAGTACCGGTCTATGAACACAAACCATTTATTATTGATTAATTGACAATTTTTAGAAAACATAGGCATTGACGCCAAACGGATCAGATTAAAAAAATTCAAGGTCATCCATAGAAAGGATCCACCTCACAGTTGAAATAAAAAAATCCTTCTTCGACAAAGCCTTCGGGGAAGCGATCACTTCATGTATATTGATGTTCATTTGTTCAACCAAAGGTTGTACTTAGGATTTTCATTCCTGAAGGTGATCTTAGAACTAACACCTTCTACAAGGGACGGTGCATGCACATGGATAATATATTTACAAGCCGGAGAGGCAAGATCAGGTGCTTTCATTCAGAGTATGCACATACCTATTGTCGACACCATCATTGTCGGCAACCATTCTATATGATCAAGTTAGTGACGAGAGTAGGGTGAATGGGAGATTTTGATAAATTATTTTAAAAGGATAATTTTCGTCAGAAATTTAGAGTAGCTAGGAACAATGTCAATCGGTATGAAGAAATGTTGAGCTAGTAGTGAAGAATAACTTAAGGTACATGACTACCAATTTAAATAAACATGCAATCAGAACTCAAATAATGATAGCAAAAATGACGGAAATATGAAATTTAAGTAACACAACAAATAGACAAAGCTGGCAAATAGACTCAGCACATCTCAATAAGAACAAACCAATGTATGAAGCAGCAAAACGCATAAGAATTCAATGAAGTCTTCAGAGAAGGGAAAGAGCAATTTCTTCAGAAGAGGCAAAGTAACAAAATAAATTGGTATGAAGGAATTAGAACCCGTCAACTTGGTGAAGACAAAGAATTTGTTGACCCAGTTTGAGTTGCTCGCAAAACTCTACATGGTTGGTATGGTTGAGCCAATCGAAGAGACGAAAGTCTACATCATGCTCTCCTTGAGTTTGGTTCCAAAATCTACACAACATTGATATTAGATATTATGGTGATCTCAGGACCATCGCAGACTGATTTTTTGATCAATACATATGTTGTATGATGTGAACAGAGACTTAGCCATCTAGAAGATGCACAATCTTCAAGATTAACAAGTCTTCGTGAACTATGACAGATTCGTTAGTGATGCTCAATCACATAGCTATTTAGGATAATCGGGCTTTTCCTCACTTAAAATGCACCTAAAGTCCTCAATGCAATGGGTTGGTCAGGAAACACGTGTCTCGGATCACGTGAGGGTGGCCAATCATTAACAAGTAACAATCTATCCACAATTATGGAAGTATGAAGAATAAACTTTATGGACAACCAACAAACTATGTTCTTAGACACTGATACAATCACAATTCGTTATATTTGAGAGAAGAGTCTATGTAAGAGCTTTCATTTTAGCAAGTTCACATACTCAACTATCACTTAGTCTTCTATAATTGTTGACACTCATTGCATATTTTTGGAGCTAATGCTTCCATCGGACACATAGGAAGAGAGGGGCTTTATTATTTTTCCACCCAAATCGTTTACCTCAAGGACAATATCAACAATAATGACTCATGACCACCTACATCCAACTGGATATATATATCTGGATATTTCCCCAACAAATGATACTTGCCAATTAGAGAGTTAATAGGTAGGGATATGTATAAAAAATTATTGAATCTTGCATAAAAGTAAATACATGAAAGTATAATATAGGCCCTTCGGAGAGGGAAGTAGAGGTTGTCATGCGCTTTTAATTTAGAATCTGCAAACTCTTAACGGAAAGGAACGTCACTTTATATTGCTCCTTATGATAGCAACCTTTATTATGCAGTTTACTGCTTTTATTTCTTTGCCATCACAAGATCATACAATGCTTATTTTCCATTACAATAAAAGATCATACATGTTTAGGAGCAATTTGTATTGCTTTGTGCACCGATGACAACTTACTTGAAGGATATTATTCAATGCATAAATAGGTATGATGGACTCTCATGGCAAGAAACTGGGTTTAAGGGTGATGGATGCACAAGTAGTATCTCTACTTAGTGTAAATTTTTGGGCTAGCACAATATCTAAAGCAAGCACCGCATGTTAGAGGATCTATGACCATATAACTTCTATGTGAATGTAAACAAACATAACCATTACATTGTCTTCCTTGTCCAACATCAATTGTTCGATCATTATATAATATTTCATGGGGCTTGATAATCTCCAATGTATCTATAATTTTTGATTGTTCCATGCTAATATATTACAATTCTAGATACTTTTGGGCATTTATATACCAATTTATAATATTTTTGAGCACTAACCTATTGACCAAGTGCCGAGAGCCAGTTCATGTTTTCTGCATGTTTTCTGCTTTGCAGGTTTACCCTACCAAACAAAGTCCAAATGCCACGAAACTTTTGAAAGGACATGGATGTCGCCTAGAGGGGGGTGAATATGCGCTTTAAAATAATTACGGTTTAGGCTTGAAAAAATGCGGAATAAAACTAACGTTTAATTTGTCAAGCACAAAACCTGAAACAACCAGGCTCACCTATGGGCACCAACAACTTATGCTAAGCAAGATAAACAACTAAGTGATAGCAAGATATATAACAAGAAACAATATGGCTATCACAAAGTAAAGTGCATAAGTAAAGGGTTCGGGTAAGAGATAACTGAGGCACCTGGAGACGATGATGTATCCCGAAGTTCACACCCTTGCGGATGCTAATCTCCGTTTGGAGCGGTGTGGAGGCACAATGCTCCCCAAGATGCCACTAAGGCCACCGTAATCTCCTCACGCCCTCGCACAATGCAAGATGTCGTGATTCCACTAAGGGACCCTTGAGGGCAGTCACCGAAGCCATACAAACAAGGTTGGGGCAATCTCCACAACTTAATTGGAGACTCCCAACAACACCACGAAGCTTCACCACAATGGCATATGGCTTCAAGGTGACCACAAATGCTCGGGGCAATCTCCACAACTTAATTGGAGACCCCGACGCTTGCCCAGAGCTTTACACCACAATGATTGAGCTCCGAGGCACCACCAAGCTTCTAGGATGCCAAAGCATCCACGAGGAACAATCTCTAGGGGTACCAAGTACCCAAGGGTAGTAAGCTTCTCAACTTCTCACTTCCATGTATCACCGTGGAGAACTCAAATCGATGCAACAAATGCAATGGCAAGAACACACGAAATGGTCAAGTCCCTCACACTCAAATCTCTTCACAACAACGAAAGCTATGGAGAAATATGAGAGGAAGAACAAGGAGCTCACAAAGAACTCCAAGTTCAAGATCCAAGCGGTTCCCCTCACACGGAGGAGAAAGTGATTGGTGGAGATGTGGATCTAGATCTCCTCTCTCTTTTCCCTCAAGAACTAGCAAGAATCATTGGAGGGATTGAGAGTTAGCAAGCTCTAAGAAGGTCAACAATGGGGGAAGAACATGAGCTTAAGAGACGGATTGGATCCAATGGGGAAGAAGACCCCCTTTATATAGTGGGGAAAAAATCCAACTGTTACCCCCACTCACAGCCTCACCGGAGAGGTACTACTGCTACTAGGAGCGGTACTACTGCTGCCAAAAAAACAGAGGGAGCGGTACTACCGCCCGAGAGCGGTAGTAAAAAACTACTACCGCTCGAGAAGCGGTACTACCGCTGGTACAAGGAGCGGTACTAGCGCTCGATACTGAAACTGCCATAACTTTCTCATACGAATTCCAAATCGAGCAAACTCAAGCTTGTTGGATTCAGGATGACAATCTTAAGAACATGCGGTTATGAAAATGCCAATGATATAGAGATGTGAGACCTCTATGAATGAAGAACCGGAAAAAACTTCCAACACCGAAAACATCATAGAATATGCATATGGACGCCGTTTTCGATGAACTCAAGCTTGTCATGAAGATGACCATAAGCTCTAAAATTCACAAGGAGAAACACCAAATAAGAACCAAGATATTATGCAAGGATGCAAATGGTTTGAGCTCTCAACGAACGATACGATCAAGCTACTCACTTCAGAGCCCCCCTTGACAGTAGGGCAAACTATCCTACAATAGAAAAACCTATCAAGGGCAAACCTATACCTTGCACCTAGTCCTCTTGAGCTAGATGATGATGATTTGGCTTGCACAAGATGGACCGCCTTCATCACGTCTTCACAAGTCCATTGCCACCACAATGGACGGCAAGCTTCAAGCATGATATCTTCATGATGCTCCACTAGAACTTGCACACCACAATCTTGATGATGATCACTGATAACCCACAAGTATAGGGGATCGCAACAGTTTTCAAGGGTAGAGTATTCAACACAAATTTATTGAATCGACTAAAGGGGAAGCGAAAGAATATTCTCAAGTATTAGCAGTTGAGTTGTCAGTTCAATCACACCTGAAAGATTAAGTGTTTGAAACAAAGTATTAGTAGCAAGGTAGTATGATAGCAGCAGTAGCAACAGTAACCAGTAGTAGCAAAGTAACAGCAGTAGCAACAGAGTAACAATAGCAGCAGTGACAGCAGTAGCGACAAAGTAACATATCAAGGACCAGTAGGAAAAACTCATAGGCATTGGATTGGTGATGGATGAATATGCCGGATGTGATTCATCATGTAACAGCTATAACACGGAGAGATAAGTAACTAGCTCCCGTTCGTCAATCTAATGTAGGCATGTATTCCGTATGTAGTCATACGTGCTTAGGGAAAAGAACTTGCATGACATCTATTATCGATCCCGCCTGTGGCAGCGGGGTCCTAATGGAAACTACGGGATATTAAGGTTCTCCTTTTAATAAAGAACCGGACCAACGCATTAACACTTGGTGAATACATGAACTCCTCATACTATGGTCATCTCCGGGAGTGGTTCCGGCTATTGTCACTCCGGGGTTGCCGGGTCATAACACATAGTAGGTGACTACAACTTGCAAGATAGGATCTAAAACACACATATATTGGCGACAACATAATAGGTTCAGATCTGAAATCATGGCACTCAGGCCCTAGTGACAAGCATTAAGCATGGCAAAGTAGTAGCTGTTGGGGAACGTCGCATGGGAAACAAAAAATTTCCTACGCGCACGAAGACCTATCATGGTGATGTCCATCTACGAGAGGGGATGAGTGATCTACGTACCCTTGTAGACCATACAGCAGAAGCGTTAGTGAACGCGGTTGATGTAGTGGAACGTCCTCACGTCCCTCGATCCGCCCCGCGAAAAATCCCGCGATCAGTCCCACGATCTAGTACCGAACGGACGGCACCTCCGCGTTCAGCACACGTACAGCTCGACGATGATCTCGGCCTCCTTGATCCAGCAAGAGAGACGGAGAGGTAGAAGAGTTCTCCGGCAGCATGACGGGGCTCCGGAGGTTGGTGATGATCTCGTCTCAGCAGGGCTCCGCCCGAGCTCCACAGAAACGCGATCTAGAGGAAAAACCGTGGAGGTATGTGGTCGGGCTGCCGTGGAAAAGTCGTCTCAAATCAGCCCTAAAACCTCCGTATATATAGGTGGGAGAGGGGGGGCCTTGCCTTGGGGCTCAAGGAGCCCCAAGGGGGTCGGCCGATCCAAGGGGGGAAGGTCTCCCCCCCCCCAAAAACCGAGTTGGACTTGGTTTGGTGGGTGGGAGTCCTTCCTTCCCTTCCCACCTCCTCCTTTTTTTTCTTTCTCTTTGATTTTTCTTCCAATGCGCATAGGGCCCTTTTGGGCTGTCCCACCAGCCCACTAAGGGCTGGTGCGCCACCCTCAAGGCCTATGGTCTTCCCCGGGGTGGGTTCCCCCCCCCCCCCCCGGTGAACTCCCGGAACCCATTCGTCATTCACGGTACATTCCCGGTAATCAAATGAGGTCATCCTATATATCAATCTTCGTTTCCGTACCATTCCGGAAACCCTCGTGACGTCCGTGATCTCATCTGGGACTCCGAACAACATTCGGTAACCAACCATATAACTCAAATACGCATAAAACAACGTCAAACCATAAGTGTGCAGACCTTGCGGGTTCGAGAACTATGTAGACATGACCCGAGAGACTCCTCGGTTAATATCCAATAGCGGGACCTGGATGCCCATATTGGATCCTACATATTCTACGAAGATCTTATCGTTTGAACCTCACTGCCAAGGATTCATGTAATCCCGTATGTCATTCCCTTTGTCCTTCGGTATGTTACTTGCCCGAGATTCGATCGTCAGTATCCCCATACCTATTTCAATCTCCTTTACCGGCAAGTCTCTTTACTCATTCCGTAATACAAGATCCCGCAACTTACACTAAGTTACATTGCTTGCAAGGCTTGTGTGTGATGTTGTATTACCGAGTGGGCCCCGAGATACCTCTCCGTCACACGGAGTGACAAATCCCAGTCTTGATCCATACTAACTCAACGAACACCTTCGGAGATACCTATAGAGCATCTTTATAGTCACCCAGTTACGTTGCGACGTTTGATACACACAAAGTATTCCTCCGGTGTTAGTGAGTTATATGATCTCATGGTCATAGGAACAAATACTTGACACGCAGAAAACAGTAGCAACAAAATGACACGATCAACATGCTACGTCTATTAGTTTGGGTCTAGTCCATCACGTGATTCTCCTAATGACGTGATCCAGTTATCAAGCAACAACACCTTGTTCATAATCAGAAGACACTGACTATCTTTGATCAACTGGCTAGCCAACTAGAGGCTTGCTAGGGACAGTGTTTTGTCTATGTATCCACACATGTATATGAGTCTTCATTCAATACAATTATAGCATGGATAATAAACGATTATCTTGATACAGGAATTATAATAATAACTATATTTATTATTGCCTCTAGGGCATAATTCCAACAGTCTCCCACTTGCACTAGAGTCAATAATCTAGCCCTCACATCATCATGCGAATTACATTATAATAAATCTAACACCCATACAGTTCTGGTGTTGATCATGCTTTGACCGTGGAAGAGGTTTAGTCAGCACGTCTGCTACATTCAGATCCATGCGCACTTTGCATATATTTACGTCCTCTCCTTCGACGTAGTCGCGGATGAGGTTGAAGCGTCGTTTGATGTGTATTGACTTCTTGTGAAACCGTGGTTCCTTTGCTAAGGCAATGGCACCCGTGTTGTCACAGAACAAGGTTATTGGATTAGGTGCGCTTGGCACCACTCCAAGATCCGTCATGAACTGCTTCATCCAGACACCCTCCTTAGCCGCCTCAGAGGCAGCCATGTACTCCGCTTCACATGTAGAATCTGCTACGACGCTTTGCTTGGAACTGCACCAGCTTACCGCACCCCCATTAAGAATAAATACGTATCCAGTTTGCGACTTAGAGTTATCCGGATCTGTGTCAAAGCTTGCATCGACGTAACCTTTTACGACGAGCTCTTCGTCACCTCCATACACGAGAAACATCTCCTTAGTCCTTTTCAGGTACTTCAGGATATTCTTGACCGCTATCCAGTGATCCACTCCTAGATTACTCTGGAACCTACTTGCCATACTTATGGCCAGGCTAACGTCCGGTCTAGTGCACAGCATTGCATACATGATAGAACCTATGGCTGAAGCATAGGGGATGGAACGCATATGCTCTCTATCTTCATCAGTTGTTGGGCACTGAGTCTTACTCAATCTCGTACCTTGTAAAACTGGATAGAACCCCTTCTTGGACTATTCCATTTTGAACCTCTTCAAAACTTTATCAAGGTATGTGCTTTGTGAAAGTCCTATCAGGCGTTTTGATCTATCCCTATAGATCTTAATGCCTAGAATGTAAGCAGCTTCTCCTAGGTCCTTCATAGAGAAACTTTTATTCAAGTAATCCTTTATGCTCTCCAAAAACTCCACGTTGTTTCCAATCAGCAATATGTCATCCACATATAATATTAGAAACGCCACAGAGCTCCCACTCACTTTCTTGTAAATACAAGATTCTCCAACCACTTGTATAAACCCAAATGCTTTGATCACCTCATCAAAGCGTTTATTCCAACTCCGAGATGCTTGCACCAGTCCATAAATGGATCGCTATAGCTTGCACACCTTGTTAGCATTCTTAGGATCGACAAAACCTTCGGGTTGTATCATATACAATTCTTCCTTAAGGAAACCGTTAAGGAACGCCGTTTTGACATCCATCTGCTAGATTTCATAATCGAAAAATGTAGCTATTGCTAACATGATTCTGACGGACTTAAGCATCGCTACGGGTGAGAATGTCTCATCGTAGTCAACTCCTTGAACTTGTGAAAAACCCTTTGCCACAACTCGAGCTTTATAAACGGTCACATTGCCGTCAGCGTCCGTCTTCCTCTTAAAGATCCATTTGTTCTGAATAGCCTTGCGGCCCTCAGGCAGTACCTCCAAAGTCCACACTTTGTTCTCATACATGGATCCTATCTCGGACTTCATGGCTTCTAGCCATTTGTTGGAATCTGGGCCCACCATTGCTTCTTCATAATTTGCAGGTTCATTGTTGTCCAACAACATGATTGACAAGACGGGATTACCGTACCACTCTGGAGCAGCACGTGGTCTCGTCGACCTGCGTGGTTCGACAGAAACTTGAACCGGAGTTTCATGATCATCATCATTAACTTCCTCCTCAACCGGTGTCGCAACGACAGAGGTTTCCCCTTGCCCTGCGCCACCATCCAGAGGGATGAGAGGTTCGACAACCTCGTCAAGTTCTATCTTCCTCCCACTCAATTCTCTCGAGAGAAACTCCTTCTCGAGAAAAGCTCCGTTTTTAGCAACAAACACTTTGCCCTCGGATTTGAGATAGAAGGTGTATCCAACTGTCTCTTTTGGGTAACCTATGAAGACGCACTTTTCCGCTTTGGGTTCCAGCTTTTCAGGCTGAAGCTTTTTGACATAAGCATCACATCCCCAAACTTTAAGAAACGACAACTTTGGCCTTTTGCCATACCACAGTTCGTATGGTGTCATCTCAACGGATTTTGATGGCGCCCTATTTAAAGTGAATGGAGCTGTTTCTAATGCATAACCCCAAAACGATAACGGCAAATCGGTAAGAGACATCATAGATCGCACCATCTCTAATAAAGTACGATTACGACGTTCGGACACACCATTACGCTGTGGTGTTCCAGGCGGTGTCAACTGTGAAACAATTCCACATTGTCTTAAGTGAGCACCAAACTCGAAACTCACATATTCACCCCCACGATCAGACCGTAGGAACTTGATCTTCTTGTTACGATGATTTTCAACTTCACTCTGAAATTGCTTGAACTTTTCAAATGTTTCATACTTGTGCTTCATCAAGTAGACATAACCATATCTACTCAAATCGTCAGTGAAGGTGAGAAAATAACGATATCCGCCGCGTGCCTCCACGCTCATCGGACCACACACATCGGTATGTATGATTTCCAACAAGTCACTGGCACGCTCCATTGTTCCGGAGAACGGAGTCTTAGTCATCTTGCCCATGAGGCATGGTTCGCACGTGTCAAGTGAATCAAAGTCAAGTGACTCCAAAAGTCCATCGGCATGGAGTTTCTTCCTGCGCTTTACACCAATATGACCTAAGCGGCAGTGCCACAAAAATATGGCGCTATCATTGTTAACTCTAACTCTTTTGGTCTCAATGTTATGTATGTGTGTATCACTATCAAGATTCAATATGAACAATCCTCTCACATTGGGTGCATGACCATAAAAGATGTTACTCATAGAAATAGAACAACCATTATTCTCTGACTTAAAAGAGTAACCGTCTCGCAATAAACAAGATCCAGATATAACGTTCATTCTCAACGCAGGCACTAAATAACAATGATTTAAGTTCATAACTAATCCTGATGGTAACTGAAGTGAAACTGTGCCGACGACGATTGCATCAACCTTGGAACCATTTCCTACGCGCATCGTCACTTCATCTTTCGCCAGCCTTCGTCTATTCCGCAGTTCCTGTTTCGAGTTGCAAATATGAGCAACAGAACCGGTATCGAATACCCAGGCACTACTACGAGAGCCGGTTAAGTACACATCGATAACTTGTATATCAAATATACCTGATTTTTCTTTGGCCGCCTTCTTATCTGCCACATACTTGGGGCAATTGCGCTTCCAGTGACCCATACCCTTGCAATAGTAACACTCCGTTTCAGGCTTAGGTCCAGCTTTGGGTTTCTTCGTCGGATTGGTAACAGGATTGCCTCTCTTCTTTGAATTACCCTTCTTGCCTTTGCCGTTTCTCTTGAAACTAGTGGTCTTATTCACCATCAACACTTGATGCTCTTTACGGAGTTTAGACTCTGCGACTTTCAGCATCGCAAACAACTCGCCGGGAGACTTGTTCATCCCTTGCATGTTGTAGTTCAACACAAAGCCTTTATAGCTTGGCGGCAGTGATTGAAGGATTCTGTCAGTGATAGCCTCTTGCGGGAGTTCAATCCCCAGCTCAGCTAGACGGTTTGAGTACCCAGACATTTTGAGCACATGTTCACTGACACACGAGTTTTCCTCCATCTTGCAAGCATAGAATTTATCGGAGGTCTCATACCTCTCGATCCGGGCGTTCTTCTGAAAGATAAACTTCAACTCCTGGAACATCTCAAATGCTCCATGACGCTCAAAGCGACGTTGAAGTCCCAGTTCTAAGCCATACAAGACTACACATTGAACTACTGAGTAGTCCTCCTTACGTGCTAACCAAGCGTTCTTAACATCCTGATCAGCCGTAGCGGGTGGTTCATCTCCTAGCGCAGCACTAAGGACATAATCCTTCTTCCCAGCTTGTAAGATTAGCTTAAGATTACGAGCCCAGTCTACAAAGTTGCTTCCATCATCTTTCAACTTAGCTTTCTCTAGGAACGTATTAAAATTCAGGGTGACTGTCGCGTGAGCCATGATCTACAACACAAATATATTCAAAGTGGACTTAGACTATGTTCAAGATAATTAGAGTTTAACTTAATCAAATTATTCTCTAAACTCCCACTCAAAAAGTACATCTCTCTAGTCATTTGAGTGGTTCATGATCCACTTACACTAGCTCAAGTCCGATCATCACGTGAGTTGAGTATAGTTTCAGTGGTAAGCATCCCTATGCTAATCATATCATCTATATGAATCATGATCGACCTTTCGGTCTCATGTGTTCCGAGGCCATGTCTGCACATGCTAGGCTCGTCAAGCTTCACCCGAGTGTTCCGCGTGCGCAACTGTTTTGCACCTGTTGTATGTGAACGTTGAGTCTATCACACCCGATCATCACGTGGTGTCTCGAAACGACGAACTGTAGCAACGGTGCACAGTCGGGGAGAACACAATTTTGTCTTAAAATTTTAGTGAGAGATCACCTCATAATGCTACCATCGTTCTAAGCAGAATAAGGTGCATTAAAGGATTAACATCACATGCAATTCATAAGTGACATGATATGGCCATCATCACGTGCTTCTTGATCTCCATCACCAAAGCACCGGCACGATCTTCTTGTCACCGGCGCCGCACCATGATCTCCATCAACATGTCGCCATCGGGGTTGTCGTGCTACTCATGCTATTACTACTAAAGCTACATCCTAGCAAAATAGTAAACGCATCTGCAAGCACAAACGTTAGTATAAAGACAACCCTATGGCTCCTGCCAGTTGTCGTACCATCGACGTGCAAGTCGATATTATCTATTACAACATGATCATCTCATACATCCAATATATCACATCACATCGTTGGCCATATCACATCACAAGCATACCCTGCAAAAACAAGTTAGACGTCCTCTAATTTTGTTGTTGCATGTTTTACGTGGTAACCACGGGTATCTAGTAGGATCGCATCTTACTTACGCAAACACCACAACGGAGATATATGAGTTGCTATTTAACCTCATCCAAGGACCTCCTCGGTCAAATCCGATTCAACGGGGTTACTCGTAGCGATGAAACCAGTCTCTCGTAAGCGTACGAGTAATGTCGGTCGAAGCCGCTACAATCCAACAATACCGCGGAATCAAGAAAAGACTAAGGAGGGAAGCAAAACGCACATCACCGCCCACAAAAACTTTTGTGTTCTACTCGAGAAGACATCTACGCATGAACCTATCTCATGATGCCACTGTTGAGGAACGTCGCATGGGAAACAAAAATTTTCCTACGCGCACGAAGACCTATCATGGTGATGTCCATCTACGAGAGGGGATGAGTGATCTACGTACCCTTGTAGACCGTACAGCAGAAGCGTGAACGCGGTTGATGTAGTGGAACATCCTCACGTCCCTCGATCCGCCCCGCGAACAATCCCGCGATCAGTCCCACGATCTAGTACCGAACGGACGGCACCTCCGCGTTCAGCACACGTACAGCTCGACGATGATCTCGGCCTTCTTGATCCAGCAAGAGAGACGGAGAGGTAGAGGAGTTCTCCGGCAGCGTGACGGGGCTCCGGAGGTTGGTGATGATCTCGTCTCAGCAGGGCTCCGCCCGAGCTCCGCAGAAACGCGATCTAGAGGAAAAACCGTGGAGGTATGTGGTCGGGCTGCCGTGGAAAAGTCGTCTCAAATCAGCCCTAAAACCTCCGTATATATAGGTGGGAGAGGGGGGGCCTTGCCTTGGGGCTCAAGGAGCCCCAAGGGGGTCGGCCGAGCCAAGGGGGGAAGGTATCCCCCCCCCCAAACCGAGTTGGACTTGGTTTGGTGGGTGGGAGTCCTTCCTTCCCTTCCCACCTCCTCCTTTTTTTTCTTTCTCTTTGATTTTTCTTCCAATGCGCATAGGGCCCTTTTGGGCTGTCCCACCAGCCCACTAAGGGCTGGTGCGCCACCCTCCAGGCCTATGGGCTTCCCCGGGGTGGGTTGCCCCCCCCCCCCCCCCCCGGTGAACTCCCAGAACCCATTCGTCATTCCCCGTACATTTCCGGTAACTCCGAAAACCTTCCGGTAATCAAATAAGGTCATCCTATATATCAATCTTCATTTCCGGACCATTCCGGAAACCCTCGTGTCGTCGGTGATCTCATCCGGGACTCTGAACAACATTCAGTAACCAACCATATAACTCAAATACGCATAAAACAACGTCAAACCTTAAGTGTGCAGACCCTACGGGTTCGAGAACTATGTAGACATGACCCGAGAGACTCCTCGGTCAATATCCAATAGCGGGACCTGGATGCCCATATTGGATCCTACATATTCTACGAAGATCTTATCGTTTGAACCTCAGTGCCAAGGATTCATATAATCCCGTATGTCATTCCCTTTGTCCTTCGGTATGTTACTTGCCCGAGATTCGATCGTCAGTATCCCCATACCTATTTCAATCTCGTTTACCGGCAAGTCTCTTTACTCGTTCCGTAATACAAGATCCCGCAACTTACACTAAGTTACATTGCTTGCAAGGCTTGTGTGTGATGTTGTATTACCGAGTGGGCCCCGAGATACCTCTCCGTCACACGGAGTGACAAATCCCAGTCTTGATCCATACTAACTCAACGACCACCTTCGGAGATACCTGTAGAGCATCTTTATAGTCACCCAGTTACGTTGCGACGTTTGATACACACAAAGTATTCCTCCGGTGTTAGTGAGTTATATGATCTCATGGTCATAGGAACAAATACTTGACACGCAGAAAACAGTAGCAACAAAATGACAAGATCAACATGCTACGTCTATTAGTTTGGGTCTAGTCCATCACGTGATTCTCCTAATGACGTGATCCAGTTATCAAGCAACAACACCTTGTTCATAATCAGAAGACACTGACTATCTTTGATCAACTGGCTAGCCAACTAGAGGCTTGCTAGGGACAGTGTTTTGTCTATGTATCCACACATGTATATGAGTCTTCATTCAATACAATTATAGCATGGATAATAAACGATTATCTTGATACAGGAATTATAATAATAACTATATTTATTATTGCCTCTAGGGCATAATTCCAATAGTAGCAACATCAATCTCAGAACATAGTGGATACTAGGGATCAATCCCCGTCAAAACTAACTCGATTACATGATAGATCTCATCCAACCCATCACCGTCCAGCAAGCCTACGATGAGATTACTCACGAACAGTGAAGAGCATCATGGAATTGGTGATGAAGTAAGGTTGATGATGACGATGGCGATGAGCTCCCCTCTCTGGAGCCCAAAACGGACTCCAGATCTACCCTCCAGAGGAAGAACATGAGGTGGCGGCGCCTCCATATCGTGAAACACGATGAACTCTTCTCCCTGATTTTTTTCCGAACGAAAGAGGTGGAATTGGGGGCGGCGGAGCTCCGAGGGGCTCACAAGCGTGCGAGCCCCGGCCAGGGGGGCGGGCCTGGTGGGCTTGTGACCTCCTGGCTTCGTCCCTCCAGTTGATTCTTGCACCAGTATTTTTTATATATTCCAGAAAAATTCCACGTAGATTTCCAGGTCATTCCGAGAACTTTTATTTCTGTGCAAAAACAACACCATGGCAATTCTGCTGAAAACAACGTCAGTCCGGGTTAGTTCCATTCAAATCATGCAAATTAGAGTCCAAACCAAGGGCAAAAGTGTTTGGAAAAGGAGATACGACGGAGACGTATCAACTCCCCCAAGCTTAAAGCCTTGCTTGTCCTTAAGCAATTCAGTTGACAAACTGAAAGAGACAAAAGAAAAACTTTGACGAACTCTGTTTGATCTTGTTGTTGCAACTATGTCTAACTCATATCCAGAATTTCAGCAAGATCACAAGTAAACCACATAAGCAAATGACATCTAGGTCTCACGGTAAACTCATATCAATGCGTAATCAACTAGCGAGCAAATAATAATAAATCTCAAACATCAACACTTCAATCAAAACAATCATGAAGCAGCACGAATAGATGGTATCTCGCTAGCTCTTTCTGAGACTGCAAAACATAAATGTAGAGCACCTTCAAAGACCAAAGGCTGACTAAACATTGTAATTCATGGCAAAGAAGATCCAGTCACAATCATACTCAACATAGTTAAAAGCAAAGCATAAAAATGACAGAGGTGCTCTCTAATTGGTGCTTTTATAAGAGGAGGATGACTCAACAGGAAAATAAATAGACAGGCCCTTCGCAGAGGGAAGCATTGATTTGCAGAGGTGCCAGAGCTCAAACTTTGAAAACAGAGATAATAATTTTGGGTGGCATGCTTTCATTGTCAACGCAATGACTAAGAGTTCTCACCATCTTCCACGCTACACATGTTATAGGCGGTTCCCAGACAAAAAAGTAAAGTTTTGACTCCCCCACCACCAATCAATCACACTCCACGACTAGCCGAATACTCGGGTGCCGTCCATACCAACATCAATCCAGGGGGAGTTTTGTTTGCAATTATCTTTTCGATTTGAGCATGGAACTGGGCATTCCAATTACCGGCCCCTTTCTCGTGAATGATAGTGAATAAACACATATCGAGGATAACATGCCTAGCATGGAAGATACTGATAGCCCCCTGTCACCACATGAGCGGTTCGGGCATGCAAAACAGATTATTTCTTGAAGGTTTAGAGAATGGCACATGCAAATTTACTTGGAACGGCAGGTAGATACCGCATATAGGTAGGTATGGTGGACTCATATGGAACAACTTTGGGTTTATGGAAGTGGATGCACAAGCAGTATTCCTGCTTAGTACAAGTGAAGGCTAGCAAAATACTGGGAAGCGACCAACTAGAGAGCGACAACAGTCATCAAAATGCATTGAGATTAACCAACATTGAGTGCAAGCATGAGTAGGACATAAATCACCATGAACATGAATATCATAGAGGCTATGTTGATTTTGTTTCAACTACATGCGTGAACATGCACCAAGTCAAGCCACTTGAATCATTCAAAGGAGGATACCATCCTATCATACTACATCATAGTCATCTCAACATTCATGTGGGCATCCAAGACAAACCATTATAAGCTCCTAGCTAAGTAAGCATGGCATCAACAACTATGATCTCTAAGTTGTCATTGCAAACATGTTTCTCTCACAACAAAGCTGAATCGGGCACGATGAGCTAGTCACATTTACAAAAACAAAATAGATCGATTTCATACCAGCTTTTCCAGGCTCAGCCACTTCATCATATCGTCATTATTGCCTTTCACTTGCACGACCGAATGATGTGAACAATAATAAGCGTGCTCGTGCATTGGACTAAGCTGGAATCTACAGGCAGACACAAAGGGGAAAACAAAGTAATTTGGCTCTTTAAGAGATAAACAGATATGCATGCGAGAGCCAGTAAACATTGTAACCATGATCTTCTACCTTGACCCAAAGAAAAAGAAAACTATTTACACAGAAAAGCTCCCAACAAGAAAAAGAAGAACAAGAAAATATTTTTGGGTTTTCTCAAACTAGACAGACACACGAAAAGAAAACGAGAAAAAGAAATAAACTAGCATGGATGATATAGTGGCAAAGTGTGAACACCGATGAACAAAGTGAAAGCATAAGCAAGAATATAAAGTCGGTGAGAAACACGTACTCCCCCAAGCTTAGGCTTTTGGCCTAAGTTGGTCTACTTCCATGGATGGTCCGGGCGATATCCGAAATCATAATGGGGTTGTATGGGAGCGCTGCAGCCACTGCCTGATTAGCTACCCCTCGGAGACGAGCAACCTTTGCCTCCCTCTCATACTCCTCTGCCTCTCCTCTGGTTATGTAATATCTCCGTTTTACGTGCAAGTCAAAGAAGGCAGGAGCAGGAAGGGTAATATGGAAAACACGCTGCTGGTTAAATGTTAAACGGTATAGGAGGGATTCATCATCCCTCTCAAGGAACTGGTAGCGTGTCAGAGCGACGCAGTCAAGGAAAGTTGTATGGAGCGGGGGATCTCCTTCGCGGATGGGTACTCCAAGGAAATTCGCTATGCGAGTGGCATAGATCCCACCAAAGAAATCCCCTTCATTAGCATTATTATTCAGCCTCCTTGCTATTATAGCTCCCATGTTGAAAATTCTATCACCCGTTACTGCGCTCTTAAGAATACTAAGGTCTGGTGCGCAGAGATGACAATGATCAATCTTGCCATTAATGCATCTGCCTATGAAGATGGCAAAGTAATGCAAGGTAGGAAAATGAACGCTCCCCATGGTAGCCTGCGAAATATCTCTAGTTTCTCCCGCAGTTATACTAGAGAAAAAATCTCTAACCGAAGATTTAGGAGGATCATTGAGACTACCCCAAATAGGTATCTTGCAAATTCTATTGAAATCCTCTAAATCCATGTTATACGATTTGTCATAGAGATCAAACAGTACAGATGTATTACGGCCAACTAAAAATTTGAATCTACGAACAAAAGAGGCAGTGAGCGTAACATACTGTTCACATTTATCGGAGATGAATTCTTCGAGTCCGACGTTGTGAACAAGTGTATCAAACTCGTCTTTGAAACCTGCCTCAATCATGAATTCATCAGAAGGACATTCACATGGTTGTACCAGTGCGTTCCTCGGTTGGTAAGGATCGGGCTCCCGAATCGCAGGACGGGGACCTCTCTTGCTTGGGGAACCACCATGATAGTTTCTCCTGAACATCTTCCTTTTCTGAAATTTTCAGTGACCCAAAGGAAAAGTGAACAAGCCTCAACTAAACTCGTAGCAACTACTCCCACAACTGCCTAGAGGCCATATTACGCATCAAAACTACTTGGGACCAGCTAAAATTGGCATGCAAAGCTCAAGAACATGGTCACCAATGCATAAAAAATACGCGAAGTATAAGGCACTAGAGAAAAAACTAATTGGACCAATGGAGGAGTCACTTACCAAGGAGTAATTTCCCCAAAACAGTTCGGAGAATGGTGCTTTGAGCAAGGAGATCGAAAATCCCAGCAAGAGGAGCAAGAGCACGGGTTTGAGCTATGAAATGAATTTTTCTGGAGGTAGGAGAAGTGGATGAGAGCTAGAATGAGTGGAGGGGGTGCACGTGGGCCCCACAAGCCTGCCAGCCTCGGCCAAGGGGGTGGCTGGGCCTGGTGGGCTTGTGACCCACTGGCGCATCTCCCAGACTAGCTATTTGTCTCAGTATTTTTCAAAATTCCAGAAAAATTCATACTTGATTTTCAGGACGTTCGGAGAAGTTTTATTTTTGGGGTACTTTTCTACGAGATGCTAAGACAGAAAACAGAGAAAACTAAACTAAATCTATCATTTTTCTTCTAAGCAACCGAAGGTGAAAGCTCGAAACAGAGGTTTGTGACTCCTCGATTCATCCGTCTCATGGTAATCGAAAGAAATCTGTCGCCGAGGTTGATCAAGTCCCCTTGACAAACCTTTTCGAATCGCAAAAGAGAATGGAGAATTTCCGAATAGTCACTAGGTCACCTCAATGGGGATGTGTATCTCCCCAACAAGCAAATCATACTTCATCTTAACAGGAGGAATAGGGCATTCAAAGCTCCCAATAAGAATCGATGAAGTCTTTTCGATAGCATTGATGCAATTTACTCGATATTGTTTCTTCGGAAAGTGCACCGTATGCTCATTACGGGTTGACATGGAAAGTGACATTGCCTTTGTTGCAATCTATAACAGCCCCTGCAGTGTTTAAAAAGGGTCTTACGAGGATGACCGCCATGGCATCGTCCTCGGGAATATCCAAGATAACAAAGTCTGTCAAGATAGTGACATTGGCAACCACGACAGGCACATCCTCGCAAATGCCGATAGGGAAAGCAGTTGATTTGTCAGCCATTTGCAGCGAGATTTCAGTGGGTGTCAACTTATCCAGTTCAAGTCTACGATAAAGAGAGAGAGGCATAACACTAACACCGGCTCCAAGGTCGCATAAAGCAGTTCTAACGTAGTTGCCTTTAATGGATCAAGGTATAGTGGGCACACCGGGATCACCTAGTTTCTTGGGTGTTCCACCCTTGAAGGTATAATTAGCGAGCATGGTGCAAATCTCAACCTCAGGTATCCTCCTCTTATTAGTCACAATATCCTTCATGTACTTAGCATACGGAGACATTTTGAGCATATCCGTCAAACGCATTTGCAGACAGACAGGTCTAATCATTTCAACAAATCGCTCAAAATCCTCATCATCCTTTTTCTTGGATGGTTTGGAAGGAAAGGGCATAGGTTTCTGAACACATGGTTCCCTTTCTTTACCGTGCTTCCTAGCAGCGAAGTCATTCTTATCGTATCTTCTATTCTTAGGTTGTGGGTTATCAAGATCAACACGTTCAATCTCCACGTCCTTATCACTGCTAGGTTGAGCATCAACATGAACATCACTATTGATATTATCATTAGCCTCATATTCATCACCAGATTGTGTCTGAGCATCAGAAACAGAGGCATCGTTTGGACTCTTAGGTGTAGCAGCAACAGGGTTGCTAGCGTGCAGGTTCCTATCAACTTTCTTCTTCTTCCTAGGATGACTAGGTGCATCAGTGCTAACTCCTTGAGAATCTTGTTCAATTCTCTTTGGATGACCCTCAGGATACAAAGGTTCCTGGGTCATTCTACCGCCTCTAGTTACGACCCTGACAGAATTGTCATTCAACTCATTGAGCAAGTCATCCTGAGCTTTAAGTACTTGTTCTACTTGAGTAGTAACCATAGAGGCATGTTTACTCAGAAGTTTAAGATCATTGACATTTCTGTCTACACAAGCACTTAAATGACTAAGCATATGAGCATTCTGTTCCAATTGTCTGCTAATATAATCATTGAAACTCTGTTGTTTGGCAACAAAGTTGTCAAATTCATCTATGCATAAGCTAGCAGGTTTATCAAAAGGAATATCATTCTCATCAAACCTACACAGAGAATTTACTTCTACTACCTATATCGGGTTATCGAGACCATGGATCTCTTCGATAGGTGGTAGATTTTTGACATCTTCAGATCTAATGCCTTTCTCTTTCATAGATTTCTTAGCTTCTTGCATATCTTCAGGACTGAGGAATAGAATACCTCTTTTCTTCGGAGTTGGCTTAGGAGGTGGTTCGGGAATAGTCCAAGCATTCTCATTGCACAAGATGTTGTTCAACAGAATCTCAGCTTGTTCTACGGTTCGTTCCCTAAAAACACTACCGGCACAACTATCTAGGTGGTCTTTGGAAGCATCGGTAAGTCCATTATAGAAGATATCAAGTATTTCGTTCTTCTCAAGAGGGTGATCAGGCAAAGCATTCAGTAGCTGGATGAGCCTCCCGCAAGCTTGTGGGAGACTCTCTTCTTCATCTTGAGCAAAGTTGTATATTTCCTGCAAGGCAGCTTGCTTCTTATGGGCAGGGAAATATTTTTCAGAGAAGTAGTAGACCATATCCTGGGGGCTACGCACACAACCAGGAGCAAGAGAAGTGAACCAGGTCTTAGCATCATCCTTTAGCGAGAAAGGAAACAGCTTGATGCTATATTAGTGGTGTATCTTTTCCTCACTAGTGAATAGGGTGGCTATATCATGTAATTTGGTAAGATGGGCTACAACCGTTTCAGACTCATAACCGTGAAAAGGATCAGATCCGACAAGAGTGATTAACTCAGGGTCGACAGAGAATTCATAATCCTTATCGGTCACAAAGATAGGCGAAGTAGCAAACTTCGGGTCGTATTTCATCCTAGCGTTCAGAGATTTTTCTTTCCACTTGAGCAGTGGTTTCTCAACATCATAGCTATCCTTACACGCAAGAAAGTCCTCAGCTATCTCTCCCACCATAACATAACGTTCAGGCATATCAGGCAATTCAGGCATAGGAGAGCTAGTTCTAGCAGGCAAAATAGCAGGTTCTACTTCAATAGTATCAGCAGTTTCAGAAGTATCATCACATCTAGCAGCAACTCTAGCAATTTGTGCATCAAGGAATGAACCTAGTGGTAAAGCAGTATCAAGCATAGCATCATCAGGCAAAGTAGTATCAGGCATAGCATCATCAGGCAAAGCAGTATCAAGCATAGCATCATCAGGCAAAGCAGTATCAAGCATAGCATCATCATAAGCATCATGGGCAGCAGAAGTAGCATCATCAAGCACAGGCGACATATCAAGATTTCTAGCAGGAGGTGGTGTCGCAAACTTACTCATAACTGAAGGTGAATCGAGTGCAGAGCTAGATGGCAGTTCCTTACCTATCCTCGTAGTGGAGGGCAAGACTTTAGTTCTTGTATCTATCGGATTCCTCATAGTGACCAGCACACGTAAATCCCAAGTGACTCAGAGAATATAGCTATACTTCCCCGGCAACGGCGCCAGAAAAAGGTCTTGATAACCCACAAGTATAGGGGATCGCAACAGTTTTCGAGGGTAGAGTATTCAACACAAATTTATTGATTCGACTCAAGGGGAAGCGAAAGAATATTCTCAAGTATTAGCAGTTGAGTTGTCAATTCAACCACACCTAAAAGATTGAGTGTCTGCAGCAAAGTATCAGTAGCAAGGTAGTATGATAGCAGCAGTAGCAACAGTAACCAGTAACAGCAATGTAACAGCAGTAGCAACAGAGTAACAGTAGCAGCAGTGACAGTAGTAGCGGCAAAGTAACGTAGCAAGGACCAGTAGGAAAAACTCGTAGGCATTGTATCGGTGATGGATGATTATGCCGGATGTGATTCATCATGTAACAGCTATAACACGGAGAGATAAGTAACTAGCTCCCGTTCGTCAATCTAATGTAGGCATGTATTCCGTATGTAGTCATACGTGCTTAGGGAAAAGAACTTGCATGACATCTCTTCTCCATCCCTCCCGTGGCAGCGGGGTCCTAATGGAAACTACGGGATATTAAGGTTCTCCTTTTAATAAAGAATCGGACCAACGCATTAACACTTGGTGAATACATGAACTCCTCATACTATGGTCTTCTCCGGGAGTGGTTCCGGCTATTGTCACTCCGGGGTTGCCGGGTCATAACACATAGTAGGTGACTACAACTTGCAAGATAGGATCTAAAACACACATATATTGGCGACAACATAATAGGTTCAGATCTGAAATCATGGCACTCGGGCCCTAGTGACAAGCATTAAGCATGGCAAAGTAGTAGCAACGTCAATCTCAGAACATAGTGGATACTAGGGAACAATCCCCGTCAAAACTAACTCGATCACATGATAGATCTCATCCAACTCATCACCGTCCAGCAAGCCTACGAATAGAATACTCACGAATGGTGAAGAGCATCATGGAATTGGCGATGAAGTAAGGTTGATGATGACGATGGCGACAATCTCCCCTCTCCGAAGCCCAAAACGGACTCCAGATCTGCCCTCTAGAGGAAGAACAGGAGGTGGCAACGCCTTCGTATCGTAAAACGTGATGAACTCTTCTCCCTGATTTTTTTTTCGGACGAAAGAGGTTTTATAGAGCTGGAATTGGGGGCCGCGGAGCTCCGAGGGGCTCACAAGCCTGCCTGCCTCGGCCGGGGGGGCGGGCCTGGTGGGCTTGTGACCTCCTGGCTCCGTCCCTCCAGTTGATTCTTGCGCCAGTATTTTTTATATATTCCAGAAAAATTCCACGTATATTTCCAGGTCATTCCGAGAACTTTTATTTCTGCGCAAAAACAACACCATGGCAATTCTGCTGAAAACAGTGTCAGTCCGGGTTAGTTCCATTCAAGTCATGCAAATTAGAGTCCAAAACAAGGGCAAAAGAGTTCGAAAAAGTAGATACGACGGAGACGTATCAGTACACCATATTGATATACATACCTTCATGAACCGGTGTAGGCTCATAGTCCAAAACATCATCTCCATCCTCCAGCATGTCCACTGACTCCGAAGTATCTCCAAGTGAAGAAGTAGTAAAAGGTGAAGTGGACGATGTAGTAGCGGCTGCATCGTTCTCCGTTAGTGGTGTAGGTGTTGTTGTGATAGGTGTAGAAGCCGTTGCATCTTGCATTTATTTAGGCTTCCATACTTGTTTTGTAGGTACCATGAACCGAGTATTATTGAACAATTTATCTCTTTGTTTCTCGGCCTCTCGTTCTGCCATCTCTTGATTCCTTAACGTCTGTAGTTTCCTCTTTTGTGTTTTCGTTAGCCCTGGAGGACACCACTTCGATTGAGTGTATCTAGGATCTCGTGGCTTGGCTTGGCTTGGCTAGTACTTGCCTCATGATCATTAGTCGAATGCTTTGGTGTGATGGCGAGTATCGGCTTGGTCGGATTGTTGTGCACAGTCGGTTGTTGTATGGTGAAGGTTTTCTCTCCCAAGATGAGTGAGTCGGTATTAACTTTTTCCTTGCCTTTTCTTGACTCCACTGCTGCATCACTTGGCAACTTGACATGCCACTCTTGTTGACTTTTCTGGCCTACGAAATTTTCACTCGGGCGCACCTTTTATTTGGATGAAATCCACTCAAACGTTCAACTGAGTAGAATCCACTAGACCGTATTCTTTCATTCAAATAATTTCTACCCGGGTGCATTCTTACACTTGGATACTTTCCACTTGGTGGCATATTTTGACCAACCGAGTGATGAACACCAATATTCAGTCGGTTTTCATATGAGCATCCAAGTCGATCCCAAACAGG
Organism: Hordeum vulgare subsp. vulgare; assembly: GCF_904849725.1. Taxonomy (NCBI): domain Eukaryota; kingdom Viridiplantae; phylum Streptophyta; class Magnoliopsida; order Poales; family Poaceae; genus Hordeum; species Hordeum vulgare. The sequence continues at coordinate 575,602,394 of NC_058521.1, forward strand.
TTGTCGTTGTTTTTATGAAAGCGGTACCCTCGATCCAGTCGGTTTTGCATACCGACAAAACATATCAGCTGATGGTGACCTTGGTCGCTATAGGTACGATGACCGATTAGAGCTAGAACCGGCCGATTGATTGGCATATTTGGACAGCAACATGTCAAAAGTTGGCTTGATCCACTTACGATATACCTTGCCTTCATTCATCTTCCACCTGCCAACTTCTGGACTCTTGGGCTTTAAAAACTTGACATGAGTGTTCTGTTGTATTTGTGGTTGCCCCCGAGTGTAGGATTACTGACGATGATGTTAGTTACCTCCTTGCCACCGGGTTGTTTGTCAAGCATAACTTGCCTCCCCAAGACCTTGTCGTCCTCCTTGCTTTTCCTTGGCTCCCCTATGACAACATTGGATTTATTAGCAGATTCGGCTACCTTCGGCCGAATGAGCAGCTTCTTCCCCTCCAAATCTATGGTGTTCATAGGAAAAGGCTATTTATCAACTTGCATCTGAGAAAAGTTCAATCATCCCTCATTAATGGCCGATTGTATGTGTCATCGAAAAACATTGCAATCGTTAGTAGCATGAGAAAAATAATTATGATACTTGCAATAAGCACACCCGTTTCAGCTCTTCAAACGGCGGTAAAGTATGAGATATTCTGATAATCTTAGCCTCTAGCAAAGCATCAAATATTTTTTCACACTTAGCAATGTTAAAGGTTAACTTCATCTCTTCATCACGATTCTTATGAATTGGTTTCAGATCATTGCAAGTAAATGGTTTGGTCTTCGATAGCCAAACAAATTCAGTAGCATAGATGTCAGCCTCATCGTCCGAGTGATCACTATCATATTCAACCATATTTACCTTTGGACGGTCAGTTTTATATCTATGCACTTCTTTAAGATCTTTACTTCGGATTTCCTGAGCCAAAGACCTTTGCAAAACTTGGTTGATACTTAAAAACTCATAGCCTTCTAGCTTTTCTCTTATGTGAGTTTTCAAACCATTAAGCACAAGATCTGCCAAGTCTCTCTCGGTTATCACCAAACTATAACACCGGTTTTTTGTATCTCTAAATCTCTTGACGTAATCAGAGAGCGATTCATCATGCTTCCATTTAACCGATGTAAGATGCGATAACTTAAGTTCATTGTCGCCGCTATAAAAATGATCATGAAATTTCTGCTCTAGCTACGACCACACACGGATAGAGCCATGTGGTAAGCAAGAAAACCATGAAAATGCAGTACGAGTTAAGGACAAAGGAAACAAACGCACATTCAACTCATTCAGTGAACCTGCTTCACCTAACTGGGCTAAGTACTGACTAACATGCTCCCATGTTGTTTTTGTGCCCTCTCCATTAAATTTAACAAAATCTAGGATTTTATATCCTGGAGGGCACTCTATTGCATCGAAGTACTCGGGATACGGTTTTTGATAAATCTGATTTCTAGGTAATTCAACACCAAAGTTTTCTCAAAGCATTTTAGCCATCTCCTCTTTGAAATTAGCTAGAGCATCGTCCATAGTGGACGATGAAGCTTGCTGCAGTGGTATTGGAGGAGCAGGATTACTAGCGGCAGGTAGGAACTGCGGCACATATGTCGAACCATAATTCGACAATGGTCTAGCAACGCTTGCACCTATAGGCAACGCTTGGTTCGGTGCTTCCACCGAACTTGATATGCTCATGATAGGACTAATTGCAGCCACAATCTGGTTTGTTTGAGTAGGATGATAATTCATTGGTATGGTAGGTGCCGATGTAATAGGTAAAGACAGATTAAGGTTTTCTGCACTACTCGACATACCAATATTATGAGCAGATGATTGAGGCATATTCTTCTGAGCAGCATTATTTTCCAAGAAAGTTTGATAAACTAGATTGTTACCATCGGCAATACGACTCTCAATCTCAGCCCATTGCTGAGGAGAAAAGGTAGTACTTACAGGGGGTTTAACCTGCTCGGCTTGAAGATGAGGGAACTTGATTTCTCCAATCGGAGTGATATTGCCTTGGTGATCCTTCTTGAAGTTTAAGAGGAACTCTTGCAGCTCATTCTCCTCACGTGCCTTCTTGTACTCCTCATAAGCTTGGCGATGATCGGCCGATAATTCATCAAGTTTGGGCTTAATGATGTTATCGGCGTTTACCTCAGATGGATTAGGAAGATCACACATGATGGTTGATGATGATGGTTGATTTATTTTCCCCAGCGGAGTCGCCAAAAAGTGTGTTGACACAACAACACGTTACGTGTACCCTCGATGCTGGGGGTGATGCACCGCAACTCATGTCGAAGGAGACCCGACCGACAACGCGATACGCAAGACAGCCGGCGGGTGCTTTTGAGGACCCGAAACCCCACACGCCCGGGAGGGCCCCGTCGGGGAGTACAGCGGCTATGGGCTGCCCTAGGTCGATTCGCTCGCCCCTAGGGCCTTGGAATTCGCAGCTCTCAAACTTGAGGAACAACGAAGAACGAGAGATAAAATACGATGTAGAGGTAAAACGTAGATGAAAAAATAGTATATTGGTGTTTCTATTGTGTGTTTTCAATCGGCCGTCACCCCCAACATATATAAGAGGCGGATGGACTTACCGTACAAGCAACGGATTCATCTAGGCTTTCCTTACAAGAAAACTACAGCAAATCATGTCCTAGAGTCCTACTTCCAGTCTAACTCGGATTCAGCCCAAATCTGGCCCAATCTTCTGTCTTGCTCCTTGTGCGGGCCACAGAATCTGCATATGACCTCCAATCTAAACGATTTATATATCAAAATTGACCGCCTCAACGATACGAACAACTCTTCTGTTGATCACTTTTCCAAATAAGGTCATATTGAGTACTCCACGAGATCATCTTTAACTTCCAGTCGGATTCGGCTACTCGGCTCACTGTACTGTACGAATCTTGTATCGTTTCTACAGGACGTATACCATCTCGGATGACGATGACTCCAAAAGAAAAGTTAACAGTTTTGATGATACCGACAATTTTCATGTTAAACACTTTTTGATACAAAGTCATCTAGACAACTCTTTGCGCTCATCTTTCATCTTTCGATTAAATATTAGCCAACTTCACTCGGCTTCAAACCTTTTCAATCGGATGTTGAGGATTCTTCACTCGGATGGCAAACTTTCCACTCAGATGGCACTTCACTCGGATAGCAAATTCCACTCGGATGGCAAACTCCACTCGGATGTCAAACTCCACTCGGATGGCACTCCACTCGGATGGCAAATTCCACTCGGATGGCACTCCACTCGGATAGCTATATTTTCACTCGGAATTCATGTATCTGACCGAAGTTCCACTTGTGTTTAGAAACTTTTCACTCGGGTTCCTGAGTGAAACTTCAGCCTGATCTTGTTTTGTCCCTTCATGTCGCACATGAACTCGGATTGAGACAAAATGTATATCAAAATCCGTCGACTCGACGAGGCGAACACAATTCCTTTTGAACATTTTTCCATATGAGGCTGTCTTGTTGGCTTAATAGGCTCGACTCTGAATATGAAATCTCAGCACTTCGAACACAGTTTCGACCTTCAATATCATATTGGACAGCGATGGCCCAAACTCCAAAAATATTCATGTCAACACCACAAAACTCTTTCATGTGGAGCACTTCTTCCTTTGAATCCATCTTAATAAGATTTTCTTCCGTTTCAAAATCTGGTGTCAACAATGACCTAAGACACTCTCCGGTCAATAACCAATAGCGGGACCTAGATGCCCATATTGGCTCCTACATATTCTACGAAGATATTTATCGGTCGAACCACGATGTCAAGGATTCAATCAATCCCGTATATTGTTCCCTTTGTCCATCGGTAAGTTACTTGCCCGAGATTCGATCGTCGATATCTCCATACCTAGTTCAATCTCATTACCGACAAGTCTCTTTACTCGTTCCGTAATACAAGATCCCTTGACTAACTCCTTAGTCACATTACTTGCAAGCTCATTGTGATGTTGTATTACCGAGTGAGCCCTAGAGATACCTCTCCGTCATACGGAGTGAGAAATCCCAGTCTCGATTCACGCCAACCCAACAGACACCTTCGGAGATACCAGTAGAGTATCTTTATAGTCACCCAGTAACGTTGTGATATTTGATACACACAAGGCATTCCTTCGGTGCCCGGGAGTTGCATGATCTCATGGTCATAAAAACAGATACTTGACATGCAGAAAACAGTAGCAATAAGTTGACACGATCATATGCTATGTCATAGTTTGGGTCTTGTCCATCACATCATTCTGCTAATTATGTGATCCCGTTATCAAATAACAACTCATGTCCATGGTCAAGAAACCTTGACCATCTTTGATCAACGAGGTAGTACTTAGAGGCTCACTAGGGACAGTGTATTGTCTATGTATCCACACATGTATTTGAGTTTACAATCAATACAACTCTAGCATGGATGATAAACGATTATCATGAACAAGGAAATATAATAATAACTAACTTATTATTGCCTCTAGGGCATATTTCCAACATGACCATGCGGCGGATGGCTCTCGCAAAGGAAAATGCTTAAAATCTACCACATGGTAACACAGAAACATAAGCCCACGCGTTGCTTGACACATGCCCTCTCGACCCAACCATTACTTACCCCCAGTCGTGGCCTTATATCTTCACGCTCTCTCGTATCCACACATTATTCGCCACCCTCCTTTACCTTTCCCCATCTCTGTTCATCATAGGAGACAGGCTCCCATGGCAACGCAACAAGCAGCAACTCCATGAAGGTAAACCACGAGGAGTGGCCACGACACCGTCTCCTGCATCCCGCGGCATAATGAAGGGTGGTGAAGCCCGCACGCCGCCGCCGCGGTGCTCCAACCTCATGGGGGCGACACAACAACCGGGGGGGAGGCGATCGCCCGTCGGTGTGATGTGGTGCTCGACGAGGACCGTCGGTGCTGCGATGCAGCAATCATCCATTGCACAATGTTGAAGTGCAACTTCAAGGCGGTGTTGCTGGTGCTGCAAGTCACAGGCGGTTGAGCTACACTGGAGCGCTCTCCGACGGCTCCCAGTGCTCCGATGCAATACTCGCACGGCGGCTCCCAGTGCTGCAACGCGTCGCTCGCTGGAGCATTGGTGGTGTTGCAATGGAGATCGCCGTCGGGTCCTCTTGCACCGATGCAGCGTTTGCGCGACGACTAGAGGCTGCTGCTATGAAGCACTCGTTGGTAGCTCCCGATGCTACATCGCATCGCTAACTACGGCTTGAATGTAGCGTCAGATGGTAGTGCAATGGAGGTCGCCACGGGTTCCCTTTTGCGCTGATGTAGTGCTCGCGTAGTGGCTCGTGGAGCTGCATCCCATCGCCAGCGGTGGCTTGATTCCAGTGCTCGGTGGTGCTGCAATGGAGCTTTCCATGGGTTCTATGTGTTGTGTCGCAACGCTTGCCGGTGGCTAGATGTAGCGCTCACCGACGGCTCCGTGTGCTGCATTGGAGCGCTCGCACTAGTAGGGACAGGGCCTATAGCCCCGGCCCGTAAGGGGCTTTAGTCCCAGTTCACCAACCGGGACTAAAGGGGCGGGACTAAAGGCCTAACCTTTAGTCCCGGCCCTGTTCCAAGCCGGGACCAAAGGTGCTCCACGTGGGCGCCTCGGAGCGCCCTCACGGGCAGGCCCTTTAGTCCCGGGTCTTAACACGGACTGGGACTAAAGAGTTTCAGATTTTTTTATTTTTGGGTTTTAGGGTTTTAGGGTTTAGGTGTTCGGGAGATTAACGTGATGCCTCGTTTGGTGTTCGAGAATTAGTTTTGATATAATTCTAAATAGAAATAATTATGCATATATATATAAGATTAACTTATCTTACAAGAGAGCATATATATACAATTATATGGAGATCTGAATTATCGGGACTAGAGCCCGTCTATTCGATTACATGGACCAACATCAGTAATGGCCCCTAGCTACACTAAATCGTCCTTTGTCATCTATAGCTTCCGTCCTCAGAAAGGTCGCAAGCTCCTCTGCAACAGCAATCGCGCGTTGCTCTGGTAGGGACTTCTCCCTCATGGTCGTGTACTATATAAGAAGAGGAGATGAATATGAATATCAATCATGATAACAAAGAATGACAGGTAAAAATAGAGGTGTGAATGTTCATTGCTTACGCCGTATCTGTGATCCTTGTGCTCAGAGGTAAACGTGCGAATGGTCTCGCAAACATAGTATCCGCATAGATGCGTCCCCCGTGGCTGATGGTCGCACTTTACGAGAATAGAATATATATAATCAAAATAATAATCTAGCATCATAAATGTATTGAAAATAGAAGTATATCATACTACTACTTGCCTGAGCCGCTCTAAAGGTCAGCTTCTCAGGCTCGATATCGGGAGTCACGCACTTGAACCGCTTCCAAACCCTGCCCGACAAGGAAAATGATTTGCTAAGTTTTACATTAATTGATATATCAGAAAATCATCGAAAGAGACCGATAGAGCGCAAGAATGATTGAAATTACCCTTGGAGCATGTCCTGCAGGCTTTGGAACTGTTCCAAGGGTCTCGATAATGGGTCGAAGGCATCAACTCTTCCCTTATCAATTTGAATGTCCAACAGAATCCAATGGAAGATGCACATGTATATATAAATATATGTGTCAGTAACTTATCAATTACACTTATAAGTGAATGGACACAACAGAGTAAAGACCCTCACCTGAAGTTGTATGGAAACAGTATGTGGTCACAGAATTTTTGATCTGTTAGAAACCTTAGAAGGTTTTCCTCTGTCTCCTTGGGTTTATCAGTTAGCGTCGCTATATGTATTTTATCTGGGTCAATAAACCCAATATTTAGGATGTTCCTATTTTTACAATCCAGAATCTTCATTCTGCATAATAGAGTACAAGTTATATGTAGACAATGAATTGAAATAACTAAACAAGTTATATGTAGACAACGAATTTAAAAACTTACAGACAATAGCAACTCATAAGCGATTTGTCGAGGGCGTCGGCATTGTACATCTGGAAGAGTTCATCAAAGTCGATATGGATTTCTTCGGGGCGGCCGTAGTACTCCCGTGGGACACTCACCACGATCATCGTTCTCCCATTCTTTGATTCACTTAAGTACCATGTATGCAAGTAACGCATATTTGTTGGGAGATCATCTTTGCTGACCAAAGGCGCTCCCATGACAAACTGTGGCTTAGGGGCTACCACAGCCTTGGGTAACCTGTCGTCTTGGGAAGCCAGAACGTCTTCAACCGGGATACCCCATTCATCCGCCCACTTCTTTGCTAATTCCAAATCTTGCCCCTGCACCAGAGGGGGGACATTCTCAGGTAACACCCTGAGGGGTGGGATCGACTATTTGGCCTGTTGTCCAAGCTGAGGAACGTCTGATCTTTTTTTGCTTGTAGTTGAACTTGATTTGCTCCCACTTGCACTTGCACGTGATCTGCTCTTTTTCACTTCCTTCTGCAATGTGCGTGTATAGTCATCAGGCTTATGGTGTAAGTCATACTGTGATGGAAGGTTCGTGAAGTATTTTGCAAATGCTATTTGCTTCTCGGTGTATTCCGGGCAGGGCTCGGGTTCCTTCTTTTTCATCTGCGCATCATGATGTTCCTTTGCTATCCTGGCGTTTTCCTCGGCGGTACGATCATAAGGTCTGATAGGAAGATTAGCATGAAGTTCCTTTGGGAGGGGCGACAGTTTGCGCTTTGGGGGGCTCCGTCGCTTAGAAATCATCGGCGGAGCGTTCTTGCTGGCACGCTTCCGCTTAGTATCCGGAGCGGGCGGCGGCGGAGACGGACGACCCAAGTCCGGCGGCGGTGATCGAGATGGACTCGTGTTGTGCTGGCCGACGTCATGTGGAGGGCTTGGAGGTGATGGAGGTGTAGGTGACCTGCGACGACTCGGAGGCGGTGTTGTCCTTGGGGCCGATCCTGGAAGCTTGATGTAGTTCTTGTCCCATGGGATGACTCCACCCAGTACTTCTCCGAGTGTCCTCTCATCTTCGGGTCCAGCTATGTCGAGCTCCATATCATGAAACCCCGCCATGATTTCATCCACCCCGACCTTAGCAAAGCCAGCTGGAATCTCACCGCCATGCCAGCGTGCATCAGGGCCAGAAGGTAAAGCTTGTCTGACGGCCACCTTCATGGATATGTTCTTGAATTTCTGATGGAGTTCACATGATGTTGACTCCTTGATTCCATCCACGGGGTAGTCGGGACCGCCCTCTGTCATTCTTCGTGCATCGTCGAGCGGGGCCTCAGATTCAGCCACGCTGCTTTTCCACTTAGATGGGGCGCCGGTAATATCGAGTGCGGGATCTTCCTGGCGCGCTACTCCTCTAAGCTCATCAATCTGCTTCTGTTGCTCGTTAATCCTCGCAAGCAACTGGTTGAACTTGTCATTCTCCTCATCCTGCTGCCGCTTCTTTGCTCTCGCTCGGCTTCTGTAAGTGTCTTGGTCTCTGCAAAACCCAAGCCACCACGGGTAAGAAGGACCGAAGCCTCGCGTTCGTCCTCCATGTTCGTCATTGCTGCGGACCAGTGTGAGCAAATCTTTCTCTCTATCTGCAGTGAACTGTCTTTTTCCCTCCTTAATTTCTTTCACTATCTTTTTCCAATTCTCCCTGGGTATCCTACGACCGTCACTGCAGATGAGGTCCCCTGTTTCTTCGTCGTACGAACCACCATGCGCAAGGAACCAATTTCTTGCTCTCAATTCCCACTCATCACGGAGTGGTTCAGGTATGATGCATTTAGCTAGCAGATCTTGCTCTTTCTTATCCCACTTTGGGATGGCAGTCTCATAGCCCCCTGGCCCCAGCTTGTGGTGATATTTCTTCTTGTCGGCATTTTTGTTGTTCTTTTCTGATAATGCCTGGGCATCTTCTGACTCCTTGTACTCTTGAAATGCCTTCCAGTGATTCTCCTGCTTGGCTAGATACCCCTCGAATACTGGCACTTTCTTTGTCTTCAGATAGTTTTTCCATAGCTTCTTCTTCCAGCTACGGAACAGTTCGGCCATCTTCTTTAGAGTCCACTACTTGACTTTGGCCCTCGGTTTTTTTGCGGCGTCTTCATTCTCACATTCTGGCAGGTTGAAATGTGACATGAGATCATTCCAAAGATTATCTTTGTACCTTTCGGCGACATGGTCACTATCGGCTGCCCCTTTGCGCTTGTTCCACTCCCGAACGTTGATCGGGACGTGATCCCTAATGAGAACTCTGCATTGCTTCTGTAATGTGTCAGCAGCATTCTTAGGAAGCTTGGGTTCGCCCGTAGGCAATATCACCTCAAAGGTGTAATGCGTCCGTGCATCCAACTTTCTAGTCGGGCCTCGTTTCGTAGCTTTGCTCGATGTGCAGGCCTAAGAGGGAGAAACATCCGTCAGATGAATGTATATGTATACAATATAGAGCTATCTCCAATATTTTTCACATATCACAAGTGATTGTCGAACTTCATATGTATACCTCGCCGGACTTTATTATTTCTCCACCGGCTTCTCCATCAGTGGAGCTATCACCTTCTCCGTCATTGGACCTATCTCCTGCCCCATCGGCTTCATCTTCGTGTCGGTCGACCTCCATTCCATATCCGGAGGGGTTTAGATATGACGACGGAGATTCAGCTCGTTCAACGTCGCGGCCGTCTTTCATTATATCTTCGAGAAGTTCTTCCTCTTCGAGGTTCGTGATATGTGGATCCATAGTTCTGCAAAAAACGGGCATTTGGTTAACTAATAAACTAACAAACTATATAAGAGGGGTTGGAAACTTCGAAGTGTCGTTTTATATAGGAGGACCTTTAGTCCCGGGTCTTGGCTAGAACCTAAACTCTAAAATATGTCTAACGGATTCTCTTAACCTTTAAGGATTTAACAAAATGGCAACATTCTAGATGTGTAGAAAATGATCCTATTTTTCCTGATCTCATCTACCCTTCTATATGTCACATTGTCTAGTGTCAAAGGACTTTGTTGAACTTTGTACCAAAAAATAATTATTCTATCAGGAACTCCGTTCCAAAACAACTTTAGTCCCGGGTCGTGGCTCCACCCGGGACTCCTAGATTCCTGCATAGTATTCAAAGTAGGAGTACTTTTCCAATTTCAGCATTCAATAAGCAAAACCAAATCGTAAAATAAAGTAGTATTCAAATTAGCATGCATTCAATTATAAGCAAAACTACATCATCTCTTTTGTCCGTACATCGTTGAATATTATCACTAATACTCCTCGAATACTATCATACATATAGCATCACTGATACAGCTAGAACCGTAGCGCCCGACGGGTATCGTCGCGGGCGGTGGACACCCAAAGAGAAGAAACCATCATAGGATCATAGCTCCAGTGAGATCCCTGAAAACCTGCCAGGTATGCTCGAACCTGCCCTCCAACGCAACCATTTAGCGACGGACGTGCTCATCCTCCTCGCTGACATGGTGACGTACCACCTCCGCGGTGTCCGGAAGCCTCGGCACCGTCACTGGCCCACGCGACCGCCACCAAACAAGGATCGGGTGAACAACGGGCTGGCTCCTCACCAACCTACGCCCCTCGGAAGGTAGCACCTCCCAATACCAGCCGGGCGGAGCCCAGTCCCGGACATGGCCCCTCTGATCAAGCAGGTGTCCTCCGCCGAGTCGACGACGAGGATGCGGGATAGGCATCGTAAAATGAACTAAAAAAATAAACTAGTTCTATTAATTTTCTTGCTAAAAATAAACTAATTGTATATATAGTAAAATACACTATTAACACTTAAGCATATACAATAGCAAAATTAAGCAATAATCTAAGAAACACTAATTAAGCATCTATATACGTAGAAATGTCTTCTTCTTCTTCTTCTTCTTCTTCTTCTTCTTCTTTCTTATTTTCTTCTCCGCTTCTTCTTCAACTTCTCTTCTTCTATTTCTCCTCTTCTTCTATTTTTCCTCTTCTTCTCCTCTCCTCCTCTTCTTATTCTCCTTTTTCTTCTTTTCTTCTCCTCCTCTTCTTATTTTCCTTTTTCCTAATCTTATTTTCTTATTTTTGTTCATCTTTCTTCTTCTTGTAACCCTAACCTAATTCTAAATATTACTAACCCTAATAATCTAGCACAAACCTAATAACAATAGGAATTAAATGATTAAAAAAATCTTTTCTTCTCCTTTTTCTTCTTTTCTTCTCCTTTTTCTTCTTTTCTTCTTTTCTTCTCCTTTTTCTTCTTTTCTTTTCCTTTTTCTTCTTTTCTTCTCCTTTTTCTTCTTTTCTTCTACCGGCCGGAGTGTTGGGGAGGAGGGGGCAGGCGGCTTACCGGCCGGAGGCGTCGACGACGACGAGGAGGACGGCAGGCGGCGACGAGGAGGACGGCGGTGGCGAGGAGGACGACGGCGACGGCGAGGAGGACGGCGGGCAGCCTCACGGCGTCGTCGATTTCGTCGGTGCCGCGTCGGGCAGGAGAACGAGGAAGAAGAGAGAACGAAATGCGATTTTGGTTGGAAATTTTCTAACTCCCGCTTATATAGGTGGATCTTCAGTCCCGGTTCGGGGCTCGAACCGGGACTAAAGACACCCTTTTGTCCCGGGTGGAGCCATGACCCGGGACTAAAGCCCCTTTTTCGGCAGACCAAGAGGCGGGAAGCAGGGGCCTTTAGTCCCGGGTCGGGGCTCGAGCCGGGACTGAAGACACCCTTTAGTCCCGGGTGGAGCCACGAACCGGGACGAAAGGCCCGTGCTCGGTAGGCGGCACGCGAGGGGCTTTAGTCCCGGGTCGTGGCTCCACCCGGGACTAAAGCCCCTCCGCTGGCTGCACGATAAGTTTAGTCCCACCTCGCCCAGCGAGGGGGACTAACACTAGTTTATAAGCCCCGTCGCAGCATCTCCATCGAGCTCCTCTCTAAAGCAGTCTTACGGGCCTAAACTCACTTTAATTTGAAAATTGAAACTATATTCGAAATTATGGAGAAAATTCAACCTGAATTCAAAGTGAGGTCACTTTGAATTTCGGTTGAATTTTCTCTATAAATTCTCATATAGTTTCAATTTTTTTCTATTTTCAAAACTAATTATTTTGACTATCCAAACTATTAACTATTTTGTTATTTTCAATAAAAAACTATGTTAATTAAAAATTCTTTTTGCATATTTGAGAATTTGACAAAACTATGAAAATGAAAAGTGTTTGAAATTGAATAAATAATTCAAAACTATTTTCTATTTTCAAAATTAATTATTCTGACTATCCAAACTATTAACTATTTTGTTATTTTCAATTAACAACTATGTTTATTAAAATTCTTTTTGCATATTTGAGAATTTGACAAAATTATGAAAATGAAAAGTGTTTGAAATTGAATAAATAATTCAAAACTATTTTATATTTTAAAATTAATTATATTGACTATCCAAACTATTAACTATTTTGTTATTTTCAATTAAAAACTATGTTTATTAAAATTCTTTTTGCATATTTGAGAATTTGACAAAACTATGAAAATGAAAAGTGTTTGAAATTAAATAAATAATTCAAAACTATTTTCTATTTCAAAAATTAATTATTTTGACTATCCAAACTATTAACTATTTTGTTATTTTCAATTAAAAACTATGTTTATTAAAATTCTTTTTGCATATTTGAGAATTTGACAAAACTATGATAATGAAAAGTGTTTGAAATTGAATAAATAATTCAAAAGTATTTTCTATTTTCAAAATTAATTATTTTGACTATCCAAACTATTAACTATTTTGTTATTTTCAATTAAAAATTATGTTTATTAAAATTCTTTTTGCATATTTGAGAATTTGACAAAACTATGATAATGAAAAGTGTTTGAAATTGAATAAATAATTCAAAACTATTTTCTATTTTCAAAATTAATTATTTTGACTATCCAAACTATTAACTATTTTGTTATTTTCAATTAAAAACTATGTTTATTAAAATTCTTTTTGGATATTTGAGAATTTGACAGAACTATGATAATGAAAAGTGTTTGAAATTGAATAAATAATTCAAATCTATTTTCTATTTTCAAAATTAATTATTTTGACTATCCAAACAATTAACTATTTTGTTATTTTCAATTAAAAACTATGTTTATCAAAATTCTTTTTGCATATTTGAGAATTTGACAAAACTATGATAATGAACTTCATACTTTTTGTGTGTTCAGAATGCACCATTCAAAGGCACATCACAAAATTTCAACAATTTCTCACTTCATTTGGTATTCTTCGTGCATTTACTTTTTTTTGAGCTAGTTGACCCTGAAATTGAAAAGCACTACACATGAACTCTGAAAATATTGAAAGTTGGCATGTTATCATCATTTCACCCACATACCATGTGTTAAAAAGTTGAGAGGGCTACGACAAAAACTGGATGCACTTCGTGTACAAAACGGACAATCTCTCTCGAAGTATTAGTCTTTCGAACGAGAACTCATCTCTTACAAAGGGATTTCATTTTTTGAACTTATTTGAACTCCATACTTTTTGTGTGTTCAAAATGCATCATTCAAAGGCACATCACAAAATTTCAACAATTTCCAACTTCATTTGGTATTCTTCGTGCATTTACTTTTTTTGAGCTAGTTGACCCTGAAATTGAAAAGCACTACAAATGAACTCTGAAAATGTTGAAAGTTGGCATGTTATCATCATTTCACCCACATAGCATGTGTTAAAAAGTTGAGAGGGCTACGACAAAAACTGGATGCACTTCGTGTACAAAATGAACAATCTCTCTCGAAGTATCACGGTTTCGAACGAGAACTCATCTCTTACAAAGGGATTTCATTTTTTGAACTTATTTGAACTCCATAATTTTTGTGTGTTCAAAATGCACCATTCAAAGGCACATCACAAAATTTCAACAATTTCTGACTTCATCTGGTATTCTTCGTGCATTTACTTTTTTTTGAGCTAGTTGACCCTGAAATTGAAAAGCACTACAAATGAACTCTGAAAATGTTGAAAGTTGGCATGCTATCATCATTTCACCCACATAGCATGTGTTAAAAAGTTGAGAGGACTACGACAAAAACTGGATGCACTTCGTGTACAAAACGGACAATCTCTCTCGAAGTATGAGGGTTTCGAACGAGAACTCATCTCTTACAAAGGGATTTCATTTTTTTGAACTTATTTGAACTCCATACTTTTTGTGTGTTCAAAATGCACCATTCAAAGGCACATCACAAAATTTCAACAACTTCTGACTTCATTTGGTATTCTTCGTGCATTTACATATTTATTTTTTTGAGCTAGTTGACCCTGAAATTGAAAAGCACTACAAATGAACTCTGAAAATGTTGAAAGTTGGCATGTTGTCATCATTTCATCCACATAGCATGTGTTAAAAAGTTCAGAGGGCTACGACAAAAACTGGATGCACTTCGTGTACAAAACGGACAATCTCTCTCGAAGTATTAGGGTTTCGAACGAGAACTCATCTCTTACAAAGGGATTTCATTTTTTGAACTTATTTGAACTCCATACTTTTTGTGTGTTCAAAATGCACCATTCAAAGGCACATCACAAAATTTCAACAATTTCTGACTTCATTTGGTATTCTTCGTGCATTTACTTTTTTTTAGCTAGTTGACCGTGAAATTGAAAAGCACTAAAAATGAACTCTGAAAATGTTGAAAGTTGGCATGCTGTCATCATTTCACCCACATAGCATGTGTTAAAAAGTTGAGAGGGCTACGACAAAAACTGGATGCACTTCGTGTACAAAACGGACAATCTCTCTCGAAGTATCAGGGTTTCGAACGAGAACTCGTCTCTTACAAAGGGATTTCATTTTTTTGAACTTATTTGAACTCCATACTTTTTGTCTGTTCAAAATGCACCATTCAAAGGCACATCACAAAATTTCAACAATTTCTGACTTCATTTGGTATTCTTCATGCATTTACTTTTTTTTTGAGCTAGTTGACCCTGAAATTGAAAAGCACTACAAATGAACTCTGAAAATGTTGAAAGTTGGCATGCTCTCATCATTTCACCCACATAGCATGTGTGAAAAATTTGAGAGGGCTACGACAAAAATTGGATGCACTTCGTGTACAAAACGGACAATCTCTCTCGAAGTATTAGGGTTTCGAACGAGAACTCATCTCTTACAAAGGGATTTCATTTTTTTGAACTTATTTGAACTCCATAATTTTTGTGTGTTCAAAATGCACCATTCAAAGGCACATCACAAAATTTCAACAATTTCTGACTTCATTTGGTATTCTTCGTGCATTTACTTTTTTTTGAGCTAGTTGACCCTGAAATTGAAAAGCACTACAAATGAACTCTGAAAATGTTTAAAGTTGGCATGCTATCATCATTTCACCCACATAGCATGTGTTAAAAAGTTGAGAGGGCTACGACAAAAACTGGATGCACTTCGTGTACAAAACGAACAATCTCTCCCGAAGTATCACGGTTTCGAACGAGAACTCATCTCTTACAAAGGGATTTCATTTTTTTGAACTTATTTGAACTCCATACTTTTTGTGTGTTCAAAATGCACCATTCAAAGGCACATCACAAAATTTCAACAATTTCTGACTTCATTTGGTATTCTTCATGCATTTACTTTTTTTTTTGAGCTAGTTGACCCTGAAATTGAAAAGCACTACAAATGAACTCTGAAAATGTTGAAAGTTGGCATGCTATCATCATTTCACCCACATAGCATGTGTGAAAAAGTTGGGAGGGCAACGACAAAAACTGGATGCACTTCGTGTACAAAACGGACAATCTCTCTCGAAGTATTAGGGTTTCGAACGAGAACTCATCTCTTACAAAGGGATTTCATTTTTTGAACTTATTTGAACTCCATACTTTTTGTGTGTTCAAAATGCACCATTCAAAGGCACATCACAAAATTTCAACAATTTCTGACTTCATTTGGTATTCTTCGTGCATTTACTTTTTTTTTTGAGCTAGTTGACCCTCAAATTGAAAAGCACTACAAATGAACTGTGAAAGTTGGCATGCTATCATCATTTCACCCACATAGCATGTGTTAAAAAGTTGAGAGGGCTACGACAAAAACTGGATGCACTTCGTGTACAAAATGGACAATCTCTCTCGAAGTATGAGGGTTTCAAACGAGAACTCATCTCTTACAAAGGGATTTCATTTTTTTGAACTTATTTGAACTCCATACTTTTTGTGTGTTCAAAATGCACCATTCAAATGCACATCACAAAATTTCAACAATTTCTGACTTCATTTGGTATTCTTCGTGTATTTACTTATTTATTTTTTGAGCTAGTTGACCCTGAAATTGAAAAGCACTACAAATGAACTCTAAAAATGTTGAAAGTTGGCATGCTATCATCATTTCACCCACATAGCATGTGTTAAAAAGTTGAGAGGGCTACGACAAACACTGGATGCACTTTGTGTTTGAAATTGAATAAATAATTCAAAACTAAAAGGTTTAGTACATTCCATACATGCATTACATAAAAGGTTTAATACATTATAACATTATTGCACCAATATTCCTATCTATTATTTCTGTTTTCTTCTGGGTCGTAGCCATGGAGAATCTTCATCATTCAGTAGGATGCTTGGGTCCGTTTTCACTTTGAAGGGCGGAATTTCATGAAACTTATTATAATCTACTGACATGTCTGTCTTGTCATCTACTCCCACGATGTTTTCTTTTCCCTGAAAGAACTATGTGGCATTTTGGCTCATCGGACGATATCTTCTTTTGCTGATTTCTTTTTCTCATTTTTGTAGACATGTCCTTCACATAGAAAACCTGAGCGACATCATTGGCTAGGACAAATGGTTCGTCCATGTACGCAAGATTGTTGAGATCCACTATTGTCATGCCGTACTTTTGGTCTACAACTACTCCGCCTCCTGTCAGCTTCACCCATTTGCACCGAAACAAAGGGATCTTAAAAGTAGGTCCATAGTCAAGTTCCCATATCTCTTCTATGTACCCGTAATATGTTTCCAAACAGTGCCCATTCTCGTCTGTTGCATCAAAGCGGACACCACTATTTTGGTTGGTGCTCTTTTTATGTTGGGCAACCGTGTAAATGTATTCCCATTTATCTCATATCCTTGGAAAGTACATATAGTCAAAGAGGGTGGCCTGGCCAAACAGTACAGCTGATCTCCAACGGTGTCGTCATTCATGAGATGTGTCTGCAACCAACTGCCGAAAGTCTTCTCGTGTTCCCCTTTAATCCAAGAGTCAGCCTTCCCCGGGTTTTCGGAGCGTAGAATATTCTTGTGTCTCACAATATACGGAGCCACCACGGTGGAATTGTGTAGAACTGTGTAGTGTGCTTGAGAGAAAGAATGCCCGTCCATACATACTTTTGCTTTCTTTCCTAGTGTGTCTTTTCCTGTCAGCCTACCCTCATACCGAGATTCAGGAACACCAATCGACTTAAGGTCAGGAAGGAAGTCCACACAAAACTCAATGACTTCCTCTGTTGCATAGCCCTTGGAGATGCTTCCTTCTGGCCTAGCACGGTTAGGAACATATTTCTTTAAGACTCCCATGAACTTCTCGAAGGGGAACATATTGCGTAGAAACGCAGGATCGAGAATTCTAATCTCTTCGACTAGGTGAACTAGGAGGTGTGTCATTATATTGAAGAAGGATGGCAGGAACAACAACTCAAAGCTGACCAAACATTGGACCACATCAATCTGTAACCCTGATAGACTTTCTCGATTGATTACCTTCTGAGAAATTGCATTGAGGAATGCACATACCTTCACAATTGCCAGGCGAACATTTTCCGGTAGAATTCCCCTCAATGCAACCGGAAGCAATTGCGTCATAAGCACGTGGCAGTCATGAGACTTTAGGTTTTGGAATTTTTTGTCTTTCATATTTATGATTCCCTTTATATTCGATGAGAAGCCAGTCGGGACCTTGATACTGAAAAGGACTTCAAAGAAGATTTCCTTCTCTTCCTTAGTAAGAGCGTAGCTGGCACGCCCTTGAAACTGCCCTGGATGCATGCCATCTCTTCCTTTATGACGTTCCTGGTCCTCCCGTGCTTCCGGTGTATCTTTTGACTTCCCATACAAGCCCAGGAAGCCTAGAATATTCACGCAGAGATTCTTCATCAGGTGCATCACGTCGATTGCCGAGCGGACCTCATGGACTTCCCAGTAGGGTAGCTCCCAAAATATAGATTTCTTCTTCCACATGGGTACGCGCTTATCAGGGCCGTTAGGAACAGGTTGGCTGCCAGGACCCTTTCCAAAGATTACATTTAAATCTTTGACCATATCAAATACTTCAGCACCAGTACGGATGACAGGCTTCCCCTGGGGTTCTGCCTTGCCATTGAAATGCTTGCTTTTTTTCTTTAAGGGATGCTTGGGCGGAAGAAAATGACGATTGTACGGGTACACATTCTTCCTACATTTGTCCAGATATATACTTTCTGTCTGATCCAAACAGTGCGTGCATGCATTGTATCCCTTTTTGACTGTCTTGAAATGTTACTAAGAGCAGGCCAATCATTGATGGTTACGAAAAGCAACGCTCGAAGGTCAAATTCCTCTTGTTTGTGCTTGTCCCACACACGTACACCTGGTTCGGCCCACAGCTGTAAAAGTTCATCAACTAATGGCCTTAGGTACACATCAATATCGTTGCCGGGTTGCTTTGGACCTTGGATAAGCACTGGCATCATAATGAACTTCCGCTTCATGCACAACCAAGGAGGAAGGTTGTAGATACATAGAGTAACGGGCCAGGTGCTGTGACTGCAACTCTGCTCCCCAAAAGGATTCATGCCATCTGTACTCAGACCTAACCATAAGTTCCTTGCGTCAGCTGCAAATCTCGAGAACTCTCTCTCGATTTTTCTCCACTGCCGACCATCAACGGTGTGCCTCAACTTATCGTCTTTCATACGATCTTCCGTGTGCCATCGCAACAACTTCACATGATCTTAATTTCTGAACAGACGTTTCAACCGTGGTATTATAGGAGCATACCACATCACCTTGGCAGGAACCCTCTTCCTGGGTGGCTCGCCCTCAATATCACCAGGGTCATCTTTTCTGATCTTATACCGCAATGCAGTGCATACCGGGCATTTATCCATATTCTCGTACTTCTCACCGCGGTAGAGGATGCAGTCATTAGGGCATGCATGTATCTTCTGCACGTCTAATCCTAGAGGGCAGACAAGCTTCTTTACTTCGTACGTGCTGGCGGGGAATTCGTTCTTTCTTGGAAGCATCTTCTTCATCAGTACCAGCAACTTTTCGAATGACGAGTCAGTCACACCGGTCTCTGCCTTTCACTTCAGCAATTCTAGTGTGCTACCCAGCTTCTTCTGGCCATCTTCACAAGTTGGGTACAACAATTTGTTGTGGTCCTGTAACATCTGCTCGAACTGCAACCTCTCCTTTTCTGTGTCGCAACCTCGCCGTGCATCAGAAATGACCCGGCCAACATCATCAGCGGGCTCATCTGGTTCCCGTTCTTCATCCTGATATTCTTCTTCATTGTCTTCCATTGCGGTATCAGCATACTCAGGGAACATAGATCGGTAGTTGTCATCATCGTTCTCTTCTTCTTCATCGTCGTCTTCCATCATAACCCCTCTTTCTCCGTGCTTGGTCCAAACATTATAGCCCGACATAAAACCGGACCGAAGCAGGTGACTCTGAATGACTCTTGAGGAAGTGTAATCCTTCTCATCCCGACATTCAACACATGGACAAAACATATAGCCACCACCATGCTTGTTCGCATCGGCTCCATCTCGAAAAGAATGCACGCCTTCTCTGTAAGCGGCTGTGCGTCGATCACCGTACATCCATGGATGGCTCATCTGCGTTATACGACAGTATATCAAATACAATCACGATCCTAAAAATTAGTACCGCACGGTCTAAACGAGGAAATATAGTTGCTAACCTTTTAGAATAAGTAGAAATAAAGAGGAAGAGGTTTAAGCGTGGCTCGGGCATCTCATATCGTAGTTGTGTTCGGTGAACTGAAGCGGCATCGCTCTAACACACATTTCAACAAACACCTCTAGTGCATAAAAAATGGAGAGCTAGCACACACCCACACTCTTCCATCCAAGAAAAATGCAAGGAAGAGGGGAGAGGGGGGCTGTGGTCAATATATATAGGCAGAGGACTTTAGTCCCGGTTTGAGACACAAACCGGGACTAAAGGTGACGCACATGCGGCTGCACAGCGCGTAGCCCTTTAGTCTCGATTTAAGACACAAACCGGGACTAAAGGCTCCTTACGGACCGGGACCAAAGCCTCGTGGGCGGCATTTCGATTTGGGGCGACGTGGCCGGGCCTTTAGTCCCGGCCCAGGTGGAGGCCGGGACTAAAGGGTCTAGGCCAAAGGCCCGTTTTCCACTAGTGTCGTTGACAACAATGGCTGCTGCAAGATTGAAGCAAAGGAGATGTGTATGCGTTGACTTATCTACGGGCTGAGTGGAACATAGCGGGCGGTATGGTCGGGTTAGAACAAACGGTCGACGAGGTGATTTAATTGTGGATGAAATCAACCTACTCATCCGTAGGAGCCGCACGTTTTGGATTAAGAGTAGTGTAGTTTGCGAGTGTTCTAGATTGTTGCTTTATTTTCTATGTATACAGATCAAATGAATGTTGATGACGTTGTATGAATGGGTATTTGGACGAGGAGACGACGGATAAATCAACCGGATCAGTCGGTGGAATATAGTCTTTTCTTTTTTTATTGATTCTTTTCTTTCCTCCTCTTCCTCTTCACCAATCACGTGTAAGTGACCGGACTATTAAAAGGAAAATGAAGAATGTGTCTGCACGAACGTCCGGTCATTGACCGAACGCGTTTACGGACGTTTAGGACGTCATATTTGCAAAGTTCGGTTGTAGGTGCTCTTAGAGGGTTTTGGCGGTTTTCTTTCTTTCGTTTTAGGAATTCTACGAATGTAAGACTTAATTGAGAATTACCGCGGACATTGTGTGCCGTAAACGGTGCAAAGAGAACTGATCTTGACGCACGAATAATCCGCCCAACCTGTCGACACCAAATGCCAACACATGAATGATACAAAAACCTCTGCCACATGATATCTCGGCGCTGTCCAACCAGAGCGCCCGGCCAGGCTAGCTCCCTGCTTTTATTTATACGCCATCCCATGGGCTCTTGCATCAGTTGATTGCTGCTGCAGCGAGTGACCTCACATCCCCTCCGTCCTTCCTCGCCCCCATCCACATCGTCTTTGCGATCACGACACCCGGAGGAGCGCAGAGGCCATTGCCCGCCGCGCAACAGAAGCCGTGCGCTTCGCAGCTCCTCCATCCCCCACACCATATCGATCATAACTAGTACCGTCCCCATTTCCAGTTTCGAACCGCCTATCTCCTCCTCGAGCTGCGGGGATCGCTCGCGGATGAAGCGGCAGATCAAGAGGCCGGCCGGCAGCAAAGAATCGCCTGAGCCAGGTATTGCAGCTGAGATCTCCCTCTGTTTTTGCTATGCTCGTTGATTGCTTGATGATGTTTATATGTTGCTCCTACGTAGCAGGTACCATCGTCGCTTTTGAGCTTAAATTTTAGTTGCGCAAAGTATGCGCCCTTTTGACATATATGGAGCTTACTTGCATCCATCACATATTCCATTTGCGTCGAGCAATCGAAATTGGCATGGGCATTCGTCCTGCTCACTCTATGCTCCAACAGCATGCGCGGTCGGTCACCTTGCATTTGGAAGCATTTCGTGATCTAGGCAACCACGGGACACTTGTGAAGTTGTGATTCCTAAGGATCATGTGCGTGTGTGAGGACTAGGAACAGAAGAGACGGGCGTAAAGCTCACCGTGCTGGCATGTTGCAGGGGAGAAGCTGGCGTTCGCTGAGAAAGAGAACCTGCTGGCGGCCTACATGGATCACGAGGAGCCCGAGCTGGAGGAGGCCGACGAGGAGGAGGAGGAGGAGGAGGAGCGCGCCATGTCGTGCGGGCTGGGCGGGAAGAAGCGGCGGCTGGCGCTGGAGCAGGTGCGCGCGCTGGAGCGCAGCTTCGAGACGGACAACAAGCTGGACCCGGAGCGCAAGGCCCGCATCGCCCGCGACCTCGGCCTGCACCCGCGCCAGGTCGCCGTCTGGTTCCAGAACCGCCGCGCCCGCTGGAAGACAAAGCAGCTCGAGCGCGACTTCAACGCCCTCCGCGCCCGCCACGACGCGCTCCGCGCCGACTGCGACGCGCTCCGCCGCGACAAGGACGCCCTCGCCGCCGAGGTACGTGCTCCGCCTCCACTCCATTGCTGCTTCTAGCTGCCTGTCTCGTCACGCGCGGCCACGTTTTCTGATTGTCACTTATCTATATATGCTCTGCGTCACGCGTTCCAGATACACGAGCTGAGGGAAAAGCTGTCGACCAAGCCGGAGACGGCGGTGAAGGCGGAGGCCACCGGCAATGTCGAGGCCGCGGAGGAGCGCCTGCAGCAGGCGACGATGGTCGGCGCGGCGGTCTGCAAGGACGGATCCTCGGACAGCGACTCGAGCGCGGTGTTCAACGACGAGGCGTCGCCCTACTCCGGCGCGGTCTTCGAGCAGCAGGGATTCATGGGGTTCGGCGCGTCGTTCCTGGACACGGCGTCGGCGGCCGCGGCCACCACGGGCTGCACGTCCCTGCCCATGCTGGAACCCAAATGGCCCAGCGCGTACCCGTACGACGCGAGCAGGTCCAGCGCCTACGGCTTCACGGAGGAATGGCTGTCCGGGTCGGACGCGATTGGCAACGACGGCAGCTCCGCCTTCTTCTCCGAGGAGCACGTCTCCAACCTCAACTTCGGCTGGTGTAGCAGTGGCGCCGAGGGTTTTGACCTCCAGAGTTACTGTAAAAAGTAAGACGGTGTCAATGTCCATGCAGCGACAGCGGGTACTTACTTTCTACTGGCTAGCTACCTTAGCCTAGCTAGCGGACAAGGAGAGAGGTTAGCAATGGTGGAATTCGATGAGAAGGGTGAATTGCCGGATGAATGGACCTCCTGCCTGCCATTGCCATGGAGGGAGGACGTAAATGTTACTACTAGTACACAGTACACAAATAACGGTCTCTAGGTTTAATCGATGGTGTAAAAAGTTGCAATCCAAGCATGCAGCCGTCCCTACATTCTCCTGGTGCCTGAGTCCCGCCACTGCTGATCCAAACATTTTTGGCGTCTATCACTTCGTTGCGACTTGCGACAAAGTGGTCAGAGTGCATGTATCTGCACGACGCGCCAATGGAGGGTACAGGTTTCAGACTCGAAATACAAAGTTCGTCGACAAAGTGGTCAGAGTACATGTATGCTCAGGGATCGGATGGAGGGGCGTACTACAGGTTTCAAATTCATAGGGACCGATGAAATACCGCATAATATTTTCCTCGATTTTGTTTTGTTCTAACTTGTTTTACCCCGAAAAGGATTCAAATCTATTATCAAAGTTCGTCGGAAATACAAATCATCTCAAACACAGTAATACTTGCATCGAGGTTTCGAGACCATTGAACAACCACTATCGCCATCAGAACGTGCCGCTGTCGTCAGCTTTGCCTTGTCGATGACGGTCGGTAAGTCTTCGCGCACGTGCCCCTAACGACTAGCGCAATGGAGCTGCAGTCGTCGCGCTTTGAACCTTGAATATATCTGAAGCATATGACACCACATCTCGCAACACGACGAGAAACTCCAACCTTATCGTCCAAAGGACATATTAGAAATCTACGCCGGAACTCAATAAACTATTTTCCAGACGAACAAACTCTAGGAGGATTGGAGTGCGAAAAGACAAAGTCAAAGAAGAAGCATCGTCATTCGCCCGAGAACCACGCTTCGAAGGACTAAAACTGGCAATTACATCAATGGTTTCTAAAAGGACGCTTGATAGGAACGAAATATCTTTGAATGAGTGGCTCAAGATATTTGGATGGCTACTCTTCAAAGACAGGCTTAATTGCAAAAGCAACCTCTTCCACTAGAACATTGGTGAGGACACTCCTTGCCCTCATTCGATGTTCCATGTGAGGATGTCATGCATATTTTCCTCCAATGCTCTCGGGCGTTTCAGGTTGGATGGCCCTGGGTCTTTCTACACCCCATTCCGATTTGGGGTGTTCACACTCTGGCGACAACGACCTTTGGAATTTGGTTGCTATTTTCATCTTTGAAAAAATTAGGACTCTCAAAACATACGTGTCTTCTACAAGGAGATCCACACCGCCGTCACAACCAGTAGGGGCATTGGATCACATTTTGTTCTCTCGATTTGTAGAATTAAGAGCGCCTCTAAAAAGGATGCTCATGGCAACTAAACCTCTCCTCGTGGGCTAATGCATTTTTGTAAACTGGCCTATGAACACCCCTTTTGTGCCCCCCCCCCCCTCCCCGCCATGGGTGTAAAAAAAGGCCGCGCTTGATCTGCCAATAGGAATAGGAGAACCTTAAATCGTTGAATGCGTCGTGGTTGAGTACACACACGTTGCAAACGAGATTGTAGTATTGATGTTCCATTTCGTATAGTCAAAAGTAAGACCGTGAGCAAAAAAGAATGAAGTTGTAGATCTACCGAGCAAAATCAAGTTAACACCACCATCGCTGTTGTGATCTCCCAAGACATGCTAGTCACTGTAGAAATGCAGAACAAACTTAGTCATTGAATATTGTATGAGGTATAAAGTTACCTCAAAATTTTAAACAATACGCGGTTTTTGGTGAATACCAAAATACTAGTTTGATGAAATTTTGGAGTGAATTTTTATATTTGAATTTTGGCATCAGTTCATCAAAAATCCGTGAATTGTGTCTTAAATGTCCAAATTTTTGAATGTTTTGTCATTTCGGTTGGCACCAAAAAAAATACGTCCTCACAAATTTATACTCTGCTCATGTACATGTTTTTTTGTCCTTTTCTTTTACCAATTAGGTGAACGGTGCTACGGTGGGGTGGTAAGTAGGCATTGTGAAGAAGAACAAATTGAAACTGGGGAGTCTACTCAACTCATTTCATTCCTTTTGTTTTGTAAGGTACATCTCATCTCTTTTAGAGCTCTCATTAAACAAGAAAGATTCCGAGACACGACGATATTCATATTCCCCGTTGTTTATGGAAGGGATCAACTACTTTGCTTCCAAAATATCAAGGTGTGGCATAAATATGTCTACATTGGTTAATCTAATGATGGCAAAGTTGTTCAAGATTCATGGCATGTGAGGCAGCTAAGCGCCCAAGACTACGGGCTGGCTAGCATGTTCCCCCTCCACCAAACAGCTAAGCGATGTAACGTATCCTCTTAAAATATAGAAGGAGAACGTGAAGAAGTGAGGTGGGAGCAACAACTAACAAACGCCCGGTTTACTAAAGGCGAGCAAATTCAGGCAACTTACGCTTCACAAAATACCACTCCCTCCATCTCATAATGTAAGACGTCTTTCAAGTCGAAAAACGCCTTATATTACAAAACGGAAGGAGTAGTAACACACGACCGTAACACTTCACATGTTTCAGAGGCAATTCTGTTGTGTTTGCACAGAAACAGAAAGTAAAAAAACAATACATCAGGAGACAATTCTTTACTGCAAGTGGTGTTCAGGTTTAAACTGATGCGCACTGTCTTTTCGTATCAGTCTCGTTTCTCTCCACTCTGTTGTCAAGACTTTTACAACCCGGTTAAACAAGTATGCCAAGGGACGGAAAAGCTGAGACAGCTGCCGAACCGAGAAGAAATCGGAGAGATGCCTCGTTTCCATTTATGGAAAAGACGAGAAAAATCAACCTTGCCGGTGCCATCTACTAGAAACGAAAGAAAAGAAAAAATCACGGCTTCAGTTTTAAAAAAATTGTACTGGTGGTTTTCAATCGTGTCAAGTCATCTCCATCCAAGGTGACCTGCAACTGATGATGATGCCAATGTTTGGTACGCGTCCTTTTCGATCGTGGGGCACAAGCATCGGAAATTTTTATATATATAAAAAAAAGAATCATATTACTACACACCAGTGCTGATACTATCATACGCTGAGACGTCACGAAATAAAGAAGAAAGGGACGGACTGCATCGCAGATCCATTGTGGCAGATTTTCTTTCCTGGAAACATCCGGCAGAACTAGTCGCCTCCTAAATATGTTTATTAAATACATACACAAGGCTTGATTTTCTGGTGAAACTGGAAGCCAAACCTCGAGCAAGCTAGTCGCCTCCTGAAGTCTTGTTCGGTTCCTTCTCAATTGAAGGGGTTTGGAGGGGATTGGGGAAAATTAAATCCCATACAAGTCAAATTCCACCTCAATCCTCTTCAATCCCCTCCTCGCTGGGATTAACCGAACAAGCCTTTAAATGTGTGCTCGTTCTATGAATGCACACTATACTCTTCACGCGTATTAGGGTGTAGAGGCATGTGCGTTTGTACCTCGTTTATAGAAAAACATTGGCAAGATTTTGGAGAACAATTTATGACATAGGCGTTATACACATGTAAGATGCCACCTGATTTCAACGCCAAATATTAATCTCAGCTTGATAAACAAGAAGGACAAATCAAGGTGTGAACAGTGCCCACTTCACATATGGATCTGAAAATTTTGTGACACACACTCCCTCCCTCCCATAATATAATATGTTATCACAATAAATATTGTATGAACGGTCTAATTCTATTTTATTTTTATTTTTTTGCGAGGAAACTTTTGGTCTATTCATTTTTAATCATGTCAATACAACGAAGACCAAAAACAATAAAAAGTGCATTTAGATTCATAGAGCATCTAACAACGACTACAAACACTGAAGCGATCCGAAGACACCCCTTCCACTAGTAGAAAATGGGTCTTTCGGCCGAAGCCCAAAACCATATTAGCCCGGGTTTAAACTAAAACCGGGACCAATGCCAGGCATTGGTCCCGGTTCCAGCTGTCAGGCCCTAGCGGGGCAATAGCCCCGGTTCAGTTCGATGCATTAGCCCCGGTTCGCGCCAAAAACCAGGACTAAAGATCCAGCGACTGACACGTGGTGTGCCGCGGTGGTGGCAACCGTTCGTATCCCCCTTTAGTCCCGGTTGGTGGCTCAACCCGGGACTAAAGATCTGACACGTGGCATGCCGTAGTGGTGGCAACCGTTGGTATCCCTCTCTAGTCCCGGTTGGTGGCTCAACCCGGGACTAAAGGACCAAACGGTTTGCATCCCGCTTCCCAAAACCACAACCGAAGCAGAGTCTCTGTCGCGTCGTCATTTCTCTGTTCTTCTTCCTCTCTCCCTCTCGCTCTGTTCTTCTCCTCTCTCGCTCTATTCTTCCCCTCTCTTCTTCCCTTCTCTTCTTCCATCATGCCAACTCGTTTTGGAGAGGTGCTCGCACATGGCAAGACCAAGCTCGATGTCGTGTACAAGAACGAGAGCAGGGAGGTGCCGCATTTTCTTAGACAGTTGAAGGAACGATGGCTTGATGCCGCAGTGGATCATGAGAAGTTCTTGGGGCTTGATCTGGAGTACACGGCCGATCAACGCGGTGTTGCCGTCATCCAACTATGTTTCAAACACCATGTCTTGATCTTCCAATGGGCGAGGTAAGTTTTGAGGCTTTCTTTGATCCAAGGTAATGACATTGTAAGTTTGTTTGTTTCAATCATAGTTGGTTCCCTTCAAATAGTTGTAGTGAAACAATTTTGATTAGTTGAAGGGGAACACAATCTGATTGGAATAGTGTTCCATAATCTAAAAAATCTTATTAGAATCAACTAGTGTTTAATATGTTCCATTGGAATCATCGTTGGTTCCCTTCAAATAGTTGTAGTGAAACAATTTTGATTAGTTGAAGGGAACACAATCTGATTGGAATAGTGTTCCATAATCTGAAAAATCCGATTGGTTCTATATGTTCCATTGAAATCATAGTTGTAGTGATACAATTTTATGCGGCGTTCTTTGATCCAAGGTTATGAAAATTGCATATAGCTAGTGATCTCTCTAGGTTCCATTGGATAGCAATATGATATGTCATAGTCATGAAAATTGCATATAGCTAGTGATCTCTCTAGGTTCCATTGGATAGCTATAGTGATCTCTCTAGGTTCCATTGGATAGCAATATGCAATATGTCTAGCTTATTGCATATTTGCAAAACCGTGGGAGAATATATATATATATATGTCATAGTTAATTTACGGTTTCTTGATCAATTCATAGGATATGAAAATTGCATAGGATAGCAATATGTTCCATTTGAATCCTAAAAATAATTTTCTCTTTAGTTGTAGGGAAACATGTTTCCTTGTTGCAGCAGTATGTAACATTTGTTCCATTTTAATTTGTTGTTGTTGCAGTAGTGACAAGCATTGTCCAGAACTCATGGACTTCCTTCGCAGTGACATCACTTTTGCTACCGTTGACATAACGAACGACAAGCTGAATATGAGGTACAGCTTCGGTATTGAGATACCAACTGGTTGCCTCATTGATCTCCAAACGGTATTCGGTCTTCGACATGCCAGGACTTCGATGGCTCATATGGCAGTTGGCTTGATCGACGAGGAGTATGCTAATATGAAGACCAATTCCCAAAGTCTCAGCACAAACTTTGGGAGAAGGACCCACTTGATTGTATCAACATTGAGTATGCAGTAAAAGATGCATACGTTTCATACGAGTTGTACCGCAAGATTCGAGTCGTCAACTATGGATAGCGTCACCTCGAGGAAGGTGGACATTCTGATTCAGACGATTTAGACGAGTAGTGTTCTCAACGTCGAACACTTGTATATATATCTATGGTAGCTATTATTATGTATTGTTTGGACTAGTATCATGTACTGCTTGGACCAATTTATATATGTCTAGTTTCTGTTTGTGCCATTATAGTTTCCAAATTTAAATGGTTTAGCCCTTTCTAACTTCATTTGCTACTTTTGAATGGTTTAGCCCTTTCTAACTTCATGGTATCATGCATTTCGACCACATATATATACAAAAAGTCTTCAGTTCAAATAAGTTCAAAAAAATGAAATCCCTTTTGTAATAGATATGTTTTTGATTAAAACAGTCATTTAAAAATGAAATACCATTAGTCCCACGTGTCGTGCAGCGGAACCACTGTTGTTGTGGGGGTCGCTTTTCTTCTTCTCCTTGTGCTAGATATTTGTTATGCATTAGGGGAAGAAGGAATAGCGACCATCATCGACGGTCGAAAAATCAGGTGAGGGAGGGTCCACCATATATGAGAGAAGAAGAATGTCGAATGTTGTTGTGGGGTCGCTTCTCTTTCTTCTCTTTGTGCTAGATATTTGTTATGCACTAGGGGAAGAAGGAGTAGCGACCATCATCGACGGTCGAAAAATCAGGTGAGAGAGTGTCCATCATATATGAGAAAAGAAGAATGTCGATTGTTGTTGTGGGGGTCGTTTCTCCTTCTCCTTGTGCTAGATATTTGTTATGCACTAGGGAAAGTAGGAGTAGCGACCATCATCGATGGTTGAAAAATCAGGTGAGGTAGTGTCCACCATATATGAGAGAAGAAGAATGCCGTCTGTTGTTGTGGGGGTCGCTTCTCCTTCTTCTCCTTGTGCTACATATTTGTTATGCACTAGGGGAAGTAGGAGTAGCGACCATCATCGACGGTCGAAAAATCAGGTGAGGGAGTGTCCACCATATATGAGAGAAGAAGAATGCCGACTGTTGTTGTGGGGGTTCAAATAAGTTCAAAAAAAATGAAATCTCTTTTGTAACGGATGAGTTCTCGTTCGAAACCCTGATACTTCGAGAGAGATTGTCCGTTTTGTACACAAAGTGCATCCAGTTTTTGTCGTAACCCTCTCAACTTTTTAGCACATGCTATGTGGGTGAAATGATGATACCATGCCAACTTTCAACATTTTCATAGTTCATTTGTAGTGCTTTTCAATTTCAGGGTCAACTAGCTTAAAAAATAAAGTAAATACATGAAAAATACCAAATGAAGTCAGAAATTGTTGAAAATTTGTGATGTGCCTTTGAATGGTTCATTTTGAACGTACAAAAAGTATGGAGTTCAAATAAGTTCAAAAAAATGAAATCCCTTTGTAACGGATGAATTCTCGTTCGAAACCCTCATACTTCGAGAGAGATTGTCCGTTTTGCACACGAAGTGCATTCAGTTTTTGTCGTAACCCTTTCAACTTTTTAGCAAATTCTATGTGGGTGAAATGATGATATCATGCCAACTTTCAACATTTTCAGAGTTCATTTGTAGTGCTTTTCAATTTCACGGTCAACTAGCTCAAAAAAATAAAGTAAATGCACGAAAAATACCAAATAAAGTCAGAGATTGTTGAAAATTTATGATGTGCCTTTGAATGGTGCATTTTGAATACACAAAAAGTATGGAGTTCAAATAAGTTCAAAAAATGAAATCTCTTTTTGTAACGGATGAGTTCTCGTTCGAAACCCTGATACTTCGAGATAGATTGTCCGTTTTGTACACGAAGTGCATCCAGTTTTTATCGTAACCCTCTTAACTTTTTAGCACATGCTATGTGGGTGAAATGATGATACCATGCCAATTTTCAACATTTTCAGAGTTCATTTGTAGTGTTTTTCAATTTTAGGGTCAACTAGCTCAAAAAAATAAAGTAAATGCACGAAAAATAGCATATGAAGTTAGAAATTGTTGAAAATTTGTGATGTGCTTTTGAATAGTGCATTTTGAACACACAAAAAGTATGAAGTTCAAATAAGTTTAAAAAAATGAAATTCCTTTATAAATATAGAAGATTGCACACATTTTAGAAAACTAAAATAGAAGAAAAAAGATGAAAGTAAAGTTATTCACAAATTTTAAATAATTCAAATTTGAGAACTAATTATTAGCTGTAAATAGAAAAAACAAAATAAATAAAGCAAAGAACAAAACAAAAATAATGAAAAAAATCGAAAATATGTGAGTATTTATAGAGAAAATTCAACCGAAATTCAAAGTGCTCACTTTTAATTTCGGTTGAATTTTGTCTTTAAATTCACATATATTTTCAATTTTTAAATTTGGTCAGCGAAAGTGTGTTTAGGCCCGTAAGCCTGCTTTGGAGATATGTTCGAAAGAGCACGCGCAACGGTGTTTATAAAGCACTCCTCGCGCTCCTCACTAGCCAAGGTGGGACTAAACGTTGCGATGCGCCGCCAGCCACCTCTTTAGTCCCGGGTCTTGTCTCGGCCCGGGACTAAAGACCCTTATTTCCCATCACTTCGCCTGCCGAAAAGGGATCTTTACTCCCGGGTCGTGGCTCGACCCGGGACTAAAGAGTGTCTTGAGCCCCGGTTCAAGCCACGGGTCGCCTATATAGGCGGTAGTTGGAAATTTGTGATGTCCAAATCGCGGTTTCCATCCTCTTCCTCCTCTCGCGCGCGACGCGGACGAACCTCCCCGACGCCGACTCTTCCTCCCCGACGCCGTCGCCGTCTCCGCGCTCCTCCCCGCTGCCGCCTCCCTCGCCGTCAATGTCATCGTTGTCGCCGCCGCCTCCTTTGCCATCGCCGCGGCCCCCATCCCCTCCCGCGGTAAGCCCCTTATTCCCCTATCCCGCTGTCCGGTAAGCCGCGGCCCGCCCCCTCGCTCCCCATCGATCCCGCTCCGGTAAGCCTACTCCCTCCAAGCGCCGCCGCCCCCTCCCCTCCCGCTGCTAGCTAGGCACTGCCATTTAGATTTTAGGGTCGGTTCAAGCTATAGAACAAATTGAAATAATGGAAATTGAGATACATATGTTAATAAGAAAATCAAGATATATATATATATATATATATATATATATATATGTGTGTGTGTGTGTGTGTGTGTGTGTGTGTGTGTGTGTGTGTGTGTGTGTGTGTGTGTGTTTGTTGAAAATCTTTTGATGGGCTAACTAGAAAGAAGGAAAAAAATCATGTTTGTAAAGTTCATGTAAGTAGACAGATTAGGTTTGAATTAGACAGACAATGGTTTCAACAACTTATTTAAACTTTGGAGAGGAAAAAGGCACATATACATATTTCACCAAACCTACAAATATCATCCTTTTGTTGGTGTTAATATAATACATAAAACAGTAGTTAGTTTCTCACTTTTGCTTGCTAAACTGTGCTAAGTTTTGTCGATCGAAATATATAGATGTTCAATTCTTTCGATATAAATAGTGTGTCACGATTATATTGTTGTTTACACACATTTATCACATTAAAACAAGAAATGTCTGATGATGGATATTGGGAGTGTGAATATTGCGGCGACTCTCGGGGTATGTGCGACATGCCTCACCTGCGAGACGATAGGTTCTTCAGCATAAAGCTTGACGAGAATGGCGATATGTGCCTCCCTTGCCATGCAAGAAGATATGTGTTAGAGAGGCTCGGTTTCGAAGACCACGAGAGAATTGAGACCAGGAGCGCTAAGCTGAGGACTATACATGGTCACACATTTGTTATCCAAGTATTTAATTCAGTTTTTCAAACAGAATTTGGGTGCCCAAAGTGGGAAGATCTTTGCAATGCATATGGATTTCACGAGGGTATGGAAATCACCTTCGATCTTCGTCCTGAAGATAATATGCCACACAACATCGACATTTGGGTGGTTGTCGATGATATGCTTCCTGTTTTACCTCCATGTGAGTTTCTCAACCATATTTGTCAAGTAATTTGCATTTATATTTAGAAATAGTTGGTGTAGTCAACTTGTTTTCCTCTCGCAATTTACACGTCATGTGGTGTTCATCGTCTATTAAAACTTTGGCCACACGTTGCAGGTTCCTAGTTATTGGGCCATAGTTATAATTGTCTCATGTTACATGTTGTACAAACAACAACAACAACAACAACAACAACCCAAATTGTCCTTCGAATGATCGTAGCACATGTTGTCGTTTTGAATGGTTTATATAATGCCCACATTGTGTGGAACTGTTTAGAGCTCAAGGTGTACTATTACAAAATTGAATTTGATGTTTTAACAAGTTATACTCATATCTTGTGGACATTTACAAAAGTTCTAAGTATTTTTGAAACATTAAATTATTACAAAATTTGGGTGGTTGTCGATGATATGCTTCCTGTTTTACCTTCATGTGAAGTAATTTGCATTTATATTTAGAAATAGTTGGTGTTCATCCATATACTAAATTTGTTCAATTATAATTTACAGCTTATTTCGTTGTTTCGACTGAATTACAGAAATTAATTGACACGACACACTACACGTATGGATCACATCTAACTTGGGAGGAGAAGGATGATCTTCTCCACTTTCTTGTTGCTGGTGTTCTGGCTTCTAGGGATACCTTCCCGTACCATTTTGGAATTGGTCAAACTTATTCATTTTACATGCCACTAGTGCATAGGTTGAGTCCAGATGACATTTGCCGAAATGTCTTGGTAAGAGTTTCCTAATTAAGTACGCTCTACTATTGCATAAATGATGTTGATTACATTGCTAACTAAGTTATTATTATGTTCTTCAACAACATCTGTCAAATAATGTAGTGCCTCCGTTAATGGACCCAGAAGGTCAAATGAAAATTAGAAGCCTGCTGAGGGCTGAGTTATATGCTTCATACTTGATTAACTTCAAATCAAGATAAAAAAGAATCCAAATTGAAGCACGGAGAGAAATAAAGAAGGTTCGGAAGCCACAAGCTGGAGACCGTTGGATCTCTGTAATTCATCATGGAGCCATAGGTCTTATTCTGTTTTATGACATTATATCTAAGAGCGAGGACTAGGTCTTATGAGAGACAAGTTATTCTGGTTTATATTATTACTTGACATGATCGATTAATTAGGATGCATGATGCATATGATGACTATATATATATATATATATATATATTATGATGTTTCTCTGTTTTATATTATGTGTATCATATGATAACTTGGTATATGATTAAGTTGATGATGAGTTGTTAGATGATCGATTAGAATACTATTGCCATTCGACGGAAATGATATGAAATGATATAGTGTAAAAAAGATGCATATATGTGCATGTAACTCGTGTCTACATTTTGTAAATATGTTCGACAAAGCACGACGGATGAGATGTGCAAGATATATGTAACAAATAAATGGGAAAATAAGGGGCAGCAAAATAGCCCATCCAATTTAGTGCAAAACCCTAAACCCAAAAATTGCTAAAAAAACAGCGATGAAATAACCCCGTTTCGTAATATGAATCGGGACTAATACGCCCTCCCCCCTCGCTCCCAGCCCCGCCACGTTGAAGGCCATTAGCCCCGGTTCGGCTAGCATTAGTCCCGGTTCAAGAACCGGGACTAATGGCCCAACCGAACCGGGGCTAAATGCCCTTTTTCTACTAGTGTCCATCATCATCTCTACAATAAGATCGCCCTCGGGCTTGCCCTTGGTGACATCATAACAGTACATGGTTTCAGTGGTGGAGCCTCTTGGGGACAATTAGGGGCCCCGGCCCTTCCGCAAAAAAATTAAAAAAATAGGGGCCCGGGCCCCCCTTTCCTAGAAGAAATTTTATCAAATAAACCTAATCGATCTACTCATCTTCCAACTTCTATAATCACCTTAGCCTGTTTACATCATATTCAGTCATTCCCCCTCCCCCCTAATATTTGGTTCAAGCTTCGTCACTGCATGGTTTGAAACTAGTAGGCCACTCTCGTGAGCCACCTTTTATATTGCACACCCTTGAAAGTGGGCGGCTTCAAATGGGCAGCAAAATCACTCATAGTAAATTGCCTATAATCAGGTTTTGGATTGTTGAATATATGAGCAAATTACTATAAGATTTAATTCAAAAAAACAGTAAATAAATCACGATGATAGTAACAGAGACTAAACTAATCATGCGACCAAGTATAGTAGATGAATAGACTGAATCTATCTCAAATAGTGAAGACAAAATTGCATACGGTGCAGAACAGCTAGTGTTGGTATTGTTGCCCTTGTCGTTGATGAAGTGGTTCCCGAGATCGGGGAAAATGTTGTCGTCCGGGAAGTAGTTGTTGCCAGCAGTCGTGCGAGTGCACTCCCCAAAAAACTTGATCGCCCCTCTCCCGTACACGATCATGAGAGGCGGGGTTTCGGAGGCCTGTTGTTCCTTCTCGTGGTGCACGTGGGAAGGAGGGATTGAGAAGACTTCTGTGATGGCTCAATGTTCTCGAACGGTGCGAAACCATATGTTGTGATGGCGGGTAGGTCATGGGTGAAAACTCACGTCCAAGTCGGTAACAACCCCATGATCCAAAAGAATTGGGAACTGCTGAGTAATCAACACGTCTTCACCTCGACTCATTCTTGAAACCGGACACGTCGTGGCGAGGCGAGGAGGAGGAGCGCGCGTATAGGTCTCCTCTTCTCATGCTCATACAAGTGTTAGAAGATCTCACCTTATAAGATGGTGCTACTCCCACTCAACTAGCAATATGGTACTAAAGATTAGTCACACCTACACCACACAAAGCCATGCATGAATGTGCCATGAGAATTTTATATTTTAGATGGGCTTTGGGCCAAAGGGCTACTAGCAATTCCAACAATTTATAGGTAACCTACAAGTCTTCTTAATTCTTATAATTTGAGAAAAGTTGTCTCCTCAAATATAAAGCTATGTCGTGATCGGTCAAGAAAGGATTTGGTAGGACTAAGCTGGAAACCCATTCTAGGTCCCGCTATTGGTTATTGACCGGGGAGTGTCTCTGGTCATGTTCGCATAGTTCTCGAACCCGCAGGGTGTGTACACTTAAGGTTCGGTGACATTTCGGTATAGTTGATTTATAGGTGTTGCTGACCGAAGGTTGTTCAGGGTCGCGGATGAGATCCTGGACGTCACGAAGAGCTCTCGAATGGTCCGGAGGTAAAGGTTGATATATAGGAAGTCTTTTTTGGTCACGGGAATAATTTTGGACTCATCGGTAATGTACCGGGAGTGTCGGGAGGGTACCGGAGGACCACTGGGAGGGGTGTGACGACCCAAAGGCTTCATGGGCTGTGAGAGGAGGTAGACCAGCCCCTAGTGAGCTGGCCAAAGCCTCCCCTAAGGGCCCATGCGGCTCGAGTGGAGGAATAAGGCAAAAAGGCAAAAGGTGGAAAGGAAAGGGTTTCTAAATTAGGAAGGAGTCCTAATAGGATTCCACCTCCCTTGTGGGAGGTGGATTCCTCCCTTGTTGGTTCGGCCGAACCTCTCCTTGGAGGAGGGGGCAAGGCAGCCTCCCATCCTCTCCCTCCTATATATACTAGATGTTTTAGAGGTGAGGGCTAACACTAATTGCCACGTGATCCCTCTACTTCTCTCTAGATCTGTTTCTCCTCTGGTCTAGTTCGGCGGTGCTTAGGTGAAGCCCTGCTAAATTAGATCATCACCACCACCACGCCGCCGTGCTGGAGAACTCATCTACCTCTCCGCCCCTCTTGCTGGATCAAGAAGGCGGGATCATCATCGAGTTGTACGTATGCTGAACGCGGAGATGCCGTCCGTTTGGCACTAGATCGGGATGGGATCACGAGACGGATCGTGATGAGATCGCGGGACGGACTGCGATTTGGATCGTGTAGATGTTCCACTACATCAACCGCATTATATACGCTTCCACTTAGCGATCTACAAGGGTATGTAGATTCACTCTCCCCTCTTGTAGATGATCGTCATCATGGATAGATATTGTGTGTGCGTAGGAAATTTTTTGTTTCCATGCAACGTTTCCCAACAAAATGATGAGGTAGAGGAAAGAGAAATCATAAAAAAAATATTATTTTGATCTCTTAGCACAATATGTCTCACCATATTTTTAGAAATAGTAATTATTAAAGATAAGGGTAAGAGATAATTCATTGTACGTCATAATTTTTTATCATCTTTAAATTACATGTAAAAATTAAGATAAAACTATCATATCAATCATTATACATGTCCTTAGCGTTTGTGGCGTTGGCCGGTCAACCAGCGTCCGCACGATCTCTTGCGAGTCCTGGGCCACCTATGCGCGCGTTCGCTTGCTCATTCACCAACTATGTGTGACTTGTCTAAGAAAACAAATGACTGCTAACCTCCCATTGGTTGTCGATCTTGACTGTTGACTTTTTTTAAGTGCTCATGAATTAAAAAATGTTCATGGATTCATAAAAAAGTTATGAGTTCACAAAAAGTCCAAGAATTTCAAAAATATTATTGGATTTTTTTTATAAAAGTTCATGGATTTAAAAAGTTCATGCATTTAAAAAATGTTCTATTTTTTTACGAAAGGTCGTGTTTTTTTATAAAAGTTCAACCATTTGAGTAAAGTTCATGTATTGAATCCAATTTATGCATTTGAAAAAACATCACACATTGGAAAAAAATTACGAATTGGAAAAATATTCAAGTATTTTTGCAGATTTGAAAATGTTGAGGGATTTGAAAAGGTTCACGTATTTGAAAAAAATCACAAATTTGAAAAATATTTAGCAGAATTTGATAAAATATTTCAAATTAGAAAAGTTCATGCATTTGCAAGAAAATGAATAAAGTACAAGAAAAAATCAAACCCAAAAAAGAATAAATATAAAAGGGAAAGTTAAGATGAAAAGAAAGCAAAAAAGGAAATAAAATATATAAAATATAAAAATAAAAATGGAAAAGAAGAAAAATCATAAGACAACAATTGTTTCGACCGGTCGTCACGCCTTGAAGGGTAGTACTCTGCGTCGGTGCACCGGCCCAATCGTTTCGGCTGGTCGCCGCGCGGTCGTTCGATTAGCGCATCATGGACAGTTTAGATCTTATCCCCCAAACCATGTGTTCCTCCTTGCGCCTCCCGTGTCCCTCGCATCACAGCTGCGAGCTTGGTGCGACGCTCGCTCCTTCCCGCCGCCCCAGCACACACCGCCCCCTCGTCTTGCCTCGCCTTCTCATATCCTCTCACCGCC
The DNA here is from genome assembly GCF_904849725.1 of Hordeum vulgare subsp. vulgare. Classification (NCBI taxonomy): domain Eukaryota; kingdom Viridiplantae; phylum Streptophyta; class Magnoliopsida; order Poales; family Poaceae; genus Hordeum; species Hordeum vulgare. The sequence continues at coordinate 575,640,263 of NC_058521.1, forward strand.
GGTTGTCCCTGGTTTTCACCCCTCGTCGTCGGTCGCCGACGGGCTCCATGCCTGCAGCACCTCGATACTCATCGTCGCTCACGCCTCATGCCACATCTCGGTCGTCTGTTGCAGCAAAAACGAGTGCACGATCCCCGTTGGTTGTAGCTTTTACACGTGCTGGCTGCAGCCATTGTAGCACAAATTGATACAGGTTGTAGGAAAAATTGACGATGGTTGTAGCAAAAAAATCCGAGAAACTCGGGTTGCAACTGTGACGAACGTGGATGCATCTTTTTTATTGAACTCTTGTAGCAAAAATGGATACCAGTTATAGCAAAAATCGACACAGGTTGTAACAAAAAAACCGGCAAACTCGGGTTGCTATTCTGACGAACGTAGATGCATCTTTTTAGTGGACGGTTGTAGCAAATTTGGAGGCTGGTTGTAGCAAATTTGGATGCCGGTTGTAGCAAAACTCGATGGTGGCCATGGTGACCATGCAACTCTATCGACCGCCGTTTTGCGGCCCTGCAGGTGTCACGCTTGCACCACGGGAGAAAATAAATACGATTTTAGAAAAGGGGAATGATTGGAGGCGGACCCATGCGATTTATCATATTACGCGACGAAAACACGGTGATTAGATCCACGCGAACCTTGCGACTTGCGTGTGATCGATGGATCGATTTGGCCGACATGCTGGTAGGAAGGCTTTTTCTTTTTAAAAACATTTTTAAAAACAGGAATAAGGTACAGAAAATTCAGATGTCGTCGACGTTTACACAGGCAGCCGAGTTACCAAAAGGGGGTATGCGTCACATACCGAAATCACTAGTTAGCGAATACACCTTCAAACGATTACTCCCACCTTCAAAGGTTGCGACAAGTGACGCACTGCATGCGTGTCACTTGTCGCAACCTCGGAGTTGTCCTTTTTTTGTAAATCCGTTTTTTCAAAACATTTTATCTCTTAAACCGTGCGTCTAAATCTCGAACCGTTTTCACTGTTGGCTTTGTCGCATCGAGATCTTCAAAACTAGATCCCACGTTGATAGATTTTGACGAAGTTTTTTTCATGAAAAAACCGTAATAAAAAAACCAGACGAAAAAAACCGTGCCTCACACGATAGAAAAAAAAAACAGAAAACACATTTTTTTCCTTTCTGAGACGCGAAGGCAAAACCGTGCCTCTGACGGTAGCAAAAATGTGTCTCTCGCTGAAAAAAAGGGAACTGAAAACGCGTTTTCCCCCTTTTGGGGAGAGGCACGGGCATGCCTCTCACGAAGGCAAAACAGTGCCTTTTGCGGAAGAAAAACCGTGCCTCTCGCAAAAATAAAATAGAAAACATATTTTTTCCTTTCGGGAGAGGCACGAGCGTACCTCTCGCGAAGGCAAAACAATGCCTCTAGCAAAAAAAACATAAAACACGTTTTTTACTTTTCGAAAGGCACGGGCGTGCCTCTCGCAAAGTCAAAACCGTGCCTTTCGCGGAAGCAAAACCGTGCCTCTCGTTAAAAAAAGCAGAAAACACGTTTTTTTTGCCTCTCGTAAAGACAAAACCGTACCTCTTGCAAAAAAAAGCAGAAAACGCGTTTTTTTGGAGATTTTTTTGTCCAAAAGTTATGAAACACCGGTGAAAAATGTAACACCAAATTTTTTAAAACAACCACTCAAAAAGACGAAAACACGTGCTAAAAAATAAAAAAAAATTCAAAGAAAACACTCAAAAGCGACACGTGACGATGGCTATAAACGTGTTAAGTGGCGGCGTGCAAGAGCGATTGCTGAGAGGTTTCTGAGAAAATGCTTGCTAACTAGTTGCTCTCGCCGCATACGGATTGCAAAGAAACAAATGCTTTAAGCGCTAATAGGATCTAGCGCGCGAAAACTTGACCCAAGTCCAAGAATAAGGCCCATTCATAGAAAAAGGGGTTATTCTTCTTTTTCGTTCAGATGAAAAGGGGCAATTCCTATTTGTCACTCTGTGCGACAACTTGCCCACCTTTGCACGTGAGTGCCAGGGCTGGGCCGACCGACTATATCTACACGTGTCTGTCTTTTTTTTCTTGTTTTGTTTTTCTAAGTTTGTGCTTCTTTTGTTTTTGTTTTGTTTTTTGGAAGAGTTTCTTTTTGTGGGTTTTCTATACAAATTTTTCTCTCATTTGTTTTAAAACCCTAAACTTTCCAAGCATCACAAATTTCAAAATGTTTTACTACTTTTTCAGTTTTTTAAAAAAGTGTTCACGTTTTCAAAAAATGTAGTCATTTTTTTTATTTTTTTCATAAAATTCTTTAAAAAATACCAATTTCCAAAATATATACTTATGTAAACAATGTAAAGTTTTTAAAAGAATCAATCTTTAAAATGGATGTATTCATATATTTTAAAGTGGTTAAAAAACTGACAAAAAATACATAAACAAGGAAAAAACATAAACATATGTTAAGAACCGTGCATGAGTAATAATACAATTGTAGGTATGGCTCCGCGGGCTCTCAATGGGCTAGCCCAATCACTCGGTTTGTGTGATTCGAGGGCATATTGTCCGAGAGAGGTACATATAGACCCGACAAATATGGATGAGGGGGAGGGGGTGGGATGATCAAGGTCAACTTAGGTCTTGTACAATGCTAGGTGCTTAAAAAACTAAACCAGATTTTTTTTGAAGCACCGGTGCCTTATTTCTACAAAAAAGACGTCTAACTAAGCGTCTATCCTGTACAAATAAGCACCCATGCTTAAAAAAACCTGATTTATTTTTCTAAACACCTCCCCTAAGTACCTTGCATTGTACAAGACCTTACATGTTCATGCTAGTCTACACCCATTTAAAACTAAAGGTTTACGTATTTGCCAAAGTGCTCAGTCGCTGGAATGTACATTTTCTGGGTAATTGGTGCATGATTCAGTTAAAGGTATACACCTAATGTTACGCATGTTCTGCTTTTGTGAAGAGCCACGGCTCAGTTTGTGTCACACGTAAGCATCATCCCTTTTACCACACAATTGCAACCAAAATGTACTATGTTATGCAGATAAATCAACTACGCCCCTGTCGCATTGCTCGTTCGTCGCTCCGGCCTCATCGTGCGACCTCATCACACGGGCTCACCGTGCATGCCTCACCACGTGATCATATCATTTCCAAGCACTTCAAGGCAACCCAACGCAAGATCAACTTCTCCCTCAAGACCTCATCAAGCGAGCCAAGACGACGCATTCGCTTCAGCATCAACCCTGGTGCAGATAAACTACCGATGGAACAATATGGTGAGGGTACCTAGGAGGCCGTGCGCCTGGCGGACCGGGTGTTCTCAAGGTAGGATTCACAGCTGCTCAAGGCTGAGTCGAACTTATGAATACATATATGTGGTTTCCTTGCGCGGTCGCTTCTACTTTATTTCGCGCTGCTGCGTTTCTGTTGAAGATGCTCTAAGGACGTTCCAGGAACATTCGGGACATCGACATCTTCTCCCATAGTTGCAGCCTAGTTGGGAGGTCTGTGGCCTATCATGAGCATTCGAGCGATCCCACGAGCGTTCGGGACAACGGCAACTTCTTCCATAGCTGCAGCCCAGTAGGGAGGGCCGTGGCCTCTCAGGCGTATATTGGGCCAGCTGGATACAACCCAATTAGGAAGGGGTACCGGATTAAGCGAGGATTTGAAAGATGTTGTTTCTCTTCGAGGGAGGAAACAAAGCGGTACACTTGGTGGGCATTTCTTATTTGGCGCCACAAGAGTCAGTTAACGTACATTTTTGTTAACTGGCGCATGTGACGTTTGTAAATGGACGGCCCATCTAGGTGCCGTTTGACTTTAAAAAAAAGTATGATCTTATTTGAATATTGATGAACATTTTTTAAATTTCAGAGAATATGATTTAAGATCGATGAACTTTTTTGAATATCGATGAATTTTTTTGAATTTTAATGAACCACTTTTTGAAAATGGATGATACCGTTTTTAAGATTTATGAACTTTTTTTTAGTTCAGTGAACTTTTTAAAAAAAACATAAATTTCACTATTTTTTTTGAATGTTTTAAAAGTTTATTGAAATTTTTAAAAAATTAATGAACTTTTCCTAAATTGGATGAACTTTGTTTTCAAATTGATGAACGTTTTTCAAAATTGATGAACCTTGTTTAAAGATATGAACTTTTTTCTCAAATGGATGAACCTTTTTTATGTAAATCTATAAACCTTTCTTGATTTTATATTTTTATTTTTGTAACAAAAAAGTCCAAGAAAAACTGGGCAGCACTCCAATGGGCTGGCTCATGCTACCAGTGCTGCACGCGCCGGATCGTTAACGGACACCGGCAGCGATGCATAGGAGCTATCAACTTGGTGGTGGCAGCTCACGGTAATTTGAGCCAACACCACGCTTCACGTTTCGGTGAAGCTGGGCCGGCCTGGCTTCTCCTTTTTACTCATAGGGAATGAGCAGCTTCGCGAATTTAGCTTTTCTGGCTAAAACTGTTCGGGACAAATTCAATCATGAAGTTTTGGAAGCGTGAAGCTGGAGTACATTTGAACAAGCCCTAAATCTGCCCATGACTGGTTCTTTTTGTCTTAATTCTTTCATTTCTTTTTCTGGCCTTTTTTATTTTTACCAAAATTATTTCTTCTTTTCCCTGGTACATTCCATTTCTTTTTCTGTCCTTTTTTTTTAACTTTTACCATGTTTTTGATTTTTTTAATTCATTTGTCAACATTTTGTGAAACCATGAATTTGAGATATGTTCCAAGATGTCAAGTACAATAATATTTTTTAAATTGTTCATGAACATTTTTAAAATTATTCATGAATATTTTCTGCAATAAGGTAACAATTTTAAGAGTGAAGAACATTTTTTTAAATCGGAATATTTTTCACATACATGGACATTTTTTAAGTCAATGAACGATTTGTGATTTTTTTTTAAATACGTGAGGAATTTTAGAAATTTAAAATATTTTCAAATTTGTGAACAGTTTTTATCTACATGAACAATTTCTGAAATCTAGGAACGATATTGAAATTCATTATCATTCTTTGAAATTTATATGTTTATATTTTTTCAAATTTGGAAAAGAAAATGAAACTGGTGTTCATCTTTAAAAGTTTGAACATTTTTTGAAAACAGATTTATGTTTAAATTTCAAGTATTTTCACAAGAAGTATGTATATAAAAAGAACAAAAAAAATCAGAGCCTCCCAGCCACGCATATGGCTGGTCCAAAAATGCGCGGGGAACATGAGGTGCGTGTTTCCTCAGTATTCCCCTCATTCGCTGGGGAATAGGAGTTTTTATGTTCATGTGACCCACATCAACGTAGGTCGGGGAATAGGAAGTCTCACGCTGCATCGTATCCACCATCCTAGCTGAGTCTAGCCTGGCTAAGATGATGCAAAAATAAATTGGGATATATGTTTGGTTGTGTGCATGGTGTTGGGCAGGCCAATGTGAGATGTTGTTTGGCAGGTTGTATGCGATATGGGCGAACTCCTACACCACCAGTGCACCATGGCGCCACCCCCCACCCCCTCCAATTTAGCTTCTGCAAAGTACGCGCATGGAGCTCCGACCAATGGCGAAAGAGGGAGCTCAGATGGCGGGATTGAGGTGGGCGGAGCTCTGACCAAGAGGGATCTTGGACTGGCGGCGCGAGAGGGAGCTCTTGACGGCGACGCGAGAGGGAGCTCCCGACGGTGGTGGCGGTGGCGATTGGTTGTGCGCTTGATCTGATCCGAAGCCTAAGAGAGGAGAGGGAAGAGAGATCGGTAAGGTTGCGGTGGCAGTTTGAAAGTAAATTTGGAAAATATCGGGGCCTATCTTATGTAACGTTTCATTTTAAGTGGAGGAGCGGGTGCAGGCACGAGGCTACATGAGTGAAACGCACGATTCCTGCGTTTCTCTCAGCCTAGCCGAGAGGGGTCCTTTTGCATCCGCCGTGCCAGGCCAAGGAGGCCATACAGGATGCCAAATGGGCCAGATTTTGCATGCGTGATGTTAGACATATGCGAGCTAGGGAACCAAACATGCCCTCTATATTCACGTAAACCCGGGCATGGACAACCAGACCCGAAAAACCGGTCTTCACACTTGACATTCGGACCGGGATCGGGCCTCAATTTACAGGGTGGAAGGTAGTTCGGGCTGGGCTCGGGCCTTTCTTTTTCAAGATTTCTAACCGAGCTTTCGGGCTTTGGGCCAGGCTTACACGTGCAAACACTAGTAAAAAATATTCAGGTCAGGCTTTCGGGATCCGGGCTTGATTCTGGGCCGGGAATGGGCTCGAGAAAAGAGTGCATTTCGAGTTTCGGGCCAAGCTCACGCTTGAGAAAAGAAGGCTGGGCTTCACAAGCCCGGCTTGAAACCCAGCCCTGCCTGATGTATGCCCGGGTTTATATTCAAGTCGTCCACGTCACTTCATTGGTAGTCAAACCTATGAAAGTAATCACTCCGCTGTTGCCGCAGCCTCCTGGCCCTCCGATGATGGAGTCGCCTAGCTGAACTCGTGTGAATCACACTGTGCCTAGCATTGTGTTGCTTGTACGTCCACGTTGCAGCGCCGTCGCTGACCAACTATTCGATTTCAAGCTGCTTGTTGAACACTTTTTTATTGCCTCGCTACCTAAAGAGCGCATCCATTAACCACGCGGCAAGCGTGGAATAAGCAATTTTCAAACAGACAAAAAAAGACGCTATCATGGGGATATTTGCTAGTTTTAACAAAGTTCGTGAAATATATGTTGATTATAAAATGCTACATATGCAAAAAACAAATGTTCATGTATTCAAGAAGTGTTTGCGGATTCAAAAATACTAATAAATTCAAAATATGTTCACAAATTCCAACGATGTCCACATATTAAGAAAAGGTTTGTGTATATAAAAAAAATGTCCATGAATTTAAAAATGTTTTAGAATTGAAAAAATCAAATTCAAAAAGTTTTGTTACGAATTCAAAAAGTGTTTGTGTATTCAAAATAGCCATGGATTAAAAAAAGCTTCTGAATTCAATACATGTTTGCGCTGCAGTAAAAAATGTTCACGGATTCGAAAAACGTTCAAACATCCAAAATATGTTCAGAGCAAATAAGAATATGTTCATGAAAACGAAAAAATATTCACTTATTGAAAAAAAAGGTTGTGGATTCAGAAAAAATAATGCAAATTTGAAATATGTTTGCTCTGAGTTTAGAAAATATTCAATTCTTAAATAAAGTTGATGAATTCGTAATATGATTCTGTCCTATTTAAAAAATATAAATATAATGTTTGTGAATTTAAATATTCTTCATGAAATCAAAACATTTTCTTAAATGCAAAGTTATTTTAAAATTATAAAAATGTCCAAAATTGAATGATGCCCATGAATTGGTAAAATAAAAAATAAACAAAAATAGAAAACAAGAAATAAAAAACTGAGGAAAACATATAAAACCAGCTGAGAAAGAAATGAGAAAACTAGCATGCTAGACAGTGTCGACGGAGCCAAGCTGGCATGAGAAAAAAAAACAAGAAATGGTGTAATCGGGAGCTTCGAGGCAGAAAAGAAAAATGACAACTCCTCTAAGTGTGAGTTTTGTTTTTGAGACAAGGTCTAAGGGCATGACCAATAGTTGGTAAGATAGTCTTATCTTAAATTTTGCATGTAATTTAGAGATGACAAAAAAGAGAGTTTACAATGGGTCATCTCTTGGCCTTATGTTCTATAATTAGTTATTCGTAAAAACATGGTGAGACATATTGTGCTATGAGATAACCTCTTGTCTTCTCTTAAATAAGAGAAGTCAAAGTCTTTTTTTCGAGTCCTCTCTTATCCACCTCATCATTTATCCTATGTGACACTCCTAAGATAGCACCATTGTACATGTCCTAAGTGGGAGCTAGCGTACTGTACTCCTCGCTAAGGTGTGCGTGAGAGAGAGAGAAACAAGTCGGAACTGGCTCGGCCCATGGGCTAAAGAAATACACGCGATTGTGTCATGTTTCTTGCAGCGGGCTATTTGTAGCATTTGCGAGTTTTTCTTTCCAAGGGAAATGTCATCATGATGGTTTATATTTCATGTGAAAACATTGATACATCGTTTGCTAAGACATCTACTAGAAAATTTGGAGGCTTCGATTTTCAAACAATAGTTCGACACACATCTGAATTCTTAGCTAACAAATCTGATGACATATTGGCTTCCTTAGGACAATGAGGAAACTCCATAGAAATGTAATTAGGAGCTAGAAAAGGGAATCCGTCATATATTGCCTCTCTCGGACCAATAGAATTCCAGCCGCTCTGCATGATCTCGATCACGTCCATGCAATCGGCTTCTACGCACAACTTGTAGCAGCCAATTGCATCTGCGAGTTGCTTTAGTCAAATTCTATTTGACGCTTTAGGCGCCACTTATAGCTTTTTCACATAGCACACACCCTGCACTTCCTATGTTGGAAATGGTGCTGCCCGTGTAGGTTGCGTTTTTTGTTTATGGAGGCTTACATCATCAAGTTTTCTCAAGCTTCTAGAAGCTTCAAGACGGTTTTGTGAAGGAAGTTTCTAGAATCTTCCCACCAATTTTTCTTCTTCTTCTAGTTCTTTGTTTTTTTTTCATTTTTTGAACCCATGAGCTTTCTTCAATGCCTGAAAGGTTTTCAATTTCATGAATTTTTCCCATCATTTCTATTAAATCACACACAAATTTTAAATTCTTAAAACATTTCTGAAACCATGAACAATTTTGAAATGTACATTAGAGTAATGACTAAGGTGTTAGAATGACTCACGAATCTCTTTGTCTTGAAGGTCACCATAATAGAATTGAAGAAGGTTTTGAGAGAGTTAATGATGATGCACCTAGTCCATCTAAAAATATGATAGGACTTTGCATGGTTCTAGTGAACCTGTTAGAGGAAAACCTGTTGAGAATCATAATTATGTTTCTATTTCTCATGCGGAGACACGACGTGGTAATGAACACCCACCAAATGATGATGATAATGGTAATAATAATGTTTATGTAGATGCTCAGATAGATAATGATAAAGAACCTGATAACGATGTGGAAATAGAACATGCTGATGATCTTGATAACCCACATCCCAATAATAAACGTTATGATAAGAGTGATTTCATTGCTGGGAAACATGGTAGGCAAAGAGAGCCATGGGTTCAGAAACACATGCCCTTACCTCGTAAGCCTTCTAAGAATAAGGACGAGGAGGATTTTGTGAACTTTGTTGAAATACTTAGCCCCGTCTTTTTATGAACAAGTTTGATGGATATCTTGAAAATGTCTCCTTATACTAAATATATGAAAGATATTATCACCAACAAAAGAAAGATAGATGAAGATGAGATTTCCACCATGCTTGCTAATTATTCTTTTGATGGTAGAGTGCCTAAGAAGTTGGGAAATCCTCGTATACCCATGATAACTTCTTTATGTGATCTATGGGCCGGTGTTAGTGTTATACCTTTCTCTTTATATAGAAGACTCGATTTCAATAAGCTCGCACCTACTGAAATATCTTTGCAAATGGTTGATAAATCCACTTCTTCACCTATTGGAATTTGTGAGGATGTCCCTGTTCTGGTTGCAAATGTTACTATCTTAACGGACTTTGTTATTCTTGAGATGCCCGAGGACGACAACATGTCAATTATCCTTGGTAGGCCCTTTTTGAATAATGCAGGGGCTGTTATTGACTGCAACAGAAGTAACGTTACTTTTCATGTCATTGGTAAAAAACATATAGTGTATTTTCTGAAGAAACAAACTTCGTTGAATAATATGAGTTCCGGTTTCATGTTGGGGAGATGCATACCCCAATTTAGGTAACCTAGTGTTATACAAAGATTCTCCGGTTTCATGTTACTCGAAAATGGTTTGTCAATAAGACTTGATCAACATTATTAATCGATTCTTTTTAGGGACATTTGGTCGATGAATTTAGTAAGCACAACCTTCTGTAATCTTAATTTTCTCTCTATTATTTATAGTTTAAGAAAATAAAATACCATAATTGTCCTATTTTCTGAATTATCCATGCAATAAAAAAATGACCCAAAAAAGTGCTAAGAATGTCATAAAAAAGGCATGGTTTTTTTCTGAAATATGTAAGAATTTTTGGAACTCCATACATCCTAGGGGGGTGCCCCTCCTGCTCACAAGGCAACATGGCATGGCCACCCCCTCGGTGTGCCAAGATGCCTCGTGGGTCCCATAGGACCCCACTCACTTAGTATTTCAGCTCACTTTATCTCTTTCTCTAGGAAAAAAATCCTCGTTGCTCTCTCTCTCTCTCTTGTTCTTGCTCCTAAACATGAGAATTTTGATCTTTTTGCTTGAAACCCCGTTTCCAAAGCTGTTTTAGTGATTGCTCCTTGGTATGTGACTCCTCCTTTGTTTGAATTAGTTTTTTGCTTTAGTGGATTATATTTTTCATATTTTGCTGCTCTTGGTGCTACTGAAAATGACCTTGCATGTTGAAATTTTTGAGTTCCAAGAAGTTTGAATGCTTGATATAGCCTCTAGACATCCATATGAGTAGTTGCTATCAATCTTATACAATTTTATTGACAGAATGTTATGGTCAAAAAATTTCAGAAATTTGTTCTTATAAAAATGAACATCTTTATGAGGAGTTATTTATGGAGAAGGTCCTATGGAGAATCATCAAGCGAAAGCTCGGTACGACAAGCATTTATTGAACCAAGGGCAAGTTCAGTGCAGATTGCTGAAGCTAAATCATGTGGGTGGCCATGTACCGAGTTCATTGCGGTGTTGGTGAAAGGATCGATATGGTTGACTAGAGGGGGGGGTGAATAGGCAACGACCACTTTTTAATTAATCTTAACAAGTAGGTAAACAACATATGGGTTCACAATTAATACAACAATGGGGTGAACCCTAATGAAGCTAATAACGAGAGTTACTAAGACAAGTAAGAGATAGACGACAACATAAGCATACACAAAGTAAAGTTTAGAGATAACCACAAGTGGAACCGATGGAGACGAGGATGTGTTACCGAAGTTCCTTACCTTTGACAGGAAGTACGTCTCCGTTGGAGCGGTGTGGAGGCACAATGCTCCCCAATAAGCCACTAGGGCCACCGTATTCTCCTCACGCCCTCGCACGATGCAAGGTACCGTGATTCCACTATAGGTGCCCTTGAAGGCGGCGACCGAACCTTTACAAACAAGGTTGGGGAAAACTCCACACAAAGCTTGGAGGCTCCCAACAAGACCACGAAGCTTCACCACAATGGAATGTGGCTTCGAGGTGACCTCAACCGTCTAGGATGCTCAAACACCCAAGAGTAACAAGATCCGCAAGGGATTGGTGGGGGAATCAACTTTTCTCTTGGTGGAAGTGTGGATCTAGGCCTTCTCAACCAATCCCTAAAGAATCAACAAGTTTGATTGGCTAGGGAGAGAGATCGGGCACTTTTGAGCTTAGGGAGCAACAATGGAGCTTGGGAGAGGAAGAGATAAGGTTCCACAGCTAGAAGAACCCTTTATATAGTGGGGGGGGGAATCCAACCGTTTTCCCACTCTCAGCCCGAGTCTAGCGGTACTATCGCTGGATGCAGCGGTACTACCGCTGGCTCTCCAGCGGTACTACCGCTGGGCCCGTGGTAGTGCATACGCACTACCACCGCCAAGAAAGTCTTCGCAAAAAGGTCGGTCCACGTACAACCGCTAGGCAGGCGGTACTGAGCTCCTGGAGCGGTACCACCGCTGACGAGGGGCGGTACTACCGCCACATAGCGGTACTACCGCTGGCTGCAGCGGTACTACTGCTAGCACTCCAGCGGTACTACCGCTGGCTATAGCGGTACTACCGCTAGGGCGAGCGGTACTACCGTTGGGGTCCATTTGCACAGAAGAGAGAAACACAAAGGTGGGAGCCACTCCAAAGATGCTGGCAAGGGGAAAATATGAGAAGTGTGCGCGTGCAAAGCTTGATTCCATCCAAACCTTTCCTCTACGGTTCCCCACTTAATAGTACGACTTTCCTATGACACAAATAAAGAGAATCGTAGAGAACGCCGGCCTTCTGTTCCACGAACGAGGAGGCGAGCCGTCTTGTGCCGTTGACGTGTGTTATCTGAAATCTTAATCACACACGGTTAGTCCTTTGCGGTACTATCATCAATCACCAAAATTACTTCGGCACAAACTATGCCCCAACAATCTCCTTCTTTTTGGTGGATTGATGACAATACCGGATTTGCACAGAGAATAATATGAGAACGGAAAGATAGATATATATGACAAAAAGGAGCATATGACTCACATCATATGATGGAAATAAATCTCTCATAAGTTGATGTCGCACAAAGGTTAGCAAAAATAGAAGCAAACCAAGTTTGAAGTAAAACATGAAAGATAAGCAAATCAAAGCAAAGTTCGAAGCAAATCCTAGACTCTCTCCCCTTTTGGCACAAGACACCAAAAAGGGGCACACCTAACGCCACAGGTGCTTACTCCTCATCCTCAGCATCGCCAGACTCGTGTGTGCCCTTCGGATCGTCCTGCTCCTCCTCTGCCTCCTCAGCGCCAGACCACTGGTAACCTTGAGCCCGCATCCAAGTAGCCTCTCGAGTTATGTCGTCCTCTGATCCGCTGGAGATGTCAACATCAAGAGTCCTTAGGACACGCTTGTGCCTCTGACGGTTCTCCTTCTGAGCCACGTGCGTCTGGTACTGGCCTTTAGCCTGCATACAGAAGAGAGTCTTCATCTTATCCTGCAGTTTGATGGCCCAAGATGGCATAGCAGAAGAGCGGGACTGAGAGGCGGTTCCTCTGTCAACAGCAGTCTCTGTGTCAGTGTCCATGTGCTGAGAGGAAGTTGATGGGTTGGCCCATTTATCCTTGACGCGAAGCTTGACAGGATCGTGCACAATGTAGTCAGCCTGAATGTATAACTCCTCGTGCGGATAGGTGTCTTGTCACTTCTGACGGATATAAGCGAACAGATAGGGCCCGTAGATGGGAACTTTGCACATCATGATGCAGTTCCAGAGCTCAGTGAACATCACATCAGAAATATCTAGAGGGGCAGACTCCTTAGTCATAGCCTCCTCACAGAGCAGCAGCATCTCAGCCAGAGAGCCATGAACCTCGTTGAAGTTGCCAATGCGAGGAAAGAGGGTGTTGCGGAAGATCCGATGCATGATGTCCAGATGCTTGGGGAGCACACCCTTCTTCACATAGAGTTGCTGCAATCTGTCCTTGGCGGGGGCCCTATCAGTGGGAGCTGAAGCATGAGGACGCGACCCAAGTGGAGTGTCAGCTCCCTGGAACTCAACCTTGAGGAATGCCATGAATTCACGCCAGGTACCGGTCATCTTCTGAGTCCCAGTCATCCACACCATGGAGCGCTCGTCATCAGGAGAGAAGTGAACCGTGACATAGAACTGGGCAACAACATTGGGGTCAAAGTCTGTCTTGAAAGTGATGATGTCCTTGATGCCCAGTTTGTCAATCAGAGAAAGAGCATCACCAAAGTAGTCGATGTTCCGCTGAAGGTGAGCTAGGTCAATCCACTGAACGGGGACAAATTTCTTCTTGAAATTCATGACAATATCACGGTATATCCTGCAGTGATCCCTTGCCCAAACATGCTCAACATTCTTGATCACAACCCGCTCTTGGAGGTAATGGTTTTGAGTGCGGAACCGCAGAAAGTCCTTAGGGGGCATTGTGCGGACGTTGATCCCCTTATCCTTGTGAGCGGTCTTCTTGAAGGCCTGCGTTTTGGGTTGCAGATCTGACGTGGCGGAACCCTCTGGAGCCTCTGGATTGCGAAAGTGCTTTGACTGTGTGTCCCGTGGGGGGTTCGAGCGGCGAGCACCACCTGTGACACAAAACGCACACCGAAAAAGAGCGAAAAAAGGAGTCAAGGCAATGAACCAGAGAAGGCAAAAAAGTAAACACACATTGCCAAGCATATGAAAAGAATACACAGAGAATCCTGCTGGCGGTAGTACCGCTACCCCTGGCGGTAGTACCGCTGGGGTTTGATTTTCGGATTTGTAAGAAAAATAGACCCCATAGATATGGCTACACGGATTTTACAAGTGGCATGGGCTGTGTATGAACACTAAGAACTCCACCACAACCCTAATCACATGAGGAACACAAGTACCACCTAAATAAGCACATGCCTAGTCAAGAGAGAGCAAGTTTTAGATCTAATCCAAACATAGTTCAAGTGCTTGATCTAAAACATGTAAATCCTAGGGCATGGCAAAATAAACAACACGATTCATAAGACCTACACTCCCCTCAAATATCTCCTTCATGCCATTCAAAAACAAGACAAAGACATGGATCCAAACCACCAATGCTTCTAACCCTAGAACAAGAACATCAACCAAGAGAAGAAGGAGAGGAGCTTTACCGGGGTCCATTGCACTTGGAGGAGGAAGGAGAAGTGAAGCAAACCCTCCAACTCAACGGAGAGAAGGGGATCCACGAATAGAGATCGAAGTAGGAGGAGTTCGCGGTTGGGGAGGGAGGAGCCGTGAGGAAGAAGAAAGAGGAAGCAAAAAAACGGGCTCCCCCTCCTTTATATAGCCCAAGGGGTACGGGCCAGCGGTAGTACCGCTGTGGTCTTGGCGGTAGTACCGCTGGCTGCAGCGGTAGTACCGCTGGGGTCCTGGCGGTAGTACCGCTATCCCTAGTGGTAGTACCGCTCCCCCTGAGACAACCCTAAAAATTTCCTAGTTAGGTCGTGGTAGATTGGGATCCTGGCGGTAGTACCGCTGGGGTCTTGGCGGTAGTACCGCTACCCCTGGCGGTAGTACCGCTGCAAATGTCACAACGAGACCTAGGAGAAGAGAAGAACGTGGGCAAATGACAAGTAAGTGGAAAAAGAAGATAGCACCAGAAATATATACTGACTTGTCATTTTATATCCTTTCTTCGATATGAGAGAAAGGTGGGGGGGGGGGCGGTGGCCGAGGCCACCTATGTTTGAGACAAATGTATGACACCGCGAAGAATTATCCTTGGGTTCATGACCAATGCTCGTCTTTGAAGCACAAGTGCCATTTGACAATGGCTAAAGTGAAAGACTAGATCGATTTAGGCATAATGGGGGGAGGAAAAGTTCATTGAGAGAACAACACTCCCCCTATGTCCATGCCTACATCTAGACCAAGATATAATGCAAAGTGAGGTGCAACATGCCTAGCTTCAATCCACATTACTTGAATCAATGATATTTAGCTCATGCCTTAACTCCTGGAACCGTGCTTCATCTAGAGGCTTAGTGAAAATATCTGCAAGTTGCTCTTCAGTGTGGATGAAGTGAACCTCAATATCACCTAGCTTGATATGTTCACGAATGAAGTGATGACGAATATCAATATGCTTGGTTTTGCTATGTTGCACTGGGTTGAGGGAAATCTTGATAGCACTTTGATTGTCACATAGAAGAGGCACTTTGTCACAAGTGACACCGTAATCCTTTAAAGTTTGCCTCATCCATAGCAATTGGGCACAACAACTTGCAGCTGCCACATACTCAGCTTCGGTGGATGATAGAGAGACGCAATTCTGCTTCTTTAAAGACCAACTTACCAATGAGCGACCAAGGAATTGGCATCCTCCAGAAGTTGACTTCCTCTCCACACAATCTCCTACCCAATCCGAGTCAGAATAGCCAACTAGATTGAAGTTTGCTCCTTTGGGATACCAAAGACCAAAGTTTGGGGTATGAGCCAAATATCGAAAGATTCGCTTAACAGCCATATAATGACTTTCTTTTGGTCCGGATTGAAACCGTGCACATATCCCTACACTCAACATAATATCCGGTCTAGATGCACAAAGGTAAAGGAGGGATCCAATCATGGAGCGATATACCTTTTGATCCACTACTTTACCATTGGGATCATTGTCAAGCTTGCATCTTGTGGGCATGGGGAACTTGACCGGTTTGACATCTTCGAGCTCGAACCGTTTGACCATGTCTTGAGTGTACTTGGCTTGTTTGATGAAGGTCCCTTCTAGGCCATGTTTAATCTCGAACCCGAGGAAGAACTTCAACTCTCCCATCATGGACATCTCAAATTTCTCAGTCATTAGTGCAACAAATTCTTCATTGAAGGAAATGTTAGGAGAGCCAAAGATAATATCATCAACATATAGTTGGATATGAACAAATCCCCTTTAACCCTCTTAGTAAAAAGAGTGGGATCTATCTTCCCAATTTCAAACCCACGATCTTGTAACAACTCAGTAAGATACTCATACCACGCACGTGGGGCTTGTTTTAGGCCATAGAGTGCCTTATTAAGTTTGTACACATGATTGGGGAGCTTGTGATGTTCGAATCCCGGGGGTTGTTTGACATAGACCAACTCATTTAAAGGACCATTAAGAAAGGCACTTTTCACATCCATTTGTTGTAATTTGAAGTTATGATGAGAAGCAAATGCAAGGAACATGCGAATAGATTCTAGACGAGCAACAGGGGCAAAGGTTTCACCGTAGTCGATACCCTCGACTTGGGAGTAGCCTTGAGCCACCAGTCTTGCCTTGTTTCGAATCACAATCCCATTGGCATCTTGCTTGTTCTTGAATATCCATTTGGTCCCGATGACATTATGTTCCTCCGTTGGCCTAGGCACTAAATCCCAGACTTGGTTGCGCTCGAAGTTGTTAAGTTCTTCATGCATGGCCATAAGCCAATCCTCATCATCGAGCGCTTCCTGTACCTGTTGAGGTTCACAATACGAAACAAACGCGTGATGCTCACAATAATTCCAAATCTGTTGACGGGTGGATACTCCCCTTTTCAAACTGCCAAGTACATTCTTCATAATATGTGACTTGACTTTCAGCTTCTTCGCAATCTTGGCTGCTCGACGCTCCAAGAGTTCTTCATTGGATAACGGGGAGCATCGACTTGTTTACTTTGCTTGCCCTTGCGTCTTGAGCCTCCCTTGGCACCGGCTGTTGGTGCTGCAGAAGGGAATTGTGAGACAGTATCCTGATCATCTTGTCCTTCGACTTGAGCAGGTTCACTAGTTTGTTCTTGTATTTGTGATTGCTCTTGATCTTGATCTTGTGCTTCTATTTGGTCTGGATCTCGTGGTTGCACTTGATCTTGATCATGAGCAGGTTCGCAGTCTTGGGAGAGTGCTTGAATATCATGAGACACATCATCATTGTTGGGTAATTTATCTTGACCTTGAGCTTGTTCATTTTGTTGAGAGTCTTCTCTTTGTTCATCAGAAGCGTGTGGGGCTTGTGGAGGTGATGGCTCCACTTGAGTAGAGCATTGTCCTTCTGCTTCGGCCACAAGGGGTTCCTCAATGGGGAGTATTTGACCAATCCCCATTCTTCTTATGGCTTGGGGAGGAATTTCATCACCTACATCACAAAGACCACTTTGCTCCACTCGGGAGCCATTATTTTCATCAAACTCCACGTTACACGTCTCCTCAATGAGTCCGGTGGACTTGTTGAGGACACGGTAAGCATGAGAGTTTGTAGCATAACCAACAAAGATGCCCTCATATGCTCTAGAATCAAATTTAGCTAAACGTGCACCTTTCTTGAGAATGAAACACTTACAACCGAATACCCGGAAGTACTTGAGATTGGGTTTGTTTCTAGTTAGAATCTCATACGGAGTCTTGTTCAAGCCTTTGCGAATATAGAGCCGATTGGATGCATGACATGCTGTGTTGATGGCCTCTGCCCAGAAGTTATATGGAGATTTGAGTTTTGCCATCATTGTCCTTGCAGCGTCTATCAAGGTCCGGTTCTTCCTTTCTGCCATGTCGTTTTGTTGAGGGGTATATGGTGCAGAATATTGATGTTTTATTCCCTCATCACCTAGAATCTCATCCAAGGTGTAGTTCTTGAACTCGGTGCCGTTGTCACTTCTAATCATCAAGATCTTTGCTTCATGTTGACGTTGGGCTTCATTAGCAAAGTTGATGAAAGTTTGTTGAGTTTCACTCTTCTTTTTGAAGAAATATACCCAGGTATATCTTGAGTAGTCATCAACAATCACCAAGCAATACTTTCTGCCTCCAAGACTATCAAATGATGGAGGGCCAAACATATCCATATGGAGAAGCTCCAATGGCCTCTTAGTGTAGATAAGAGTTGTTGGACGATGAGCAGTTTCATGAATCTTTCCTTCAATGCAGGCACTGCAAACACGATCTTTAGCAAAACTCACATTTGTTAGTCCACGAATATGGTCCCCTGTCAGAAGACTTTGCAAAGATCTCATATTGACATGAGCTAAACGGCAATGCCAAAGCCAGCCCACATCAACTTTAGCCATTAAACATGTCGCGGTCTTAGGGGGTCGCTTTGAGAAGTTCACCACATAAAGACCATTTTCGACATATCCAACATAGGCTACTTTAAGAGTCTTGCTCCTCAGGAGGACCACAGTATCAAGATTAAAGAATGTGGAAAACCCATAATTGCAAGTTGACGAACCGAAAGTAAATTGTAGGCAAGTGACTCAACAAGCATGACCTTCTCAATAGATAACTCTTGAGAGACGACCACCTTACCGAATCCCAATACCTTTGACGAGGATGCATCGGCGAATTGGACATGGGTGGGCATAGATGGAGAAGGATGCACATCCACCACTAAGTCCTTGCTTCCGGTCATATGATTTGTTGCTCCGCTATCGAGCAACCATGACACCCCACCGGAAGCAAACTCCTGCAATAGATCAAGGCTTGGTTTTAGGTACCCATTTTTTAATGGGTCCTTTCATGTTAGAGACAAGGGTCTTAGGAACCCAGATAGCCCATTCAATATACTCATCGTAGGAACCAACAAATCTGGCATAAACATGCCCATCACTAGCACAACATAAGACATAAGAAGAATTGAGTTTGTTGGCTGTGTTAGTAGGAATGGTTTTGCCCTTCTTGAGGTTTCCATAGTCCACCTTGTTCCTGTTCACCTTCTGAGTCCCCTCACCCTCTTTGACAAAGATGTCCATGAGGGGTAGGAGATCATTTGTTCATGTTCCTCCTTTTACCTTTTGACTTGGAGGTAAGTCCAAGTCCCTCCTTTCCTACAACACCCTTTTGAGTGCTCAAGAGGTCGTTCAGGCTCTTCTCACCTTGTATGCATGCCACAAGGCCCTTCTCAAGTTTCTCCTTTAACTTGGCATTTTCCTCCACAAGATGTACATGCTCACAACAGGGGTTAGTTGCACAAGAATTATCAATTAGCACAAAGGGAGGACAAGTAGAGATCTCCTTGGTAAGCTTTGCTTGGAGTTGATCATGAGACTCTTTCAGAGAGAAATGAACACCTTTCAAGACCTTGTGGGCCTTGTCAAGTGTGTCAAACTCCTCTTTGAGTCTGTCATGGCCAACCCCAAGAGCATACTTTTCAGACTTAAGTATACGAGTAAGAACAACATCATGATCTAGTTTCTTTTGCATTTTAGCGCAGTCATCGTTATATGACTCCTCAAGAGCTAAACGAAGAGTGCGCTCCTTTTCTAGAGCATTAGATAATTCAGCAATTTCATCGGCATAGTCACGACTGTGTCCCTGAAGCTCGGAGATGGTCTCCTCATGAGACTCAATGAGGTCAGTGGCCTCACCCAGTTGTTCCAAGAGAGCAACAAAGTGCTTCTTGGGTTCTCCCTTAATAGTGCACAGAAACTTGTCAAGATCATGCTCATTAAGTTCCCCAACATCACTATCTTCAACACAATTTAACAATGAAGGAGCAGAAGCGATGTTGGTCTTAATGATGGGAGTTACCTGATTGATACCTTTTGCCATGAGGCACTTGGTGATGTGGTTCTCGTTGGGGGCGTTGAAGAGAGACACCTTCTGAGGAGAGGTAGTGGCAATAGCAACAGTTGCCGTTGCCACTGTATCATCATCATCGGAAGGGTACTCTTCAAGGGCCACCATCCCTTTTGGGTGGGGTTTCTTCACAAAGTTGTTCTTGATTGGAAATGATTTGGTTTTGTCTTTGCGAATGAGCTTGCCCCGTTGTCTTCCCTTTTCTCATAGGGACATTCAGCCACGAAGTGACTCACGTTTCCACAGTTATAACATTTCCTTACTCGTTGTTTGGGTTTGAATCCACTCGAGTTGTTCTCGGTGAAGGTGGGTCTTGAGTTCCTCTTGTTGCCCCAGAATTGCCTTGATGCAAGAGCCATGTGCTCATGATAGGCATACTTTGTGTCTTCAGGGCAGCTCTCCTCTTCATCATCCTCTTCTTCTTCTTCAGGCATTGCTTTTGCTTTCAATGCAAGGTTGGGTGAAGTTGTCTTTGAGCGAACCCGAGCAAGTGCATTGTCGGCTGTTTCGTTCATGATTGACATTGCAATGAATTCATCCAACACCTCACTGGAAGACAAGGAGTGGAAGTCTGGCCGCTGACGAATGACAGATGACATGGCTTTGTTGAAAGGCATGATGGCTTTGAAAAACTTGCGCTTGACCCATGTATCATCCACATCCTTGCTCCCATGATCCTTGAGTGCCACAGCAATAGCAGTCACCCTCCGATAGAGATCACGAGGGTCCTCGTCTTCCTTCATCACAAACTCATCGGCCTTATCAAGTATCACTTCATAGTTGGATTGTTGAATGCTTGAGCTTCCCTTGTACAACACCATAATATGCTCCCAACAATCCTTGGCCAATGTGAAGGGACGCAAGTGAGGAAGATCTTCAGGTGGCACTGCGGACTGGAGAATAAACAAAGCGGAATGATTGTATTGATTGTCTGCATCTTCTCTTGGAGTGAGGTTGCTTGGATCATGGGGATAATATCCTTGTTCGATGATTCTCCACAAGTTTGTTGAGCTGTGATTCAAATGAGACTTAATAGAAAATACCCAGTTAGCAAAGTCACCTTTTACAAGCTTAGGAGGAGGACCAACAGGATTAAGACGCGGTGCGGGAACGGATCCTCCATAGGCCATGGGGGGTGGAACTGAGGCATATGTTCCAGTCCCATCCTTTTCGTGAGATGAGGAAGGTCGCATACCTTTAGCCGCTTCCTTAGAGGAGTTGGCCTCCGAATCGGTGATGGTGGGTTTAACCACTATAGCCGGTTCGGGAGAACTTTTAAATCCCTCAATTAACTCTTTAAGCATGGTCTTGACTTCGTTCGTCAAGGAAGTCTTGAGGGCGGCCATAGCCGTATTCAAGTCATCCCTTGTGACCGAAGTCAAGTCCATGGCCTCGGGTTGCCCATGGTTAATTCCCTCTTCGCCTTCCATACTATTCGGCTGGTTAAACCCTTAATAAAGAGACGTGGCTCTGATACCAATTGAAAGGATCGATATGATTGACTAGAGGGGGGGTGAATAGGCAACGACCACTTTTTAATTAATCTTAACAAGTTAAGGTAGACAACATATGGGTTCACAATTAATACAACAATGGGGTGAACCCTAATGAAGCTAATAACGAGAGTTACTAAGACAAGTAAGAGATAGACGACAACATAAGCATACACAAAGTAAAGGTTAGAGATAACCACAAGTGGAACCGATGGAGACGAGGATGTGTTACCGAAGTTCCTTCCCTTTGACAGGAAGTACGTCTCCGTTGGAGCGGTGTGGAGGCACAATGCTCCCCAATAAGCCACTAAGGCCACCGTATTCTCCTCACGCCCTCGCGCGATGCAAGGTACCGCGATTCCACTATAGGTGCCCTTGAAGGCGGCGACCGAACCTTTACAAACAAGGTTGGGGCAAACTCCACACAAAGCTTGGAGGCTCCCAACAAGACCACGAAGCTTCACCACAATGGAATGTGGCTTCGAGGTGACCTCAACCGTCTAGGATGCTCAAACACCCAAGAGTAACAAGATCCGCAAGGGATTGGTGGGGGAATCAACTTTTCTCTTGGTGGAAGTGTGGATCTAGGCCTTCTCAACCAATCCCTAAAGAATCAACAAGTTTGATTGGCTAGGGAGAGAGATCGGGCACTTTTGAGCTTAGGGAGCAACAATGGAGCTTGGGAGAGGAAGAGATAAGGTTCCACAGCTAGAAGAACCCTTTATATAGTGGGAGGGGGGGGAATCCAACCGTTTTCCCACTCTCAGCCCGAGTCTAGCGGTACTACCGCTGGATGCAGCGGTACTACCGCTGGCTGCAGCGGTACTACCGTTGGGCCCCTGGTAGTGCATACGCACTACCACCGCCAAGAAAGTCTTCGCAAAAAGGTCCGTCCACGTACAACCGCTACGCAGGCGGTACTGAGCTCCTGGAGCGGTACCACCGCTGACCAGGGGCGGTACTACCGCCACATAGCGGTACTACCGCTGGCTGCAGCGGTACTACCGCTAGCACTCCAGCGGTACTACCGCTTGGCCCAGCGGTACTACCGCTGGGGGACCATTTGCACAGAAGAGAGAAACACAAAGGCGGGAGCCACTCCAAAGATGCTGGCAAGGGGAAAATATGAGAAGTGTGCGCGTGCAAAGATTGATTCCACCCAAACCTTTCCACTACGGTTCCCCTCTTAATAGTACGACTTTCCTATGACTCAAATAAAGAGAATCGTAGAGAACGTCGGCCTTCTGTTCCACGAACGAGGGGGCGAGCCGTCTTGTGCCGTTGACGTGTGTTATCTGAAATCTTAATCACACACGGTTAGTCCTTTGCGGTACTGTCATCAATCACCAAAATTACTTAGGCATAAACTATGCCCCAACAGTTGGTATTAAGGAAGAATTTGATCAATATATTCAGAATATTGAGCTCATCGCCTTCCTTGCAGATAAGTGCACTCAACATTATAACCCCACTCATTTGTTCACTCCAAGGTTTGAGTACCATTCCCGTGATTCTAGAGTTTTGTTTCATATTTATGATAGATATTATGGTATGCCTCTAGTAGAATTCTATGATGCATGCAAAATTCCACGTAAAAATCTGATTTTGATATATTCCTTGATAGCCTTTGCAATGGTCAGGATAGAGGAGTTCGGCAAGCTAGAATAAAGAGTATTCAATTCCCCTCTGTTTGTTACTTTTTACTATTTAATGAGAAATGTATTGTTGGTAAGCAAGATCGTAGTGCACTCTGGGTCCCTGATTGAGCATTATTCACACCGCCTTAAGAGGCACTAAAATGTATAATCTTGGGAAATTATTGTACGTAGGTTGCACCGCAATGTGGGCAATGGTGATTTATATGGAGGAATTTACGCCTCCGACGTAGCCGCAAACCTTGGAGTATTGCCTCGCCCCAACGATCCCATATTACGTGATAAATATCTAGGATTTGAGGCAATGCTGCGCCATGATTTTGTTAAAGATAGAGTTCACAGATATGACTATAATTTGATATTTGATAAATACCGTGTTGTCTTTGTTATTTTGTCTGCGCCTATTTTCTTTGATTTTCAGGGCAAACAAAGATATTTTGTTTATGAGAATGAAGCACACGAGCACAACAAGGCAGTAGAGGCTGAGGAGGCAGTGCATAACGACTCCACGAGCTATCACTTCGATTATTATTCACACCAGGAATGGTGATTACCAAGTTAAGCCCAAAGCATAAGCTTGGGGGAATACGTTTTCTCACCAGCATTACATTCATGTTTACACATTTCATTCCAATTGTGGGTGTTCATTCTTTTTCATAGTATATCCATGTTAGTTTTATTTCATGTTTTCTTTTGTGTGTTTGATTTTTTTGCTAAAAACCCCAAAACATTTCTCGCTTCTTTTTGGTTTTTATTTCTTGATTTTCTAGTTTGTGATATTAAAAAGAAAATCCAAAAATATTTCTTGTTCTTATTTTTCTTGTTAGGAGCTTTACCATGTAAATACTTTTTCTCCTTCTTGTTTTTCTTTTGCTCATTTTGTTTTCTTTAAAAAAATATAAACTCCAAAAATATTTCACGGTGTTTGTCTACTGTAAGCACGAGACTATGATAGAATTGTTGAAAGGCTCTCATATGCATTATTGTTGATCTAACGATGAGTCACCATTACCTTGTCTTCTTCTTTGAATAAACTGTTTCAAAGATTCCAGCTTAGTCCACGACATAGTGAAATGCAATAATGAGGATGATTTGATGAAGTGATCATGGTAAAGGAAGCTGCTATGAACTCTTTTGTTTTCCTTTTTGTAAATATGTTTAGCTCGTTCAATCTTCATTCAACATATTATGAGTAAACATGTTTGTGATGACAATTAGAGATTATATTTTCTCATGCCGTGATTAAATAACTAAGAGTGGATAATGATTTATCTTATATATCAACATGCATTAAAATAGTCATGATGTAGTATGTTAGTATGGTATCCTATTCTGAGTAATTCGAATCGTTTGACTTGGCACATGTGTAAACATGTAGTTGATTCAAAACCAATGCAGCCTTCATGATATGTATATTCAGAGTGTTGATATCCACTCATGCTAGCATTCAATGTTAATTATTCTCAATGCATGATTATGACCGTTTTCGCTCTCTAGCTCGTCACCTCTGAGTCTATTTGCTAGCCTTCATCTGTAATAAGCGAGAATACTACTTGTACATACAAATTTATAAACCCAAGTTGTTCCAAATGAGTACACCATACCTACCTATATGCGGTATTACATTGCCGTTCCAAGTAAATTCGCAAGTGCCACCTCTAAACATTCAAATAAACATCTGTTTTGTGTGCTCGTATCGCTCAAGGAGCGACGGGGCGGTCAGTATCTTCCATGCTAAGATGGGCGTTTATTCGCCTGCCATTGCACCAGAGAGGCTGATAAAAAGGATCAGTCCTGCATAATCAAAAATAATTTAACAAACTCTCGTGGAAAGTTGATTGTTGGAAGGCACCCGTGAATTCGGTTAGCCATGGCTTGTGTATGTATGGTGAATGGGAGTAAACTTTACTTTTCCGTTTGGGAACCACCAATAATGTTCTTGTAAGATACCAAAATCTCTTGTCCTGAGTCCTGACGTTCACAGAAAAAGCACACCACCTAAAATTACAATTTCATCTTAGTTTTAAACCTTGAGATCTACACCTCTCCATATCAATGTTTCCCTCTACGAACGGCGTGTCTATTTAATTTTATGTTATTTACTTTTATTGTTGATACATTATCTTCTTATCAAAGCAGCAGACCTGAGAGCACTATTGTCATTTTTAGGCATCGAGTGTAGTTAATGTTAGATGTCAGCATGAATCAATCTTTTCTACTCTGAATTACAATATTTAGTCACTATTTGAACCTAAGAGGTGCTCTGCATTTATGTTTTGCGGTCTCATAAAGGGCTAGCAAGATATCATATCATCATATTATATAATGATTGTTTTGAAAAATTGTTGGTAGTGAGATATTTTATTATTTCTCGCTAGTTGGTTATGTTATTGTCATGACTGAATATAATCCTTAAATGTTATCATTGATATGGTTAGTTATGATCTTTGCTAAAAACCTAAACACTAGTTAAGTATATGTACAACACCGAGAACAAAAAAGTTTTGTTTATCACTTTCGGTTTGTCAACTGAACAACTCGAGGACAAGCAATGTGTTAAGCTCGGGGGAGTTGATACATCCCAAACGTATTTGCTTTACCAAACACTTTTGCTCTTTTATTGGACTGTAATTTGTATGAATTGAATGAAACTAACCCGGACTGACGCTGATTTCAGCAAAACTACCATGGTGTTGTTTTTGTGTAGAAATAAAATTTCTTATAATTGGACGAAACTTTTTTGGATACTTTTTGTGTAAAATATAAAAAATACTAGAGCGAAGATCCACCGGAGGGGGCCATCAGCTGCCCACAAGGCAACAAGGCATGATCACCCCCGAGCGCGCCCTCATGCCTTGTGGGCCCCACATGGCTCCACTGGCCCTGATTCCAAGCCTATAAATTCCTATTCCCTGAGAAAAATGATAGAGAAATTTTCATCGTGTGCCTTTGCCACTTCATGTTCTTCCTCGGGAGAGCTTATCCAGAGTCCATTTGGAGCTCTGGAAAGGGGGATTCGTCACGGTCGTCATCACTAACCTTTCTCCATCAACAATTCTATGATGCTCACCACTGGAAGTGAGTAATTCCTTCGTAGGCTTCTTGGAGACTAATGTGATTGGATGAGATTTGTCATGTAATCGAGTTATTTTATAGTGCTTCATCCCTAGTATCCACTATGTTCTTAGATTGGTGTTGCTATTAGTTTGCTATGCTTAATGCTTGTCACTAGGGCCCGAGTGCCATGATTTCAGATGTGAACCTATTGTGTTTTCATAAATATGAGAGTGTTTTGGATCCTATTTTGCAAGTTGTATGGACCTATTACGTGTTATGATCCACAT
Source organism: Hordeum vulgare subsp. vulgare (assembly GCF_904849725.1). Taxonomy (NCBI): domain Eukaryota; kingdom Viridiplantae; phylum Streptophyta; class Magnoliopsida; order Poales; family Poaceae; genus Hordeum; species Hordeum vulgare. The sequence goes on from NC_058521.1 coordinate 575,666,552, forward strand.
ACCCCAAGGTAAAAATAATTGGGATTCTTTCCGATGATTACCGTAGTTTGAGGAGTTAATGTACTCACTATGTGTTAATGCTTTATTTCGGTTATCTATTAAAAGGAGGCCTTAATATCCCTTCGATTTCCTTATGGACCCCGCTGCCACAGGAGGTTAGGACAAAAGATGTCATGCAAGGTCTTACCATAAGCACGTATGACTATATACAGAATGCATGCTTACATTACATTGATGAATTGGAGCTAGTTCTCTGTCACTCTAGTGTGTGACTTTTACATGATGAATGTTAGCCAATATACTTATACATCATCGATCCCATGCCTACGCTTTTCGCATATTGACCTTTGCTAAGTTACAATTCCTGTTGTTGTTGTTACAGTCAGTACAAACTGTTATTATACTGTTTCTATTACTATTTTGGTGTGCTACTAAAATTTGTTGCACAAAGAGACTCAAGGTGTGGTTGAATTTACAACTCGACTACTAAGACCAACAAATATTATTTGGCTCCCCTTCGAATCAATAAATTGGGATGTAATAAGACCCGTGAAGACTGTTGCGATCCCTATACTTGTGGATTATCATGCGACAATTGAAAAGCCCTCCTTGAGGGGTCATAGTGCTGCATGAACGCTTCGAGCGTTGACCCTTAGGAAGAGGAGTCAGGGTGCTTGGGGTTCCTTGGTTTGAGTTTTGATACGTCCATTTTGCATCATGATTTCCTATTGATACTTTATAATTGTTGGTCATTATTCCACTTTACGATACAATTTTAATGCATTTTCTCTCTCAATTTGCAAGATCTACACAAAGAGGGGAATTGCCGAAAACTGGAATTCTAGACCTGAAAGCCATGGAAAAAGTTGAAATTTTTCGGGACTCCAAATGACCCAAAACATCACGAGGATTATTTATGGAATATATAAGAATTCTTGGAGTGAAGAAATACCAGAGGGGCACATGTTTCTCCCAAGTCAACAGGACGCACCCACCACCCCTGGTCGTACCCTGATGGCTTGGGAGGCCCACGAGCTGCCTTTGCTTCCCATATTGTGCTATATGAAGGGTTTTGATCTAGAAAAAATTAGGAGGATACTTCCACAACAAAGGGCCGCTGTCTCGAGGCAGAAACCCGGGGAGGAGCCCTTTTGCTCTCCGATAGAGCAATTTTGCCGGGGAAACTTCCCTCCGGGAGGGGGAAATCAAAGCCATCGTCATTACCAATGACTCCTCCTTCGTGGGAGGGACAATCTTCATCAATATCTTCACCAGCAACATCTCATATAAAACCTTAGTTCATCTCTTGTATGTAATCTTTGTCTCAAAACCTCATATTGGTACATGTGGGTTGCTAGTACTGTTGATTACATCTTGTAGTTGATGCTTTTTGGTGTACTTGGTGGAATATAATATGTTCAGATCATTTATCACATTCATTATACCTTTGATCTTGAACATGGTGACGATTTGTGAGTAGTTTGTTCTGTTCTCAAGGACATGGGAGAAGTCTTGTTATAAGTAATCATGTGAAGTTGGTATTCATTCGATATTTTGATGATATGCATGTTGTTGCTTCCTTTAGTGGTGTCATGTGAACGTGACTACATGAGACTTCACCATACTTGGGCCTAAGGGAAGGCATTGTGGAGTAATAAGTAGATTATGGGTTGCTAGAGTGACGAAAAAGTAAACCCTAGTGTATGGGTTATTCCGTAAGGGGCTCATTTGGATCCATATGTTTCATGCTATGGTTAGATTTATCTTAATTCTTCTTTCACCGTTGCGAATGCTTGTGAGAGGGGGTAATCATAAGTGGGTTGCTTGTTCAAGTAAGAAAATCACCCAAGCATCGGTCCACCCACATATCAAATTATCAAAGTAACGAATGCAAATCAACTCAACATGATGAACATGACTAGACGGAAATTCACATGTGTCCCCTAGAGCGCTTTACTTTATATAAAGAGAAATTTCAAGCTTGTCCTTTGCTATAAAAAGGATGAGTCGCGATAATGCCTGCACGTGTGGGTATTAAGGAGTCTTGCCCACATATCTCGTGTGGTGTGTAAGGGAAACAACCCACATGCCTGCATGTGGGCAAAACAGCTAACGCCCACACGTCCGGCCTCCTGACCTCGCGACCCACACATCCGGCCTGCCACCTCACGGTCCCGCTTGCCCCCGCGTGACAGTTATCATGGTTGCTGAACCATGGCAATTGTTTGTTTTACTGCAGTTGCCATGTCTAGACAACTACAGTTGCCATGGTTGCTCAGCTGCAGTCACCATGTGTGAACAACTACATTGCCATGTAATAGTAGAAAGACATGGCAACTGACAGGCGTGCGGGCATATCGACGCGCAATGGAAGTTCCACCCAGTTGCCATGTAACACAGGAAAATACATGGCAACTCACACGCGTGTGGGCGCGCGACGACAGTTCCACTCAGTTGCCATGTAACATTGGGAAGACATGGCAACTGACAGGCATGCGGGCACGGCAGTCCCACTTAGTTGTCATGTAACACTGGGAAGACATGGCAACTGACAGGCATGCGGGCACGACAGTTCCACTCAGTTGCCATGTAACACTGGGAATGCATGACAACTAACAAGCATGCGGGTGTGTGGGCGCGACGCCAGTTCCACCACACGTCGGGTTGGCAGCCGCGAGCTCTGCATGCGCGAAACACGCGTGTGGGCGAACTAATAAACGCCCACACACCAGCCCCTTCCTACATGGCACAAAAAATGTACCAAAAATTGCCAAGATTCGTGCAACCACAAACAGACAGCTATCCATGCATGTGGGCGGTTTGCAAATGCCCACACGTGTGGGCGTTATCTTTTTGAAAAAGGATCGGGCCACCTTACTGCACACTTGCTACTATTGTTATTTGTTAGTTGTTACAAATTATCTTGCTGAAGAACTATATAGCATTGTTACTCACTACACTTGCACAGAATATGCTTAAAACCGCTTGTCATTTCCTTCTGCTCCTCATTGGGTTCGACACTCTTACTTATCAAAAAGACTACGATTGATCCCCTATACTTGCGGGTCATCAAATTTATCTTTTGAGAAGGGACGGGAAGAGGTTTTACCGATGAGGACGGCCGTGTCCTTGGCAGGTCCGGGATATTAGCCACTCTCGAGCCGTTAGGGCTCTTTTGGTAGAACGTGACTTCCTAACAATACGTCATTGGTTCAGGCGCGGGACACTTCAATGTCTCAACCCAGTGCCTCCATCTCTGCTTAGACATAGCAATTGCTTTAGAGGCACCAAAATATATTGCATGCATGGGCGAGGAAGTTTGAAAGGACTTATTATGTCGCCAAGATTGTAGTTAGACATGCCATCAATGAATTTCATCTTCGTGAAATTCATTCATTCCCCCTTGTATATTCTCGCTAGGGACACACAAAAGGCTGCATCATTTTTGAAGGCTTTTCGAATTGACCGGGTGGCATCATCAGTCCCATTGTACATGCACAATAGATGCTGGCGTTGCCGAAGAGGTTGGATTTTAGGACGATGGTCGTTGTCATCACATCTATAATAGTAACGCTTGTGTTTGACAGACACATCAGCTTAGATGCAAGACGAGCCATGTTAGGTTCATCCTTGTGAGAAATGCTCCACGGTCTCCAGCTGAAGCATTTCTTCGGAAGATCCATAGAGAAGAATGGGAGCCCGGGCCGAACTGTGTCATGGAGTGGAACATCGGCCATACAGAACCACTCGGACGCCCACATCTCATCTTGTCGAGAGGTGCCAGTGGGGTAAATGGTCCCGATTATTCTGCATACTTCGGCAGCTCCCACCTCATGCAACTTCCCATCTGGGGAACATGGCATTCCGTAGAAATATTTTCTCAACAACTCGAAATGTGCTTCGCAACCGAGATTAACTTTGCAAAGGGCAAAAAACCCTATGATGTACAAGATCGTATTAGTGGTCATATGATGGAGTTGGATTCCATAGAACTCAAGCAAGCTGCGGAGGAAGGGATGGATTGGAATCTCAGACCATGGAGGAGTAAGGGAACAAAATATACCTGCTCATCCCCGTGAGGGATGGGATGGTTGTCGACATGAGTTTGCCCATCCATGGGTATTAAGCCTAGGAGGATTGGAGACAAATGTGGGTCTAGTAGGCAGCCCTATGTGAACAACCTTTCAGCTGGAGGTGCATGACAGAGCAGCTTCCCCAACCGTCTTTGAGGGGGGCCATGGGGGCGCTTAGAAGAGCTTGCGTCGTTGGACATTGCTGGAACTCTCCAGGCTAGACCTTGGAGGAGGAAAATGGTACTAAGAAGTGACCGAGTAAGCCAAGATATGCTTGGTCATGGCTTTAGGATACATACGAGTTAAATAAAGCTAGAAAGGGCGATGCTTCGACATCTGGCTATAAAAGTGGTTCAATTTCATAGGCGGCTCAACACTCAAGGCAACACATGGTGGGATAAGGGCCGAAGAGAACTCATATGTTCGAACTAAAGACTCTAAAGCTTGAATAGGAACTCACGTGTCGAGCCGAAGACTCCTAGCCGAAGTTATATATCTGAAGAAGACTATCATTCTTGGCATCAAAGACTAGTTCGGCGGCTACTAACGGCGTCCTGTACTAGGGGGTCCAGCCTAGCCAACCTAGTACGTGGGCCGGACTAACGACCCATTATTAAAGGACTCCGAAGGCCTCTAAACCTGTGGCGTAAGCATACCGAAATTCACCAAGACGTGGCGTGCACTTCAGTTATGTTTATTAGAATTCGGCATCTAATCCATAGATGGCAATCGACCATGTGTAACCCTAGATACCCCTAGTGCCTATATAGACGAGAAGGTTTTAGTCCTAGGGACATATTCATTCACGATCATACCCCAAGGGTTTTGACCACAACTTACGATCTCGATCAACTCTGTACTTTGATACACCCATAATATAAGCAAGAACATGATATAGGTTTTTACCTCCTTTAAGAGGGGCCGAACCTGGGTAAAAAGATTGTGTCCTTTTTCTCTCATTACCCGTCGATTCGATCTCATAGCTCGCCCCCTCTACCCGAGGTCTGCCGGTTTTGACACCGACATGCGCGCTCCTCCTACTCCATCGTCCGCCTCGCCTCGCCTCATCACGATGCGTCGCGGGTTGCAGGAATGAGCCGAGCCTTATTTATTCCGGTCCGAAATGGTTAATTAATTGTAGATTGATTAATGAATCGCTAACGGAAGTGCCATTGTCCGAAATGTTAGATCGTTGGTTGTTTGAAGACTCGATCATGGGCCTGGCCCAGGCCCATCTACCCGATGACCTATGTAAGGAGGCACTCGTGTGCGTAGTGAACCCTAACTTCACTCCCCCTCCATTTATAACCCTAGGTGTCATCTATTGTTCCTCTCTCTATGATTCTTCTCGCGATTCCATCTCGATCCGTCTCAGCGCGATTGCTCCCGATCCGTCTCCGTCTCCGTCCTCCTCTGCTTTTATTACTTCCCCTACATCGACACCATGGTCGACGACGCCGTCGCTGAAAGGACGCGAGTGTCGCCTAGAGGGGGGTGAATAAACACTTTAAAATAATTACGGTTTAGGCTTGAACAAATGCGGAATAAATTAACGTTTAATTAGTCAAGCACAAAATCTAAAACAACTAGGCTCATCTATGTGCACCAACAACTTATGCTAAGCAAGATAAACAACTATGTGATACCAAGATATATAAAAAACAATATGGCTATCACAAAGTAAAGTGCATAAGTAAAGGGCTCGGGTAAGAGATAACCGAGGCATGCGGAGACGACGATATATCCCGAAGTTTACACCCCCGCGGATGCTAATCTCCGTTTGGAGTGGCGTGGACGCACAATGCTCCCCAAGAAGCCACTATGTCCACCGTAATCTCCTCACGCCCTCGCACAATGCAAGATGCCGTGATTCCACTAAGGGACCCTTGAGTGTGGTCACCAAACCCGTACAAACAAGGTTGGGACAATCTCCATAACTAAATTGGAGGCTCCCAACAACACCATGAAGCTTCACCCCAACGGAGTGTGGCTTTGAGGTGACCTCAATTGCTCGAGCCAATCTCCACAACCTAATTGGGGACTCTGAAGCTTCCCCAAAGCTTTACATCACAATGATTGAGCTCTAAGACACCACCAACTGTCTAGGGCACCAAGGCACCCAAGAGGAACAAGCTCTAGGGTGCACAAACACCCAAGAGTAATAAGCTTCTCAAACTTTACTTCCACGTATCAACATGAAGAACTCAGAATATGCACCAAATGCAATGGCAAGGGCACACGGAGTGCCCAAGTCCTTCTCTCCCAAATCCCACCACAACTAATGCTATGGAAGAAAATGAGAGGGAAGCGAAGAACTCTAAGATCTAGATCCAAGGGGTTCTCCTCACATACAGGAGAAAGTCAATGGTGGAAACGTAGATCTAGATATCCTCTCTCTTTTCCCTCAAGAACTAGCAAAAATCATTAGAGGGATTGAGAGTTAGCAAGCTCGAAGAAGGTAAATAATGGGGGAAGAACACGAGCACGAAGGACTAAAAACCATTGGGGAAGAAGATCCCCTTAAACATGTCTCCCCAATTCCAACAGTTATGTGCACTCGTCATGCACAAGTGATACTATCGCTTGCATGAGTGATAGTACCACTTTGTGCAGTAGTTTCAAGGAAAATCATGCAAATGGAAGAAACATTGAGGCGGTAGTGCCGCGAGAGCGGTACTACCGCACCCACTAGTGGTACTTCCGTCCAGATTTGTACTATCACCCGTAAATTCCGTTCTACTGCCGGACGAAGGAGTGAGCAATCCAGGGAGAAAAATATAAGCGGTACTAAAGCGGAAGTGGAGGGCAGCAATATCCCTCGAGCAGGACTATCGCTTCCACCGCAGCGGTACTTCCTCTTAACACAGAAAAACTATCGTGGCACTAAAACTGCCACGACTTTCACATACAAGCTCCGAATTGAGCAAACTCAAGCTTGTTGGATAGCAGACGACAAGAACTATCCAAACAATGATATGATGCAGTATAAAAATACCAATGATATAGAGATGTGGAACCTCTCTGAATGAAGAACCAAAAAAAACTAACATCGAAAACAACATAGAAGATGCACATGGACTCCATTTTAGATGAACTCAAGCTTGCCATAAAGATGACCATAAGCTCCAAAACACCAAACAAGAACCAAGAAATATGATGCAAGGATGAAATGGTTGGAGTGCTCAACGAACGATACGATCAAGCTACTCACTTAAGAGCCCCCCCCCTTGATAGTACGACAATCGATCCTACAACCCGGTCTGCCAACTACCACCATGAGACCGGTAAAATAGAAAACCTATCAAGGACAAACCTATACCTTGCACATAGTCCACTTGAGATAGATGATGACGATCTTGACTTCTTGAATATGGACCACCTTTCTTGATTGCGTTGGTTCGATGAAGACTAGTTGATTGCTCCCCCATACTCCACTATGGGCGAGCCACTCTTCAACACATCTTCACAATGGACGGCAAGCTTCAAGCATGATATCTTCGTGATGCTCCATTTGAACTTGCACACCGCAATCTTGATGACAATCACCACTTGATGTCATCCTTCGTGGGTCATAAGAGATCTTCCTCTTGACTCAAGCCCATGGAAACAAACCTAACCCCACATAGAAGTCCCACTTAGACAATGGGTTAGTACATAAAGCAAAATGGGCAATGATTACCATACCATGGGATCACCGGATCCCTCTAGGTACAACTTATACGCTTTCTGTGTTGATCAACTTGATTCACTTTTTGCAAACCAACCCGTGGTTGGATGGTTAGGTGGACTGTGGTATCCCCTGCCCACCAGAGTTCAAGTCCTAGACTTGATGTTGGTGCTTGCGTGAGAGGAGAGAAGACGTTCCCGTCGACAACGAAGGCGTCAGTGGCGACTTCGTCAATCTCAAGATGATGTGTCAGCTTAGTCTCCCGAAGGTGTTCATATGGGTAGGGTGTGCGTGCGTGCGTTCATAGGGGTCAGTGTACGCTCGTGTATGTGAACGACTTCGATTGTACTATGCTAAAAAAACTTGATTCACTCGTTGACTTAGTCTTTGATCAACCTTGTATCTTATCTTGTCTCTTCATCAAAAGGTTCTTGAAGGTAAACATGAATGTTCACACAATCTTCTTCTTCAAGACATGCTTGCAATAAGCTCAACTCCCACACGACCAATCTATAGATAAAACATTGAATACCACCTTGGTCCACAGACGACACCGGGGCTACTATTGTCATCGTCGTATGGGCATGGCCAACCGGAGGGTATGGTTCGTTCACATCCGTCGTTTACTTGTTCACATGCTAGCCGCATACGTTGTGTTTGTAGATGCTTCGATTCTATGTACTGTATATAATCATATGCTTACATAATGATACGAGTTCCATTTCGCGATTGCCATGCTCATCGCTTACTCATTGATTAGTCTAACCGTGACTGTGCTGATATTTCCAACATAAATCCTCTCCCGTCTATTAGGGCCTTGACTCATGATTACTAGGTTACGGGTATGTGATACCTTCTTTTCCGTTGCTTTGCACGAGCTTTTCTATACTCCCATATAACATCGTCTGAATCGCATGGCAACTCAGTGGCGCCGCCGCTCGACTGCGCGCCGCGCGCACCATCCATATAGATTACGAATTGACCAACGGTCTGAAGTCTGAACCCATGCTCACCACGAGCAGGAGCAGGCGATCGACAAGCCGACCACCATACACGTGGCCGCCGATCGCGCCATACCGTGCGTGCGTGCGCTCCCGTCCAGAAGCCAATAAACCGAAGCCACACTCCCCGACCTCGACGCGACCCGACTCGAGGTACCCTTCATACATAACGCGACCCCACCCCACGCGCGAACGTGCACGTCAGGCGAGGCCCGAGCCGGGACGCGCGTCTGACCGGTCTCCTCGCGCGCGCGCGTGCGCGTGCGGTGACCGGCGACCGGCGCCACCACTCGCCAAAACTCTTGTCTTATGCACCCCCGGTCGCCGTCGCGGGCCACGCCGCTTGTCTCCCTCTAGACCACAGCCCTACAATACAATTCTTCTCCCTGCTTTATTTTGCCATCTGCCTTTTTCTTTTCAGGTGTAAAACACTTGGACGCAGGGAGAAGGCAAAGCGCGACCGGATCCCATCCCACTGGGAGAGACGTGCAATTAAAGATAGCCAGCGTCTTTTGACCGCCGTGGCCGTGTAGACTGTAGAGGCACGCACCTCTTCTCTTCTCTTCTCTTCTCTCATCTCACGCCGTGGCCCTTTTCCATTTTTTGTTTCGACCGGTCAACATGGGCTACTAGAAAAACAAGAAGCATGTTGGTTTTGTTTTGCTCCTTTATTATTAGCAGACGCGCGAGGTGACGGAACGAAACGAAGCAGGGGGTGTCCACAACCACAACGGAAGCTCGGTCTGTAGCACGATCGACGACGCGTCTCCCGCGCTGGTGGTCGTGGCCAAGTTCAGTCTGGTGTTATTGTCAGTACTGCCGACAGAATTTATTGCTGGCGATCGGGCCATTCCCTGTTGATTGATTCTGTCAAGACTCGAGAGCCATTTTTTTCTCAAGGGCCATTGTGGTGTAAATTACGCCAAAATAAAGATCGCGTGCTAGTTACATTTCCAACATAAATGCATGCGCACAGAACTCTCGGGTAGACACCTCAACGTGTTACTCAAAAATGTCCGATTGTCATCGTGCCGCGACGGTTGTCCTACTTTTTTTTGGATGGTGTCGTATCTTTTCTCACGGGCTATGTTGTGGAGCCGTGCAATGCACGGTGAATTCTCTTTCTTTCTTAAATAATGATGAAGAGACAAATCTTTTGCCTTGATATCAAAAAAAAAAAAATCCGATTTGGCGGGCTACCAGATCTCGCTTGCCGGTGCGCTTGCAGCAAGATGCAGAGGTGATATCTATATGATGATGGCGCGGTCGCCGCGTAGGGGTGTGCGGGCCAGTGGGGGTGCGGGTCGACATTGGTTGGCTTTATGTGGGTGGTTGCCGAGATGGTCGTGGGGGTGGGGGAGCATGCGTGACTGCTGTCGAAAAGTGTCTGCGGGGGCCTTTTCCCTCTGTGGAAGTACTATCGTGAAGTTTCTCGACCATTCCATCCTCGAACATACTTCTTCGGGCGAAAGCCTAAGACCCAACATGGTCCGGCCATCGTTCATGCGACACTTCTTTCATTGTGGCATCACCTTGAAGACCGGTAAACTTATTCGCGGTGGCTAGACGCACATGGCATTTGCGGGCAGCACACGTTGTGCCAGCAATTTTACAGTGTAGGTGAAGATGTTAGGGACATTGCGATGCATCTACCGTGTTGCGATTTGTGTGGCAATAGAAGCATGATCACAACATGCCTTTGTCGTCGACCATCTCGCAGGCCCGTGAGGTTGTTCTAGCATCATCATGCATTGTAGCATGAAGTCGGAGTTGTAGTGTCGTGGGGGAACGCGGTCGACAACTATGCTAGGCTAACGGTTGGTTTTGTGGTCGGCAATCTCAACTAGAGACATCGGGTCTCACTAAAAGGAAGACATGTTTTTCCTCTTGCGAGACTTGTCGCCGAAGTAGGAGTTGTCTAGTCTTCGACGCGTTCGACATCCAAGGTCAAGGCTCTTTGGGTGGTTGTCAGTGATGAAGTTGAAGTCGCTTGTTCAAAAAGAAGTGACGTCGATGATATTTGCACACGACGTCGACGGCGTTTCTCTCTCCAATGATGTGTGGGTCTTTGTAGATAGCTAGGCCGATGGGGTGCCCCGTTTTATCGGCATGATGTTACCGATTTATTTCGATTTTTTGTTAATTAATAGAATGCATTCCCTTCTTAATTAGCCGGTAGAGCCAAAGAGTTGTGATTTCAACAAAAAGAATTGAGATTATATAACAATTTTGAAGAGAACCGGGGAGAACGCTACTTTCCATACCATGAGAGCTAAATAACACACGTCCTAGGCCATACGGGAAAAGTGATATCACTCTCATTTGTGTTGTGGGATCAACTCCATGTCAGCTTTCACTGTGATCTTGTTGTCATTGGCAAATGCTAGTACACAGATGCTGCAGTTTCAACACCGAAAACCCCTCTCCACTAGACAGGAAAAGGAAAAGTATACGAAAGAAATCCGAAATAAAAACAAAACGGTTTTGCTAAAAATCAGTCGACTGAGACTTCACGAGGTCTCAGTCGATAATATAATCCATTGATTTTGCATTAAGATTCGTGTAGATAATTTTTTAAGTTTTTTAAATACTATACCACTTGACTGAGACTTTGCGAAGTCTCGATTGACTGAGACCTAGACACACTCAAAACAAAAACATTCTTTTGTTGCCCCTATGGACGCGCCAATAAAGCACTACCACCTGGCACCGTGCAGCTCCACCTCCCGCGACAAGGGTGACATTTCCACCTCGCTTCGTCGACCTCGAGTCTCCTCTCCCCTGCTCTTCATATCTCATCTCTCTCTCCACCCCCACCCTCTCCGAGCAAGGCATCAAACACCGGCAAGAACACGACCGCCAACACCGGAGACCGATCGGCACAGCGAGCGCGAAGGCGCAAACCGATCGATCGAGCTGGTTAAGACCGAGTTCAGCTTCTTCGGCCATGCGGAGGTCGGACTGGGAGGACCGGTGCCGGCGGCACCCGGAGCACCGGCTGTCCAAGGGCGTGTGCCCGAGCTGCCTCCGCGACCGCCTCGCCCACCTCTCCGCCAACTCCTCGGCGACCACCACCCTCACGCGCGCCTCCAACTCGGCCAGCACCTCCCCCTACTCCTCCACCGACTCCCCTCCGCTCCACCACGCCGCCCTCTCCGCCGACACCACCTCCGTCCACGTCGTCGGCGCCGGGGCCGGCTCCTCCTTCGTCAACGTCTCTGCCTTCTCGCAGCCGCTCATGCCGACGACCGCCAAGAAAGCAGCAGCAGGGAGGCAAGAGGAGGCCAAGGGAAAGGAGGGCGAGGCGAAGAAGAAAAAGAAGAGCAGCAGCAAGAAGAAGATCGGGAGGTTCCTGTCGAGGCTCGTCGGGACGGAGAAGCGGCGGAGGACTGGGGAAGGCGACGGCGGCGAGCTCTTCCATTCCAGCACCATGAAGGAGAAGTCGTCGACCAAGTGGGTCTTCTTTTGATCAGGCCACCAACCATGATCGAGAACCATGCCTGGCCTTTCTCGGTTCTCACTTCTCGATCGATCGGGTATTGGTTTTCTTTGTTTCCTCTGTTTTTGTTTTACAACAAGTATTCTTCTTGAGCTTGATTTGATATTTTCCTCAAGCGCCGTGTATATACACGAGATCAAGTAGCTGACCGTAAGGAGACGCATACATATATGGTGAAATTGCATATGGTTATTGATTTTTTTTTATATATATGTAGGACAGGGTGTATGGATGTAAATTAACGTGTATTTGTATCTAGCATAGCATGTAGTATGTACAAGTACCATGTGAAATTGAATGCTCCTGTGATTCACGAATTATACCATAGCTTTGCTTAATTTTCTCGGTAGCTACATGCATACCGTTGGTCTTGCTACTATCCGTACTCGTTACTTGTTCTGACTGACGACGGGGATTGATTGAACACATCAGCGGAAAGAGAAAGCAAAATGTTTGCATCGTATACATACATGGAGATGATCATGCATACAAACACAACACACACTGATGGAGGAGTTAATTTATGCTCCAATTGCTTCTTTGCTACTCCACTCCACTCTTCTTACTTTAGCTTTTTGTCATGCCTGAATCATCTTTCCATTCTCTCGGCTGCTTTTGATCTTTTAGCCGGCCGGTGATCCAACGTTTCGACGTGAAGCTGCTTGTCTTGACCGGACTTGTTTGGCCAAAGCCCGTCGCCGGTTGTCCGCCCTGCGTAAAGCAGCTCGATAGCCCCAGAAGTGCGCCGACGCAACTGAATAGACGCCATGAAAAACAGCAAATATCTCGAGCTCGAGGTGCATACAAGCACGTCGAGCTCTCTCTGTTTAAATGGACCAGACTAGCTCAGCTCAACTCAGATCAACAAACCCATGGCGACGACGAGAGCAACGAGGAATGTGCGTGCAGCCGTGTACGACCGGCACAGAGGCAAGAGAAGGTCAGAGGAAGCAAAAAACAAATGAGACGGAAACACTAATCCTTTGGCGACCGGCCTCTAAAAAACCAACAGCTGAGCTGATCATAGAAAACTCCGTTGACCGTACCTGTAGCAGATCAGGTTAAACGGATACACCCGATTGCGTCAGGTATACATATAGATCCTCATCACGAATCAAAGTTAGAATATGTCTCCAGGAATCGTGCCGTCCACGCGTGCGCGGCGGCGGCGGCCGGTGGTGGAACCATGGCGACTGGTGCACCCGCCTCCGACTGCGTGGAAGTTGCACCCCTGCCTGCTGCCCTGCCCCGGAGCCCGGCCATGACCGGCCGATGGGGACCTGCCAGCGACCCGGACGGATCCTCCCGCCGACGTGGAAATGACGAATGAAGCTTGGACCCAGCGGCGCACGGGCGCCCATCCGGCCGAAAGCGCACCGCCGTTTGGCCGCCGTCGCAGATTCGCAGGTGCCCCTCGCCGTCCCAAGGCCACACGGCCGGAGAAACTTGGTCGGAACGTGGCGTGTGGGGGGAGATGAGGGGAGAGCCGGAGCAGGAGGTCGGTCGTCGTGTCGCCGTGCGGGAAGCGGGCGGTGGCCGTGGGTGTCGTGGTGCTGCGACCGTGCGGGGCATCGACCGACAACACCGAGTAACATTTCTTTTTCAGGCTATAAACGCGGAGTAGTAAGTTGATGGGCCTGACCATAATGACAGTAACTATTTCATTTGAGCGCAGTAAAATCAAAATCGCTCACAAGCGTATAATCATTTCTATAAATGTATACACGCATAACCTATTCATTTGAAGGCCTCTAGAAAATCAAGCCGGCATATCGTATTGGGATTGATGAAGTCGTTGCATGTGTCTTTGTAGTCTATAGAAACGTCTCCATTCATATAACGCACATCGTCAAAAGACATCAAATAGATCTGAAAAAATACGAGCATCAATGTCAAGTTTGATACTTATACTCTTATGGGTAGGGGATACCGCTGTCCTCTTAAGGGCATCTTCAACGACAACCCGCGAATTTCCCCCGGCATCCTTTGCGGATCAGGGGACCGGTCCACACACACGGATGCGTGATGACGACATCTAACGCTAGTTGCATACATTTTGACAACAACTCAAACCAACGAGACAAATTCGATCAAACCCGACGGATTTCACTCAAGTTCGGATATAATTTACATAAAAAGACCGATATTTCGACTGCTTAACTAAAAAAACAGAAGAGAAAAAAATAAATCCTATACTGGATGACCACCTCATACGCGTGGCCGTCCTGCCGAGCCGCACAATGTCTCCGTCAGTCCCGTCGTCGTCATGGTGGTCCCTCGAGCGGCGGACCGGCACCGGAGGGCCGCGACAGCCTTGTCCGGCGGCTGCCTGCCCCTCGCGGAGGAGCCGCTCCGCTTCTTGTTGTGTCATGCAGAGTGCCGCTGCGGCCACTGCCGACGTGGCCTTCGGAGCCCTGGTGGTGGCCTTGCCACGACCGGGGTTGGCGGAGCAGTCGCTAAACGACCACTCCTCGCCGATGTTGGCGAGCTCGTCATCAAGGCGGCGGCGACGTATGGTGACCGTCTCCACGGTGGTCACGGAGCGGTGGAGCGCCCATGTCATGGCGAGGTCCACGAAAAGGTTTTTAGATGGGCTGCTACGTATTAGTAGGCTGATCTTTTTAAAAGATCCGCTGCCTAGCGAGCCATCAGATATGACATAGTCGGTTGGATAGAGTTTTTTTTACTTTGCAACAAGGGTTTTGCTGCAGAAATATTTATAACTGAGGTTATGTTGCAGGTTTTTTTCAAACGTGGTTTGTGTTAGAGAAAAAGATGAAACATATGTCGGGTTGCAGATTTTATTTTATCAGAAGTGTTGTGGGATCTAGTCTCTGTCCGATTTGCAATTAGTGGCTAGTTGAACAACCTTTTTTCAAAATAATGGACCACACACAGGAATTGGCTCCCTGCCATCTGATTAAAACCCATCTAGCGAACCTGGAAGCAACTGATATTCGTCCAAGATCGGTCGGTTGAGAGCAAACATTTTCCAATTTTTTTCTTCTGGCTCTTTTCTTTTCGTTTCCTATTTTATTTTTATTTTGTTTCTGTTGATTACTTTCCTTTTCTTTTTTATTAGTTTTCCTTTCAAGTTTGCATTTTATTTTTTCCATCTTGATTAAGTATTTTTTTTCTTCAAAAGATAGAGACCCACACATTTAATTAATAATTTTTAATATGTGAACGTTTTTATAGTTACACAAACATTATTTGAATTAACATGTACTTTTCAAAAATATATGAGCACATTCTAAGTTGCATGAATATCTTTTCTAACTGAGTGAACACTAATTTCCTGAGCATTCTTTTAGTAACACGGAATACTTGGTAAAATTAGATGTACATATCATATCTTCTATATACCTAAATAGCTACCTCCAATTAACAATTTTAGAGCACATGCAGCTATGCCACCACATCACCTCAATAAACTTTAGAATTTAATTATATGCATACACATGTCCTTCATACAAAATTTTCTTCTCTCACACTTTTGTAGGCTTTTTCAAACTCGATATCGGTCACTGACGGCAAATATTATGTGATCTGTGATATGCAGTATATTATTAATTTAAATATATATGTTCACACAATTGAATCTTTTGAAGATATATTGGAAACACACAGGGGTGTCATCTAATATACTTATTATTATCTGAACATATGTGCTTCCATATCATCAAAATTGTTGTAGCCGTTAGATTTAGTAGCTTGATCCACTAGCATCCACCTGATCTACACACGAGAATCCTGTACCATGTAACACGCATTAGTGATGCATATATAATATGGAACTCCCCTCATGTTAGGGCTTGCTCCTCTTAGCGACTCCCATCGCCGTTGAGACTTTCTCACTGCTCCACCGACACCGCTGACACTTTTGCCGCCGCCTCCTTCCCCCTCCTCTATCCGCGCTTGGGTTGATTAAGGGGCAACCCTTGCGTTGCTTCCCGGCCTTGGTGTGGTTTGAGTTAGGGTTCTGGCTGCGATTGGCATTGGGTACTAGGGCTTTTGAGATGGCTAGTAAGGCATCTGCTTCTGCGTTGAAACTGGAAAAGGATCTGGAGGAACTGATGGGAGAACTTGGCATCGAGGAAGAGGATCTAGATGACCTTGCTTTTGAGGACGTGATCACTGAAGATGCTCCTGAATCTAGATGGCTCACAATTGGCAAGGTACATACTTCTTGGGAGTATGGAGCCTTTTGGTTTTACAAGAAAATGAGAAACACATGGGATCTTACTCAAACCGCCAAGTTTAGATCTTTAGGCAATAATCTCTATACCATGCAATTCTCCTGTCTCGGAGATTGGGATAAGGTAATGGAGGGGGGGCTTGGGCCTTTTGAGGATAACTAGTCCTGCTAACTCATTATGATGGTTTTACCAAGCCATGTCCTCATGAACAATAATTACTACTCACACAATATCAACATGTTCAAGATCATAGGTGTAATAATAATAATTAAGGATCTGAACATAATGTCTTCTACCAAGTAACCCAACAAGCATCAACTACACAATATAATCAACACTACTAGCAACCCATAAGTACCAATCTGAGGTTTTGAGACAAAGATTGAATACACATGACGAACTATTGTTGGAGATGAGATGGTGCTCGTGAAGATGTTGATGAAGATTGGTCCTCCCACGAAGGAGGAAGCATTGGTGATGACGATGGCTTCGATTCCCCCCCCCGGAGAGGAACTCCCCTGGCAGAATCCCTCGTTTTTGCCTCGAGACCGTGGTGCTTCGTCTCGAAAGATAACTTATGATTTCTTCTAGGGTAAAACACACCATATAGGAGAAGATGGTGGCAAGAAGGCCAGCTGGGACCCCACAAGCTATCAGGGTGCGGTGAGGGTGGGCGCTGTGTTAGCTTGTGCCCCCGGCTGGTGGCCCCTCTCCGGTACATTTTTGGCCCAGAAATTTTTAAATATTCTAGAAAAATTCTCCGTAAAATTTCAGGTCATATGGAGCAAGTTGATTTTTCTCCCTTTTTCTCGGTTTCCCGGTCTAGAATTCCAGTTTCCAGATATTTCACTCTTAGTGATGTACCTTCATGTTTAGGGAGAAAAGATATAAGAATTTTATGGTAATAATGGATAATGGACACGAGCAACACAAATATCAATAATAATTATGTTGGAAATATGCCCTAGAGGCAATAATAAAATGGTTATTATCGTATTTCCTTGTTCATGATAGTCGTCTATTGTTCATGCTATAATTGTATTAACAGGAAACCGTAATACGTGTGTGAATAAATAGATCACAATGTGTCCCTAGCAAGCCTCTAGTTGGCTAGCTCGTTGATCAATAGATGATCATGGTTTCCTGATCATGGACATTGGATGTCATTGATAACGGCATCACATCATTAGGAGAATGATGTGATGGACACGACCCAATCCTAAGCATAGCACTAGATCGTGTTGTTCGTATGCTAAAGCTTTTCTAATGTAAGTATCTTTTCCTTCGACCATGAGATTGTGCAACTCCCTGATACCGTAGGAGTGCTTTGGGTGTATCGAACGTCACAACGTAACTGGGTGACTATAAAGATGCACTACGGGTTTCTCCGAAAGTGTTTGTTGGGTTGGCACAAATCGAGATCGGGATTTGTCACTCCGTGTGACGGGGAGGTATCTCTGGGCCCACTCGGTAGAACATCATCATAATGAGCTCAATGTGACTAAGGAGTTAGTAATTGGATGATGTGCCGCAGAACGAGTAAAAAGACTTACTGGTAACGAGATTGAACAAGGTATAGGGTACCGACGATCGAATCTCGGCCAAGTTCTATACCGATAGACAAAGGGAATTGTATACGGGATTGATTGAATCCTTGACATCGTGGTTCATCCGATGAGATCATCGTGGAACATGTGGGAGCCACCCTGGGTATCCAGACCACGCTGATGGTTATTGGCCGGAGAGGTGTCTCGGTCATGTCTGCATGCCTCCCGAACCCGTAGGGTCTACACACTTAAGGTTCGATGAAGCTAGGGTTATAGGAAATTGTTATACGAGGTTACCGAAGGTTGTTCGGAGTCTCAGATGAGATCCCGGACATCACGAGGAGCTCCGGAATGGTCCAGAGGTAAAGATTGATATATAGGATGGATGGGTTTGGACGCCGGAAATGTTTCGGGCACCACCGACAACGTGTCGGGACCATCATAAGGGTTCCGGAGGCCCACCGGGAGGGGACACCAGCCCCGGGAGGGTACATGGGCCAAGTGTGAGAGGGAACCAACCCCTGGGTGAGCTGGTGTGCCCCCACACCCAGCCCAAGGCGCCCAAGAGAGGGAAGGGGGGAAACCCTAAGTCAGGTGGGCCTTAGGCCCACCAGGGGGTGCGTGATACGTCCATTTTGCATCATGCTTTCATGTTGATATTTATTGCTTTTTGGGCTGTTATATTGCTTGTGGTACCATATTTATGCCTTTTCTCTCTTATTTTGCAAGGTTTATTTGAAGAGGGAGAATTCAGGCAGCTGGAATTCTGGATTGGAAAAGGAGCAAATCTTAGTCCACTATTCCGCACATCTCCAAATGCCCTGAAAGTTACATGGATTTTTTTGGGATTATATAAAAATTACTGGGCGAAAGAAGTACCGGAGGGGGCTGCCAGGGCGCCACAAGCCGCGACACCGCCACCCCCCTCGTGGCGGAGTGGGGGCTTGTGGGCTCCCTGACGGCCCACTGGCCCCCCTCTTTTGCTATATGAAGGGTTTTGGTCGGGAAAAAATTAGAAGGGAGCTTTTTCGTGGTTTCGCCGCCGCCACGAGGCGGAACTTGAGCAGATCCAATCTAGAGCTCCGGCAGGACGATCCTGCCGGGGAAACTTCCCTCCCGAAGGGGGAAATCGTCGCCATCGTCATCACCAACACTCCTCTCGTCGGAGGGGAGGCATCTTCATCAACATCTTCATCAGCACCATCTCCTCTCCAATCCCTAGTTCATCTCTTGTAACCAATCTTCGTCTCGCAACTCCGATTGGTACTTGTAAGGTTGCTAGTAGTGTTGATTACTCTTTGTAGTTGATGCTTGTTGGATTACTTGGTGGAAGAGTTTATGTTCAGATCCTTGATGCTATTCATTACACCTCTGATCATGATTATGATTATGTTTTGTGAGTAGTTACTTTTGTTCCTGAGGACATGGGATAAGTCATGTTAATAATAGTCATGTGAATTCAATATTCGTTCGGTATTTTGATATGCTGTATGTTGTCTTTTCCTCTAGTGCTGTTATGTGAACGTCGACTACATAACACTTCACCATATTTGGGCCTAGAGGAAGGCATTGGGGAGTAGTAAGTAGATTATGGGTTGCTGGAGTGATAGAAGCTTAAACCCAAGTCTACGCATTGCTTCGTGAGGGGCTGATTTGAATCCACTAGTTTAATGCTATGGTTAGACTTTGTCTTAATTCTTCTTTTGTAGTTGCGGATGCTTGCGATAGAGGTTAATCATAAGTCGGATGCTTGTCCAAGTAAGGGCAGTACCCAAGCGCCGGTCCACCCACATATCAAACTATCAATGTAACGAACGTGAATCATATGAACATGATGAAACTAGCATGGCAGAAATTCCCATGTGTCCTCGGGAGCGTTTTTCCTCCTATTAGACTTTGTTCAGGCTTGTCCCTTGCTACAAAAGGGATTGAGCCAGTTGCTGCACCATTCCTGCTACTTGTTACTTGTTACTTTTTGCTTGCTACGTTTCACCTCGCTACACCATCACTTGTTACCGCTACTTTCAGTGCTTGCAGTTATTACCTTGCTGAAATCCATTTATCAGAGCCTTCTGCTCCTCGTTGGGTTAGACACTCTTACTTATTGAAAGGACTACGATTTATCACCTATACTTGTGGGTCATCAAGACTCTTTTGTGACGCCGTTGCCGGCGAGTGAAGCACCTTTGGTAAATGGAAATTGGTAAGGAAACATTTTTATACTGTGCTGAAATTTATTGTCACTTGTCACTATGGAAACTGTTCCTTTGAGGAGTTTGTTCGGGGTATTGATACGTCTCAAACATATATATAATTTTTTATGGTTTCACGCTGTTATCTTGTCTTCTTTGGTTGTTTTATGTACCTTTTATGTCTTTTTTGGGACTAACTTATTAATTCAGTGCCAAGTGCGAGCTCCTGTTTTTTCCGTGTTTTTGGCTCTTTTCAGATCCGATTTTGGATCGGAGTCCAAACGAAAGAAAAACTCCGAAATGATTTTTTCCCGAACGGAAGAAGACCAGGGGCTTTTGGGCCAAGCCAGGTGGGCTCCACGGAGCCCACAAGCCCCCACTCCGCCACCAGGGGGAGGCGGCGGTGGGCAGGCTTGTGGCCTCCCTGGCCGCCCCCTGACCTAGGTCTTTGGCCTATAAATTCCCAAATATTCCGCAAAAAATCAGGGGAGCCTCGAAAATACTTTTCCACCGCCGCAAGCTTCCGTTTCCGCGAGATCTCATCTGGAGACCCTTCCCGACGCCCTGTCGGAGGGGACTTTAGAGTTGGAGGGCTTCTTCATCATCATCATCGCCCCTCCAATGACTCGTGAGTAGTTCACTTCAGACCTACGGGTCCGTAGTTAGTAACTAGATGGCTTCTTCTCTCTCTTGGATCTTCAATACAAAGTTCTCCATGATCTTCATGGAGATCTATCCGATGTAATCTTCTTTGGCGGTGTGTTTGTCGAGATCCGATGAATTGTGGATTTGTGATCAGATTATCTATGATATATATTTGAGTCTTTGCTGATTTCTTATATGCATGATTTGATATCCTTGTAAATCTCTCCGAGTCTTGGGTTTTGTTTGGCCAACTAGATCTATGATTCTTGCAATGGGAGAAGTGCTTGGTTTTGAGTTCTACCATGTGGTGACTGATACGTCTCCAACGTATCTACTTTTGCAAACTCTTTTGCCCTTGTTTTGGACTATAATTTGCATGATTTGAATGGAACTAACCTGGACTGACACTGTTTTCAGCAGAATTGCCCTGGTATTATTTTTGTGCAGAAATCAAAGTTCTCCAAACGTCCTGAAAATTTACTGGGAGCCGTTTTGGAAAATATCAAAAATATCTGCGCCAAGTTCCACCTGAGGGGGTGGGCCAGTGGGCCACAAGCTCCTGCTCCGCCACCACCCCCTGGTGGCGGTGGGTAGGCTTGTGGGGCCCACAGGCACCTGCCGCCCCCAACTCCAGCTCTATAAGTTGCCTTTCGTCCCAGAAAAAATAAAAAGAGAAGTTTTCGTCGCGTTTTCGATACGGAGGCGCCGCCACCACCTGTTCTTCATCTGGAGGGCAGATCTGGAGTCCGTCTTGGGCTCCGAAGAGGGGAAATCGTCGCCATCGTCATCATTAACCTTCTTCCCTCTCCAATTCCATGAAGCTCTTCGTTGTTCGTGAGTAATCTATTCGTAGGCTCGCTGGGCGGTGATGAGTAGGATGAGATCTATCATGTAATCGAGTTAGTTTTGATGGGGATTGATCCCTAGTATCCACTATGTTTTGAGATTTGATGTTGCTACTACTTTGCCTTGCTTAATGCTTGTCACTAGGGCCCGAGTGCCATGATTTCAGATCTGAAATTATTATGTTGTCACCAATATATGTGTGTTTTAGATCCGATCTTGCAAGTTGTAGTTACCTACTATGTGTTATGATCCGGCAACCCCGTTGTGACAATAACCGGAACCACTCCCGGTGATGACCATAGTTTGAGGAGTTCATGTGTTCACCAACGTCTAATGCGTTGGTCCGGTTCTTTATTAAAAGGAGAACCTTAATATCCCGTAGTTTCCTTTTGGACCCCGCTGCCACGGTAGGGATGGACAATAGATGTCATGCAAGTTCTTTTCCCTAAGCACGTATGACGACACACGGAATGCATGCCTACATCACATTGGCGAACGGGAGCTAGCCACATATCTCTCCGTGTTATAGCTGTTGCATGATGAATATCATCCAAACAAATCACCGTCCCATTGCCTACGAGTTGGTCCTACTGCTGTTACTTGTCTTGCTCTGCTGCTACTACTACTGTTGCTACTGCTGTTACTTGTTTTTCTCTGTTGCTGCTGCTACTACTGTTGCTACTGTTGTTACTTGTCTTGCTCTGCTACTACTGTTGGTACTACTGTCGATTGCTACTGTTGCTACTTGCTACTGCTGTCACTACTACTGTTCCTTGCCGTTGCTATTGCTTGTTACACTGTCGTTACTCGTTACTTTGCTGTTACTACTGTGCTTGCAGATACTAATCTTTCAGGTGTGGTTGAATCTGACAATTTCAGCTGCTAATACTTGAGAGTATACTCTCACCTCCCGTCGTGCAAACCAACAAATTGGGTCGAATACTCTACCCTCGAAAACTGCTGCGAACCCACCCGCTGGTGGGCCATCAACAACATTCTTCTAGTCTCGTTACTGGGGAGTGCTTTCAGCATTCTTCTGGTGCCGTTGCAGGAGAAGGTTTGTTGTCATAAGCATTCGTCTAGCTAACGCAGAGATTGCAGGATCAGCATTTTTCTGGCGCCGTTGCCGGGGAGGTATTGCTATATTCTTTGAGTCACTTGGGATTTATATCTGCTGATCACTATGAAGAATCTGAAGGATCCGAAGACCAAAGTATTGCCCTCAACTACGAGGGGAGGTAAGGAATTGCCATGTAGCTCTGCACTTGATTCACCTTCACTTATGAGTAAGTTTGCGACATCACCTCCTGCTAGAAATCTTGATATGTCGCCTGTGCTTGATGATGCTTGTGATACTACTGCTAGATATGCTATTCTTGATACTATGCCTGATGATGCTATGCTTGATACTATGCCTGATACTGCTAGAGATGCTATGCTTGATACTATGCGTGATGATACTATGCTTGATACTATGCCTGATACTGCTAGAGATGCTATGCTTGATACTGCTTTGCCAGATGATGCTAGAGATGCTATTTTGCCTGATGATGCTATGCTTGATACTGCTAGAGATACTCCTTTGCCTGATGTTCCACTAGGAGTGTTCCTTGATGCTCATATTGCTAGAGTTACTGCCAATGCTCGTGATGCTTCTGAAATTACCGATACTATTGAGATAGAACCTGTTTTTGCTCCTACTAGATCTAGCTCTCCTAGATATGAATTGCCTGATATACCTGAAGGTTACGTTATGGAGGGAGAGATAGCTGAGGGTTTTCTTGTGTGTAAGGATGCCTATGACGCTGAGAAATTACTTCTCAAGTGGAAGGAAAAATCTCGGGAAGCTAGGATGAAAAATGACCCGAAGTTTGCCACTTCGCCTATCTTTGTCACCGATAAGGATTATGAATTCTCTGTCGACCCTGAGATAATCTCTCTAGTCGAATCTGATCCTTTTCACGGTTATGAGTCTGAGACGGTCATAGCCCATCTTGCCAAACTATCCGAAATAGCCAACCTCTTCACTAATGAGGAGAAGATCCGCCACTACTATATCCTTAAGCTGTTTCCTTTCTCTCTAAAGGATGACGCTAAAGTCTGGTTCACCTCTCTTGCTCCTGGATGTGTGCCTAGTCCCCAGGAGATGGTCTATTACTTCTGTGAGAAATATTTCCCTGCCCATAAGAAGCAAGCTGCCTTGCAGGAAATATACAACTTTGCTCAACTCCATGAAGAGAGTCTTCCACAAGCTCTGGGAGGCTCATCCAGCTACAGAATGCTTTGCCTGATCACCCTCTTAAGAAGAATGAGATACTTGATATCCTCTATAACGGACTTACCGATGCCTCTAGAGACCACCTACATAGTTGTGTCGGTTATGTTTTTAGGGAACGAACTGTAGAACAAGTTAAGACCCTACTAAATAACCTCTTGATCAACGATAATGCTTGGACTATTCCCGAACCACCTCCCAAGCCAACTCCTAAGAAAAGAGGTATTCTATTCCTCAGTCCCGAAGATATGCAAGAAGCCAAGAAATCTATGCAAGAGAAAGGCATTAGATCTGAAGATGTCAAAAATCTACCACCTATCAAAGAGATCCACGGTCTCGATAACCCGATACAGGTAGTGGAAGTGAATTCTCTGCGTAGGTTTGACGAGAGTGATATTCCTTTTGATAAACCTGCTAGCCTATGCTTTGATGAATTTGACAACTTTGTTGCCAAACAACAGAGTTTCAATGATTATGTTAGCAGACATTTGGAACAAAGTACTCGTATGCTTAGCCATTTAAGTGCTTGTGTAGACAGAAATGTCAATGCTTTGAAGCTTCTGAGTAAACATGCCTCTATGATTACTACTCAGGTAGAACAAGTACTTAAAGCTCAGAATGACTTGCTCAATAAACTAAATGACAACTCTGTGAGAGTCATTACTAGAGGAGGCAAGATGACTCAGGAACCTTTGTATCCTGAAGGTCATCCTAAGAGAATTGATCAAGATTCTCAAGGAATGAATGCTGATACACCTAGTTATCCTAAGGAGAAGAAGAAGGATGATAGAAACCTGCACGCAGTTCACCAAATACTGTCACACCTGAAGAACCTAATGATATTTCCGCGTCTGATGCAGAAACACAATCAGGTGATGAACATGAACCTGGTGACAATGTGGACAACGATGTTCATAATAATGCTCAACCTAGCCATGATGAGGATGTGGAGGTTGAACCTACGGTTAATCCTGATAATCCACAACCTAAGAGATACGACAAGAATGACTTCACTACTAGGAAGCATGGTAAAGAAAGAGAGCCATGGGTTCAGAGACCTATGCCCTTTCCTCCTAAGCCATCCAAGAAAAAAGATGATGAGGATTTTGAGCGCTTCGTTGAGATGATAAGACTCGTCTTTCTACAGATGCGGTTAACTGATATGCTCAAGATATCTCCGTATGCCAAGTACATGAAAGATATCGTGACTAATAAACGGAAGATACCAGATCTTGAGATCTCCACCATGCTTGCCAATTACACTTTCAAAGGTGGAACTCCTAAGAAACTTGGTGATCCCAGAGTGCCCACTATACCTTGCTCCATTAAAGGAAACTACGTAAGAACTGCCTTATGTGACCTTGGAGCCGGTGTTAGTGTTATGACGCTCTCTCTTTATCGTAGACTTGAGTTGGATAAGTTGACACCCACTGAAATTTCTCTGCAAATGGCCGACAAATCAACTGCTTTCCCTATCGGCGTTTGCGAGGATGTGCCTGTTGTGGTTGCTAACACCACTATCTTAACAGACTTTGTTATCTTGGATATTCCCGAAGACGATGCCATGGCTATCATCCTCGGAAGACCCTTTTTAAACACTGCAGGGGCTGTTATAGATTGCAACAAAGGCAACGTCACTTTCCATGTCAACGGTAATGAGCATACAGTGCACTTTTCGAAGAAACGATATCCAGTACATTGCATCAATGCTATCGAAAAGACTTCATCGATTCTCATTGGGAGCTTTGAATGCCCTATTCCTCATGTCAAGATGAAGTATGATTTGCTTGTTGGGGAGATACATATCCGCATTGAGGTGACTTAGTGGCTATTCGAAAATTCTCCGTTCTCTTTTGCGATTCGAGAAGGTTTTGTCATAAGGACTTGATCAATCCTATTGACGGATTTCTTTCGATGACCATGAAACGGATGAATCAAAGAGTCACATACCTCTGTTTTGAGCTTTATTTTTCTGTTGCTTAGAAGAAAAATGATAGAATTAGTTTAGTTTTTCCTGTTTTTTGTTTTAGCGTCCCGGAGAAAAATACCTCGAAAATAAAAGTTCTCCGATGGTCCTGAAAATTTAGTATGATTTTTTCTGGAATTTTTGAAAATTTCTGGGCCTGAGAGCTGGCTTGGGGGCCAGACCAGTGGGCCACAAGCCCCCCACCGCCACCTACCCCCCTGTTGGCGGGGTGCAAGCTTGTGGGGCCCACAGGCACCCCCTCCACTTATTCCAGTTCCCAGCCTCTTCTTCCACCTCCAGAAAAAATCGTTTCGCAGCTCAAACCCGTGTTCTTGCGCATTTGGCTGTGATTTTCGATCTCCTTGCTGAAAGCACCATTCTCCGAACCGTTTTGGGGAAATTACTCCTTGGTAAGTGACTCCTCCATTGGTCCAATTAGTTTTTGCTCTAGTGCTTTATCCCTCGCCTATTCTTGCTACCTTGGTGACCGTGTTCTTGAGCTAGAAATGTTGATTTTAGCTGGTCCCAAGTAGTTTTAGCGCGTGATACGGTCTCTAGGCACTATTAGGAGTAGTTGCTACAAGGTGTGGTTGGGCTTTATTCACTTTTCTCTTGAACTTCAAAAATTTCAGCATAAGGAAATTATGTTCAGGAGGAAGTTTCATGGTGGTTCCTCAAGTAAGAAGGGTCCTCGTCTCTCCTTTCAGGAGCCCGAACCTTTTCAACTAAGGGACGGACCGGTACAACCATGTGAATGGCCTTCCGATAAGTTCATGATCGAAGCAGGTTTCAAGGATGAGTTTGATGCACTTGTACGCAATGCCGGGTTAGAAGAATTCCTCTCAGATAAATGTTTACAATATGCTATGCTCACTGCCTCTTTCTTGCGTAGATTTAAATTCTCAGTTGGCCGTGGCTCATCCATACTGTTTGATTTGTACGATAAATCCTATACCGTGGATTTGGAGGACTTCAATTGGATTTGCAAGATACCTGATCGGGGTAGTGTTAATGATCCTCCTAAGTCTTCAGTCAGAGACTTTGTCTCGAGTATAACTGTTGGAGAAACCAGAGATATCACGCAAGCCACCATAGGAAGCATCCATTTCCCTGCCTTGCACTACCTTGCCCTCTTCATAGGTAGGTGCATTAACGGAAAGGGTGCACATTGTCACCTATGCGCTTCAGACCTTTGTATCCTTAAGAGCGCAGTAACAGGTGACAGGAGCTTCAATATGGGAGCTATAATAGCAAGGAGGCTGAATAAAAATGCCAGTGAGGGGGGTTTCTTTGGTGGAGTTTATGCTACACGCTTAGCAAATTTTCTTGGGGTATCCATCCGTCCAGAAGACCCTCCTCTCCGTACAGCCTACCTTGATCGTGTCGCTCTAACACACTGCCAGTTCCTTGAGAGAGATCATGGATCCCTTCTATACCACTTGATATTTAACCGGCAGCGTGTTTTCCATATTACCCTTCCTGCTCCTGCTTTCTTTGACTTTCAGGTAAAACAAAGATACTACATAACCATAAGGGAGGCAGAGGAGTATGAGAGGGAGGCGACTGCTGCTCGACTTCGTGAGGCAGCTATTCAGCAGTGGCTGCAGCACTCCCGTATAACACCCATTATGACTTTGGGTTTCGCCAGGATCATCCTTGGGAGTAGACCAAGCTAGGCCAAAAGCCTAAGCTTGGGGGAGTACGTGTTCTCACCGACTTTACATTCATGCTTATGCTTTCACT
This sequence comes from Hordeum vulgare subsp. vulgare, assembly GCF_904849725.1. Classification (NCBI taxonomy): domain Eukaryota; kingdom Viridiplantae; phylum Streptophyta; class Magnoliopsida; order Poales; family Poaceae; genus Hordeum; species Hordeum vulgare. The sequence continues at coordinate 575,694,205 of NC_058521.1, forward strand.
TTGTTAGCCGGTGTTTACACTTTGCCACTGTATTATCCATGCTAGTTTCTTTTTGTTTTCTTGTTTTGTGTCCTTTTGAGAAAACCCAAAAAGATTTTCTTTCTTCTTTTGCTTGTTGGGAGTTTTCCCGTGTAAATAGTTTTCTTTTTCTTTGTGTCGAGGTAGAAGATATTGGTTACAATGCTTATTGGTTCTTGCATGGTTACCTGTTTAGCTTTCAAAGAGCCATATTATTTTGTCTTCTCCATTGTGTTTGCCTGCAGATTCAGCTTAGTCCAATGCACTTCTTGTCGTTTTCATCGTTCGATCGTGCAAATGAAAGGCAACAATGATGATATATGATGAACTGAGTGAGACTGAAAACCTGGTATGAACTCTATCTATTTTGTTTTTGTAAATATGACTAGCTTGTCGACCCAGATTTAGCTTTGTTATGAGAGAACCATGTTTGCAATGACAACTTAGAGATCATAGTTTCTGATGCCATGCTTATTTAGCTGAGAGCTTATAATGGTTTGTCTCGAATGCCAACATAGATTTTGAGATGACTATGATGTAGTATGATAGGATGGTATTTTCCGTTGAATGTTTCAAGTGGCCTGACTTGGCGCATGTTCATGCATGTGGTTGAAACAAAATCAACACAGCCTCTATGATGTTCGTGTTCATGGTGATTTATATCCTGTTCATGCTTGCATTCAATGTTAGTCAAACTCATTGCATCTTGATGACTGTTGTCGCTCTCTAGTTGGTCGCTTCCCAGTCTTTTGCTAGCCTTCACTTGTACTAAGCAGGAATACTGTTCGTGCATCCACCTCCATAAACCCAAAAGTTTTTCCATGAGAGTCCACAATACCTACCTATTTGCGGTATCTACCTCTCGTTCCAAGTAAATTTGCATGTGCCATTCTCTAAACCTTCAAGAAATAATCTGTTTTGCATGCCCGAACCGCTCATGTGGTGACAGAGGGCTATTTGTATCTTCCATGCTAGGAGTGTTATCCTCGACATGTGTTTATTCACAGTCATTCACGAGAAAGGGGCTGGTATTTGGGATGCCCAGTTCCACGCTTAAATCGAAAACATAACTGTAAAACAAGACTCCCCCCGGATTGATGTTAGTATGGACGGTACCCGAGGATTCGGCTAGCCGTGGAGTGTGATTGATTGGTGGTGGGGGAGTTAAAACTTTACTTTTCTGTTTGGGAACCGCCTATAGCATGAGTAGCATGGAAGATATTGAGAACTCTTGGTCATTGCGTTGACAATGAAAGCAGGCCACCCAAAATTATTATCTCTGTTTTCAAAGCTTGAGCTCTGACACCTCTGCAAATCAATGCTTCCCTCTGCGAAGGGCCTGTCTATTTATTTTCCTGTCGAGTCATCCTCCTCTTATATAAGCACCAATTAGAGAGCACCTCTGTCATTTTTATGCTTTTGCTTTTGATTGATATTGAGTATGACTATGACTGGATCTTTGCTGCTATGAATTACAATGTTTAGTCAGCCCTTGATCTTTGAAAGTGCTCTGCATTTATGTTTTGCGGTCTCAGAAAGAGCTAGCGAGATACCACCTATTCATATTGCTTCATGCTTGTTTTGATTGAAGTGTTGGTATTTGAAACTCATTATTATTTGCTCGTTAGGTGATTAGGCCATTGATATTAGTTTACCGTGAGACCCTTGTGTCATTTGCTTATGTGGTTAACTTGTGATCTTTCTGAAATTATGGTTATGAGTTAGACATAGTTGCAACAACAAGATCAAACGGAGTTTGTCAAAAAAAATTCTTTCTCTCTCAGTTTGTCAACTGAGTTGCTTGAGGACAAGCAAGGTTTTAAGCTTGGGGGAGTTGATACTTCTCCAACGTATCTACTTTTCTAAACTCTTTTGCCCTTGTTTTGGACTATAATTTGCATGATTTTAATGGAACTAACCTGGACTGACGCTGTTTTCAGCAGAATTGGCTTGGTGTTATTTTTGTGTAGAAATCAAAGTTCACCAAACGTCCTGAAAATTTACGGGGAGCAGTTTTGGAAAATATCAAAAATATGTGTGCCAAGTTCCACCTCAGGGGGGTGGGCCAGTGGGCCACAAGCCCCTGCTCCACCACCACCCCCTGGTAGCGGTGGGCCGGCTTGTGGGGCCCACAGGCACCTGCCGCCCCCAACTCCAGCTCTATAAGTTGCCTTTTGTCCCAGAAAAAATAAAAAGAGAAGTTTTCGTCGCGTTTTCGATACGGAGGCGCAGCCACCACCTGTTCTTCATCTGGAGGGAAGATCTGGAGTCCGTCTTGGGCTCCGGAGAGGGTAAATCATCGCCATCGTCATCATCAACCTTCTTCCCTCTCCAATTCCATGAAGCTCTTCGTCGTTCGTGAGTAATCTATTCGTAGGATCGATGGGCGGTGATGAGTAGGATGAGATCTATCATGTAATCGAGTTAGTTTTGATGGGGATTGATCCCTAGTATCCACTATGTTCTGAGATTTGATGTTGCTACTACTTTGCCTTGCTTAATGCTTGTCACTAGGGCCCGAGTGCCATGATTTCAGATCTGAAATTATTATGTTGTCACCAATATATGTGTGTTTTAGATCCGATCTTGCAAGTTGTAGTTAGCTACTATGTGTTATGATCCGGCAACCCCGGAGTGACAATAACCGGAACCACTCCCGGTAATGACCATAGTTTGAGGAGTTCATGTGTTCACCAAGTGCTAATGCGTTGGTCCGATTCTTTATTACAAGGAGAACCTTAATATCCCGTAGTTTCCTTTTGGACCCCACTGCCTCAGGAGGGATGGACAATGGATGTCATGCAAGTTCTTTTCCCTAAGCACGTATGACGACACATGGAATGCATGCCTACGTCACATTGACGAACGGGAGCTAGTGATGTCCGTTATGCTACTTCACAAAAGACCTTCCGGTGGCGCCAGAAATGGGCACGTTAACGGCACCAGGAATCCTTCTGCGTTGGTATTCCCTCGAAGCGGAGAGGATGATGTAGCACAGCGGAGGTAAGTATTTCCCTCAGTTTGAGAACCAAGGTATCAGTACGGCATAGGAGTATCTCAAGATCCAGCACAAACACAAAAACTTGCACCCAACGCTATGAAGGGGTTGTCAATCCCTTATAGATTGTTTGCCAAGTGAGAACTGAAAGCAACAAAGTAACAAAGCAAAGTAAAAGCGGAGTTGTAAACGATGGATGTGAATAGACTCGGGGGTCGTAGTGTTTACTAGTGGCTTCTCTCATGGAAGCAAGTAGACGGTGGGTGAACAAATTACTGTCGAGCAATTGATAGAACTATGCAAAGTCGTGACGATATCTATGCAATGATTATTTCTATAGGCATCACGTCCGAAACAAGTAGATTGATACTTTATGCATCTACTACTATTACTCCACACGTCGACCGCTATCCAGCATGCATCTAGTGTATTAAGTCCACAAGAACAGAGTAACGCCTTAAGCAAGATGACATGATGTAGAGGGATAATCTCAAACCAATGATAAAAACCCCATCTTTTTACCCTTGATGGCAACTGCTTGATGTGTGCCTTGCTGCCCCTACTGTCACTGGGAAAGGTCACCACATGGCAGAACCCAAAACAAAGGACTTCTCCCATTGCCAGAATCATAGATCTAGTTGGCCAAACAAAATCCAAGACTCGGAGAGACTTACAAGGATATCAAATCATGCATATAAGAAATCAGCAAAGACTCAAATATATATCATAGATAATCTGATCACAAGTCCACAATTTATCGGATCTCGACAAACACACCGCCAAAGAAGATTACATCGGATAGATCTCCATGAAGATCATGGAGAACTTTGTATTGAAGATCCAAGAAAGAGAAGAAGCCATCTAGCTACTAACTATGGACCCGTAGGTCTGAAGTGAACTACTCACGAGTCATTGGAGGGGCGATGATGATGATGAAGAAGCCCTCCAACTCCAAAGTCCTCTCCCGCAGGGCGCCGGGAAGGGTCTCCAGATGAGATCTCGCGGAAATGGAAGCTTGCGACGGCGGAAAAGTATTTTCGAGGCTCCCCTCATTTTTTGCGGAATATTTGGGAATTTATAGGCCAAAGACCTAGGTCAGGGGGCGGCGAGGGAGGCCACAAGCCTGCCCACCGCCGCCTCCCCCTGGTGGCAGAGTGGGGGCTTGTGGGCTCCCTGGAGCCCACCTGGCTTGGCCCAAAAGCCCCTTGGACTTCTTCCATTCGGGAAAAAATCATTTCAGGGTTTTTCTTCCGTTTGGAATCCGTTCCAAAATCAGATCTGAAAAGAGTCGAAGACACGGAAAAAACAGGATTTGGCACTTGGCACTGAATTAATAAGTTACTCCCAAAAAGATATAAAAAGGTACATAAAACATACAAAGAAGGCAAGATAACAGCGTGAAAACATCAAAAATTGTAGATACGTTTGAGACTTATCAAGCATCCCCAAGCTTAACTCCTGCTCGTCCTCGAGTAGGGAAGTGATAAGAATGAATTTTTGATGCTTTTATGCTACCTAGCATAGGTGTCCTTTGATGCTTTCATCCATATGTGGTTTTGGTACTTGATGACAATTCCTATGGACTAATGGTTGCCTTAAGTTACATTTATAGGATTTGTCCATAGGCACTTCTTGAAGTCCATCTGTTGGGTTCAAGGAGTTTATATGATGACCAAGATGGTATTCAAGGTATTATCCAAAGAATGGTCATAGAGACACATGGTTGATCAAGATCTCAGACAAAGAGTAAATCAACATGATCAACACAAAGCGTACAAGATGTACCGAGAGGGATCAAGTGATCCCATGGTATGGATTTGTCCATAGGCACTTCTTGAAGTCCATCTGTTGGGTTGAAGGAGTTTATATGATGACCAAGATGGTATTCAAGGTATTATCCAAAGAATGGTCATAGAGACACATGGTTGATCAAGATCTCAGACAAAGAGTAAATCAAGATGATCAACACACAAAGCGTACAAGATGTACCGAGAGGGATCAGGTGATCCCATGGTATGGTAAGCATTGTCCATTACGTGTTTGTGTACTAACCCATGGTCTTCGTGAGAGTTCTATGTGGGGGTTAGGTGTGTTTACATGGGCTTGCGTCAAAGGGAAGATCTCATACAACCCATGGAGTATGACGTCAAGTTGTGATCATCATCAATGGTTGATCAAGATCTCAGACAAAGAGTAAATCAAGATGATCAACACACAAAGCGTACAAGATGTACCGAGAGGGATCAAGTGATCCCATGGTATGGTAAGCATTGTCCATTACGTGTTTGTGTACTAACCCATGGTCTTCGTGAGAGTTCTATGTGGGGGTTAGGTGTGTTTCCATGGGCTTGCGTCAAAGGGAAGATCTCATACAACCCATGGAGTATGACGTCAAGTTGTGATCGTCATCAAGATTGCGGTGTGCAAGTTCAAGTGGGCACGAAGATAGCATGCTTGAAGCTTGCCGTCCATTATGGTGGCAATGGACTTGTGAAGATATGCTGAAGAGTGGCTCACCCATAGTGAGTATGGGGGAGCAATCAACTAGTCTTCATCAAGCCAACACAATCAAGAAAGGTGGTCCATCTTGAGGAAGCCAAGATCATCATCATCTAGCTCAAGAGGACAAGGTGCAAGGTATAGGTTTGCCCTTGATATGTTTTCTGGTTAGGATAGATTGCTGTTCTATCAAGGGGGGCTCTCAAGTGAGTAGCTTGATCGTATCGTTCGTTGAGATCTCAAACCATTTGCATACTTGCATCATACTTCTTGGTTCTTATTTGGTGTTTCTCTTTGTCAGTTTTAGAGCTTATGGTCATCTTCATGACAAGCTCGAGTTCATCGAAAACGGAGTCCATATGCAACTACTATGATGTTTTCGATGTTGGAGTTTTTGCCGGTTCTTCATTCTTAGAGGACTCACATCTTTATATCATTGGCATTTTCATAACCGCATGGTCTTAAGATTTCCTGTCGTCCTGAATCCAACAAGCTTGGGTTTGCTCGATTCGGAGCTCGTATGCGAAAGTTATGGTTGTTTCAGTGGCGAGCGGTAGTACCGCTGGACCTAGCGGTAGTACCGCTAGAGTTGGCGGTAGTACCGCTGGCCCAAGCGGTAGTACCGCTGGCTGGCGGTAGTACCGCCCCTGGTCAGCGGTAGTACCGCTCCAGGAGCTTAGTACCGCCTGCCTAGCGGTTGTTCGTGGACGGACCTTTTTGCGAAGACTTTCTTGGCGGTGGTAGTGCCGTTGCACTACCAGGGGCCAGCGGTAGTACCGCTGGAGTGCCAGCAGTAGTACCGCTGGAGTGCCAGCGGTAGTACCGCTGGAGTGCCAGCGGTAGTACCGTTGCAGCCAGCGGTAGTACCGCTGGAGCTCGGGCAGAAAGTGGGGGTAACGGTCTGATTCCTTCCCCCACTATATAAAGGGGGTCTTCTTCCCCCTTGGTCTTATCCATCTGTTGAGCTCTTGTTTTACCTCCATTGTTGACATTCTTAGAGCTTGATTACTCTCTATCCCTCCAATGATTCTTGCTTGTTCTTGAGGGAAAAGAGAGAGGAGATCTAGATCCACATCTCCACCAATCACTTTCTCCTCTATGTGAGGGGAACCCCTTGGATCTTGATCTTGGAGTTCTTTCTGAGCTCCTTGTTCTTCCTCTCATATTTCTCCATAGCTTTTGTTGTTGTGGAGGGATTTGAGTGTGAGGGACTTCACCACTTCGTGTGTTCTTGCCATTGCATTAGTTGCATCGGTTTGAGTTCTCCACGGTGATACGTGGAAGTGAGAAGTTGAGAAGCTTACTACCTTTGGTACTTAGTACCCTTGATATTGTTCTTCGTGGATGCTTTGGCGTCCTAGAAGCTTGGTGGTGTCTCGGAGCTCAATCATTGTGGTGTGAAGCTCCGGGAAGCGTCGGGGTCTCCAATTAGGTTGTGGAGATTGCCCCGAGCAATTTGTACGGGCACCGGTAACCTCCCCCAAGGGTTGCCACGTGTACGGGTTCGGCGACCGCCCCCAAGGGTTGCCATTTGTACGGGTTCGGTGGCCGCCCTCAAGGGTCCCTTAGTGGAATCACGACATCTTGCATTGTGCGAGGGCGTGAGGAGATTACGGTGGCCTTAGTGGCATCTTGGGGAGCATTGTGCCTCCACACCGCTCTAACGGAGATTAGCATCCGCAAGGGTGTGAACTTCGGGATACATCATCGTCTCCCCGTGCCTCGGTTATCTCTTACCCGAACCCTTTACTTATGCACTTTACTTTGTGATAGACATATTGTTTATTGTAATATATCTTGCTATCACTTAGTTGTTTATCTTGCTTAGCATAAGTTGTTGGTGCACATAGGTGAGCCTAGTTGTTTGTAGGTTTTGTGCTTGACATATTAAACGTTAGTTTTATTCCGCATTTGTTCAAGCCTAAACCTTAATTATTTTAAAGCGCCTATTCACCCCCCCTCTAGGCGACATCCACGTCCTTTTCACTTTGTAATTCCTCTTATGTGACGTGAATGTTCAGATCCATTAGATTCAAAACAATAGTTTGCTATTGACGTGGAAACAATAATAATTCAAGCAAACTAGCAAAGTAATCATGAACTTTCAAAATAACAAGGCCAAAAGAAAGTTATCCCTACAAAAGCATATAGTCTGCCTATGCTCTATCATCATTGCACAACGAATTCAAATCATGCACAACCCTGGTATTGGCCAAGTAATTGTTTCACACCTTTACTTTCTCAAATATTTTCAACTCTCACGCAATACATGAACGTGAGCCATGGTTATAGCACTATAGATGCTGTGGAATGTGGTGGAGGTTGCAAGACAAAAAGGAGAAGATAGTCACATTAACTAGGCATATCAATGACTGTGGAGATGCTCATCAATAGATATCAATGTGAATGAGTAGGGATTGCCATACAAATGATGCACTAGAGCTACAAGTATGTGAAAGCTCTTAAAGTAAACTAATGGGTGTGCATCCAACTTGCTTGCTCACGAAGACCTAAGGCAATTTTGAGGAAGCCTATCATTGGAATATACAAGCCAAGTTATATAGTGAAAATTTCCCACTAGCTATATGGTGGTGACAAAACGAGAGACTCTCAATCATGAAGATCATGGTGCTTAATATGCACAAGTGTGGAAAAAGTGGTAGCATTGTCCCTTCTCTCTTTTTCTCTCATTCTTTTTTTTATTTTATTTTTTATTATTTTGGTGGGCTCTTTGGCCTCTTTTTTTTATGGGCTTCTCTGGCCTCTTTTATTTCCTCACATGGGACAATGCTCCAATAATGATGATCATCACACTTTCAACTCAAAACTTAGAGCAACTATGACTCTATATGGAATGCCTTCGGTAGTGTACCGTGGCAATGATCTAGCATGGCATAGACATCAATGGAAACATCATGCTAGCTATCTTACAATCATGCAAAGGCAAAGTAGACGTGGTGGCACCTGTCATGGTGGTAGTTGCATGGCAATATGTCTCTGAATGACTTTTGAAAAAGCCATAGTAGGTAGGTATGGTGGCTGTTTTGAGGGAGGCTAATGGTGGGTTTTGTGCACCGGCGAAAGTTGCACGGCACTAAGAAGATGGTGATGGTGAAAGGTGAAAGTGCATCTAAACCATGGACTCAACATTAGTCATGAAGAACTCATATACTTGTTGCAAAAGTTTTATTAGTAATCGAAACAAAGCATTCAACGCATACTCCTAGGGGAAGGGTTGGTAGGTATAAACCATCGCGCGATCCCGACCGCCACGCAAAGGATGATAATCAATATACTAATCATGCTCAGATTTCATCACATAGCGGTTCACCATATGTGCATGCTACGGGAATCACTAATTTCAACACAAGTATTTCTAGATCCACAACACCTTACTAGCATGACTTCAATATTACCATAACCACAACTCAAAACTAATTGAGATGAATCAAACTTCTCTAACTATTCAATGCACATGAAGGTGGAAGTTTTCGTATCCCTTTGGATAACTACCCCTTTTGAGACTACTTTCAAAGCATAGATCAACTACCAAGCCACGCACCGCTGTGCTCTAAAAGATATAAGTGAAGCACATAGAGAAAAAGTATCTAGCTCAAAAGATATAAGTGAAGCACATGTGAGATGAATTGTCTACCAAAAGATATAAGTGAAGCTCGACAAAATCACGGTGTGTGCATGTCTCTCTCTCTAGGTGTGCAGAAAGGATGATTGTGACACAAAAAAAATAAAAGACTCCTACGATACAAGACGCTCCAAGCAAAAACACATAACATGTGGTGAATAAAAATATAGCCCCAAGTAACGTTACCAATGGATTGAAGACGAGAGAGGGGATGCCTTCCCGGGGCATCCCCAAGCTTAAGCTTTTACGGCATCCTTGAATCTCTTGGGGTGCCTTGGGCATCCCCAAGCTTGAGCTCTTGCCACTCTTTATCTCTTTGTCCATAAGAACTGCACCCAAAACTTGAAAACTTCAAACACGAAACTTAAACAGAAACTCGTGATAACATTAGTACAAGAAAGAAAACCACCACTTCCTTAGGTACTTTTGCAAACTTAAATTCTACTTGTGCTGATGTTGGGTTACTGTACTTTCAATCTTCCATGGCTAATACCCCCCGATACTATCCATAGTTTCATCAAAATAAGCAACCAACACAACAAAAACAGAATCTGTTAACAGCAGACCAGTCTGTAGCAATCTGTATATTTCGTATACCTATGGTACCTCACAAATTCTGAAAAATTACGACAGTCTGAAGAATTTGCATAGCAATCAGCATAAAAAAGAATCAACTCAAAAGCTCTTACAGAAAAAAAGAAAATTCTTTTCATGAGGAGAAATTTTTTGTCTTTTCCAGCATGACCAAACGATCATCCCCAAGACTAATCATAATGGTTTTGCTTGGCACAAACGCAAAAAAGAAACACAAAAACACAATCATAACAGAATTATGAAAGTGTGGAAAACACAAAACATAAAGAAAAAGGATAGATTCGTTGGGTTGCCTCCCAACAAGCGCTTTTGTTTAACGCCCTTAGCTAGCCATTCAATGATGCTCTCACAAAAGAAAAGAATTGAAGCACAACGAGAGCATCCTAAAGCATGTGAAAATCACATTTAAGTCTAACATGCTTCCTATGCATAGGCATTTTATAGGAAAACAGATTGTCAAGACAACCAATAGCTGCCATATGCAAGGAAGAAGAAAGAGACAACAGCAATCTCAACATCACGAGAGGTGATTTAGTAACATGAAAGTTTCTACCACAATATTTTCCTCTCTCATAGCAATTACACGTGGGATCATATTCGAATTCAACAATGTAACTATCATGTAGGATATTCTTTTCATGATCCACATGCATGCAAAGTTGACGCTCTTAAAAAATAGTGGGATTACCATCAAATAAAGTCATGACTTCTCCAATCCCACTTTAAGTATTGTTGCAAATATCATATTCAACATGAGGTTTGAACAAATTTTCAAGATCATAAGAAAGATCATCACCCCAATCATGATTATTGCAATAAGTAGTGGTCATAGCAAAACTAGCATCCCCAAGCTTAGGGTTTTGCATATTTTTAGCATGATTATCACTAATAGGATTTATAGTGAAATCATTGCAATCATGCTTTTCATCCAAGGAGCCCTCGTGAATCACTTCATGAATTTCTTCCTCACAATTTTCAGATTCACGCATCTTACGCAAAACTCCAAAGAAATAGTCAATTGCCCTCAACTCACTAGCAATTTGTTCCACATGAGTGGGTCTCTTAAAGAGGCTAGCAAGTGGATGAGGATCCATATCACTAGATTTTCAGCAAGCGAATATGCAAGCATATTGAGGGCACATGGCACACAAGCTAATAGAAAGCAACCGAGAGAAAAGGGCGAAGGCGAAAGGCGAATGAAAACGGCCAATGTGAAGTGGGGGAGAGGAAAACGAGAGGCAACTGGCAACAAAAGTAAATGCAAGAGAAGAGTTTGTGAGACCTACTTGGATAGATCTTGATTTCTCCTCCCCGGCAACGACGCCAGAAATGCTTCTGATGTCCTTTATCCTACTGCACAAAAGACCTTCCTGTGGGGCCAGAAATGGGCACATTGACGGCACCACGAATCCTTCTGCGTTGGTATTCCCTCGAAGCGGAGATGATGATGTAGCACAGCGGAGGTAAGTATTTCCCTCAGTTTGAGAACCAAGGTATCAATCCGGCGGAGGAGTATCTCAAGATCCTGCACAAACACAAAAACTTGCACCCAACGCTATGAAGGGGTTGTCAATCCCTTATAGATTGTTTGCCAAGTGAGAACTGAAAGCAACAAAGTAACAAAGCAAAGTAAAAGCGGAGTTGTGAACGATGGATGTGAATAGACCCGGGGACCATAGTGTTTACTAGTGGCTTCTCTCATGAAAGCAAGTAGACGGTGGGTGAACAAATTACTGTCGAGCAATTGATAGAACTGTGCAGAGTCGTGACGATATCTATGCAATGATTATTTCTATAGGCATCACGTCCGAAACAAGTAGACCGATACTTTCTGCATCTACTACTATTACTCCACACATCGACCGCTATCCAGCATGCATCTAGTGTATTAAGTCCATAAGAACAGAGTAACGCCTTAAGCAAGATGACATGATGTAGAGGGATAATCTCAAACCAATGATAAAAACCCCATCTTTTTACCCTTGATGGCAACTGCTTGATGTGTGCCTTGCTGCCCCTACTGTCACTAGGAAAGGTCACCACATGGCAGAACCTAAAACCAAGCACTTCTCCCATTGCAAGAATCATAGATCTAGTTGGCAAACAAAACCCAAGACTCGGGGAGACTTACAAGGATATCAAATCATGCATATAAGAAATCAGCAAAGACTCAAATATATATCATAGATAATCTGATCACAAGTCCACAATTCATCGGATCTCGACAAACACACCGCCAAAAAAGATTACATCGGATAGATCTCCATGAAGATCATGGAGAACTTTGTATTGAAGATACAAGAGAGAGAAGAAGCCATCTAGCTACTAACTACGGACCCGTAGGTCTGAAGTGAACTACTCACGAGTCATTGGAGGGGCGATGATGATGATGAAGAAGCCCTCCAACTCCAAAGTGCCCTCCGGCAGGGCGCCGGGAAGGGTATCCAGATGAGATCTCGCGGAAACGGAAGCTTGCGGCGGCGGAAAAGTATTTTCGAGGCTCCCGGGATTTTTTGCGGAATATTTGGGAATTTATAGGCCAAAGACCTAGGTCAGGGGGCGGCCAGGGAGGCCACAAGCCTGCCCACCGCCACCTCCCCCTGGTGGCGGAGTGGGGGCTTGTGGGCTCCCTCGAGCCCACCTGGCTTGGCCCAAAAGCCCCGTGGACTTCTTCCGTTCAGAAAAAAATCATTTCGGGGTTTTTCTTCCGTTTGGACTCCGTTCCAAAATCAGATCTAAAAAGAGTCAAAAACACGAAAAAAGAGGAACTGACACTTGGCACTGAATTAATAAGTTAGTCCCAAAAAGATATAAAAAGGTACATAAAACATACAAAGAAGGCAAGATAACAACGTGAAAACATAAAAAATTATAGATACGTTTGAGACGTATCAGCTAGCCACATATCTCTCCGTGTTATAGCTGTTGCATGATGAATATCATCCAAACAAATCACCGACCCATTGCCTACGAGTTTGTCCTACTGCTGTTATTTGTCTTGCCCTGCTGCTGCTACTACTGTTGCTACTGCTGTTACTTGTTTTTCTCTGCTGCTGCTACTGCTACTGTTGCTACTGGTGTTACTTGTCTTGCTCTGCTGCTACAGTTGGTACTATTGTCGCTTGCTACTGTTGTCACTACTACTGTTCCTGCTGCTATTGCTCGTTACACTGCCGTTACTCGTTACTTTGCTGTTACTACTGTGTTTGCAGATACTAATCTTTCAGGTGTGGTTGAATCTGACAAATTCAGCTGCTAATACTTGAGAGTATACTCTCACCTCCCGTCGTGCAAACCAACAAATTGGGTCGAATACTCTACCCTCGAAAACTGCTGCGAACCCACGCGTTGGTGGGCCATCAACAACATTATTCTAGTGTCATTACTGGGGAGTGATTTTAGCATTCTTCTGGTGCCGTTGAAGGAGAAGGTTTGTTGTCATAAGCATTCATCTAGCTAAGGCTAGAGATTGCAGGATCAGTGACCTTTCCCAGTGACAGTAGGGACAGCAAGGCACACATCAAGTAGTTGCCATCAAGGGTAAAAAGATGGGGTTTTTATCATTGGTTTGAGATTATCCCTCTACATCATGTCATCTTGCTTAAGGTGTTACTCTGTTCTTATGGACTTAATACACTAGATGCATGCTCGATAGCGGTCGACGTGTGGAGTAATAGTAGTAGATGCAGAAAGTATCGGTGTACTTGTTTCGGACGTGATGCCTATAGAAATAATCATTGCCTAGATATCGTCACGACTCTGCGCGGTTCTATCAATTGCTCGACAGTAATTTGTTCACCCACCGTCTACTTGCTTTCACGAGAGAACCACTAGTAAACACTACGGCCCCCAGGTCTATTCACATCCATCGTTTACACCTTTGCTTTTACTTTGCTTTGTTACTTTGTTGCTTTCAGTTCTCACTTGGCAAACAATCTATAAGGGATTGACAACCCCTTCATAGCGTTGGGTGCAAGCTTTTGTGTTTGTGCAGGATCTTGAGATACTCTTCCGCCGGATTGATACCTTGGTTCCCAAACTGAGGGAAATACTTACCGTCGCTGTGCTACAGCACCCTTTCTGCTTCGAGGGAACACCAACGCAAGGCTCCAAGGCCACAGGGGAAATCCTTTGCATACTTGCCTAGGAAGTCCCTTAAGGCATAGCCGTAGCTAAAGGATTCCTGGTGCCGGTGACACAACTATTTCCTGGCGCCGTTGCAAGGGATACACAGCAAACATCAGGTATCTTCACCACGAACGGAAGCACGAGGAGTTGTTCCTCGACCCGAGGTACCTACTAAAAATATCTTTTATTTAATTCCTTCGGGTATGCTTGAGAAACTGTTGGCTAATCCTTTCACAGGAGATGGGTCTTCACATCCAGACTTACATCTGATCTATGTAGATGAAGTTTGTGGTTTATTTAAGCTTGCAGGTTTGCCCGAGGATGAGGTAAAGAAGAAAGTCTTTCCTTTATCTTTGAAGGATAAGGCGTTGACATGGTATAGGCTATGTGATGATACTGGATCATGGGACTACAGTCGGTTGAAATTGGAATTTCATCAAAAGTTCTATCCTATGCATTTAGTACATCGTGATCGGAACTTTATTTATAACTTTTGGCCTCGTGACAGGGAAAGCATAGCTCAAGCTTGGGGGAGGCTTTAATCAATGCTATATTCATGCCCCAATCATGAGCTCTCGAGAGAAATCATCACTCAAAACTTTTATGCTCGGCTTTCTCATGAAGATCGTACCATGCTTGACACTTCTTGTACCGGTTCTTTTATGAAGAAGGATATTGATCACAAGTGGAATTTATTAGAGAGAATCAAACGCAACTCTGAAGATTGGGAGCTGGAGGAAGGTAAGGAGTCGGGTATGGATTTCCAGTTTGATTGCGTTAAATCTCTTGTTGAGACCAACACTTTTAGAGATTTTAGCGCTAAGTATGGACTTGACTCTGAGATAGTAGCTTCTATATGTGAATCTTTTGCTCCTCATGTTGATCTTCCCAAAGAGAAGTGGTTTAAATATCATCCTTCTGTAGAAAGCAAGATAGCCAAAACCAATCTAGTTGAGGAGAAAGTCATTGCTTTTAGTGATCCTGTTGTTCCTTGTGCTTACACTGAGAAACCACCATACCCTGCTAGGATAAAGGATTATTCTAAAGCTCCAACTGTGATACGTAGGGGTTACATTAGACCACTTGGACCCCCTGAGGAGATTAGAGTTGAACCTAGTGTTGCTATTATCAAAGATCTCTTAGCCGAAGACATAGATGAGCATGTTATCAAATTCTGTGAGGACTCCGCTAGAATTGCTAAACCTCACGCGAAAGACAAATACGAACCTGTAGTTGGCCTGCCCGTTGTTTCTGTCAAGATAGGAGATCGCTGTTACCATGGTTTATGTGATATGGGAGCTAGTGTTAGTGCAATACCCCGTTCTCTATATGATGAAATCAAAGATGAGATTGCACCTGCTGAGTTAGAACCCATTGATGTCACTATTACGCTAGCTAATAGAGACACTATCTGCCCTCTGGAATTGTGAGAGACGTAGAAGTCCTGTGTGGTAAGACGAAGTATCCTACTGATTTCCTCGTCCTTGGTACTGCACAAGATAGCTTTTGTCCCATCATATTTGGTAGACCCTTTCTCAACACTGTCAATGCTCACATTGATTGCATTAAGCAGACCGTCACCGTTAGTATCAACGGTGTGTCTCATGAATTTAACTTCTCCAAGTTTGGAAGACAACCCCATGAAAGAGAGTCGTCTGGTAGAGATGAAGTTATTGCTCTTGCCTCTATTGTCGTGCCTCCTACGGATCCTTAAGAGCAATATCTGCTTGAGCATGAAAATGATATGCATATGGAGGAAAGAGATGAGATAGATAAAATTGTCTTAGAACAATATCCTATTCTCAAGAATAATCTGCCTGTTGAACTGCTTGGGGATCCTCCCCCATCAAAGGGTGATCCTGTGTTCGAGCTTAAACAGTTGCCTGATACTCTTAAGTATGCCTATCTTGATGAGAAGGAGATATATCCTGTCATTATCAGTGCTCTCATCTCAGAGCACGAAGAGAAGAAGTTACTAAAAACTCTGAGGAAGCACCGTGCTGCTATTGGATATACTCTTGATGATCTTAAGGGTATTAGTCCTACTCTATGTCAACATAAGATTAAAACTGATCCTGACTTTAAACCAGTTGCTGATCATCAAAGGAGATTGAATCCTAAGATGAAACAGGTCGTTAGAAAAGAGATATTAAAGCTTGTGGAAGCAGGAATCATTTATCCTGTTGCTCATAGTGATTGGGTAAGTCCAGTACATTGCGTACCTAAGAAGGGAGGTATCACCGTCATTCCTAATGATAAGGATGAACTAATCCCACAAAGGATTATTACCGGCTATAGGATGGTGATAGACTTCCGGAAACTGAACAAGGCAACCAGGAAAGATCATTATCCTTTGCCGTTTATCGACCAAATGCTAGAAAGGCTATAAAAACACACACACTTCTGCTTTCTAGACGGTTATTCAGGTTTCTCGCAAATACCTGTTGCACAATCTGATCAAGAGAAAACCACCTTCACCTGCCGCTTCGGTACCTTTGCCTATAGACGTATGCCTTTTGGCTTATGCAATGCACCTGCCACCTTTCAAAGATGTATGATGGCTATATTCTCCGACTTTTGTGAAAATATTGTCGAGGTTTTCATGGATGACTTCTCCATTTACGGGTCTTCCTTTGATGATTGCCTCGGCAACCTTGATCGAGTCTTACAGAGATGCAAAGATACCAATCTCGTCTTGAATTGGGAGAAGTGCCACTTTATGGTTAGTGAAGTTATCGTCTTAGGACACAAAATCTCTGAAAGAGGCATTGAAGTTGATAAGGCTAAGGTTGATGCAATTGAGAAAATGCCTTGCCCCACAGATATCAGAGGTATACGAAGTTTCCTAGGTCATGCTGGTTTTTTATAGAAGGTTCATTAAAGACTTATCTAAAATTTCTAGGCCTCTTACCAACCTCTTGCAGAAGGATGTTCCTTTTGTTTTTGATGAGGATTGTGAGGAAGCCTTTGAAATACTTAAGAAGGCTTTGATAACCGCACCTATTGTTCAACCACCTGACTGGAACTTGCCCTTTGAAATCATGTGCGACGCTAGTGATTATGTTGTTGGTGTTGTTCTAGGACAAAGAGTTGACAAGAAGTTCAATGTTATTCACTACGCTAGTAAAACTCTAGACAGTGCCCAAAGAAACTATGCCACTACGGAAAAGGAATTTTTAGCAGTCGTGTTTGCATGTGAAAAGTTCAGATCTTATATAGTTGACTCCAAAATCACTACTCACTCTGATCATGCTCCTATTAAGTACCTCATGGATAAGAAGGATGCTAAGCCTAGGCTAATCAGATGGGTTCTGCTGCTACAGGAATTTGATTTGCACGTCGTTGACCGAAAGGGTGCTGATAACCCTGTAGCAGATCACTTGTCTAGGCTAGAGAATGTCCTTGATGACCCAGTACCTATTGATGACAGATTTCTTGATGAGCAATTAAATGTCATCCGCACTTCACATAGTGCACCGTGCTATGCCGATTATGCAAACTATATCATAGCCAAATACATACCACCCAGTTTCACCTATCAACAAAAGAAGAAATTCTTCTTTGATTTGAGACGCTACTTTTGGGATGATCTTCACCTTTATAAGGAAGTAGTAGATAGTGTTATTAGACGTTGTGTGCCTGAACATGAACAGGGACAGATCCTGCAGAAGTCTCATTCCGAAGCCTACGGAAGACACCACGCTGGAGATATAACTGCCCATAAGGTATTGCAATCAGGTTTCTATTGGCCCACTCTCTTCAAGGATGCCCGTAAGTTTGTCTTGTCTTGTGACGAATGCCAAAGAATAGGGAATATCAGTAAGCGTCAGGAAATGCCTATGAACTATTCACTTGTCATTGAACCATTTGATGTCCGGGGCTTTGATTATATGGGACCCTTCCCGAGTTCCAATGGGTACACTCACATCTTAGTTCATGTGGATTACGTCACTAAGTGGGTAGAAGCTATCCCCACTAAAAATGCTGATCACCACACCTCTCTTAAGATGCTTAAAGAAGTCATATTCCCAAGATTTGGAGTCCCTTGATATCTGATGACTGATGGCGGTTCACACTTCATTCATGGTGCTTTCTGCAAGATGCTAGCTAAGTATGATGTCAACCATAGAGTTGCATCTCCTTATCATCCTCGGTCTAGTGGTCAAGTGGAGTTGAGTAATAGGGAGATCAAGTTGATCCTACAAAAGACCGTCAATAGATCTCGAAAGAATTGGTCTAGCAAACTTGACGATGCTCTATGGGCTTATAGGACTGCCTATAAGAATCCCATGGGCATGTCGCCGTATAAAACGGTTTACGGTAAGGCCTGCCATTTACCTCTTGAGGTGGAACACAAAGCTTATTGGGCAATCAAAGAGCTCAACTTTGATTACAAACTTGCCGGTGAGAAGCGGTTGTTTGATATCAGCCGGTTAGATGAATGGAGGGCCCAGGCATATGAGAATGCCAAGTTGTTCAAGGAAAAGGCTAAGAGATGGCATGATAAACGAATACAAAAACGAGAGTTCAACGTAGGTGATTATGTCCTGCTATACAATTCTTGTTTGAGATTCTTTGCAGGCAAGCTTCTCTCTAAATGGGAAGGTCCTTACGTTATCGAGGAAGTATATCGTTCCGGTGCCATCAAAATCAATAACACGGAAGGAAATTTTCCTAGAGTGGTTAATGGGCAAAGAATCAAGCATTACATCTCTGGTACACTCATAAATGTTGAGACCAATATCATCAATGTCATAACTCCAGAGGAGTACATAAGGGATGTTTATCTGCCTGTTTCAGACCCTGAAAACGAAGATGTATCTCTTTCGGTAAGAAATTGGACTCCGATGCTTTTCCAATAGGAAATTTCCTCCGTTTTGGAATTTTTGGAAAATTAGAAAAATAAAAAGCAGTCCGGAGAGCGAACGAGGCGGCCACAAGCCCTGCCACCGCCCCCTACCCCCTGGAGGCGGAGGGCAAGCTTGTGGGCACCTCGTGTGCCTCCCGGACTCCGTTTTCTTGCGGAGCACTCCTTCTGGTCCAGAAAAATCAATATATACTCGCCTGAAGGTTTTGATCTCCGTATTGCGCAGTTTTCCTCTGTTTTCATTTCGAGCTTGTTTTTGTGATAGATCTAGATCATCATGACTTCCCCAAACGCTCCTAAGGACAAGATCTTCGAGAAGGTCATCAATCCCTACCTCCCAGAAGTGTTGAAACACCCTCAATCTATCAAGATGAGCGAGGGGATGTTGCACATCCGTGATGTTGAGGGCCTAAGAAGTCCGGAAGCGTGGAGACGAGGCTTGAAGCAATGGAGCAACAAGTCTTCAAGTGCCAAAGGATGGTGGAGCGTGGACTCAACGCCAACCACATGATGATCACGGAGTTCACTAGAAATCACAAGATGGATGCGATTGACATTGGGAAACACCTCTCCAGGCTCTATGACAGGGTTGATCAACTTCAGGGCCAGATCTATGACCTGCAGAACCAAAACTGTGAGTATGAGTACAGATTTAAATCAATAAGGTTGGCTGCAGATTTGAGGATTCCGGCGACTCATTCATCCTGCCATGATGGAGCACATATGCCTTGGAAGACGGAGGATCAGACTACTCCGACAACTCCACCACCATCACCGCCAAAGGAAGACAACTCAACATTGGTATGGGCAATCCCCTTGGCTTCTGCCAAGCTTGGGGGAGTTGCCATGGTATCGTATCACTTTTATATCTTTTGCTTTTACCTTTGTTTTAGTTCTTTCCTTTTCAGTTTTTATTTCTTCTCTTAGAGGAATAAGTCTTTAGTTTTTAGTTTGAGTCTTTTGCTTTTGTCTCTCCCTCGATGTATTCGAGCTTACGAGCTATATAATAAAGAGTATCTTAGTCAAGGGCTTTGCTTTGTTCCATGATCAAAAGTATGAAAAGAACGATAGCATGAAAGATCATGTGGTGATCTTATGGAAAGTGATAGCTTCACATATGACACGTATGATGATTGAAACTTGTTGAGAATAAATCAACATAGACCTCAGTCATTGTTACAATTAATAAGAAGTAATAAGGAAAGAGAGGTTCACATATAAATATATCATCTTATACACTTTTTACAATTGTGAACACTCACCAAACTATTACATGCTTAGGAGTAGATGTTGGACAAGGAAGACAACATAATGAATTGTGTTTGCTTAGTTCAAAACAATGTTATATGATTAGAGATCCCTTAGCATGTGAAGATTGCTTCCACCTCATATTAGCCAAAACTCCCGCACCAAGTAGAGATACTACTTGTGCATCCATAAACCTCCAACCCAGTTTTGCCATGAGAGTCCACCATACCTACCTATGGATTGAATAAGATCCTTCAAGTAAGTTGTCATCGGTGCAAGCAATAAAAATTCCTCTCTAACATGTATGATCTATTAGTGTGTGGAAAATAAGCTATGTACGAACCTGTGATGCGGAAGACATAAAAGCGACAGACTTCATAATAAAGTTCTTTATCAGAGGAGGCAATATAAAGTGACGTTCCTCTGCACTAAGAGGACACGCATTCAAACCTCAAAAGCGCATGACAACCTCTGCTTCCCTCTGCGAAGTGTCTTTCTTGTACCTTTAGTTTTTGCCCTTGTAAGAGTCATGGTGATCTTCACCAATTCCCTATTTTGCCTTTGTCTTGGCTACCGTCACATGTTTGGGAAAGATCTATATTCATATATCAACTTGGAGTTGAGTACTTATGCTTTATTATTGTTGACTTTACCCTTGAGGTAGATCGTTGGGAGGCAAAACTATAAGCCCCTATCTTCCTCTGTGTCCAGCTGAAACTTTGACACCATGAGTACCACGTGAGTTGTAACAATTGTGGAAAACAAAAGAGATGATTGAGTATGTGGGTTTGCCTTACAAGCTCTTATTTGACTCTTTCTGATGTTATGATAAATTGCAATTGCTTCAATGACTATGGACTATTGTTGGTTACTTCTCGGTAAGGTTTTTGCTTCATGCTTTGCTTTGTGAAGGAATTGTTACTTTCCCATAAGAATCTTTATGATGTATTGTTGTTCTATGTGTGATCATGATGCCCTCATGTCCGTTTTGTGTTTTATCGACACCTTCGTCCCTAAACATGTGGACATGTTTATGGAACTTGGTTTTTGCTCGAGGACAAGCGAGGTCTAAGCTTGGGGGAGTTGATACGTCCATTTTGCATCATGCTTTCATGTTGATATTTATTGCTTTTTGGGCTGTTATATTACTTGTGGTACCATATTTATGCCTTTCCTCTCTTATTTTGCAAGGTTTATTTGAAGAGGGAGAATTTAAGCAGCTGGAATTCTGGACTGGAAAAGGAGCAAATCTTAGTCCACTATTCTGCACATCTCCAAACGCCCTGAAAAGTTACATGGATTTTTTTGGGATTATATAAAAATTACTGGGCGGAAGAAGTACCGGAGGGGGGCTGCCAGGGCGCCACAAGCCGTGACACCGCCACCCCCTGGTGGCGGAGTGGGGGCTTGTGGGCTCCGTGACGGCCCACTAGCCCCCCCTCTTTTGCTATATGAAGGGTTTTGGTCTGGAAAAAATCAGAAGGGAGCTTTTTCGTGGTTTCGCCGCCGCCACGAGGCGGAACTTGAGCAGATCCAATCTAGAGCTCCGGCAGGACGATCCTGTCGGGGAAACTTCCCTCCCGTAGGGGGAAATCATCGCCATCGTCATCACCAACACTCCTCTTGTTGGAGGGGAGGCATCTTCATCAACATCTTCATAAGCACCATCTCCTCTCCAAACCCTAGTTCATCTCTTGTAACCAATCTTCGTCTCGCAACTCCGGTTGGTACTTGTAAGGTTGCTAGTAGTGTTGATTACTCTTTGTAGTTGATGCTAGTTGGATTACTTGGTGGAAGAGTTTATGTTCAGATCCTTGATGCTATTCATTACACCTCTGATCATGATTATGATTATGTTTTGTGAGTAGTTACTTTTGTTCCTGAGGACATGGGATAAGTCATGTTAATAATAGTCATGTGAATTTGATATTCGTTCAGTATTTTGATATAATGTATGTTGTCTTTTCCTCTAGTGGTGTTATGTGAATGTCGGCTACATAACACTTCACCATATTTGGGCCTAGATGAAGGCATTGGGGAGTAGTAAGTAGATGATGGGTTGCTGGAGTGACAGAAGCTTAAACCCCATTCTATGCGTTGCTTCGTGAGGGGCTGATTTGGATCCACTAGTTTAATGCTATGGTTAGACTTTGTCTTAATTCTTCTTTTGTAGTTGCGGATGATTGCGAGAGAGGTTAATCATAAGTGGGATGCTTGTCAAAGTAAGGGCAGTACCCAAGCGCCGGTCCACCCACATATCAAACTATCAAAGTAACGAACGTGAATCATATGAATATGATGAAACTAGCATGACAGATATTCCCGTGTGTCCTCGGGAGCGTTTTTCCTCCTATAAGACTTTGCTCAGGCTTGTCCCTTGCTACAAAAGGGATTGGGCCACTTGCAGAACCATTGCTACTATTTGTTACTTGTTACTTTTTGCTTGCTATGTTTCACCTGCTACACCATCACTTGTTACCGCTACTTTCAGTGCTTGCAATTATTACCTTGCTGAAATCCATTTATCACAGCCTTCTGCTCCTCGTGGGGTTCGACACTCTTACTTATCGAAAGGACTATGATTGATCCCCTATACTTGTGGGTCATCAGTGCGCCACCCCCTCCTCCCCTCCTGGCCGCCACCTCCTGGCACCATCTAGGGCTGCCACACCCCTTAGGAGTGGTAACCCTAAAGGGTGCGCCACCCTCCCCTTCCACCTATATATAGTGGGGGTTTTTCCCATTGGAGACACGACAATTTCTCTCTCTCTCGGCGCAACCCTGCCTCTCTTCTTCCTCCTCTCCCATGGTGCTTGGCGAAGCCCTGCCGAGAGACCTCGTCCCTCCATCGCCACCACGCCCTCGTGCTGCCGGAGCTCTTCCCCAACCTCTCCCTCCTCCTTGCTAGATCAAGGTGTAGGAGATGTCACCGGGCTGCACGTGTGTTGAACGCGGAGGTGCCGTGGTTCAGCACTAGATCGGAATCACACCGCGACCTGAATCGCAGCGAGTACGACTCCATCAACCGCGTTCTAGCAACGCTTCCGCTTAGCGACCTTCAAAGGTATGAAGATGCTCTCACCCCTCTCTCGTTGCTGGTTTCTCCATAGGAAGGTCTGAATATGGCGTAGGAATTTTTTTGAATTTTGCTGCGTTACCCAATAGTGGCATCCGAGCCAGTTTTTCTATGCGCAGATTCTTTGCACGAGTAGAACACAAAAGGTTGTGGGCGCTGATTTTGTCAATCGCTTGCCGCTACTAGTCTTATTCTTTTCCGGCGGTATTGTGGGATGAAGCGGCCCGGACCGACCTTACAAGTACGCTTACGTGAGACAGGTTCCACTGGCTAACATGCACATGGTGCATAAGGTGGCCAGCGGGTGTCTGTCTCTCCCACTCTAGTCGGATTGGATTTGATGAAAAGGGTCCTTATGAAGGGTAAATAGCTTTGGAATATCAATGTTGTGGCTATCACGTAGATAAGAAGGCGTTCTTGCTAGAAACCCAAATCAGCCACGTAAAACTTGCAACAACAATTAGAGGATGTCTAACTTGTTTTTGCAGGGTTTGACATGTGATGTGATATGGCCAAAGGATGTGATGTTACATGTGTGATGTATGAGATGATCATGTTCTTGTAATAGGATTCACGACTTGCATGTCGATGAGTATGACAACCGGCAGGAGCCATAGGAGTTGTCTTAATTTATTGTACGAGATGCAACGCCATGTGTTTACTACTTTTACTTCATTGCTAACGGTTAGCTATAGTAGTAGTAGTAGTAGTAGTAGTAGTAGTAGTAGTAGTAGTAGTAGTAGTAGTAGTTGGGGGCCAACTTCACGGAGACACGATGATGGAGATCATGGTGTCAGGCCGGTGACGACGATGATCATGCGATGCCCGAAGATGGAGATCGAAGGAGCAAAGATGATAATGGCCATATCATGTCACTATATGATTGCATGTGATGTTTATCATGTTTTTAATCTTATTGCTTAGAACGACTGCAGCATAATAAGATGATCCCTCAGAAAATTTCAAGAATGTATTCCCCTTAGTGTGCACCGTTGCGAAGGACCGTTGTCTCGAAGCATGATACGTCTCCAACGTATCTATAATTTTTGATGGTTCCATGCTATTATCTTGTCAACTTTGGATGTTTTGTATGCATGAATATGCTCTTTTAGATCTTTTTTGGGGCTAACCTATTAACTCAGTGCAAAGTGCCAGTTCCTGTTTTTCTGTGTTTTTGACCCTTTTCACAGAAGATTATTAAACGGAGTCCAAATGGAATAAAACCTTCGGAAAGATTTTTTTTCGTAACAGAAGATGCGCAGGGGACTTGAGAACCAAGGCAAAGGACCCCACGGGAGGCCACAAGCCCCCTAGCCGTGGCCTGGGGGGCCGCGCCTAGCAGGCTTGTGCCCCCCCCCCCCCGTGGCTCCTTTGCCCTACTTCTTCTGCCTATAAATCCCTGAAAAATCCCAAACTGCCAGAGAGAGCCACGAAAATACTTTTCCGCCGTCGCAAGCTTCTGTCTCCGCAAGATCCCATCTCGGGACCGTTCTGGTGCCCTGCCGGAGGGGGATTTGGACACGGAGGGCTTATTCATCAACACCATTGCCTCTCCGATGATGCGTGAGTAGTTCACCACAGACCTTCGGGTCCATAGCTAGTAGCTAGATGGCTTCTTCTATCTCCTGGATCTTCAATACAAAGTTCTCCATGATCTTCATGGAGATCTATCTGATGTAATCTTCTTTTGCGGTGTGTTTGTCGAGATTTGATGAATTGTGGATTTATGATCAGATTATCTATGAACATTATTTGAGTCTCATGTGATCTCTTATATGCATGATTTCGTATCCTTGTAATTCTCTTTGAGTTGTGGGTTTCGTTTGGCCAACTTGATCTATAATTCTTGCAATGGGAGAAGTGCTTGGTTTTGGGTTCATACCGTGCGGTGTCCTCACCCAATGACAGAAGGGGTAGCGAGGCATGCATCGTGTTGTTGCCCTCAAGGGTAAAAATATGGGGTTTATATCTATTGCATGAATTTATCCCTCTACATCATGTAATCTTGCTTAAGGTGTTACTCTGTTTGTTATGAACTCAATACACTAGATGCATGCTGGATAGTGGTCGATGTGTGGAGTAATAGTAGTAGATGCAGACAGTATCGGTCTACTTGTCTCGGACATGATGCCTATATGTATGATCATTGCCTTGGATATCATCATGACTTTGCGCGGTTCTATCAATTGCTTGACAGTAATTCGTTCACCCACCGTAATATTTGTTATCATGAGAGAAGCCTCTAGTGAACAGTATGGCCCCCGGGTCTACTTCACATCATATTTTCAGCTCTACACTTTTACTTTGTTGCACTTTCCACCTTCAGATCTCACCTTGCAATTAATCATGAAGGGATTGACAACCCCTTTATAGAGTTGGGTGCAAGTTTGTTTGTTTTTGCGCAGGTACATTGGTGACTTGTCTTGATACTCCTACTGGATTGATACCTTGGTTCTCAAACTGAGGGAAATACTTACTGCTGCTGTGTTGCATCAACCTTTCCTCTTCAAGGGAAAAACCAACGCAAGCTCAAGAGGTAGCAAAGCACCATCAGATAGATTCTAACGTTTGCATACAACGGATGTAAGCCAGATTTACACATGCGAAACACTTAGGTTGACTCGACGAGCCTAGCATGTACAGACATGGCCTCGAATACGAGAGACCGAAAGGTCGAACATGAGTCGTATGGTTGAATAGGATCAGCATGAAGATGGTCACCATCGACGACTAGTCCGTCTCAAGTGATGACCGGACACGGGTTAGTCGACATGGATCATGCAACACTTAGATGACTAGAGGGATGTCGATTTAAGTGGGAGTTCATACATAATTTGATTAGATGAACTTAATTATCATGAACTTAGTCTAAAAGTTGTCTTTACAAATATTGTAGATCCAATGGCCAACGCACCTGTCAACCTCAATTTCAACGCGTTCCTTGAGAAAAACAAGCTGAAAGATGATGGTAGCAACTATGCGGACTCGGTCCGCAACTTGTAGCTCATCCTCATTGCATCCAGGAAGGCGTATGTCCTTGATGCGCTGCTAGGTGACCCTCCTCTTCCCGCGACAACCTAAGATGTTTAGAACGTCTGGCAGACGCGGAGTGATAACTACTGTCTGGTTAGGTGTGGCATGCTATACAGTTTTGAAATGGGGCTCCAAAGGCATTTTGAGCAACACTGAGCATATGAGATGTTCCAGGAGCTGAAGCTAGTTTTTCAAGCTCATGCCCGGGTCAAGAGATATGAAGTCTCCGACAAGTTCTTTAGCTGTAAGATGGAGGAGAAGAGTTCTTTTAGTGAGCATATACTCAGAATGTCTGGGTTGCACAGTCGTCTGACTCAGCTTGGAGTCGACCTTCCGGATGACGCTGTAATTGACAGAATCCTCTAGTCTCTCCCACCAATCTACAAGGGTTTTGTGCTGAACTACAACATGCAAGGGATGGATAAGACCATTCCCGAGTTGTACTCGATGCTGAAATCTGGAGAAGTAGAAATCAACAAAGAGAATCAAGTGTTGATGGTCAACAAGACCACGAGTTTCAAGAAGGGCAAGGGTAAGAAGAACTTCAAGAAAGACGGCAAAGCCGTTGCCGCGCCTGGTAAGCCAGCTGTTGAGAAGAAGAAAAAGAATCGACCCAAGCCTCAGACTGGGTGCTTATATTGCAAGGGAAACGGTCACTGGAAGCGAAACTGCCCCAAATACTTAGCGGATAAGAAGGCCGACAACGTCAAAGGCATATGTGATATACATGTTATTGATGTGTACCTTACCAGCGCTCGTAGTAGCTCCTGGGTATTTGATACCGGTGTTGTTGCTCACATTTGCAACTCAAAGCAGGAACTGCGGAATAAACGGAGGTTGGCCAAGGACGAGGTGACGATGCGCGTCGGGAATGGCTCCAAGGTCGATGTGATCGCCATCGGCACGCTGCCTCTACATCTACATTCGAGATTAGTTTTAAACTTTAATAATTGTTATTTAGTACCATATTTGATCATGAACATTGTATCAGGGTCTTGCTTAATGCGAGACGGCTACTCATTTAAGTGAGAGAATAATGGTTGTTCTATTTATATGAGTGATATGTTTTATGGTCATGCTCCGCTGGTGAATGGTTTGTTCTTGATGAATCTCGATCGTGATGTTACACATATTCAGTGTGAATACCAAAAGATGTAAGGTTGATAATGATAGTCCCACATACTTTTGGCACTGCCGCCTTGGTCATATCGATGTCAAGTGCATGAAGAAACTCCATACTGATGGACTGTTAGAGTCTCTTGACTTTGAATCATTTGACACATGCGAACCGTGCCTCATGGGTAAGATGACTAAGACTCCATTCTTAGGAATAATGGAGAGAGCAACCGACTTATTGGAAATAATACATACTGATGTGTGTGGTCCAATGAACGTTGAGGCTCGCGGTGGCTATCGTTATGTTCGCACTCTCACCGATGATTTGAGAAGGTATGGATATATCTACTTGATGAAGCACAAGTCTGAAACATTTTAAAAGTTCAAGGAATTTTAGAGTGAGGTTGAGAATCAACGTGACAAGAAAATAAAGTGTCTACGATCTGATCGTGGAGGAGAATATTTGAGTCACGAGTTTGGCACACACCTAAGGAAATGTGGGATTGTTTCACAACTGACGCCACCTGGCACACCGCAACGTAACGGAGTGTGTGAACGTCATAATTGCACTTTATTAGATATGGTACGATCTATAATGTCTCTTACCGACTTACCACTATCATTTTGAGGATACGCATTGGAAACTGCAACATTCACTTTAAATAGGGCACCGTCTAAATCCGTTGAGACGAGACCGTATGAATTATGGTTTGGCAAGAAACCTAAGTTGTGGTTTCTAAAATTTTGGGGTTGCGATGCTTATGTGAAGAAACTTCAACCAGAAAAGCTCGAACCCAAAGCAGAGAAATGCGTATTCATAGGATACCCTAAGAAACTATTGGGTATACCTTCTATCTTAGATCCGAAGGTAAAATCTTTGTTGCCAAGAACGGATCTTTTCTAGAGAAAGAGTTTCTCTCGAAAGAAGTAAGTGGGAGGAAAGTAGAACTTGATGAGGTAATTGTACCCCCTCCCGAACCGGAGAGTAGCGCAGCGCGGGAAATTGTTCCTGTGGCGCCTACGCCAACTGAAGAGGAAGTTAATGATGATGATCATGAAGCTTCGGATCAAGTTGCTACTAAACCATGAAGGTCCACAAGGGTACGTTCCGCACTAGAGTGGTACGGCAACCCTGTGATGGAAATCATGTTGTTAGACGACGATGAACCTTCAAACCATGAAGAAGCGATGGCGGGCCCGGATTCCAACAAATGGCTTGAGGCCATGAAATCTGAGATATGATCCATGTATGAGAACAAAGTATGGAGTTTGGTGTACTTGCCCGATGATCGGCGAGCCATAGAAAATAAATGGATATTCAAGAAGAAGACTGACGCAAACGGTAATGTGACCGTTTATAAAGCTCGACTTGTCGCAAAGGGTTTTCAACAAATTCAAGGAGTTTACTACGATGAGACCTTCTCTCCGGTAGTAAAGCTGAAGTCAGTCCGAATCATGTTAGCAAGTGCCGCTTTTCATGATTATGAATTTTGGCAAATGGATGTCAAAACAGCGTTCCTTAACGGGTATATTAAGGAAGAGTGGTATATGATGCAACGAGAAGGTTTTGTCAATCCTAAGAGTGCTAACAAGGTATGCAAGCTCCAGCGCTCCATCTATGGGCTGGTGCAAGCATCTCGGAGTTGGAACATTCGCTTTAATGAGGTGATTAAAGCGTTTGGGTTCATACAGGTTTATGGAGAAGCCTGTCTGTACAAGAAAGTGAGTGGGAGCTCTGTAGCTTTCCTCATACTATATGTGGATGACATATTATTGATGGGGAATGATATAGAGTTATTGGAGAGCATAAAGGCCTACCTGAATAAAAGTTTTTCAATGAAGGACCTTGGAGAAGCTGCGTACATATTAGGCATCAAAATCTATAGAGATAGACCGAGGCGCCTCATAGGTCTTTCACAAAGTACATACCTTGACTAGATATTCAAGAAGTTCAATATGGAAAGCTCGAAGAAGGGGTTCTTGCCAGTTTTGCAAGGTAAGAGATTGAGCACGACTCAGTCACCGACCACGGCAGCAGACAGAGAGAAGACGAGTACTATCCCCTACGCTTCAGCCGTGGGCTCTCTAATGTATGCCATGTTGTGTACCAGACCTGATATAAACCTTGCCATAAGTTTGGTAGGGAGGTACCAAAGTGATCTCGGTAGGGAACACTGGACAGCGGTCAAGAATATCCTTAAGTACCTGAAAAGGACTAAGGAGATGTTTCTCATTTATGGAGATGACGAAGAGCTCGTCGTAAAGGGTTACGCCGATGCTAGCTTCGACACAGATCCGAATGACTCTAAGTGACAAACCGGATACATGTATGATTTGAATGGTGGGGCAGTGAGCTGATGCAGCAGCAAGCAAGACGTCGTGGCAACATCTACATGTGAAGAGGGGTACATAGCTCTTCGGAAGCAGCTCATGAAGGGATCTGGATGAAGGAGTTCATCACCAACCTTGGAGTGGTTCCAAGCGCGTCAGATCCGATGGCACTCTTCTGTGATAACACTGGAGTCATTGCCATAGCCAAGGAGCCCAAATTTCACCGGAAGACCAAGCACATCCAACGCCGCTACAACTCCATCCAGGACCAGGTCCAGAGAGGAGTCATAGATACTTGTAAAGTACACACGGATCTTAATATTGCAGACCCGTTGACTAAACCTCTTCCTCTAGCAAAACATGATCAACACCACAATGCTCTGGGTGTTCGATTAATCACAATGTAACTAGATTATTGAATCTAGTGCAAGTGGGAGACTGTTGGAAATATGCCCTAGAGGCAATAATAAAATGGTTATTATCATATTTTCTTGTTCATGATAGTCGTCTATTGTTCATGATATAATTGTATTAACACGAAGCAGTAATACATGTGTGAATAAATAGATCACAATGTGTCCCTAGAAAGCCTCTAGTTGGCTAGCTCGTTGATAAATAGATGATCATGGTTTCGTGATCATGGACATTGGATGTCATTTATAACGGGATCACATCATTAGGAGAATGATGTGATGGACAAGACCCAATCCTAAGCATAGCACTAGATCGTGTTGTTCGTATGCTAAAGCTTTTCTAATATCAAGTATCTTTTCCTTCGACCGTGAGATTGTTCAATTCCCGGATACCGTAGGAGTGCTTTGGGTGTATCAAACGTCACAACGTAACTGGGTGACTATAAAGGTGCACTACGGGTATCTCCGAAAGTGTCTGTTGGGTTGGCACGAATCGAGATCGGGATTTGTCACTCAGTGTGACGAGGAGGTATCACTGGGCCCACTCGGTAGAACATCATAATAATGAGCTCAATGTGACTAAGGAGTTAGTCACGAGATGATGTGCTGCGGAACGAGTAAAGAGACTTACCGGTAACGAGATTGAACAAGGTATAGGGATACCGACGATCGAATCTCGGGCAAGTTCTATACCGACAGATAAAGGGAATTGTATACGTGATTGATTGAATCCTTGACATCGTGGTTCATCCGATGAGATCATCGTGGAACATGTGGGAGCCACCATGGGTATACAGACCCCGCTGATGATTATTGGCCGGAGAGGTGTCTCGGTCATGTCTGCATGCCTCCCGAACCCGTAGGGTCTACACACTTAAGGTTCGATGACGCTAGGGTTATAGGGAATTGTTATACGAGGTCCGAAGGCTGTTCGGAGTCCCGGATGAGATGGCGGATGTCACGAGGAGCTCCGGAATGGTCCGGAGGTAAAGATTGATATATAGGATGGCTGGGTTTGGACGCCGGGAATGTTTCGGGCACCATCAGCAACGTGTCGGGACCACCGGAAGGGTTCCGGAGGCCCACCGGGAGGGGCCACCAGCCCCGAGAGGCTACATGGGCCAAGTGTGAGAGGGAACCAGCCCCTGGGTGGGCTGGTGCGCCCCCCACACCCAGCCCAAGGCGCCCAAGAGAGGGAAGGGGGGACCCTAATTCAGGTGGGCCTTAGGCCCACGAGGGGGTGCGCCACCCCCTCCTCCCCTCCTGGCCGCCACCTCCTGGTGACATCTAGGGCTGCCGCACCCCTTAGGGGTGGGAACCCTAAGGGGTGCGCCACCCTCCCCTTCCCCCTATATATAGTGGGGGTTTTGGCCATTGGAGACACGATAATTTCTCTCCCTCTCTCGGCGCAGCCCTGACTCTCTTCTTCCTCCTCTCCCACGGTGCTTGGCGAAGCCCTGCCGGGAGACCTCGTCGCTCCATCGCCACCACGTCGTCGTGCTGCCGGAGCTCTTCCCCAACCTCTCCCTCCTCCTTGCTGGATCAAGGTGCGGGAGACGTCATCGGGCTGCACGTGTGTTGAACGCGGAGGTGCCGTGGTTCAGCACTAGATCGGAATCACACCGTGATCTGAATCGCAGCGAGTACGACTCCATCAACCGCGTTCTAGCAACGCTTCCGCTTAGCGATCTTCAAAGGTATGAAGATGCTCTCACCCCTCTCTCGTTGCTGGTTTCTTCATAGGAAGATCTGAATATGGCGTAGGATTTTTTTTAATTTTGCTGCGTGACCCAACAAATTCATGATGGAAAATGAGTGTATAAGTGACTTGTGGCCACCTCGCGGTATTTTTCATCCTCTCATGGAGTTTCTTGGGTCTTTATGTTTCAGAAAAAATCATCAAAAAGTTTCGTCGTGTTTGAACTTCGCTTGTTATGGATTTCCTGAAAAACCAAAAACAAGCAGAAAACAACAAGTGGCACTGGACACTAGATTAATATGTTAGTCCATAAAATTATATAAAAGTGTACCAAAACCATATAAAACTTATGTAAATATAGTATGAATACTGCATAAGTTATGGACACTGAATCCACCTGTATCATCACCCACCATGGAGGGCGAGCGGGAGAAGGAGAAGGAGTATGAGACCAACAAACGTGACTTGCTAGCTTGAGGGCACAAATTTGTGACAACATGAAGTCAATTTCCCGGAAGGCAATCCTAGACATAGATCTAATCCTACACCAACTAAACAGATAAATAGTCTAGCAGTATATTACATCCCTACTTTGTCCAACAAGACAACAATAAGAGAAGGGGAGAGGAGCGAGGGAAGCGGCGGAGACTCTCAAAAGCAAGGGAGGAGGGAGAAACATAGGAAAAATGAGATCATCCTCTATATTCCTACAAGCTAAACCCATTGTTATTCAAAGTTTTGTCGTTCTTTGGAAAAAAATCAAGTCAATTTCATTACAAATTAAAACGAGAAGACAAATTGGCGAAATCCATAATACTTGTGGCAGATATCCTATTGGGACAAAAAAAATTCTAAAGTACCATCCTATTTGTATCATCATGCACGCACTAACCTAGCCCTAACATGAATCAAGGCCCGACACAATTACACCAATGTATTGAAGAACTGTTTAACGTCGGCATAGCCTGGAACTCGATGAATGCGTGGTTAGTCATCAAAGAAAACTGCATGCCTCACCTACCCCGAGACATTGCACCCAGTTGCGAAGTCAGCACCCGGCGAGCCGGGGCTACGGCCCGGGCTCTCATGGTGCATGTGCATGGAGCTCTAATAGTAAAAAACGATTTTGTGAACAGTTTATGTGGGCAGAAGCTAATTAACTTGGCATCACGTATAGCTTGCCTGGGGTCTAACTTTGAGTTGGCTCCGCCACTGGTTGCACCCTTGAACGAGGTGACTCATTGTTTGAATGATGCTACTGTTTAGGGGGAGGGGGGGCGAGCATGCTATCGGCCGTGAGGATGCCGCACCCACACCATACCCAATGCCACGTGAAAACGGGATGAACTTTTCACCCATGCCTTTGAGATTGCTTGGCCGTTGATAGATGGAAATGACCCTTGCAACTGAGTGTTGTAGGTTAATTTTGGGGAGTAGGCGTGGCATTTCGCGACATGAGCACCATACTCAATCACACACCCATCTTATTTTCTGCCCTTGTGGTGGGATGCATGGCTGGCCTTAGCGGGCTTCACGCATTGTTCACGGGGAGGCGGGCTTCGACGACAGCCGCTAATGATGAAATCAAAATCGGTTGCTCGTTGAAGAATGATGACGATAACGACATACCCAAAACGGACACTCAAACCGTTCACAAGCGTTTAGAATAAACTGTTCAGATGCACTTTTCCATTCAACAAGGTCCTCATCGATGTGCGGAACGGTCCGAACTGTAAAATCCCGCAAGCAAGAAACAAACTAGGGGGTAGAAACTTTACGGGGTTCCGGACATCCGTCTAGCTAATCAAAATGACTCGCATTTGGCGGAAGACATTGTCCTAATTACGTGAAAGATAGTGTGGAAGGCGTTTGTGCATTTGGTGGAAGGTTCTAATTATGCCTAATTAGGCGATCACAAATAAAAAGCTAATATTTGAATCGTAAATCACATGTTTTATCTTATAAGGTCAATATTTACTATATATGGTTGGATAACTGTTTCTGTATCAGTATCCTGGTTCAATTTAAATGTACGGACGGATAGGGCGTCCAATTTAGGTCGCGTTTGGATGGTCGTATTTCAATATGAGGTATTTAGCTTACAATTGTATTTTACTGATAGTTGAACAATTTTTGGTTGAAAACAAAATGACGGTCCGAGGTTTGTATCTTTTACAGGCTTATTTGAAATGGAAACGACGATCCAGCAGAGCCTTAAGGTGATCACGTATACACACTTAGTCATTTACAAGGGCAATTCCTATCACAGGGCAGGGAAATATCTCCCCCGCCCGATCAAAGACGCCAATTACCCAACAAAACCTAGCAATAGCAATGACATTGTACAGTACAACATACACGGCACACCGGGAGCATCACAAAGTTGCTATTTGTTGTTGAAACTCTTCCACCGGAACAAGCTGCCGACCTTGCGCATGACCACGCGCCGCCGGCCAGGCATCGTCGGCATCCTGGTGAACACGCCCAGCTCGCCCTTGGGCTCGTCCACCGTCCCGAAGATGTCGTACACCGACCCCTCGAAGCTCTCCGACATCTGCCGCGGCAGCGTGAACCCGTCGGGCGGCGGCTTCATCCTCGCGTCCGACACCAGCTGGCTCTCGCCCTCGGGCAGCTGATCCGCCGCCGGCCGCGGCGACGACGACGACGACAGCTCGTCCAGGTCGAACGACCTCGCCGTCGCCGCGGACGGGGTCGGGGTGGGGCTCGACGACGTGGCCACCAGCAGGCTGTGCAGCTCCTTGACGCTGTCGCGGGCCGCGGCCTCGGTGACCCGGAGGCACTCCAGCTCCTCCTTGGTGCACTTGACGGCGTTGTCCTTGTTCCCGACCATCTCCTTGAGCGTGGCGTTCTCGCTCCTCGCCTCCTCCAGCGCCTCCTTGACGATCTTGGTGTCCTTGACGGCCTGCTTCAGGATGTCCCGCAGCTTGGCCACCTCGTGCCGCCCGGACCGCTGCGACTCGAGCAGCCGCGCGTTCTCGCGCCGGGACTCGGCGAGCTCCGCCTCCGACGACTTCATGCACGCCGTGAACCCGGCCTCCTTGCCCCGGAACGTGGCGAAGGCCTCCTCGGCGTCGGAGCGGAGCCGGGCCACCTCGTCGGACAGCGCGCGGACCTTGTCGTCCTTGCGCTTCAGGGACACGTGAAGCCGGTCGGACTCGAGCCTCGCCGTCTCCGACTCGTGCTGCGCGCGCGCCAGCTGCTGCCGCGTCGCGTGCAGCTCCGCGTTCACCTCCTTGAGCGCCAGCACGAGCTCCTCCATGGCCCGCTTGCTCTTCTCCTCCGCGGCCAGCGCCACCCGCAGCTCGCCGCTGACCCGCTGCAGGTCGCGGTCGAACCGGCCCCTCGGCTTCGCGGCGGCGACGGCGACGGCGCTGGCCTCGAGCCGCTGCACCGTGTCCCGCAGCGACGCGATGTCGATCCTGGCCTCCTCCAGCTCCATCTTGGTGATCTCCAGCTGCTTGGTCTGCAGCGACAGCGACTCGAGCATCCGGGACTCGGACTCCCGGGACGCGTCCAGCTCCGCCTCCAGCGTGTCGATGGTGGTGCGGTCGTTGGCCGAGTCCAGCGCCCTCCACTCCGTCACCTCCAGGACGCGGTGGGCGCGGTCGCGCTCCTCCCGCACCTTGCGCAGCTCGCCGCGGAGCTCCGAGACCTGCTGCTCCATGTCCGGCCGGACCGCCTGCATCCGGGCCAAGCCCTTGTTCAAATGCTGCACGGCGATCGGGGCAACAACTCTCAGGCCGTAATGGCGCTGCGGTTGGCAATGCGCTAAACTTTTAGGCATGTGGGGGAACAAGACGATAAAAGAGGGAGGTGCATTACGCGTGCGTTCCTAGGGTTTGGTAAATATGTGGCTAGAAACTTTGGGTCTAAAATTGGCCGTCATGACAAGTTAAGACGGTTGCTTAGCTTTTGTTTAGGAGCATGAGAAAGTTCTGCTTTTTCATCAAGAAACTTTTACAGCTGAGAATTGTCTGAACAGTAATGCTAGACGTACGGGCTCTCTACGGAAGATTTACAGGCTCGTTAGTTGTGATTGGTTGGAACTTGATTAAGAAGGACGGTCCCACCAGTGAAAATCATGGAGGGACAATTAGATTAGGCCGTGTTAGCATCCCATAAAAGTCTGTTAGAACCTGTCCGTATCTTTAGCATTTTTGTTGTCTTGAATCACTCAAGAAACAAGTCAACGAATTGCATCAACAGAGACAGATATAACTGTTACAATTCACACAACCGGTTCTGGTTGTACTGATGAACAATGAAGTTTAACACGGATGGATGAAGTTACTTCGGCACATGAAGTCAACACATGCACGACACAGCAATGAAACCCAATTATTTCGTACTGGAATGAGCAGCAAACTCCACCAAACAGCCATGTAGCATTGTCACTTATCCATCCATATGGTGCACCTGAGGCTCTTCCCCTGCAGCAGCAGGTCGAACGCCGTGTTGATGTCCTTGAGGCCAACCTCGTGAGTTATGAACTTGTCCAGCTCCAGCTCCTGTGGCGTCCAACAAAACAAAACACATAGAAAAATTCTCTGAATCAGAAGCTCTCGAACATCGGCAATACACATGATCGGTCTGACGGGTGTCACCTTGTTCAGGTACTTGTCGGCGAGGATCGGAATGTCCTGCTTGGGCTTCACCCCGCCGAAGAGCGACCCCATAACGCACTTCCCGTGGAGGATCTCCCGTGAAGATATGGTGAGCGGGGCGCCGTGCATCTCCACCCCGAGGATGATCGTCTTGCCCCATCCCTGCGTCGGCAAGGCCATGCCAGAAAGTGAAACTCATTTTTGCAGGAGAAATGAACCAATGTGTGTCAGTGTGTGTGTGTGTGTGTGTGTGTGTTGTGCACATACCGCCCGGGAGCTCTGGAAGGCGTCGTTCATGACCGCCGCCAGCCCGATGCACTCGAAGCAGTAGTCGGCGCCGCCGTCGGTCATCTCGATGATCACCTGTTTTGCGTACAGGAAAGCGACGCAAATGTTTAGCATATATCATGAGTGTCACCGGTGAAAGACACACGGATGGCTAATCACCTGGCTCACAGTTTTCTCTGCAAGTTCTTTTGGGTTGATGAAATGTGTCACGCCAAATTTCTTTGCTGAAACACAAAGCAGTGGTTGAAACGCGTCAGACAGTGCAAAAGGTCTCAAGTATTCAGAGCAGTTCTCCGTTTGGAAATAAAATGAATTTTTAGAGCAGTTTCATCATGGTGGAAAACGGAAGAAGGCCTTGCCGAGCTCTTGCTTGTCGGGGTTCAAGTCCACGCCGATGATCTTGGACGCCCCACAAATCCTGGCGCCTTCAGCCACCTGACCGCGAAACGTCGGACAGTTAACGCTAATTTCTGCAATGCAATGGCTAACACATGTACAGTACAATAGTAGGATCAGATTACCGCCAACCCCACGGCGCCGAGGCCAAAGATAGCAACCGAAGATCCCGGCTCGACCTTGGCCAGCTTCCATGCCGCTCCGACGCCTGATCACAAGCATTTCAGACTTTCAGTACTAACTAAAACTAGTGATGACTACCAGCAGTTCCAGCTAGAAGTGCAGAGCGCGGCGGGTGCACTGACCGGTGGTGGCGCCGCAGCTGAGGAGGCAGGCCGTGGACGGCGGCACGGCGGGGTCGACCTTGACGACCTGGGTCACGTCCACCACGGTGTACTCGCTGAAGCTGGACACGCCGAACAGGTGGTGGATGGGGTTCCCGTCGCCGTCGCGGAACCGGGTGGTGTCGTCGCGGGGCATCCCCGGCCGCACCGCGAACCGGTACTTGGAGCACACGTTGCTCCGCGACGACATGCAGTCCGCGCACTCGGCGCACTGCGCCAGGAACGTCGGCACCACCGCGTCCCCCGCCGCGAAGCCCTCCACGTGCTCGCCGATGCTCTCCACCACCCTGCGCTCGAAATTTCCGAGAATACTCAGGGACAGATTGATCCAATTTTCTGATTTTGAAATATATTTTTTAGCTGAGATCGTTTAACAGCTCAAGCCTACCATATGCAATGGCATGAGGGGCCCCATTTATCATCTTTCACTTTAACCTACTAGCCAACTTATTTGAGTTTGTTTTTCTCTTGCTAGGGTCATGGCTATCAGTTAACAAAAATCCGAGTTATAGTGTTACGTTAGAACAATCCCTGGAGTTGTGTCTTGTTAAATTTCCTCCGTACTTGCTTAACAGTTACTCTCTTTGTTCATAAATATAAGATGTTCTAACATTTTTGTAAATGGAATGTATATACACAACATTTTTGTAAATGGAATGTATATACACACGTTTTAATATGTGTCCATATTAAAATATTCAAAGTATCATGCCCCAAAAATATATATTCAAAGTATCTTATATTGTTTTTAATGGAGGGAGTAATAGATGACACACATGTTTTTGAATACAATTTAGACAAAAAAATTATTTCCAAAAAGTATACACAAAACCGAACGGCAGGCCTGGTTACAATCTCAAACTTTGAATATTGAAAAAACATAAAAAAACACACACATATACTCCCTCCGTCCCAAAATAACTGTCTCAACTTTGTATATGTTGTAGTATAAATTTGTACTAAGCTTAAGACACTTATTTTGAGACGAAGGGAGTATATAATAAAATTAAATGTACCCTACACACTTCAATTTATTTTTGAATAGACATCTAATGTTGATAATAATAGTATTATTTTATTAATACCATAATAACGTGCTAATGTGAAAATAATATTGAAACATATGTGACGTTTTGGGTCTCTATCAAAACCATGCCCATGTGCCCATGCAGACAGGAAACCACCTTAAACGGTTTGAAAGACTAAATTTACCTAGATTTGAAAGTTGGGAGACTATGCTTTTATGGGCATGAAGTAATTGCGGGAGAAATTATTTCAACAAAGATGAGGGACAAAATGTATGATTTACTTTTCATTTAGGACACCGATAAATTCTGAACATTTAGATTTTAAGAATGGCAACCCGAATGTTTTTCATGCATGGCAACTTTAGTTGATGTGAGGTAGCAAGTTTAGTTGTGAAAAATGACAATTTTGTTTCATTTTTTATTAAAAAATTGACACATTGCCAACTAAACTTGTCACATAGCGTCAACTAAAGTTGTCATAAAAACGTTTGGATTGTCATGCTTAAAATTTAAATGCTCGTGATTTATCATTTCCGTTCATTTATCGGTTGCATAGCGAAGCTCCATTAAAACTTAGATGGCAATGTCGTATAAGGGGTTGTATTGTTTCCAACATGAGACTTAGTACTACTCAGAAAATATCGCTGAAAAGCGAACAGTTCCTTGAGGGAATTCACTATTTACTATTTTTACAAATATACTGTTCACCCACTTTTTCAATCTTGTTTTGAAGTCATAGTAAGAACTGGCCATATAAATCACTCTATTTTACTCCCTCCGTCCTAAAATAAGTGTCTCAACTTTGTTTATACTAAGTTTGAAACACTTATTTTGGAACGGAGGGAGTACTAAAGTTTACATGTACATGTTCTATATGTTTTTTGAAAAAAAAGGATTATCCCAGGCCTATGCATTAAGAGTTGCACAACGTCATTACATGTTTTATATGCATATATTATATGTATGTTTTCTTTACAATTACGGAAGACCTAGAACAGTTTTGTTTTTCTAAGTTACGAACATTGTAATCGTATAAGAACAAGTACAATAAGATGACATAAGGAGGCTATAAAAACTAAAATATTACATTTTTCTTAGTTGGAGGAGAGTAAAGAAGAGAGAAAAGAGAAGAGGGTTGTGTTAGTAGCCAACTGCAGTACGATACCGAAGGCAGTTTATGAGATTATAAGATGGGACAATTTTTTATAAAGTACCCACTCCATTCTTAAATATAAGTTTTTTTAGCGATTTCATTATTGGACCACATGCAAAGCAAAATAAGCGAATCTGATGTCTAAAGTATATCTATATACATTCATATATAGTTTTTAGTGAAATCTCTAAAAACATCTATTGAAGAACGGAGGAAGCAGTACATATTAAAAACTTACTATTATAATGTTAGCTATTAGATTGGACATCACAAATCTTTAGAGCCGGGCATTGGCTGTATTATTAACCATGCTCTATGGATCCACCTGCTATTTCTTGGTCACATAGCATTTTCCTATTAATTAGTTAGTTGACAATTAGATGACACCCACACGTTTCTTATTACAATGAAAAGAAGATATGTACACCGGAAGCAGCAGCAGCTTTCTCGTCTGTTCCTATCAAACAGTGCCGGGCATTGTACATACCAACAAAGAACAGGGACGTGAATGGTGCATATATGCCGATATGGGTCGAAACGCATGATGCGTCCGGCAGACTTGACTTGTAGTAAGATCA
This sequence comes from Hordeum vulgare subsp. vulgare, assembly GCF_904849725.1. Taxonomy (NCBI): domain Eukaryota; kingdom Viridiplantae; phylum Streptophyta; class Magnoliopsida; order Poales; family Poaceae; genus Hordeum; species Hordeum vulgare. The sequence continues at coordinate 575,734,280 of NC_058521.1, forward strand.
ACGACGGAAGCCCATACACAAGTCACGCGCGGAGTTTTCAAAGAGCGTGCGTGCGCGGTACTGCTACAATTCCACGGACTGACAGACAGGGATGGAGAAGGGAGCACTCACCCGAACGCTTCGTGGCCGAAAATCCTGGGGAAGACGCCGGGGAAGTCCTGCAACGCACGGACAGTAGCCGACACGGGTCATAAATGGCGGCATGGCCGCCCTGCTCTGCTCCCACGCGTGTGGCGAATCTGAGCTCGCGTCGTCGGCGGTGGTCCTCTGCGGCGCGTGAGCCGCCTGGCTGTGCGGCTCTCCACGGCCCGGCAATGGCGGACGCACGCACGCGGCGGAGCGGGGATCATGGATGGATGGATGGAGGGGGGCGCGTACCTTCATGCGCCAGAAGGTCACGTCGCTGTGGCAGAGCGAGGTGCAGACGATCTTGAGCCGGAGCTCGTGGGCCTTGGGCGGGTCCACGACCACCTCCTCCACGGCGAGCGGCTCGCCGGCGGCCCTGCACACGGCCGCTGCTCGCCGCCGTGGAAGCACGGTTAGCCACGCCCATGCATGACAAGGAAAAGCTCGGAGATCTTGGCCGCGTACCTTTGCAGCGGATGGGCTTGGGGTGCTTGTCCTCCATCGGCGAGACGAGAGAAGAGGATGCTGCTGATGGGGTGTCTGCTTGCCTGGTTTGGAGTGTTGGAAGGGAGCTGGCGAGGGAGGCCGGCAGGATGGATAGCGCTCTGTTTATATATGGACGGATGGACCTGCATTCTTCTCCCGTTCATATCAGTGAAAGTGGTCTGCATACGGTAAGAGCAAATCTGATCACTCAACAACCATGGACGCGGATGGTTCGCACACACTGACCGGTTACGTTTGAAATATTATATTCTACGTCTGGATACAATTAGAAATCTTAAATTCACATTGTTACATGCAACGTAAACCTAATACTAAGCGGACCTCGTCCGGCTTCGTCGTGTCCATGTTCAATGGTTGGTTGCGCTTTTTATAGTGTCGGTCCGCTTGTTGACGAGGTAGAGTGTGACATGAGACACTAGCCGGCTCACGGGAATCGAGCTCTTGCCGTCTCTGATGTCCTACTCTTCCTCGTCGGAGCCCGTAACCTGAACGGTGCCAATCAATGTGAGGTCGATGACGGATCCTTTTTCACAGGAGCCAACGTCCACCACAACGCGGTTGCGTCGAGCGCACTGCTACACCCTACGGGACGCCGAAGAGTGTGATTCCACCTCTCCAACATCCGTCGTCGCGAGGGCCTCTGCCGCATCCCGTGACTGCTGCATCGCTCGACGGACACGCCGCACCAGGACATCGTGCGAGGTCGGCTATGTGCTTGGCGCGCCAATGAAGGGAGCTGACGAGGGAGGCCGGCAGGATGGATAGCGCCCTGTTCATATTTGGACGGATGGACGGGTTTGCATTCTTCGCCTGTTCATAACAGTGAAAGTGGTCAGGATACGGTAAGAGCAACTCCAACGCGTCCGATCCAAATGAACGCGTGCTACGTCTGCATTTTATTCGTTTGGATCGGTTCGGCTTACATTCGTATCCACTTTTGTAATTGTATCAGCTCTTGCGCCTAACGCGGTCATGACCTATTTTTAAGCAATGAAAAAAACATAAATAAACATTTTAAAAATATAGGAACAATTAATTAAATATTTAATGTGGGCGATAGTGTGCATTACATTAAACATAAAATAAACTAAACTAAAAACGAGGAGGCGCGCTGTCCTAAACGTCCTTGTCGTCATCGCGGGGTCGGTGAGGTCGACGAGCGTCAGCACCAGCCCAGCCCAAGGGAAGGTCGTCTCCCAGGCGGAGGCGACGTCGTCCGTGGAGGTTGCACTGGCGCTTGCTGGGCAGCACATCACTCCTCCTCCTTAACTTCGGCCTGGCTGGCACTCAGATCCTCTCCGGATCCAAATGTGAGTCGTGCAGCAGCGTGACATCGGGGTAAGGGAGGGAGACGCGGTGCTCCCAGTGCCATCTCGCCTGGTGCACGGGTACGCTCACCTGCTGCTGAGGCGGACGGGAGGAAGACGATGGCGACGGGAACGTCGGGAACTTGCCCTTGTCTTTGCTGGAGAAAAAACCCATGGTGGCTAGGGTTTTGCCGCCGGCCGGGGAGCAGCGGGTGGCTAGATGTGGATGGGGGCGGCTTCTGGAAGAGGATGAGCCCCCTCCCAGACGCTCGAATGAAAAAAGGACATGTGTGGGTCGCTGATGCGTCGACCCATGGTGGGCGGTCGTCGTTAATAAATATGGTGCTGGCTTTGACTGGGCGTCACGTGTGGAGGGGCGCAGACATGAGAAGGCGCGCGTTGCATCCACGCCGATGCATTTCTAGCGCAATTTTGGATCGGAAATGGATCCGCCCGGACGCGAAGGGGACATCTTTTGAAAAATGGTCGGCGCGTTAGGCCTTCACTTTTGTCCGCTCCGACCCAAACGGATGCGGGCAGACGATTTGGGTTGTTGCGTTGGAGTTGCTCTAAGAGCCACTCGAATCGCGTGAGCCGTCAGTTTGAGTCGTCGTGGACAGAAAACAGGGCCCAACGCTTCGACCTAAATGAACGTCTCTCTATTTTTTGTTTGTACATAATCCATTCTAGACCTATATTGGACCATATTTGCGTCTGCGCGGACACGAAGCGGTCGCGCGCCTTGTCAACGTGCTCCTTCCCCGGACCCGCCCGTTGGCGGCACGACCTCTTCCTTTCTATCCCTTTCCCCACCCTTCACGGTAAGTGCACCCTAGGTCGTCTTGCTCTCCAGTACCCTCCTTCCTCTGTCCAGCAGCACATCCGCCAGCAGGGTACCTCCTTCGTGTCGATACGGAAGGCCGAGTAATGGATATGCGACGGCAGTGTCGAGATTTGACGCATCCTGGCGGCTGGAATTGGCGAATCCGGCCACCAGCGAACTGCGCTTGCTATGGATTGGCCGGGTACCGGGCCACCCTGTCTAGGCAATGGCTCGGTGCTGTATGCAGGCGCTCAATCCGCCTCTAGCCACTCGGATCTGTATCGTCGTCGGTCCACTGGCAAAGCCACACCCGACCATCGCCCTAGCTCGACGCTAGCCCAGAGTCTTGTCGTCTCACCATTGTCGTTCATAAAGTGCGACTAGTGCCCGTTGTAGGTCGTCCGACACGTTTTTTGGACGTCAGAACATCCCGGTTGGTGTTCGTCAAGTGCATAAATGACGAGGTATGATTTTAGCATGGCCTTTTGTTATTAGAGTCCATGCAATTTTGATAGCTTAATTGCTCAATTTTCTATGCAGGCGAGATGCAACTTTTGGTATTGGCAAGAAGAATACATCAAACTATTGATGTCACGAAATTTGCTAGATGTTCATGCATTTCTAGCTAGATTGATGGTGTAGATAAAAATAATGAAGGGACCAAAGGGAAAGCAAAGTCTAATTCTTTAGAACTGAAGAAGAAAGACATTGTTAAGCTTAAGAGTTTGTAGATCAACAAGGAAGACATAAAAAAAGATCTTAGTCTAACTAGTAGGAGGTGTTATGAAAGTTGAACATCTTTAAAATGTCTAATTATGATTTTTGTTTTCTTTGGTCTTGTACTCGTGAAAAGGATTTATAAAATAAATATATGTATTGAAATGCATTTGATGAAATAAAGATAACATGCAAATTCCAAAAAATAATGTGTGATAAAAAAATGAATGATGGACGGCTGCGAGGACAAGATCTGAGTCGGCGCGTTGGGCGCACGACCGACCCATTTACAAAAAGGAACGGACATGCCTAACCAAACGAACAAAACACGCGTCTTTTGGATCGAACGATTGGAGTTGTTTTAAGGCCACGAAGTTCGTCTTCCTATTTAATTATCTTCAGCTTAATTCGCCTTCCTGTTGTGTAGCTACTGTATAAAAGTAGCAACAAAATGGATGAGATATACATGAGAAAATTCATTCAGGCCATGTTCGGGATTAAAAGGGATCGGAAAGGTTTGAGGAGAATTTTAACTTATAAGAAATTTAATCTCCTTCAATCCTTGTCAAACTTTTTCGAACCTTGCCTAACAAGCCCTCAAGGAGTAACACACATACTCCATGAAATTGATGGAACGCAGACTAGTACACACCTTAATTTTTTCGTAGAAAACCTTAAGTTGACTCTTAATTTAGCGACCATTGTGACCACGCGTGGACGCACAGCGGCTGTCGCATCCATGTACACGCAGCCAAAATGGTGGGGACCATGTGGATTTTTCTCTCCCTTAGGTTTCTCTTTTCAGTGATGGGACCCATCATGTGACATTTGCCTTCCTTTTTCTCCCGTGAATTTTAAAATTTCAGCAAGTCTGTATTGTTCTAGAAGTTTGAAATCTATGAAAGCTATAAAAAAAATATTCCCTCCGTCACAGTTTATAAGACATGTACGTATACCTAAGTCGTCAATTTAACTTATATAATATATATTTTTAACATAAAAATTATATCATTAGAAAATAGAACATCTAAAGTTTCTAATGATATATTTTTTGTCATATATGCCTCTCATTGAGTTGGTCAAATTAACGACCTAGATACACGTGCCGGACTTATAGACTGAAACGAAGAGAGTATGAATTTTGTACAAGCTTAAATCTTTTATACAACTGGAGTAGGCTAATCCGGCCCTCTGCGATTGCGTTCGAACACGTCCGCACGTAATGACCGGACATGCAATAAATTTGCTAGTCCACAATCAAATATATCAAACCAAATCCCCAATCCCATACTAGTTCATGCAATATAAAACATACATATATCAACACATGTCATCGGATTATCAAACTTTGACATGCTCTAAAACTACGAATGAAACGACAATGAAAGAATTTTATCCATGGTTTCCCTTGCCATTGCCTTTTGTGGTCTTCCTTCCGCGAACCAATATATGTGTCCTTCATTTTGGTGCGTGAGCCATGGGGACAAGGCGCCACCTAAAGGGTTTCGCCGACAGAGTGTAGTTGCCCTGCCATGTGGTGGTGTTTGATTCCGATGAGGCCGCGACACAGGTGATCCATCGGTCCCGACGGATCCTAGCATTATATAGGCAATGGAATCCCGTCGAATCAATGACACTACAAACTTTGCTCTATTGTACGACGCTTCACTTGTGTCATGTAAAACCCTTTTTCATCACGGAAAATAAGCGGTGACGTTTTTCAGCCGTCGCCCCCACCGTCATCGACGCGCGGTCATTGAGAATAAAATTTTGATGGTACCATTTTTTCATCACGCAAGTTCACATGTTAGGTGGGAGACCCAAAAAAGTCACCAGTGGTCATGTTCGTTGACGGCCTAGAGTGTCACTTATGACGACCCAATCTATCGCCTAAGATATTTTTGGCGACTATAATCCTGTCACCGGTGATCGGTATGCATGTTTGCTAGTCAAAGATTCTGATAGGTTGGGCCGGCACTTGCTGACATGGCTTTTTCCATGTGGGTCTGTCGCGGATTTTATCATTGACGATCCTGTGAGTAATAAACCGGCATCAGTTTTGACCGGTCAACGTTGTTGACATATGGGCCTAGAAGATGCTGATGTGGGTGCTTACAAGTGGGACCAGGCATCATTCAGTGACGATGTGTCGTCTGACTGGTCAATGGTTATGACATGTGAGCCCAGTATTGTGCTGACGTGGATGCTGGCAGGCGGGTCCATACGTGGGTGACGTGTTTTCTTACATGTCAGACCATACACGAGTGACGACGTCCATAAGCGTCACAGTTTGTGCACGGTCAATTTTTTTATTGCAAAAATTGGCGGGCATATTTGATATGAATTTGTGCAAAATTTCAATTTTTTCGCTGCTTTTTAACCACAAACTTGACAATTGTCAAATAGTCTGTCTCGGACATTAGTCAAAGGAAATAAATGTCGCCTAGAGGGGGCGTGAATAGACGCTTTAAAATAATTACGGTTTAGGCTTGAACAAATATGGTATAAAACTAGTATTTAATTTGTCAATCACAAAACCTAAAATAACTAGGCTCGTCTATGTGCACCAACAAGTTGTGCTAAACAAGATAAACAACTAAGTGATATCAAGAGATATAACATGAAACAATATGGCTATCACAAAGTAAAGTGCATAAGCAAAGTGTTGGGTTAAGAGATAACCGAGGCATGCAGAGATGATGATGTATCCCAAAGTTCCATACTCTCGCGGATGCTAATCCCTATTTGGAGTGTTGTGAAGGCACAATACTCCCCAAGAAGCCATTAGGGTCATCATAATCTTCTCATGCCCTCGTACAATGCAAGCTGTCGTGATTCCACTAAGGGACCCTTGAGGGCGGTCACCAAACCCTTACAAATGCAACCCTTGGGGACGGTTACCGTACACGTACATTTTGGTAACCCTTGGGGCGGTCACCGAAACCCGTACAAATTGCTCGGGGCAATCTCCACAACCTAATTGAAGACCCCGAAGCTTGGCCGGAGCTTTACACCACAATGATTGAGCTTCGAGGCACCACCAACCGTGTAGGGCGCCAAGCAATTTGCACCCAAGAGGCACAAGCTATAGGGTGGCCAAACCCCCAATAGTAATAAACTTCTCAAACTTCACTTCGAGGTATCACCATGGAGAACTCAAACCTATGCATAAATGCAATGGAAGGGCACACGGAGTGCCTAAGTCCTTCCCTCCCAAATCCCACCACAACAACTAATGCTACGGAGGAAAATAAGAGGAAGAACAAAGAAGAGAACACAAAGAACTCCGAGATCTAGATCCAAGGGGTTCCCCTCACATAGAGGAGAAAGCGACTCATGCAAATGTGGATCTAGATCTCTCCTCTATTTCCCCTCAAGAACTAGCAAGAATCATTGGAGGGATTGAGAGTTAGCAAGCTCGAAGAAGGTCAAAAATGGGGGCAAACACAAGCTAAAAGGGTAGGGTTCATTGAGGAAGAAGACCCCTTTATAAGCCCTCCAAAATCCAACCGTTATGCCCATAGCCCGCACATAAGCGGTACTACCTGCAGAGTAGTGCAGCTGGGCGAAGTCATGTGGGGGTAGTGCCGCTAGAGCAGTACTATTGCTCGCCCCAGCGGTACTAGCGCCGGGGTTGCAGATCAGGAACCTATGAAGATAGGGCAGACAAGTGGAGTGCAGCAGTTCGGCAATGGCCGTACTACCATCAAGTGTGAGCGGTATACTGCTTATAAGTTGTAGTAAAGTGCACCCACTGCCTCCCTACTACCATTGATAGCACGATTGAATCAGAAGCAACTCGATAAGTGGAAGTGGAACGGTAGTGGGCGGGTGGTACTGCCGCTTATAAGCGGTACCACTGATCGCACTACCGTTCTATTGTCGTGCAACCTGACACGAAAAGTCAAGTCCCTAGAAGCAACGGTAGTAGCCGCGGTACTGGTCAATGGTAGTGCGCACAGTCCGCTTGATATAGGTGATGATGGTCTTGTCCTCCTCAAGATGGACCACTTTTCTTGATAGCGTCGGCTTGATGAAGAGTAGTAGATTGCTCCCTCATACTCCATTATGGGTGAGCCACTCTTCAGCATATCTTCACAGGTCCATTGTCACCACAATGGACGTCAAGATTCAAGCACGAACTCTTCATGACACACCACTTGAACTTGCACACCTCAAACTTGATGACGATCACCACTTGATGTCATCCGCCATGGGTTGTATGAGATCTTCCTCTTGACACAAACCCATGGAAACATACCTAACCCCACAAAGAACCCTCACGTAGATGATAGGTTAGTGCAAAAAGCGTAATGGACAATGCTTAGCATACCATGGGACCATTTGATCCCTTCTCGGTATATCGTGTACGCTTTATGTGTTGATGAACTTGATTCGTTCTTTGATTTAATCTTGATCAACCTTGTAACTTATCTACTCTCCATAAAGATGATGTATTGAAGGTAAACATGAATGTTCACATAACTTTCTTCTTCAAGACATGAGTGCAATAAGCTCAACTCACACATGCCCAATCTTTGGATAAATCCTTGAATACCACCTTGGTCATCACATAAACTCCTTGAAACCAACAAATGGACTTCAAGAAATGCCTATGGACAAATCTTTCAGATATAACTCAAGGCAACCATTAGTCCATAGAGAATGTCATCAGTTACCAAAACCACCCATGGGGCACCATGCTCTTTCAATTACAATATCCAACCATGGTAACAAAAACACAATATAAAATTAGACACATGACTTAGTTTTATGGCATCCTCGCACTTCAAACCTGACGATGTACCTAACGAGGGCATCAAGTTCATCAATTCTCTTTTTGATAGTTGGTACTTTTCTCTTCAGTCGTATTGTTGACGGCTAGAAGTTGTTTCCTCGTACCCTTGAAGGCCATTGTTGAGAGATTGAATAGGGTTGTACCGATCAAACACCCCCGGTTTCAGGTCCTCATATCATCATGTTGCCCTCGCATGACATTCTTGACAATTTCAATTACTTTTTTCTGATCTAGAAGCGCATTGTTGACAGATTCAAGTTGACACTACACATGGGTGCCCTAGTCAAATTTCTCTGCAACATCGACCTCCGCGAACATGGCTTATGTCTCCGCCTACCAGCCATGTTGACACAATAGCTCACAGTGGATTTGCCGGAAGATGGTGTTGACCAGCCTGGATTGGCGAGGATAGTCTAGCGATTGCGGTGGAGCCGACTCTAGAGATCTTGCTGGCAAGTCAATCTATATCCAGCTGCCGCGTGTGGCCTCCTAGTCGTCTACAATGCCGGCGATATCCTTCTTCTACTTAGATGAGAGGTTGTCTCGGAGGGTTTTGGAACTCTGAGGGTGGTGCAATAAGGAGCTGGAGGGCGGAGGTGGTTTGGTTCTTGTCCGGCGCCACCACAGACGTGTTTAGCATCGGACGAATATTAGGCGTTAATTAGAAAGGTGTTTAATGTAAAACGGCACAAGGGCGAACGTGTGGCGCTGGGTTCGCTGGAGTAGATTCCTCAACATATGCGTTGGTTTAATAGAAATGGTCAGTTAGATGAATGTTATTTCAATGCAAAGAGAAGGCATGCACAACGGCCAGTGCACACTTCAATTCCGTCCCTAGTGAGTGGTCGCGTCCCCTTTGTGCACGCATGAATGTAACACTAATGCTCTTGTGGGAAATGGGCACAGACTAGGGAGAGGTCTTTTGGATGGGCCATATTGGTCAGACGCTTGTGTCTCTTACTTCCTTCTTGAGGGAAGAAGGGCGATTGAACCGGCCCATGGACGGATACATGAATACATTGGATGTTAAAACAAATATGAAGCAGATGGATGCACATGACTTAAGACTCCGTGTTGGAGATGTCCTAACATGGAAAATAGATTTAGTTAACGAGAAAGCTAACGTCGATTCGACTAGATGTTAGTGATAGATCCACACGATCCCTTCCGCTCGATCCCTTAATTCGTTATAGTACCGATTTTACCGATTTTTATTTCCTTCTCTTGAACACCGTAGTACATCCAGTTATATTTCTTTGTTTTTCTTTGCTATTGATTTTTCTAGCAAAAAATGATGACAACAAGAATCGAACCTTGTACCTAGTGGTTTAGTCCTACTCTTGCTAGCCATATGGGTTAATACCTCACTAGTGCTTAGATACATGTTAGGCTCCTTTTATTTCCACAAGAGCTGCTAGCGTATTATTAAAACATACCCCGGGATGGGTGAGTTGTTGATTACATATCCCGGTAACTTTCACATAAATACATGGTAATACACGCGCAACGTAGCTCATAACTCACGCGCAAACATCGTGATAACTTTTGACCCAAGAAAAAAGTTGTTGACAAACATACACCGGTAACTTATATGAAAAATTAATATGGTAATATACGCACAATAGAGCTGATAATTTACTTAGCCGAAGTGTGGTAATTTTTTGACCAGGGGAAAAAGTTGTTGAACCGCCCTTCATGGTAACTCATGTCTACTAGCATGATAATCTACGCACATTAGGGTTGATAACTTACTTAGCCAAGACATGGTAACTATTTTTGACTTAGGGAGCCGGAGGGGTGTTGAAAAATTACATGGTAAATTATGTATAAAAAGCATGGTAACATATGCACGACCAAACTGATAATTGACCCACAAATAACATGGTAACTTTGATTCGAAGTGGGTTATTTCAAAACATACCCCGATAACTTTTGTGTTAATAGCAAGGTGCTACGCGCATAGTATACGCACAATAGAGCTGATAATTTACTTAGCCGAAATGTGGTAATTTGGAAGAAGTTGTTGAACCGCCCTTTCCTGGTAACTCATGTCTACTAGTATGATAATGTGCACACATCAGCATTGATAATTTACTTAGCCGAGACATGGTAACTACTTTTGACTTGCGCGGGAGAGGGGGTTGAAAAAATACATGATAAATTATGTATAAAAAACATGGTAACATGCGCACAACCAAACTGATAACTCATCCACAAACAATATGGTAACTTGATTCGGGGTGGGCTGTTTGAAAACATACCTCCGATAAATTTTGTGTTAATAGCAAGGTGCTATACGCACAGTATATATGATAACTGCCTTATGCTTTAAGTTTCTCGTACTCTTATCAACCTTATCATGTTGCTCATACTATATTTATCGCGCTGGTCATGCCAAAATTACCAAGTCAATCTTTACTATTTTTTCCTCATGTGGCAGAAATAAAAAAGGTTAAAATAACATTGCTTATCTACAATAGACAACAACTAAAGGTTGCTTAGTTGGTTATTGGGCTCAAAGTCTAATGAATAGACCTGAGTTCGACTCCCCTTTCTAGCACTTTTACAATATTTTCATATTGTGCAGCCAAAAACCAAAGAAAGTACTAGAGATTTACTATTGGCGTATACAGTTTTCGAGAGAAGAAAAAAACGATGGAATCCAGCATGGCATGGCAAATAAAATAAAAACACAAGCTTTTATCTCGTTCCGCGGATGGCAACAACAACACCAGTCACATGGCAAGAGTGTTCTAGGGGGGAGGTATGGGGTGGGGGCAGGTTGAGAGGCAACAAATCTTTTACTCGCGAAATCTCTCTTGATTTAGTCGATATGTGCCTAAGAATATCTACAACCGGATTTGACAAATCCGGCCCCTCAAACATTTGCGGACGCGTCCGATTGCGTCTGTGGATATTCAACGGTCACAACTTATTTTGCCTGTCACAACCGGATACTTTAATTAACTTACATCAAATTCATACAAACTTATACAATTACGTAATCGATGTCTATATACACATCGTCCGACTACTACATACGAGATGTCATCGGACTATCAAAAATTTACATGTTTGACTGTGGTGGAGAAGATCATCCCCGGTTACCCTTGTCCTTCCCGACATCATTGTCGTCCTTTTCACTGAAATACCGGTCGAAGACGTAGTATGGATTGAGCCGGATTTCCTGCTTGCCAGACTTGTCCTCACCGTTGATGTCCTCTTCTCCTCCTTTGGTGGTAGTCCAGCCATTTTACAGACCACCTGGTTCTGTTCTCGGACAAGGGCGCACTTGTTCCTCCGTTGTCGCTTATTCACAAGGCGGACGCGGATGGCTTCCTCCTCTACGACCGTCTCCGACGCCATGTCAGTCGCCCCGATGCCGTGTCAGCAGCGATTCGGGTGTCAACGACCCTTATCCTATTCTTCCCACGACGGGGACATCGGTCCCAATGGGAGTCATGCTCCACTCGACCAGTGATGAGGAAGGATAGATTTGATGGATGTCACGATGATCTAGCCCCGGAGCATTCGAGCGCCCGCTGAGCCGATGCTATGGGGTAGCTGTCGGGACCCCGATCCTAAGCCATAGGAATCCAGCTTGTAACACATCGCATCCCTTTGTGGTCTCACGCACGGTTAACTCCACGGCTGCAGCCTTACCTTAGCCGGGACCGTTTGCGTCTTTTGACTCACGTATGCGATAGTGTCGCTAGCAATCCAATGTCAAAGAACCCGGATCGACATGTCTAGTTATAAACCAAAGTGGCAGTACCGCACAAGGACAGGCATACATGATCCAACAAAGCAGGTGTCGGTCATCAGCGAGTGTAGACGAGTCGTAGCAAGCTACAAGGACTCCATTACATCGCGTGACATTTCCCCAAAGGGGACAGACACAGCAGCTAAGAAGGACACATGCCAGTCAACCAATGTGTCCGGAGCAGTAGCGAACTACCAAGGCTCGTTGGATCACAAAGGGGCATTTCCTTGTAAGGGGTGCTACTAAAGTTCACGACTAGGTAATCGAACCCCATACATATCAAGTACGACACACGTACGCATGGCATACCGATATGTATAGATACATCGATGGCATCACAACATAACCATAAACATACAACCTTTATTTAAGAGGCTCAGAAGAGCCACACACATAATATTATACATCAAGGGTCTCATGACCCGTAATAGCAGTCATACAATTACAAGCCAGCGGAAGAGTTATAAACTGTCTGGGTTCAGACAGTGCAACTAGAAGGCACATTGCCTGACTATACTACAGAGCCGACGTAGGGCCAGATCGTAGCTGGGACACCAGCTACTCGTCGTCGTCGATGTCTACGAAGAACCCTCCATTAGGGTCATTAGCAACCTCTGCAACATTTATTAAGCAAACATGAGTACGAAGGTACTCAGCAAGACTTTAGGAGAACTAACTACTCATGCAAGGTATAAAAAGGTATTGTGGGGTTTCATGCGGAAAGCCAGCATTTGACTCGTGGCTAGACAACTTGCATTTTGAAATTAGTTTTGACAACTTGATTTCTCGCACACGAGTCCACTAACACCACAACAATACACTATCGTGGAATCATTCCGTCTCCATACGGAAATGCCGTCCACGACACTCACGCTTATCTTGACAATTTTATGAATAGCCATTGAAGTTATCTATGAACAACATATGTCTCCAAGTAGTCCATATCCGCGGACGCGGCTATTCGAATAGATCATAACCCTGCAGGGGTGTACTTCGTCACACACGCTCTTGCCACTTATCGCTATGTGCAAGTCATGCACCTCGGCAACCTTCAAGCGGAAGCCCAGCGAGGGAGTCGGCCACGACCGTTAACCACACTAGTACCTAGTCCAGGTTTATCGCCTATCTGAGAGTAACCCGTACGGAAGTCCGGCCGAGGTTTCCGCCACGGCCTCAAACGATGTGCGCAGGGTTCCCAAGCCCACCATCCGGGTGCCACTTGGTACACCGTGCCACTGCCTACCGCATCACGGCCCACCTCTCAGGTCAGCACCATGCACGGCCTCCAGCATTACTATAAACACCAGAAACTACTTGCAACTCCTGGACCGAGTACTACGCGATTAATAGGCCGAGCGGGGTCATATTTCAGGGCCCAGCATGTGGTAGTATCTAGTCTTGGATTACATACACGGAACTTAGTTCCTAAGGACGGTTCCAATGAAACAACCCTCCATGTACTCCTACACAGCCTTTCACTGGTACCTTTACCAAATCAAGTTCAACACACAACCTTTGCTCACCAAACACATTTCACAATTCTGTTCATCTCCCAGATGAAAGACCATACACAACTCTAAGCATAGCATGCATAGCAGGATAAGGCACATCACAGCTCAGGCAACTACCAGGTATGCTAGGTTGCAAGGTTTGGCTATTTACTGTGACAATGTTAAGTCATGGAAAGGAAGTGGGTCCAACTATCGTGGCAAAAGCAGTTGAAGCATTTGATCCTAATGCAATGAATAGGTGCAGGAGCAAGAACATAGGAGTTATCGGGATGATCAAAAGGGTTGCTTGCCTTGTTGCTCAGAGGAGGAACGATATCCGTCAGACGGATATTCGGTGGAATCCGAGGGTGCGGAGCCTACCGAAATGAATGGCAACATTCAATAACAATCATATGCAATCAAAATGATGCATGAGCATGGCATGAGAATGCAAAGTGATAAGTTATTATAATCAAGATGTTTTAGGTTTAGAGTTGATTTGAATCACATTCGAATAGCAATTCAAACGGGTATTCTCGGATACCGGTTTAATTGATTCGACCTGATGCTCAGATCAACTTAATGTTAACATGCATGAAATGTCATGTTATGGTACTGATTTATATCTAGGGCAGTGTGTGATCATTGCATTTATAATGAAATTTGGATATTTTTGGCAAATTCCATTTATAAAGTGATTAAAAGAATTGAATTATTCCTTATTTCACAAATTAGGGTCCTGTAACTTTTTCAAACATAGTTGAAAATAGCATAATCAGAATCCTTGAATTTTTCTGATACTTTTTCATATATAATTTATTTTCATTGGAGTTACAGATTAATTTCTATGATTTTTGCAATTTTTAGCAATTTCCTGAATTAGTTTTATACTGGAAATTCCATTTATTGCATCAGGCTGACGTCAGCAGGTCAGCCGACCTGTTCAGGTCAAACCTGATAGGGGGGCCCCACTGGTCAGCCTCTCTGGGACTAATCCCGTGCTGACCAGCCCCTAATTGGGGTTTGACCAGGCGTGGGGCCCTCTGTCAGCGACTGCGGGGAGGGCGATTACGCCCTAATGGTCGGCCACGTCGACGTCCACCGGAGGGTGGTCGCCGGCGACCAGACCCGCGGCGGAGGGCTCGCCGGAGGCGACCTAGACGGCGCTGCACAGCACCAAAACGCACGCGGTTGGCAGCTACAGCATGCTCGCGAAGTGGCCGATCTGGCAGGACCAACTGGGGAGGCTAGGGTCGCCGGAAGAGGCGTCGGCGACGAGCCGGAGCGGCGGCCGAAGCTCGGGCGTCCTCGGGGTCTTTGAATTAGGGGGATCTACGCTCGGTTCTTAGCTGCTACGGCATCTACGCGTCGTCCTGGAGCTACTGGTGCTCTCGGAAAGACGAGCTGATCATCGGAGGGCTACCGGCGACGAGCGGCAGCGGCGGTCCTCGTCGGGCTCCGGTGAAACTAGGGCTAGAGGAGGGGATCGACGGGGAAAACTTAGGGAAAACAACCGCATGCTCACAGGGAGTGCAGAGCAGAGCTCAGACGGCTCGGGGAAGGCCTGGGGGCGACGAATCGACGGGAGAGGTCCGGCGGCCGGAGGAGGAAGACGACGGCGTTGCAGGGCTCGAGGAGGCTTCGGCTTCTGCAGAGACGACCAGGGCGACGAGGCGGAGCTAATGACGTGCTCTGGGAGGGGA
This sequence comes from Hordeum vulgare subsp. vulgare, assembly GCF_904849725.1. NCBI lineage: Eukaryota > Viridiplantae > Streptophyta > Magnoliopsida > Poales > Poaceae > Hordeum > Hordeum vulgare. The sequence continues at coordinate 575,749,514 of NC_058521.1, forward strand.
TCCTATGGCCAGGGGCACGGCCAGCTCGAGCTCGAGCTCGGCTCTAATGGCGGCAGCAGGGAGAAGGAGGGGATCCGGGAGGAGGGGAAGAACCGAGGAGGGGAATGGATAGGGGAAGCTTTGGGGAGCTTATCTCCGTCGTCGCGAGCGCAAACCGGCGGCCAGTCAGGCACGCAGGTGCGTGGCCGCGCCGGAGGGGGCGGCGGCCACCTCCTGCTGCCTACTGGCGCGAGGGAGGGGACGAGCGGGGAGATGGGCCGGGCCAGGCTTAGGCGACAGGTAAGTTTTTTCCCATTTTCTCTGTTTTTGTTTTTCTGTTTTGCTATTTATTGCTTTGCTAATTATTTCAGCTCCAAAACAAAAAGTAAAAACTATTTTAGACCTCCTGAAATATTTGTTATAATATCCCCACTCATTTCCAAGACTTTCAACATTTTTGGAAAATTATAGTTTCTGATTTCAAATTTTAAATTTGAAACCAGTGGCTTTTGCATTTATTTAAAATGCTTAAAGTGTCAAGAAAATAGTTTTCTCCAATGCTCATTTACTTTCATGATTTATCAGAAAGTTTGAACATTTCTTGAGACCATTTTGGGTTCATTGATTTTGAACTAGTTGAAATTTCCTTTAATTGAAATGGTGGCTAGGGTTTTGAGTTTTTCCTTTGCCACTTTGTTGTTTTTGTTGAAACTTCTTAGATGCAAATGCAAAGAAGACATGAGCACAATGCTATCTTGCTTAAGGGTTAGGGATGTGACAGTAGCGCCGGACAGATCCTATCGTTGGTCGGGCGCTGTCCTTATGGGAGCGGCAAAATTCAATGCGGACGACCATTGTCTCCTTCAACCTGCACGAGATGACATCCAAGTTGACATATCCAAACTGGTCGAAGTCAGATCCACTTCTCGTCACGCCGGAGAAGGCCGAAGATCACGGGAGGTGAGCTCGGGTGACGAAGGGGAATCGAGTAAAGTGGCTAGGATTTGGTCCGATGAGCGGATGATGAAAATTTTATGTGGGTCAAGCGGGCCAGCATGGGTCGTGGCCGGCATGAAGGATGCGCTCGGAAGCACCCATATCTGCACCATATTTAGGATGGATATGAGGGGTGCCGGTTAGTCTGGGGTGTGAAATCCGTTAAAAGCGTCCGTCTGAATTAATTTTCCGTGTGGTACTGTTTGTCCGGACGTTTGAGGCGGATTTGGAACGTCCGGTTGTACATGCTCTAAGGTTCGTCAGTCCTTGCATGCTTGGAGAGATTTTTCGGGCAACCAACTCACAATCTTGACCCTAAGAGTGACTCCAACGCGCCGATCCATTTCGTCGCGCGTGTCCGTTTGGATCGAGACGGACAAAAAAGTCGTTCCAACGTGCCGACCCAAACAGACGCGATTCCGCTTTTCATTCGCTTGCCGACCCATTCCCGACCCATTTTTGAGCCTGGTCTGCGTTAGCGCGGACACAAGACAAACACGCGTGTTGCGCGCCAACTACTCCCTCTGGCCCGTCAGTCCGTGGCGAAGCCTCCATCATTTTTCCTCCACGTTCCCAAAACTCTCCCGTCCACGCGCGCTCCTCGGCCGCTCGCCATGGACGACGTCCTCGATGCCGCCGTCGGTCTCTCCTCCCTCGCCTCATCCGGCATCACGACCGCCCCCTACCGCAAGCCTCGCACCCCCTATAAGACAGCCACTGGACCCAAGAAGAAGAAGGAGCTGACGCCTGAGGAGCGGGCTAGGCAGTCGAAGAAGAGAAAGGGACGGATGACCAAGAAGGATTCAAGGAAGGTGAAGCGACGACAAGACAAGGAAGAGCAAATGAACACATTCATGAAGATTCAAAGGAGGAGGCTTGAGATGGAGGCGAAGAAACAAACCAGGGTGCTTGAGATGGAGGCGGAGAACCAAGCCAAGATGCTAGAGATCGAGGCCGCCAATGCCAAGACCAAGACGAAAGAAGTGGCTCTCTCTAGCATGATGACGGGGATGGAGATCATGAAGGTGGATCTCAACACCGTGTCGCCAAAGAAGAGGTCGTGGTTCGAGAAGATGCATGCCGACATGCTCAAGTTCACCAACGAGTGATATATATGGCGGCAAGCGCCATCCACGGTCGCGATGGCGTGGTCGAACTCCCGTCCCTTTTTGTGTGATGGCATGTGTGTCAGCCGCTGGCAAGTGCGCCACCATGAACTGCGTGGTGTTTTTTGAAGCTGGCAATGTATGTCGGCCGCCGACAAGGTGCCGACTTGAACTTTGGACGACGGCATGATCGGTGACTTGATCTACGGTCGTGGGCCTTGTCAAATGTATGCATGGACATAAATGAATTGCGGACGTAGACGCATTATCCAAATCTTAAACTAGATGAACGTTGAAGAGGTGATCAATCCAAACAGATAAAAAGCAGATAAAAACATCGTCCGTTTGAATCGACGCGTGCGTTCGGGATGTGGTGGCCAGATTGAACATTTTCGTTGGGACTGCGGAACGGCTCTGCCCGAACGCCTCATTTCGTAGGTGCTCCTACCGAAGGTATGGTCGTTATCAGCAGTGGCGGACCTACAGGGTGGCCAGGGTGGGCCGCGGCCCACCCTGGGAGGCCCACCCTAGGATTTGAAGACAACCTATACACATGTATATTTTAATTAGGTTAAAAATTAAAAATTCAGCCCAATTAACACACCACGAGCCCATCCAGCTGCTCGAGAGACGGCCTCTCGTCCAAGACGCCCTCGCGCAGTCGCCCTACCCTACCCCCGATCCCGACCCGACTTGTTCTGCCTACACGCCCAACCGCCAGCCTCCGCGTCGTTCCCCGTCGCCGGTCGCGCCCCCGTCCAGAAAGCCCCCACCTTTCCTCGGACTTCGGTTCCTAGTCCCCAACCTCACCAGCGCGCGGCCCGCCTCTTCTCTGCTCCCTCCCTTGCTCGCTGCTCGGCTGCTCCAGCGCACGGCAAGCCGGCGACGCCTCCCTCGGTCCCTCCCGTGTTCTCTGCTCGCCTGCTCCACAGCGCGGCCGCGCCTTTGCTAGGTAATGCACAATTTTTCTGATTTAGGGTATAAAAATGCACACATTATCTGATTTAGGGTTTATGTTTTTTAACTATGCTATCCACCACATGAAGAACACATACATAATTCTGCAAATCATTGAGGCCTCAACTATGTGTTGGTAAGATCTAGTTAGAACGTTCACGTGCCAAATATCTTATCAATTTTTTTTTAGAGCGGACCACCCTGACGTGAAAAGTAGTAAGATCTAGTTAGAACGTTCACGTGCCAAATATGTTGTCAATTTTTTTTTAGAGCGGACCACCCTGACGTGAAAAGCTAGCTCCGTCACTTTATCAGCGTCTTTAAAAGAGTAATGCTACATCTACAAAGGTTTACTTAAAAAATTTAAGTACAAACTGATGTGTAGGATTGTGATTGGTAATTGGTTGATGAGGGGCCCCACCCCCACTGAAAATTAGGGGGAAAGAAGAATTAGTTTGAAAGGTTAAGGAAACCTTTGTAAAATTTTGGTGGTCTAGCATGGCAAAGCTTCCGTTCACAATAGCAGGGTAGCTTCGATGTTCGCAACACAGGTTAAACACAACAAAATCAACAACTTGTGTAGGGAACAAACAAACAACTTTATTCGATCGCCGCATCAGCCAGGTCTGGACCAACATTTTCCCCCATGTGTCTTCACACCTCCAGCTTGTCCATCCAGATGATGCACCTGAGGCTCTTCCCCTGCAGGAGCAGGTCGAAGGCCGTGTTTATCTCCTGCAGGCCTACTTCGTGCGTGATCAGCTTCTCCAGCTCCAGCTCCTGCATCCGTTCGCACAGAACACGTTTCTCAGCCCCTGAACTCGTGTAAACAGTGTAAATAGTGATGGACATCAGCTCAGACCCACGAGACGAGATAACATATCATACGACCTTGTTCATGCATTTCTCGGCGAGGATCGGGATGTCGGTCTTGGGCTTCATGCCCCCGAAGAGTGATCCCATGACGCACTTGCCGAACAGGAACTCGATGGACGGCAGGCTGATCGGCTTCCCGTCCTTCTCCACCCCCAGGATCACCGTCTTGCCATTCCCCTGCCACAGACACAACACAACACATGAGTGGCCGTGTTCTCATCAAAATCCACGACGCCGGTTAGCGAAATCGTGGTGGTGCGAGATGGAGGACCTGCTTGGCGCTCCTGAACGCGTCGGTCATGACGGACGCGGCGCCGATGCACTCGAAGCAGTAGTCGGCGCCGCCGCCGGTCATCTCGATGATCGCCTGAAGTTAAGAAGCTCAGATGTGTATTCTAGTACTGTCATTGTGCCGTTTTGTACTGTCCTTGCACCAGATTCTTACCTGGCTGAGTGGACTCTCGCCAAGTTTTGACGGGTTGACGAAATCTGTCACGCCGAACTTTTTCCCTGCAACAACAGGAGTAGACAACATTTTGAAATCAACCAAGTATATCTTTTTCTTCGTGCCTCGTTCCTCTGAGGAAAACAAACAAAGACTTGCCCAGTTCCTGCTTGTCAGGGTTCAGATCAACGCCGATGATCTTGGTTGCTCCGCACATCTTTGCGCCTTGTGCCACCTGACCACCAAAAAGTTGTTCACAGCACAAGTAGTTCAGCACCAATCTACTGAAATCTAGCCGCTTATGTTTATCAGAAGTAGTAGCAGCCTGCGTCACAGCAGCAGCTTACCGACAATCCCACCGCTCCCAGCCCGAAGATGACCACGGAAGATCCAGGCTGCACCTTGGCCAGCCTCCACGCAGCGCCGACCCCTGCATCAGCAACGCAAGGTGAGTTCATTTTCTTTACTCCATCCATCATTCTTACAGTGCTAGACAATCAATCTTTGTGAGGCTCACCGGTGCCGGCGCCGCAGCCGAGGAGGCAGGCGAGCTTGGGCGGCACGGAGGGGTCGACCTTGACGACCTGGTTGACGTCGACGACGGTGTACTGGCTGAAGCTGGAGACGGCGAGGAAGTGGTGCAGCGGCTCCCCCTGGCCGTCCCTGAAGCGGGTGGTGCCGTCGCGGCGCATCCCAGGGCCGACGACGAACGGCAGCGCGGAGCACATGTTGCTCCCCGCCGACGCGCAGCTGCCGCACGAGTCGCACTGCCCCAGGAACGTCGGCACCACCGTGTCCCCCACCGCGAACCCCTCCACCTGCTCCCCCACGCTCTCCACCACCCTGCACACACAAGCAGCACCCCCCCAATCTTACACGGCCGCCGTCGACGTACTCACCGGCAGAAGAATCTGAGGGGCTTCACTTACCCGTAGGCCTCGTGGCCTAAGATCCTTGGGAACACGGGCGGGATCGGGAAGTCTTCCTTCGAAATCGAAAGTAATTAAGGAACCGAGTTAGCAAGTACAGTAGACTACAAGAAGTACGTGCTGCATCTGAATCTTTGGACGTGAGGCGTGTATATATTAATATATATACCTTGCCACGCCAGAAGGTGATGTCGGTGTGGCAGAGGGAGGTGCAGATGACCTTCATGCGGATCTCGTGGGCCTTGGGCGGATCCACGACGATCTCCTCGACGACGAGCGGCTCGCCCTTGGCTCTGCTCACCGCCGCTGTTTAAATGGCATCGCCATGGGATCCACAGTAAGCAGCTAGCTAGCCAAGCTCTTCCATGCTTGAAGTAATGAAAAAATGGCAGCTCGAGCATGCATGAGGAGTCTCATAATTAATTACCTTTGCAACGGATAGGGGCTGCGAGGCTCTGATCCGCCATTGAGACTGGACTGGAGTCCGGAGAAGATGGCTGGCGAGAGGAGCACTTGGGGAAGCACTTCAGAGCAAGGTCTGAGTCACGAGCCACAGCGTGTGTCCCCTAGTTCGTAGCGGCGCTTCTTATAGGCGTACCTCGGCCGAGAATGCGGTGGATCAAGTATAGTGGATAGCCGTCGAGTTCTGTTATTATACCCTCTGAATTCTCTTCGGCCCGTGGCGGCAAATCGACGAGGACAGCCCATCATCCAACAGGAAATGGAAAAAAGGCCGTCTGAATTCTGTACCACGTCGAGACTCTGTTTAATTACCTTCTTTTTCTCCCCTATCTTTTCATTAAAAGCATCTCCAACAGCCGCGTTAAACTAGGGCCGCGCCGCAAATTAGGTCGTTTTAGCGCGCGCGCAACGCGGCGGGTGGCTCCCGCGGACGCGGAAAAACGGCGCGCTGGCCGAAATGCAATCGCGCGCGGTGTATTTGGAGCGCCCGCTTCCGCGCGCGGCAGACTCGAGCGCTCGCGCGAAACTCTCTCCTCTCCTCCTCCTACGCACCGCGCGCGCCGGCGCCCTGTCACGCACCCATGGACGCACACACCGGCACCCCGCTCACCCCGTTGAAGAGCCCTCCCCCCTCCCGCCGCCGCCGCCGCCGCCGCACCCATGGAGGCATGAGTTTTGCTTCTCTCATTGGAGGCATGGGTGCACCTCCGGCCATGGGTGGAATGTCTTTCGATGTGCCTCCTCACACACATTCCCATTAAGATGTCGTTGAAGATCTTGCCAACATCGTCGGAGCTTCACGTGATGCGGTGCGTGATGAGGTTAGGGAGGAAGATTCATCTTCGGAGGCGGAAGAATCGTCTTCGAAAGATGAGGACGAAGACGAGGAAGATGATGATTGATGTGTCTTTCATTTATGTCTTTAACTTTAGTTTGCATTTTGAACTTGGTTGGATGAACTTGTGTGCATGAACTTTTATTCATCAACTTGTTTGTGTCAAATTTCACATGTTCGTTGCATTATTGCGTGCGTTGTATTTTTGCGCGCTGCTGGAGCGGCTTGCGCGCTGCATTTTAGCGCGGCTGCTGGAGCCAGCGCGTCGTGCCGCGCCAAACCAACTGATGGACGCACGGCAAAGAGGTTTTTTACGCGCGGCGCGTTCGGCGCCTGTTGGAGATGCTCTAAGAATGAAGCAGACTCTTGTGTTAATTGCTCGATTGCGAGAAGCCGAGAAGGAACAACATCTCCGCGGCACGAGTAGGGTGCTGCTTGGTGAGTTGTCCTTGTAAACATCAATGAAGGGACAGCGACCATGAAAGAAGATAAGAGTAGAGCACGGCCTCGCATCAACGGAGGAAGAAGATAAGACGCAAATGCTGAGGGGGAGCATACAATACAGGTAGTCGTCCTTGCCACAATGGTACCTCGCAAACTGAACTAATACCCTCTTCGTCTGAAATTACTTGTCGCTCAAACGACGTGCCCTATCAAATGTCGAGTATTAGTGCAAGTATGTGTTTACTCAGAGAGTGAAGTCTGAAATCAACCTTGTGGTTGTAGGTGCAGTGCAGGAAGCAGTGCATGAGAGAACTGCAGGTGTTGGTGTTGGTGATTCAGTTAGGTTGATGGTGTGTGGAATTGTGATATTTGTATCAGGTTTAGTTGTAGGGATGATCATATCTTAGCTCATTTGTTTGTAATGGATGTGAGGCAATGTACTGTATTTTGTGATGTTGCAGGCAATGTACTGTATTTTGGAATAAAGCAGTCAGGATATGTTTGTCATGATGTGAGGCAATGCACAATATTTTGAATACAATTTCAGGGTTGAAGTGTCATTTTTTGATAGCAGCAAAATTAATATAACACACAAAATCTTGACAGCAAAAGAGCAACATCTCACAGGACACATCCAAAATAACTTCAGAAGTTGACAGATTTAAATAACATCACTAGTTCACAGGACACATCCAAAATAGGGCATGATCTCACTAGTTCACAGGACACACATCCAAAATAGGGCACATCCCACTAGTTCACAGGGCAGACAACCAAAGTAGACCATCATCTCACAGGATACACATCTAAGTAACATCAATAGTTCCCAGAAGCTGTGAAATAGGCCATGAACCCACTGCCCCTTCCTCTTCCTCCTCCAGTGCCAGCAGATGCACTCCCTCTTCCTCTTCCTCTTCCTCTTGTTGTGCCAGCAGATGCACTCCCTCTTCCTCTTCCTCTTGTTGTGCCAGCACATGCACTTCCTCTTCCTCCTGCTATGCCAGCTGATGCAGTTCCCCTTCCTCCTCCAGTGCCAGCAGATGCACTTCCCATTCCTCTTCCTCCTGCTGTGCCAGCTGATGCACTTCCCATTCCTCTTCCTCCTGCTGTGCCAGCTAATATAATGGGGTAAAACCTTGATTCTATGATGGCATTATTGAAAGACTCACATAGGTTGTTGTCTACTAACTCACAGTTTGATCCATATGGAAAATATGCCCTAGCCCAATGCGTTTGCTCTGTTCTCATAATATCTTTTGCACCATCAGGGGTTATCTGAGCAAGTCTAGCCTTATTGTAGTTGAAATCCTGTTTGTTTGAAGCCTTGGCAATTGCCCAAAATCTTTTTTGCAGGTCATGATCTCTGTGTTTCTTTCTCCAATTGACATAAATGTGCCTTGCACACATCCTGTGTTGTGCCCTAGGCAAATAATCTCTCATGCTATTAACTAGGCCCTACAAAATAGATATAAGAAGACAAGAATTCAGTTATAGCAGTAACAATTTAAACAATTACAGCAGTAACAATTTAAACAATTCTAACCTTTTGTTGGTCAGAAATAAAAACCCAGCCATCTCCTTGATCATTGATATCCAAATCCTTTATTAGCATTCCAATAAACCACTTCCATGTCTCTGTAGTTTCTTTTTCCACAACAGCCCAAGCTACAGGGTACATTTGGTTGTTTGCATCCCTAGCAATAGCAGCAAGTAATTCACCTTGACATGCTCCTTTGAAGAAACATCCATCTAGCCCTATTACTTTCGTGCAGCCAGCTTCAAAACCTTTTTTTAGAGCATCAAAACAAACATAGAATTGTTGGAAAACATTTATTTCCATTTCTTTTGGATCCAAGCAAACAGCCACTGTACTTCCTGGGTTACTTCTAAGCAACTCTAGCTGATAGTCAAAGATTTTAGTATACTCACTCTTCATACCACTCATCAACTTATCCATAACAAATTTTTTTGCAGCCTTGCACTTTGAGATGGACACATCAGCAAACATCTCTCAGGACAGTGGCTTTGATGCTATCAATCTTCCACATTGGATTGGCAAGTATGAAATGTTCATATCTTTCTGCTATGACCTTTGCAGAAACAAGCCTATTTTCCCTGGTCTGTGCACAGTGGTGCTCATCCTCATATGTAATAATCTGGAACCTTGAGCACCTGCTAGTTTTTGCTCCATACACCAGCCATGGGCACCCAGGCCATCCACATTTGGCTCTAACCCTAATCTCCTCAGACTTTAAGAATTTGATGCTTCTTTTTGTAGAAAGACCATATCTCTTAATTGATTTCACAAATTGTTTTTTGCTTCTAAAAACCATCCCCAAACTGAAGTGTGGAATATCAGTATGAGGGTCAAATCTAGGGTATTTGCTCTTCCTTCTCACAATGTTCCCCTCATCATCTTCATCATAGGAATAATCTTCATCACTTGACTCAAATTCCATCTCCTCTACTGCCTCTTCAACATTTGCAATGAAATCAATAGGCACAACCCCTGATGCATCTGAAGTAACCCATTTCCTTGATTCGTTCATTTTTTTTCCTAAACTTCCTTGCATGCTTTCTTAGCTCAACTACCTCTGATTCTTCTCCACTATCATCAGTATGTGGAACATAATCATTGTCATCTGAATTATCTGAGTCAGAGTCCTCTGCTGCATTTTGTGTAGTTTCTGCTGTTGCTGCTACAAGGTGTGTTGTAGGATGAGATGGATTGCACACTTGTGAACTCTGAGAAAGATTGCAAGCTTCAGAACTTCTTCTCTTCAAGGGGCTGTTTATAACTGCTGTGATAACACCATTGTCATTAGGGACAAAAACTTGCTGCACTAAATCTTCATCTAGATTGTCATTCTGATGACCCACTTGCACATCTTCAGCAGTCATAATATCTGGCATCTCTTCTTCAGTTCCACTGTCCATATGATCCCGCATTTCATTCTCAAAATCAGAGGCACTATCACTGCCATCCTCCCCTTCTTCATCTTGTTCCCCATTGTATTCCACATAGATATCAGCAACTCCACCATCAGTTATATGATCTGACATTGTCATGCAGCCAACATCATCATACAGAAACATGAGCCCATTTACCAACTCTCTACCAGGCATAAGAAAATAAAATTTCATGCTTTCCTTAACTTCCATATGATCTGCAAGAAATCCTTTCACCTCCTGCAAGGACAACTTGTCCCTTTCAATATCAGAGTAGGCCACATCCCCCCTACATAGTCCAGAGAAGGACCAATTCGAACAAACTGTCCCCCAATATGGAACCTCACGTTCAATATCTCAGCTGGTTCCATTGAATCAAGGAAATAAACCTACATTGCAACCATCGCAACAGATTACTACAATGGAGAACATAAATCAACAAAGAAACCCACTGATTCTGACCCCTAATTTCTGCAGCTTTTTCTTTCAAAAACCCTAAACCTAACCAAGGAAAACCAGCAAAAACCAGCTCATATTGGAGAGGGGAGGTGGATCAGGCGTACCTTGCTCTTTTCTGCCAGAGAAGTCGTCGACGGCCGCCGCGATCATCTGCTCATCGTCCTGGACGCCGTGGAAGAGGAACAGAGGAGAGGAGCCGTCGCAGCAGGGGAGGAACAGAGGACGAACAGAGGAGGAACAGAGGAGCAACTGCGCGGAGTTGGTCCGGCTCCACCAGGGTTAAAGTCTTCCCAGCCTTTCCCAGCCACGTGTAAATCCCTGCGTTTGGATAAGCCCACAAGGATCAAACAATCCGGGATTTCACAGTTCAGGGTATGAACTTCAGGGATTTGGACGTGAAGGTTCATTCTAGACTGCACCTACAACCACAAGGTTGATTTCAGACTTCACTCTTACTCAGATGCAAATCTGAATGAATATAAACGTGTTGTTTACTGTCGTGCGTCACGAGAGCCCAGCCCCACCGCCTGCGCCGCTAAGATAAGAGACACAAGAGAGTGGAAGAAGCCCCCAGCCAGCATAGGCGGACAGTGACGGTTTGTCCTCGTGTGTTTGTGTGTGCTTTCATGGCTGGGAGCGGGAAGAGATCTGAATCCAGTAGGTACCCTAGTACGTACTGTACGTGGCTGGACGGACGCGTCGTGTCATGTCACACGGGTCTAGGCCGTTCTTCCGGCGAATCTCAGCTGCTACGGCCTTCAGCTCCGGCGGAGCCATGTGTCGGCTTTGCCGTGATTCCAGGTGCCCGTACGGGTGGCATGAATGCGCTACTGGTGCAGTGCGTACACGATGGGGAGCTGCCGTCTACAGTCTCCGACGCCGCCGCACCGCCGGCGCCCGGCCGCTAAGCTTGCGCAGCCGCCGAGTCGCTGGTGGCGGGCTGACGGCTGCTATCGTTGCCATGCTTGTGCCCAGCTCGTTATGGAAGGAGTGGACAGTAATGTCACAACTCACAACACAGGTCTACACTGGATTTTTTTTTTTACTATTAAACGAAATTGAAAAAGAAAATGTTTGGCTTAATAATTCTGAGTGTCAGTGCTTGATGCATCTGGCCCGGGTTTTGTTTTGGGGTAATGTGGCTTTTTTTTTAAGGAATTGCAAAGTTTTAGTGATCAAAAGAGATGATCGTAGGGATATAACAATGGGTCATGAAAAGTGTAGCCACATATGGCGACCCTCGGAAAGAGATTAAGAAAATTTAGCAAGGTTGAGTGTATCCAGGTTTGCCTCGTGACCTTCAAAAATAAACACGTAGTTAGAAAATTGTGCTTCCTGTGTTACAAAAAAAGTGCTTCCTATCCACACCCTGGAAAACAGGCCTTTGGCCGGGACCATTTAGTCCCGGCCTGCCTCTGGGCCGGGACTAAAGGCCCGGCCACGTCGCCCCAATTCTCAATGCCTCCCTCGAGGCTTTAGTCCCGGCCCGTAAGGAGCCTTTAGTCCCGGTTCGTGTCCCAAACCGGGACTAAAGGGCTACGCGGCGCGCAGTGGTGGTGGCAACCGTTCGTATCCCCCTTTAGTCCCGGTTGGTGGCTCAACCCAGGACTAAAGGACTAACACGTGACCTGCCGTAGTGGTGGCAACCGTTGGTATACCTCTTTAGTCCCGGTTGGTGGCTCAACCCGGGACTAAAGACCCAAACGGTTTGCATCCCGCGTCGTTTCGAGCGATGAAAAGCACGAACGGAAGCACAGTCGCCATTTCTCTGTTTCTTCTTCTCTCTCGCTCTCCCTCTCTGTTATTCTCCTCTCTTCTTCCCTTCTCTTCTTCCACCATGTCAAGTCGCTTTCTTAAGGTGCTCGCACATGGCACGACCAAGCTCAATGTCGTGTACACGAACGAGAGCAGGGAGGTGCCATTTTTTCTTGAACAGTTGAAGGAAAAATGGTTTGACGACGCAATGGAGCATGAGAAGTTCTTGAGGCTTGTTCTGGAGTACACGGCCGATCAACGCGGTGTTGCCGTCATCCAACTATGCTTCGCACGCCATGTCTTGATCTTCCAATGGGCGAGGTAAGTTTTAAGGCTTTCTTTGATCCAAGATAATGACATTGTAAGTTTATTTGTTTCAATCATAGTTGGTTCCCTTCAAATAGTTGTAGTGAAACAATTTTGATTAGTTGAAGGGGAACACAATCTAATTGGAATAGTGTTCCATAATCTGAAAAATCGTATTAGAATCAACTAGTGTTTAATATGTTCCATTAGAATCATAGTTGGTTCCCTTCAAATAGTTGTAGTGAAACAATTTTGATTAGTTGAAGGGGAACACAATCTGATTGGAATAGTGTTCCATAATCTGAAAAATCGTATTAGAATCAACTAGTGTTTAATATGTTTCATTGGAATCATAGTTGGTTCGCTTCAAATAGTTGTAGTGAAACAATTTTGATTAGTTGAAGGGAACACAATCTGATTGGAATAGTGTTCCACAATCTGAAAAATCTGATTGGTTCAATATGTTCCATTGAAATCTTAGTTGTAGTGATACAATTTTATGCGGTGTTCTTTGATCCAAGGTTATGAAAATTGCATATAGCTAGTGATCTCTCTAGGTTCCATTGGATAGCAATATGATATGTCATAGTCATGAAAATTGCATATAGCTAGTGATCTCTCTAGGTTCCATTGGATAGCTATAGTGATCTCTCTAGGTTCCATTGCATATGTTCTATTTGAATCCTAAAGATAATTTTCTCTTTAGTTGTAGTGAAACATGTTTCCTTATTGCAGCAGTATGTAACATTTGTTCCATTTTAATTTGTTTCTGTTGCAGGAGTGACAAGCATTGTCCAGAACTCATGGACTTCCTTCGCAGCGGCATCACTTTTGCTACCGTTGACATAAGAAACGACAAGCTGAAGATGAGGCACAACTTCGGTATTGAGATACCAGCTGGTTGCCTCGTTGATCTCCAAACGGTATTCAGGCTTCGACATGACAGGACTTCGATGGCTCATATGGCAGTTGCCTTGATCGACGAGGAATATGGTGATATGAAGACCAGTTTCCCAAAGTCTCAGCACAAACTTTGGAAGAAGGCCCCACTTGATCCTATCAACATTGAGTATGCAGCAAAAGATGCATACGTTTCATACGAGTTGTATCGCAAGATTCGAGTCGTCAACTATGGCCAGCGTCACCTCGAGGAAGGTGGATATTCTGATTTAGACGATTCAGACGAGTAGTGTTCTGAACGTCGAACACTTGTATATACATCTATGGTAGCTATTATTATGTACTGTTTGGATTAGTATCATGTACTGCTTGGACCAATTTATATATGTCTAGTTTCTGTTTGTGCCATTATAGTTTCGAAATTTGAATGGTTTAGCCCTTTCTAACATCATTTGCTACTTTTGAATGGTTTAGCCCTTTCTAACTTCATGGTATCATGCATTTCGACCACATATATATACAAAAAGTCTTCAGTTCAAATAAGTTCAAAAAATGAAATCCCTTTTGTAACAGATCTGTTTTTGATTAAAACAGTCATTTAAAAATGAAAGACCATTAGTCCCACGTGGCGTGCAGCGGAACCACGTGGCGTGCAGCGGAACCACGTGGCGTGCCGCGGAACCACTTTTGTTGTGGGGGGTCGCTTTTCCTTCTTCTCCTTGTGCTAGATATTTGTTATGCATTAGGGAAAGAAGGAATAACGACCATCATCGACGGTCAAAAAATAAGTAAATGCACGTAGAATACCAAATGAAGTCAGAAATTGTTGAAATATTGTGATGTGCCTTATAATGGTGCATTTTGAACACACAAAAAGTATGGAGTTCAAATAAGTTCAAAAAAATGAAATCCCTTTGTGAGAGATGAGTTCTCGTTCGAAACCCTGATACTTCGAGAGAGATTGTCCGTTTTGTACACGAAGTGCATCCAGTTTTTGTCGTAGCCCTCTCAACTTTTTAACACATGCTATGTGGGTGAAATTATGATAGCATGCCAACTTTCAACATTTTCATAGTTCATTTGTAGTGCTTTTCAATTTCAGGGTCAACTAGCTCAAAAAAAAGTAAATGCACGAAGAATACCAAATGAAGTCAGAAATTGTTGAAATATTGTGATGTGCCTTAGAATGGTGCATTTTGAATACACAAAAAGTATGGAGTTCAAATAAGTTCAAAAAAATGAAATCCCTTTGTAAGAGATGAGTTCTCGTTCGAAACCCTCATACTTCGAGAGAGATTGTCCGTTTTGTACACGAAGTGCATCCAGTTTTTGTCGTAGCCCTCTCAACTTTTTAACACATGCTATGTGGGTGAAATGATGATAGCATGCCAACTTTCAACATTTTCAGAGTTCATTTGTAGTGCTTTTCAATTTCAGGGTCAACTAGCTCAAAAAAAAAGTGTAAATGCACGAAGAATACCAAATGAAGTCAGAAATTGTTGAAATATTGTGATGTGCCTTAGAATGGTGCACTTTGAACACACAAAAAGTATGGAGTTCAAATAAGTTCAAAAAAATGAAATCCCTGTGTAAAAGATGAGTTCTCGTTCGAAACCGTGATACTTCGAGAGAGATTGTCCGTTTTGTACACGAAGTGCACCCAGTTTTTGTCGTAGCCCTCTCAACTTTTTAACACATGCTATGTGGGTGAAATGATGATAGCATGCCAACTTTCAACATTTTCAGAGTTCATTTGTAGTGCTTTTCAATTTCACGGTTAACTAGCTCAAAAAATAATAAGTAAATGCACGAAGAATACCAAATGAAGTCAGAAATTGTTGAAATTTTGTGATATGCCTTAGAATGGTTCATTTTGAACACACAAAAAGTATGGAGTTCAAATAAGTTCAAAAAAATGAAATCCCTTTGTAAGAGATGAGTTCTCGTTCGAAACCCTCATACTTCGAGAGAGATTGTCCGTTTTGTACACGAAGTGCATCCAGTTTTTGTCGTAGCCCTCTCAACTTTTTAACACATGCTATGTGGGTGAAATGATGATAGCATGCCAACTTTCAACATTTTCAGAGTTCATTTGTAGTGCTTTGCAATTTCAGGGTCAACTAGCTCAAAAAAAAATAAGTAAGCCTGCTTCAGTTTTTCAGGGTCAACTTCTCAAATATAAAAAAAGAATTTTTAATAAACATAGTTTTTAATTGAAAATAACAAAATAGATAATAGTTTGGATAGTCAAAATAATTAATTTTGATAATAGAAAATAGTTTTGCATTATTTATTCAATTTCAAATACTTTTCATTATCATAGTTTTGTCAAATTCTCAAATATGCAAAAAGAATTTTTAATAAACATAGTTTTTAATTGAAAATAACAATATAGATAATAGTTTGGATAGTCAAAATTATTAATTATGAAAATAGAAAATAGTTTTGCATTATTTATTCAATTTCAAACACTTTTCATTATCATAGTTTTGTCAAATTCTCAAATATGCAAAAAGAATTTTTAATAAACATAGTTTTTAATTGAAAATAATAAAATAGATAATAGTTTGGATAGTCAAAATTATTAATTATGAAAATAGAAAATAGTTTTGCATTATTTATTCAATTTCAAACACTTTTCATTATCATAGTTTTGTCAAATTCTCAAATATTCAAAAAGAATTTTTAATAAACATAGTTTTTAATTGAAAATAACAAAATAGATAATAGTTTGGATAGTCAAAATTATTAATTATGAAAATAGAAAATAGTTTTGCATTATTTATTCAATTTCAAACACTTTTCATTATCATAGTTTTGTCAAATTCTCAAATATACAAAAAGAATTTTTAATAAACATAGTTTTTAATTGAAAATAACAACATAGATAATAGTTTGGATAGTCAAAATTATTAATTATGAAAATAGAAAATAGTTTTGCATTATTTATTCAATTTCAAACACTTTTCATTATCATAGTTTTGTCGAATTCTCAAATATGCAAAAATAATTTTGAATAAACATAGTTTTTAATTGAAAATAACAAAATAGATAATAGTTTTGGATAGTCAAAATTATTAATTATGAAAATAGAAAATAATTTTGCATTATTTATTCAATTTCAAACACTTTTCATTATCATAGTTTTGTCAAATTCTCAAATATACAAAAAGAATTTTTAATAAACATAGTTTTTAATTGAAAATAACAAAATAGATAATAGTTTGGATAGTAAAAATTATTAATTATGAAATAGAAAATAGTTTTGCATTATTTATTCAATTTCAAACACTTTTCATTATCATAGTTTTGTCAAATTCTCAAATATGCAAAAAGAATTTTTAATAAACATAGTTTTTAATTGAAAATAACAAAATAGATAATATTTTGGATAGTCAAAATTATTAATTATGAAAATAGAAAATAGTTTTGCATTATTTATTCAATTTCAAACACTTTTCATTATCATAGTTTTGTCAAATTCTGAAATATGCAAAAAGAATTTTTAATAAACATAGTTTTTAATTGAAAATAACAAAATAGATAATAGTTTGGATAGTCAAAATTATTAATTATGAAAATAGAAAATATTTTTGCATTATTTATTCAATTTCAAACACTTTTCATTATCATAGTTTTGTCAAATTCTGAAATATGCAAAAAGAATTTTTAATAAACATAGTTTTTAATTAAAAATAACAAAATAGATAATAGTTTGGATAGTCAAAATTATTAATTATGAAAATAGAAAAAAATTGAAACTATATTCGAAATCATAGAGAAAATTCAATCTAAATTCTCATTTGAATTAGAATTTAGATTGAGTTTTCTCTACAATTTCGAATATAGTTTCAATTTTGAGTGAGTTTAGGCCCGTAAGCCTGCTTTAGAGAGGAGCTCGATGAAGAAGCTGCGACGGGGCTTATAAACAAGTGTTAGTCCCCCTCGCTGGGCGAGGTGGGACTAAACTTATCGTGCAGCCGAGGAGGGGCTTTAGTCCCGGGTGGAGCCACGCCCCGGGACTAAAGACCCCCGTTAGTCCCGGGTGGAGCCACGCCCCGGGACTAAAGACCCCCTGCTTCCCGCCTTTTGGTCTGCCGAAAAAGGGCCTTTAGTCCCGGGCCGTGGCTCCACCCGGGACTAAAGGGGGTCTTTAGTCCCGGTTCGAGCCCCGAACCGGGACTAAAGATCCACCTATATAAGCGGGAGTTAGAAAATTTCCAACCCAAATCGTCCATTTCTCTTCTTCTTCCTCTCGTTCTCCTGCCCGGCGCGGCACAACGACGAACTCGACGACGCCGTCAGGCTGCCCGCCGTCCTGCTCGCCGCCGCCTGCCGTCCTCCTCACCGCCTGTCGTCCTCCTCGCCGCGCGCCGTCGACACCTCCGGCCGGTAAGCCCCCCGCCCCCTCCTCCCCAACACTCCGGCCAGTAGAAGAAAAAAAGAAAAAGGAGAAGAAAAGAAGAAAAGGGAGAAGAAAGGAAGAAAAAGGGAAGAAAAGAAGAAAAAGATTTTTTTGTCATTTAATTCCTATTGTTATTAGGTTTGTGCTAGATTATTAGGGTTAGTAATATTTAGAATTAGGAAAAAGGAAAATAAGAAGAGGAGGAGAAGAAAAGAAGAAAAAGGAGAATAAGAAGAGGAGGAGAGGAGAAGAAGAGGAAAAATAGAAGAAGAGGAGAAGTAGAAGAAGAGAAAAAATTAGAAGAGGAGGAGAGGAGAAGTAGAAGAAGAGAAGAGGAGAAGTAGTAGAAGAAGAGGAGAAGTAGAAGTAGAAGAAGAGGAGAAATAGAAGAAGAGGATAAATTAGTTTAGGGTTACAAGAAGAAGAAATATTGTATAGTGTATATGCTTAAGTGTTAATAGTGTTTCTTAGATTATTGCTTAATTTTGCTCTTGTATATGCTTAAGTGTTAATAGTTTTATTTTGCTATTGTATATGCTTAAGTGTTAATAGTTTATTTTTAGCAAGAAAATGAATAGAACTAGTTTATTTTTTTAGTTCATTTTACGATGCCTATCCCGCATCCTCGTCGTCGACTCGGCGGAGGACACCTGCTTGATCAGAGGGGCCCTGTCCGGGACTGGGCTCCGCCCGGCTGGTATTGGGAGGTGCTACCTTCCGGGGGGCGTAGGTTGGTGAGGAGCCAGCCCGTTGTTGACCCGATCCTTGTTTGGTGGCGGTCGCGTGGGCCAGTGAGGGTGCCGAGGTTTCCGGACACCGCGGAGGTGGTACGTCACCGTGTCAGCGAGGAGGATGAGCACGTCCGTCGCTACATGGTTGCGTTGGAGGGCAGGTTCGAGCATACCTGGCAGGTTCTTCGGGGATCTCACTGGAGCTATGATCCTGTGATGGTTCCTTCTCTTTGGGTGTCCACCGCCTGCGCCGATACCCGTCGGGCGCTACGGTTCTAGATGTATCAGTGATGCTATATGTATGATAGTATTCGAGGAGTATTAGTGATAATATTCGACGATGTACGGACAAAAGAGATGATGTATTAGCTTATAATTGAATGCATGCTAATTTGAATACTACTTTATTTTACGATTTGGTTTTGCTTATTGAATGCTCAAATTGGAAAAGTACTCCTACTTTGAATACGATGCAGAAATCTAGGAGTCCCGGGTGGAGCCACGACCCGGGACTAAAGTTGTTTTGGAACGGAGTTCCTGATAGAATAATTCTTTTTTGGTACAAAGGTTAAGAGAATCCGTTTTTTGCAGAACTACGGATCCACATATCAGGAACCTCGAAGAGGAAGAACTTTTCGAAGATATAATCAAAGACGGCCCCGACATTGAACCAGCTGAATCTCCGTCGTCATATCTAAACCACGACGTTGGAATGGAGGTCGAGCGACACGAAGATGAAGCCGATGGGGCAGGAGATAGGTCCAATGACGGAGAAGGTGATAGCTCCACTGATGGAGAAGCCGGTGAAGAAATAATAAAGTCCGACGAGGTATACATATGAAGTTCGACAATCACTTGTAATATGTGAAAAATATTGGAGATAGCTCTATATTGTATACATATACATTTATTTGACGAATGTTTCTCCCTCTTAGGCCTCCACATCGAGCAAAACTACGAAACGAGACCCGACTAGAAACTTGGATGCACGGACGCATTACACCTTTGAGGTGATATTTCCTACGGGCGAACCCAAGCTTCCTAAGAATGCTGCTGACACATTCAAAAAGCAATGCGGAGTTCTCGTTAGGGATCACGCTGGCATGGCCGTGAGATTCCAGCTGGCATGGCCGTGAGATTGGTGGGTCGTACGACGAAAAAACAGGGGACCTCATCTGCAATGACGGTCTTAGGATACCCAGGGAGAATTGGAAAAGGATAGTGAAATAAATTAAGGAGGGAAAAAGAAAGTTCACTGCAGATAGAGATAAAGATTTGCTCACACTGGTCCTCGGCAATGACGAACATGGAGGACGAACGCGAGGCTTCGGTCCTTCTTACCCGTGGTGGCTTGGGTTTGCCAGAGACCAAGACACTTACAGAAGCCGAGAGAGAGCAAAGAAGCGGCATCAGGATGAGGAGAATGAAAAGTTCAACCAGTTGCTTGCCAGGATTAACGAGCAACAGAAGCAGATTGATGAGCTTAGAGGAGTACCGCGCCAGGAAGATCCTGCACTTGATATTACCGGCGCCCCATCTAAGCGGAAAAGCAGCGTGGCTAAATCTGAGGCCCCGCCCGACGATGCACGAAGAATGATAGAGGGTGGTCCCGGCTACCCCGTGGATGGAATCAAGGAGTCAACATCATGTGAACTCCATCAGAAATTCAAGAACATATCCATGAAGGTGGCCGTCGGACAAGCTTTACCTTCTTGCCCTGATGCACGCTGGCATGGCCGTGAGATTCCAGCTGGCTTTGCTAAAGTCGGGGTGGATGAAATCATGACGGGGTTTAATGATATGGAGCTCGACATAGCTGGACCCGAAGATGAGAGGACACTCGGAGAAGTACTGGGTGGAGTCATCCTATGGGACAAGAACTACATCAAGCTTCCAGGCTCGGCCCCAAGGACAACACCGCCTCCGAGTCGTCGCAGGTCACCTACACCCTCATTACCTCCAAGCCCTCCACATGACGTCGGCCAGCACAACACGAGTCCATCTCGATCACCGCCGCCGGACTTGGGTCGTCCGTCTCCGCCGCCGCCCGCACAGGATACTAAGCGGAAGCGTGCCACCAAGAACGCTCCGCCCACGTTTCCTAAGCGACGGAGCCCCCCAAAGCGCAAACGGTCGCCCCTCCCAAAGGTACCTCATGCTAATCTTCCTATCAGACCTTATGATCGTACCCCCGAGGAAAACGCCAGGATAGCAAAGGAACAGCATGATGCGCAGATGAAAAAGAAGGAACCCGAGCCCCGCCCGGAATACACCGAGAACAAAATAGCATGGGAAAAAGACTTCATAACCCTTCCAACACAGTATGACTTACACTATAAGCGTGATGACTATACACGCACATTGCAGAACGAAGTGAAAAAGAGCAGCTCACGTGCAAGTGCAAGTGGGAGCAAATCAAGTTCAACTACAAGCAAGAAAAAATCAGACGTTCCTCAGCTTGGACAACAGGCCAAACAGTCGATCCCACCTCTCAAGGTGTTAACCGAGAATGTTCCCCCTCCGGTGCAGGGGCAAGCTTTTGAAAGAGGAAAGGAGTTGGCGGCTGAATGTGGTATCACGGTTGAAGATTTGCTGGCTTCCCAAGACGACAGGATACCCAAGGCTGTGGTAGCCCCTAAGCCACAGTTTGTCATGGGAGAGCCTTTGGTCAGCAAAGATGATCTCCCAACAAATATGTGTTACTTGCATAAATGGTACTTAAGTGAATCAAAGAATGGGAGAACGATGATCGTGCTGAGTGTCCCACGGGAGTACTACGGCCGCTCCGAATAAATCCATATCGACTTTGATGAACTCTTCTAGATGTACAATGGCGACGCCCTCGACAAATCGCTTATGAGTTGCTATTGTCTGTAAGTTTTTCAATTCGTTGTCTACATATAACTTGTTTAGTTATTTCAATTCATTGTCTATATATAACTTGTACTCTATTATGCATAATGAAGATTCTGGATTGTAAAAGTAAGAGCATCCTAAATATTGGGTTTATTGACCCAGATAAAATACATATAGCGACGCTAACTGATAAACCCAAGGAGACGGAGGAAAACCTTCTAAGGTTTCTAATAGATCAAAATTTCTGTGACCACATACTGTTTCCATACAACTTCAGGTGAGGGTCTTTACCCTGTTGTGTCCATTCACTTATAAGTGTAACTGATAAGTTACTCTCACACACACACATATATATATACATGTGCAGCTTCCATTGGATTCTGTTGGACATTCAAATTGATAAGGGAAGAGTTGATGCCTTCAACCCATTATCGAGACCCTTGGAACAGTTCCAAAGCCTGCAGGACATGATCCAAGGGTAATTTTAATCATTCTTGCGCTCTATCGGTCTCTTTCGATGATTTTCTGATATATCAATTCATGAAAAACTTAGCAAATCATTATCCTTGTCGGGCAGGGTTTGGAAGCGGTTTAAGTGCGTGACTGCCGGTAACTTTCCTGAGAAGCTGACCTTTAGAGCGGCTCAGGTAAGTAGTAGTATGATATACTTATATTAATTTTCAATACATTTATGATGCTATATTATTATTTTTATTATATATATTCTATTCTCGTAAAGTGCGACCAGCAGCCACGGGGAACACATCTATGCGGATACTATGTTTGCGAGACCATTCGCACGTTTACCTCTGAGCTCAAGGATCACAGATTCGACATAAGCAATGAACATTCACACCTCTATTTTTACCCGTCATTCTTTGTTATCATGATTGATATTCATATTCATCTCCTCTTCTTATATAGCACACGACCATGAGGACGAAGGTCCTACCAGAGCAACACGCGATTGCTGTTGCAGAGGAGCTTGCGGGATTTCTGAAGACGGAAGCTATAGATGACAAAGGACGATTTAGTGTAACTAGGGGCCATTACTGATGTTCGTCCATGTAATCGAATAGACGGGCTCTAGTCCCGATAATTCAGATCTCCATATAATTGTATATATATGCTCGCTTGTAAGATAAGTTAATCTTATATATATATATATATATATATATATATATATATATATATATGCATAATTATTTCTATTTAAATTATATGAAAACTAATTCCCGAACACCAAACGAGGCATCACGTTAATCTCCCGAGCACCTAAACCCTAAAACCCTAAAACCCAAAAATATTTTCATTCAAAAAAACCCCCCAAAAACTAGCAAAATCTGAAAATCTTTAGTCCCGGTCCGTGTAACGAACCGGGACTAAAGGGCCTGCCCCTGGGGCGCTACGAGGCGCCCACGTGGAGCACCTTTAGCCCGGATTGTAACAGGGCCGGGACTAAAGGTTAGGCCTTTAGTCCCGCCCCTTTAGTCCCGGTTGTTGAACCGGGACTAAAGCCCCTTACGGGCCGGGGCTAAAGGCCCCGTCCCCACTAGTGCCATAACCTTGTTATTATTATTATTATGAGACAATTATAACCTCACTCATGATAGCGCGATATGACTTGGGTTTGGTTTCAGCATGATAAATGTTGGGCTCGGCTAACACCATTTTCATTATAGATTGAAATATTTTCTTTAAGGGAATGAAGTGTTAGTATATTAGCGATTTTTTGATCAATTTAATCCATGAATAGATCACGAACATGGGATTGATAGAATTGACCACATACTGAATATGATTAGATAAACACATTCAGTAGAAACATCTAGACACATAGCTAGTACTGCTAAGACGGAAATATGGAGGAGAGAGATAAATGTGTTATACCCTCCAATAAACCATACAGTAGCCACGGTAGCAGCGGTCTCCTCGGCGGCCTTCTTCCCGGCTTCATGTTTCTCTCCGGCGAGTCGGTTGGCTTCGGTGGCCACGACGATGACAAAGGCGAGGCAGATGTAGACGCTGACGAAGGCAAGGCAGATACAGATGATGCAGCGCACATAGACAATTGGCGGCGAGCGGTCGCGTAGGAGACGCTTCTGAAAAATCCAATCCCCTCCCGTACAACATCTTGAGAAGCGGTGTTTCAGAGGCCTACTATTTCATCAACTGTGCACGAGGTAGACGGGATGGGATCACCGCCAGCAGCAACAAAAGGAACGATAGTGGACGAGGGAGGTAGATACGACCTATTATTCATGGCGACTAGGGTTGACCAATGTCTCACATATATAGGCGTGATGGCGTGGAGAGATGTTGGTTGGACCCAGTCTGAGTTGGTAACAACCCATGATCCGACATCTCACATCAGAGCTCTTTTGTTTAGGACTCTCCGCTTCTCGTCGGCAAAAATAAGCACATAGGTGAGCTTGGCTCATTCCGCAGCCCGCAACACATCGTGACGAGGCATGGCATGGCGAGGTGGGCGATGCACGAGGAGCGCGCGGGAATCACTTCTCTTTGCAAGCTCGAATAGCATGTGGAAGAAAATTCCTTATAAGGAGGTCCCACTCCTTCTCCACTAGCGTGATGAGACTAAATTTTCCATCACTCCCTTCTCATCACACCTACATTGGCCTTTAGAGATTTTTTCTGAAATTATTAGATGGGACTAAAGCCCACCTCATATTTCAACAAGCCCCCACCACATCTCGAGGGTCCATTATATCTGTTGTTCCAATCATTGTTCCGATATACCAATATTAAAGTGAAGACCTGATAGCATTGAACTTCTCCTAGAGCAGGCCGTTATACTCCTTCACAATTGAACAATGGATTATGCCTTGAATTGTCAGTTTGGCGTAAAGAAGTTTGACCACATGTCTTAGTAGTACTAAGTTGTCGAAGGCTGACCCCTCGGGTGGAGCATATTAGTCACACTTCTGGCCTCTTCATGAGCTTGCTAGAGATCATCCTAATCTCATAGACTATGACCAGCAGCCGGGATTATATAATTGTGTTCCTCCAACGATTGCTCTACAGGACAACATCTTGCTTATACAAGCCTTGGAACACATTACGATAAAAGTCAACCTTTGTACAGTTTTCAAGAGTATTCACATCTCCAACGGAATGGGTTAGTAAGGTTACTCTCCTGAGTTAACCACTAGCTTCTTTTCCTAGGTCCTACTTCACGAGATCTCCGATCACATAGGTTCGCTTACCACCTTGGCATCTCATATGGGTCTCATACCCATCTCCATCCATGTATTTTCTATCACAACACATGATAACTCTTTAGTAAAGGGTTCTGCCAAATTTTAGCCGAGTGGATAAAATCCAACACTATCACTCTGGAGCTCCTTAAATGTGAGACAACTTTTAATCTCATTATTATGTGTTTGTTGGACTGCATGTTGTCCGTTGAACTCTTTTCCTTGGCTAAACTATCTGATTGTCAGAGTCCATAAGTATAGCCGATACTAGATTTTCAAGCACTCATAGATTCATCAAAAGATCTCGAAGCCATTTTGCTCCGACACCATATGTGTCTAATGCGGTTAATTCTGCTTGCATTGTCAATCTTGTTAGGGACGTCTGCTTGCAAGACTTTGAGGAAACATCACCACCTCCAAGAGTAAAAACATACCGAGTTGTGGCCTTCGTCTCATCAGCACACGAGAGATCCAATTTGCATCAATATACCCTTCAATTATCAACGAGTATCGAGTATACTGAAGTTCATAGTTCATAGTACCCTTTAGACAATGCATAATTTTTCCAAAAACATGCAAGTGTACATCTCCAAGATTGGAAACAAATCGACCCAGTTTTCTCACATCAAGCATGATGTCATGCCTCGTAGCGCTCTCTAGGTACATGAGTGAACCAATGATTTGAGAGTATCGCAGTTGAACCTTACTTGTGCCCTCAAACTTTCGAATTCGCACACTAGGATTATATGGTGTTTGAGAAAATTTGCAGTCTAAATATCCAAATGACTCAACATAATGGGTGTAATTTCACTCTCATCATCTCTCAATAGCTTGATGTTCAAGATAATGCGAGCCACACCAATGTCCTTCATCCCTAAATACTAACATTTCCTTCTTGACCATCTATCACAAAGCCATCTGGCTGTTGCATGTAGATTTCCTCGTCTAAATCTCCGTTTAGGAAAGCCATCTTAACATCCATCTGGTGGACGAGAAGACCATGTGAGGCTGCCAAGGAAAGTAATAGTAGAATGGTGGTTAGTCTCATCATAGGTGAATAAGTATCGAATAAATATTCCTCTTCTTTCTTTCAATAATCCTTGGCCACAAGCCTAGCCTTGTACTTTTCATTTGTACCATCGAGTATAAGCTTATTTTTGAACACCCACTTACATCCCAATGGTTTGAAACCATAGGTACGTTCAGTGATTTACCACATCCCATTAGCCATGATGCAATCCATGTCGCTATGGTCTACTTCTTTCGAGTAGTCAGTATCTCGAGATGCATAAGCTTTTCAAAATAGAAGTGAGGGTATCATCCACGAGGTACACAAGGAAATCATCATCAAGAGAATTTGCATTCCTTTGTCTCTTTCCCCTAGCAAGGGTTACCTCGTCATCGTCCTAAGGATTCTTATCACGTGTTTATAGTATTCCATAGGAATGGCACGTTCAAGAGTCCCTTCAGATTCATGTCTATTAGTGCTTCGCATATCTCTCATGGGAAAAATATCCTCAAAGAATGTAACATCCTTAGAATCCATATTTGTACCAACCTTCATAACAGGTACCTCAGATTTCACTACTAGAAATCTATAGCCAACTCTATTCTTAGCATAGCCAAATTAACACGGTCCATGGTGTTCGATCCAAGTTTATGCTTTTTGCGGACCGACACATTGACTTTCACGGAAAGTGCATAAGTGCGAGAGTGCCATCGTTCTCTTCTCCCATTGCTCATAGGGAATAATCTAATTATCTTTTGTCGGAACTTTATTCACGACATGACACGAGGTTAATATAGCGTGCCTCCACCATGCCTTGGATAAACCCGGTGTATCTAACATGGTGTTAACCAAATCCATTAGAGTATGATTTTTCCGTTTGGAAACCCCATTTGGTTGAGGTGAATAGGGAGGCGTCATATCATGTATAATACCGTGTTCCATATAAAAAATCAAACTCTTTGGAGAAGTACTCTCCACCACGATCTGTCCGGATTCGTTTAAATTTTCTTTTCAAGTTGATGCTGAACTTCTGCCTTATAGATTTTAAAGTAGTGTAGAGCCTCATAATTAGTATTAAACAAATACACATAGCAATATCTAGTGGAATCATCTATCAGTGTCATGAAATATATTTTTTATCTTTAGTCAACACACCATTCTACTCGCAAAGATCGGAATGTATGAGTCCTAATGGCGTCAAGTCTCTCTCCTCCACGACCTAATGAGGCTTGTGACGTTCCTTTGCTTGCACACATGAATGACACTTAGAATATTTGGCTAAAGTGAAACTCGGGATTAAATTCAATTTTGCTAGCCGCCTCATAACACCGAAACTAATCTGACAAAGAGTGAATGCCAAATTTTAGATTCATTAATAATCGAATAAATATTTTTCATGGCTTTATTACAAAAATACGCAAGGGAAAGGCGGAACAAACCCTAGCATTCATAACCTTTACCAACAAATAGTCCATGTTTCATAACAATTATTTTATTAGATTTGATGACCAACTAAAACCCTTCTCTACATAGAAGGGAGCCAGTAACGAGATTCTTCTTAATGTCACAGACATGTCGCACGTTCTTCAGCTGCACGATCCTCTTTGAAGTAAACTTCGGATCAACCATGCAACCACCAAGAACAGAAGCACTCGTGTCATTTCCCATCAATACGACCCCGTGACCTATGGCCTTGTAAGAAGTAACAATGAAAGATCAGCACACAAATGAATATTTGCACTTGTGTCAATTCGCCGGTCGTTTGACTCACAAACTAAAAATACAGTAAATATATTATCGTACCTAGATGCCCCAACTTCATTGTTGATCACAATTAAGTTGACACGCAGGGCCCCATGGGTATGCAGCCTCTGCAATAAGCACATGCCCCAAATTTTGAAGGGCTCAAAAAATCGTATAGGGAAGTATAGGTATTAGACCTGGCAGGGAAAAATAAAGAATAGCAAAATCACTAGTTGAGGTGTACACCTTCTAAAGGTCACTCTCACCTCCCCAGGTTGCGATAAATGGCGCATTGCATTATGTCATTTGTTGCAACATGCAAGTTTTCCCTCTTTTCATAGATCCGTTTATTCAAAACGTCTTATCTCTTTAACCGTGCGTTCAAATCATGAACCGTTTTCATTGTTGGATTTCCCGCGTCAAGATCTTTGAAACTAGATCCCATGTTGATAAGCTTTGATAAAAAAATCACAAAAAATCAGATGAAAAAATCATGCCTTCCGGCATGGTCGTGCCTATCATGGAAGCAAAACCATGCCTCCTGAGAAAGGAAAAAAAGAAAAATGTGTTTTTTTCGTTTTCGAGAGGCATGACCCTGCCTGTCGCGTAAGCAAAATCGTGCCTTTCGAGAGGCACGACTGTGCCTCTCGCGGAAGCAATTCCGTAGCTCTTGCACAAGCAAAACCGTGCCTCTTTAGAAAGGAAAAACGTGTTTCGTTTTTTAGAGACACAACTGTGCCTCTCGTGAAAGCAAATCTCTACCTCTCGTGGAAGCAAAATCATGTCTCTAAAGTAAGAAAAAAACATGTTTTTTCGCGTCCAAAAGCTAAGAAAGACCGATAAAAAACCAAAAGGCAATAAAACATGACAGTGACTGAGAACACGCCAAATGACAACTCATGGGAGTGACACTTCGAAGGTCCCGAAGGAGCGCTTCTCAATTAATTGCTCGGGATGAAAAGCCGAAGCGTTGAATCGCTTTGCACCCTGCACCACTGCTTGGAACTAGGTAATGGACCTATCACCTTACTTAGGCCCGAGTGACACAACCACACAAGAGTGCGACGTGGACACGAATATCTGGCATGATAACTGGATTCCCCGGGATCATATGCTCCGGACGGTATGTCCAAAATCCTGTGACCTCCCTCATAAGGTATCTGAATTAATTGATCATACATCGGTTACATGGGATGTGGCTGCCCTAAACGAGCACTTTTATCATATAGACACGAGGGCTATTCTTAATATTCCCCTCAGCTCACGGATGCAGGGATAATTTGGGTATTGACGCTATGAGAAAAGGGGAGTTTACTATCAGGTCAGCATACCGGTTATTGTCTTCCACTAAACAACAACTCACGGATTGTCTTGAGCATAATCCGGGTCATTCAAACTCTGCGACAGACGAGTGTTCTTGGTCAAAATAATGGAAGTCTTCAGTTCCATCGAAGATCAGAGTATTTGTTTGGCGACTTGCAAAAACATCTCTCCCTAATGGCGATGTGGGCAAGGACAGAAACATGGCGGACACACCAAAATGTGCCATTTGTCATGTGGCCACACATACTTGGCGTCATTCTCTATTCGTTTGTCGCATGGCTATATGCGTTTGGGCTTTAACTAATGTGGATTTAATACATGTGGTGATTTCAAACGAACAGAGGATGTCAAAATCTAGGTTCTATGGCTTGTCGATACACTATCGGGCGATTTAACTTGAGTCCTAGTAACGATGTGGGCAATTTGGTGGGCCCGACTGTTAGAGCATATTTCTTCATGTGTGGTTTTGGTAATTGATGACAATCCCTATATACTAATGGTTGCCTTGAGTTATATTTGAAGTGGAGCATCACGAAGATATCATGCTGGAAGCTTGCTGTCATTGTGGTGGCAATGGACTTGTGAAGACGTGTTGATGAGTAGCTCACCCATAGTGGAGTATGGGTGATCAATCTACTAGTCTTCATCGAGTTGGCGCAATCAAGAAAGGTGGTCCATCTTGAGGAGGACAACATCGTCATCATCTAGCTCAAGTGGACTATGCGCAAGGCAAAGGTTTTCCCTTGATATGTTTTTTTACTTTACCACTCTTATAGTGTAGTTGGGAGACCGGGTTATAGGATCGATGGTCGTACTATCAAGGGGGGCTCTCAAGTGAGTAGCTTGATCGTATCGTTCATTGAGAGCTCAGACCATTGCATTCTTGGCATCATCATTTTTCTTGGTTCTTGGTTGGCTTTTCTCCATGTGGGTTCTTGACCTTATGTTCATCTTCATGACAAGCTCGAGTTCATCGAAAACGGAGTTCATGTGCATCTTCTATGATGTTTTCAATGTTGGAGTTTTTGCTCGTTCTTCATTCATAGAGGTTTCACATCTCTATATCATTCATTGTTTGGATAGTACTCATCGTGTGCTATCCAACAAGCTCAAATTTGATCAATTCGGAGCTCGTATGCGAAAGTTATGGCAGTTTTAGTGCGAGGGCAGTTTTCCTCTCTTAGGCGGAAGTACCGCTGCGGTGGAAGTGCCGCTATCTGGTACCGCTGCTACTACCGCTTATTTTTAGCTCTTTGGTATCTTCGGCACTCAAGCAGATTTTGAGCGACGGTAATGAGCACAAGTACCGCTCTGAGTGGTACTGTCGTGCAGCCCTCCTCATTTTTGCTAAGTCTGGGCTTCCTACATTGCTAAGCGAAAGCACCGTTGGCGGCAGCAAAAGTACCGCTCCGGCGGAAGTATCGCCTCCCTAACTTTGTCAAACTACCTATGAAGCCCGATACTTCCATGCTGGCGGTAGTACCGCTAAGTCAAGCATTAGTACCGCTTGTGCACGATGTGTGCACATAACGATTGGATTTGGGGAACCTATTTAAGGGGGGCCTTCTTCCCCAATGGTTCCCCATCACTTGAGCTCGTGTTCTTCCCCCATTGTTGACCTTCTTCGAGCTTTCTAACTCTTAATCCCTCCAATGATTGTTGCTAGTTATTGAGGGAAAATAGAGAGGAGATCTAGATGCACATTTCCATCAATCACTTTCTCCTCTATGTGAGGGGAACCCCTTGGATCTAGATCTTGGATATCTTTGTGAGCTCCTTGTTCTTCCTCTCATATTCCTCCTAGCTTTTGTTGTTGTGGAGCTAACTGAGTGTGAGGGACTTGACCACTTCGTGTATTCTTGCCATTGCATTAGTTGCATCAGTTTGAGTTCTCCATGGTGATACGTGGAAGTGAAAAGTTGAGGAGCTTATTACTCTTGGGTGCTTGGTACCCTAGAGCTTGTTACTCTTGGATGCTTTGGCGCCCTAGATGGTTGGTGGTGCCTCGAATATCAATTATTGTGGTATAAAGCTCTCGGCAAGTGTCCATGTCTCCAATTATGTTGTGGAAATTGCCCCGAGCATTTGACGTCACCTCGAAGCCACAAACAATTGTGGTGAAGCTTCATGGTGTTCTTGGGAGCCTCTAATTAAGTTGTCGAGATTGCCCCAACCTTATTTGTACGGGTTCGATGACCATCCTCAAGGGTCCCTTAGTGGAATCATGGCATCTTGCATTGTGTGAGGGCGTCAGGAGATTTCGGTGGCCCTAATGGCTTCTTGGGGAGCATTGTGTCACCACACCGCTCTAAACGGATATTAGCATCCGCAATCATGTGAACTCCGGGATACATCATCGTACCCGCGTGCCTCGGTTATCTCTTATCCGAGCCCTTAACCTATGCACTTTAGTTTGTGATAGCCATATTGTCTCATGCTATTTATCTTTCTATCACTTAGTTTTTTATCTTGCTTAGCATAAGTTGTTGGTGCACATAGGTGAGCCTAGTTGTTTTAGGTTTTGTGCCTGACTAATTAAACGTTAGTTTTATTCTGCATTTGTTCAAGACTAAACCATAATTATTTTAAAGTGCATATCCCCCCTCTAGGCGACATCCACGTCCTTTCACTGACGATGTGTCATCTATGACGATCAGTACCAAAGTCCATTGAGCACTCATTGTTTCATTGCAAATTTCATGCTAGAGCTTCAGTTGGTTCCAAACCGTCAATTAAGCACATAAAAACTATGGTTTGACCACATATGGCAACTCGTTAATCACACATGGCAACTATGGTGGACCATACATGGTAACTATGGTTTGATCACATGTGGCAACTAGTTAATCACACATGGCAACTATGGTTGTATACATGACAACTATAATTTGATCACATGTGGCAACTGATGACGAGTTGATGTATATACTTCTCACACCTCGTTGGACCCCAAGTGGAAGGTGGAGATGTAGTCAGCAGCAAATTTCCCTTACATGGAGACTGTAAGGTTTATCGAACCAGGAGGACTCCTAGGCTCAACAAGTAGGTGTCTTCCACCCTAGCGCTAGCAGAATACGTGGACCTGCACACACAACAAATAAC
Source organism: Hordeum vulgare subsp. vulgare (assembly GCF_904849725.1). Taxonomy (NCBI): domain Eukaryota; kingdom Viridiplantae; phylum Streptophyta; class Magnoliopsida; order Poales; family Poaceae; genus Hordeum; species Hordeum vulgare. The sequence goes on from NC_058521.1 coordinate 575,781,299, forward strand.
TTTTCTCCCAATGAGTACAGAGAGGTTGTCAATCTCTCCGACCTTGTAGTTTGCAAAGGATCAAAACACAAGCGGAAGGTAGTAGTGATTGCAACGGAAAAGTATATGAAAGCGGTAAATGATGGAGGTGTAAACAATGATGGTGATATGGACCGGAGTCACATGATGTTCACTAGTGATGTATCTCTTCCAAAAGACGATAAACAACTATGCTAGGGTAAACAAATCACATTCGGGCAATTGACAGAATTATGATCGCACCGCAATGTTAATTATGCTCCTTAATAGTTAGAGGTTCAATAGTAACGGACAGTACACCAAGACAAGTAGACCGTTTATTCATCAACATCTACTTACTAATCATCCACCTTGAGATATCTATCCACAACATCTCATCGGTATTAAGTTGCGAGCCCCACCCAAAGTGTAAACTCAAAGCAACAGAGAACTCCATTAACGAACTATGCGTAAGGTAAACAATCGTTGCAACCATGGTCACAAGCACCGTTGTTTTCTCCCTGGTGGCAACAAGCACATCCCCTAGTCTCATGTTTCTGTCACTCAAGCTAGACATCGAGGGGACCGAACCCACAATCATGCATAACGCTCCCTCTTGGAGTTACGATCTACTACATGGACAAAGCAATAAAAAGCAACGGAGAACATGCATGAATCGCTAAGGAACATAATATAAAAGGATAATCAAATATATAACTCATAACAATCTGAACATAATCTCATAATCCATCGGATCTCACCAAACCGAGCATAGCAAAAGCAAGAGAATTACATAGATGACTTGATCATGTAGGGCAGCTCACAAGGACTAACCATTGAAGCACAAGATTGGAGAGAAGACATCACATAGCTACTATTCATGCACTCATGTTCCAAGGAGGACTACCCACGCCACGTCCGGGAAGCGTCCATGGTGGTGGAGAAGCTCCCGGACGTCAATCCTCCCTCCGGCAGGGTGCCGGGAAGAGGTCTCCTGACGCTCCCGATCTTGGAAGTGATGCGGCGGTGGAACGATGGAGAAATTCGCGATTTCAAAAAGTCTGCAAGGGTTTCCTCATGGAACACTAAATATAGGCCAAAGGAGGGCACCGGAGGAGGTGGGACCCACCCAGGCGCGTCCTAGGGCCTCGCCGCGCCAGCAGGCTGCATGGGAGGCCCGTGGCCCCCCTGTGGCCCTCCTTCAGTGATCTCGAAGCTTCTGTTTCGCTGATATTTTTAAAATATATTTTTCTGGATTTTTTTCGGGCTTCGAAAAATTGGGTAAAAGCCCCTGCAAAATAGACATCAGCAAACAGAAACTAGCACTGGGTGCACTGAGTTAGTAGGTTAGTCCAAATATGTGTAAAATGATATAAAAGTGTAGCAAAACATATAAAAATGTCACGCAAAAGATCATGGAACAAGTAGACATTATAGATACGTTTGGGACGTATCAACATCCCCAAGCTTAATATTTGCTCGTCCTCGAGTAGATAAATGATAACACAATAACTGATGTGGTGACATGCTAACACATATATAAGAACTTCAAAGTAAAGCACGTGAGATATGCAATTCAAGTCAAGACAATAACAAGCAAGAGTCTATATTTAGTATTGAGTTTAGCAAGGTAAGAACATAAAGGTCCAAGAGCTCTCGCAGTCCGTGACTCGAATGTCTCCAAATGGTGTTTGCGTGCAAGAAGTGGGAGATGGGTTCAGAGATAAAATATATTTTTTAATTGAGAACTCAATCTACTAAACCTCACACTTAGTATCCTTCGGAATCTTATTTTGACTCATCCGGAGACCACTTGTCAGGCACAAGCCAAAATGATCCTTTCCCTTTCGATTTTGAACACTCATGCAATGGATGAGCGTAAGCAAGATATGTTGGCACTTAGGATGGAAAATAGAATAATGATGGGGAAGGAAGACAAAAAGGTGTGAAAGGTTCGCATCAATGAGGACAACCATAGGCGAGAGAAAGCCAAATGATAGATATGATGTGAGGAGTAGGGATTGCCATGTAGCGGATGCACATATGATATACGGTAGGCTCTCCAATGGAACTAGTGGGGGGTGCATCCAACTTGTTTTATCATGAAGGCCTAGAGCTCATTTGAGGAGGCTTATCATTGTAATACGCAAACCAAGTTCTATAGTGTAAGAGTCCCCACATAGTTATGCATGAATAGAAAGAAAAATCATCGCACTTTATAAGAAGTACTCAACATAAAGACAAGTGAAAACTATCATGATGTATGCAAATGTATGCCTCTGCCAGTGTAGCAGGATATGCAATGATACTAGCGCGTCATGTAGCAGTAATGAGGGCATGGCCCAACTAGCATGCGGCTCTATGATCAAGCAAAAGCATGTATGCCATGAAGATCAAGTCATGAGATGGTGGATGTTGCATGGCAATGTATCTCGGAAAGGCTATGGAAATGCCTTAATAAGTAGGTATGGTGGCTGTTTTGAGGAAAGATATAATGAGGCTTATGTATGACAGAGCATATTATGTCATGGGATTGGATGCACCGACGGAGTTTGCACAAACTCTCAATGTGAGAAAGGGCAATGCACAGTACCGAAGAGGCTAGCAAAATATGGATGGTGGAAGTTGTTGGGTAACGTAGCATAAATTCAAAATTTTCCTACGCCATATTCAGATCTTCCTATGGAGAGACCAGCAACGAGAGAGGGGTAAGAGCATCTTCATACCTTTGAAGATCGCTAAGCGGAAGCGTTACTAGAACGCGGTTGATGGAGTCGTACTCGCAGCGATTCGGATCGCGGTGTGATTCCGATCTAGTGCCAAACTACGGCACCTCCGCGTTCAACACACGTGCAGCCCGGTGACGTCTCGTGCACCTTGATCCAGCAAGGAGGAGGGAGAGGTTGGGGAAGAACTCCAGCAGCACGACGGCGTGGTGTCGATGGAGAGACGAGGTCTCCCGGCAGGGCTTCGCCAAGCACCGGCAGAGAGGAGGAGAAAGAAGGGCAGGGCTGCGCCGAGGGAGAGGGAGAAGTCTATCCCCCAAGGGCCAAAACCCCTCTCTATTTATAGGGGGAGGGGGAGGGGGTGCGCCACCCCTAGGGTCCCCCTTAGGTGGTGCGGCAGCCACCAGATGGGAAAGGGGGGCGGCGGCTAGGGTGGGAGGAGGGGTGGTGCGCACCCCTGGTGCGCCTTAGGCCCACCTGGCTTAGGGTTTGCCCCCCTTTCCCTCTCCCCTGCGCATTGGGCTGAGTGGGGAGGCACACCAGCCCACCTAGGGGCTGGTTCCCTCCCCACTTGGCCAATCTTACCTCCCGGGGTCGTTGCGCCCCCTTCGGTGGACCCCCGGGGCCACCTCGGGTGGTCCCGGTGGTCCCGGTACGTTACCGGTGATGCCCGAAACACTTCCGGTGTCCGAAACCATCCGTCCTATATATCAATCTTTACCTCCGGACCATTCCGGAGCTCCTCGTGACGTCCGGGATCTCATCCGAGACTCCGAACAACTTTCGGGAACCTCGTATAACAATTCCCTATAACCCTAGCGTCATCAAACCTTAAGTGTGTAGACCCTACGGGTTCGGGAGACAAGCAGACATGACCGAGACACCTCTCCGGCCAATAACCATCAGCGGGGTCTGGATACCCATGGTGGCTCCCACTTGCTCCACGATGATCTCATCAGATGAACCACGATGTCAAGGATTCAATCAACCCCGTATACAATTCCCTTTGTCTGTCGGTATAGAACTTGCCCGAGATTCGATCATCGGTATACCAATACCTTGTTCAATCTCGTCACCGGTAAGTCTCTTTACTCGTTCCGTAGCACGTCATCGTGTGACTAACTCCTTCGTCACATTGAGCTCATGTTGATGTTCTACCGAGTGGGCCCAGAGATACCTCTCCGTCACACGGAGTGACAAATCCCGATCTTGATTCGTACCAACCCAACAGACACTTTCAGAGGTACCCATAGTGCACCTTTATAGTCACCCAGTTACGTTGTGACGCGTGATACACCCAAAGCACTCCTACGGTATCCGGGAGTTGCACAATCTCATGGTCGAAGGAAAAGACACTTGAAATTAGAAAAGCTTTAGCATACGAACACCACGATCTAGTGCTATGCTTAGGATTGGGTCTTGTCCATCACATCATTCTCCCAATGACGTGATCCCGTTATCAATGACATCTAATGCCCATGATCAGGAAACCATGATCATCTATTGACTAACGAGCTAGCCAACTAGAGGCTTGCTAGGGACACATTGTGATCTATTTATTCACACATGTATTACTGTTTCCTGTTAGTACAATTATAGCATGAATAATAGACGATTATCATGAACAAGGAAATATGATAATAACCATTTTATTATTGCCTCTAGGGCATATTTCCAACAGTCTCCCACTTGCACTAGAGTCAATAATCTAGTTACATTGTGATGTATCGAACACCCATAGCATTATGGTGTTGATCATGTTTTGCTCGTGGAAGAGGTTTAGTCAACGGTCTGCAATATTCAGATCCGTGTGTACTTTAAAAATATCTATCACTCCACTCTGGACATGGTCCTGGATTGAGTTGTAGCGGTGTTTGATGTGTTCGTCTTCCGGTGAAACCTCGGCTCCTTGGCTATGGCAATGGCCCCAGTGTTATCACAGAAGAGTGTCATTGGACCCGACGCGCTTGGAACCACTCCAAGGTCGGTGATGAGCTCCTTCATCCAAATTCCTTCATGAGGCACTTCTGAAGCAGCTATGTACTCCGCTTCACATGTAGATGCTGCCACGACTTCTTGCTTGCTGCTGCACCAGCTCACTGCCCCACCATTCAACACATATACGTATCCGGTCTGTGACTTAGAGTCATCCGGATCTGTGTCGAAGCTAGCGTCGACGTAACCATTTACGACGAGCTCTTCGTCACCTCCATAAACGAGAAACACTTCCTTAGTCCTTTTCAGGTACTTAAGGATATTCTTGACCGTTGTCGAGTGCTCCATACCGGGATCACTTTGGTACCTCCCTACCAAGCTTATGGCAAGGTTTATATCAGGTCTGGTACACAGCATGGCATACATTAGAGAGCCCACGGCTGATGCGTAGGGGACTGAACTCATCTTCTCTCTATCCGCTGCCGTGGTCGGCGACTGAGTCTTACTCAATCTCATACCTTGCAAAACTGGCAAGAACCCTTTCTTTGAGTTTTCCATATTGAACTTCTTCAATATCTTGTCAAGGTATGTACTTTGCGAAAGACCTATGAGGCGTCTTGATCTATCTCTATAGATCTTGATGCCTAATTGTTGGAAATATGCCCTAGAGGCAATAATAAATTAGTTATTATTATATTTCTTAGTTCATGATAATCGTTTATTATCCATGCTATAATTGTATTGATTGGAAACACAATACTTGTGTGGATACATAGACAAAACACTGTCCCTAGTAAGCCTCTAGTTGACTAGCTCGTTAATCAAAGATGGTCAAGGTTTCCTGGCCATAGGCAAGTGTTGTCACTTGATAACGGGATCACATCATTAGGAGAATCATGTGATGGACTAGACCCAAACTAATAGACATAGCATGTTGATCGTGTCATTTTGTTGCTACTGTTTTCTGCGTGTCAAGTATTTATTCCTATGACCATGAGATCATATAACTCACTGACACCGGAGGAATGCTTTGTGTGTATCAAACGTCGCAACGTAACTGGGTGACTATAAAGATGCTCTACAGGTATCTCCGAAGGTGTTAGTTGAGTTAGTATGGATCAAGACTGGGATTTGTCACTCCGTGTGAACGGAGAGGTATCTCGGGGCCCACTTGGTAATACAACATCACACACAAGCCTTGCAAGCAATGTAACTTAGTGTAAGTTGCGGGATCTTGTATTACGGAACGAGTAAAGAGACTTGCCAGTAAACGAGATTGAAATAGGTATACAGATACTGACGATCGAATCTCGGGCAAGTAACATACCGAAGGACAAAGGGAATGACATACGGGATTATATGAATCCTTGGCACTGAGGTTCAAACGATAAGATCTTCGTAGAATATGTAGGATCCAATATGGGCATCCAGGTCCCGCTATTGGATATTGACCGAGGAGTCTCTCGGGTCATGTCTACATAGTTCTCGAACCCGCAGGGTCTGCACACTTAAGGTTCGACGTTGTTTTATGCGTATTTGAGTTATATGGTTGGTTACCGAATGTTGTTCGGAGTCCCGGATGAGATCACGGACGTCACGAGGGTTTCCGGAATGGTCCGGAAACGAAGATTGATATATAGGATGACCTCATTTGGTTACCGGAAGGTTTTCGTGCATTACCGGAAAAGTTTCGGGCTCATCGGTAGTGTACCGGGAGTGCCGGGAGGGGTGCCGGGGACCATCGGGAGGGGTGTCACGCCCCAAGGGGTCTCATGGGCTATGGGAAGAGATAAACCAGCCCCTAGTGGGCTGGAATAAGTTCCCACTAAGGCCCATAAGGTTTGAGAAGGAAAAAACACAAGGTGGAAAGAGTTTCCAAGTGGGAAGGTGGAATCCTACTCCAAGTAGGATTGGAGTAGGACTCCTCCACCTCCAATTTCGGCCAAACCTTTAGGTTTTGAGGCTGCCTCCTCCCCTCCCTCCCACCTATATATACGGAGGTTTTAGGGCTGATTTGAGACGACTTTCTCACGGCTGCCCGACCACATACCTCCATAGTTTTTCCTCTAGATCGCGTTTCTGCGGAGCTCGGGCGGAGCCCTGCTGAGACGAGATCATCACCAACCTCCGGAGCGCCGTCACGCTGCCGGAGAACTCTTCTACCTCTCCGTCTCTCATGCTGGATCAAGAAGGCCGAGATCATCGTCGAGCTGTACGTGTGCTGAACGCGGAGGTGCCGTCCGTTCGGTACTAGATCGTGGGACTGATCGCGGGATTGTTCGCGGGGCGGATCGAGGGACGTGAGGACATTCCACTACATCAACCGCGTTCACTAACGCTTCTGCTGTACGATCTACAAGGGTACATAGATCACTCATCCCCTCTCGTAGATGGACATCACCATGATAGGTCTTCGTGCGCGTAGGAAATTTTTGTTTCCCATGCGACGTTTCCCAACACTAATATGTATGCAACTTCTCCAAGGTCCTTCATTGAAAAACTTTTGTTCAAATAGGCCTTTATGCTCTCCAACATCTCTATATTATTCCCCATCAATAATATGTCATCCACATACAGTATGAGGAAAGCTACAGAGCTCCCACTCACTTTCTTGTACAGACAGGCTTCTCCGTAAACCTGTATGAACCCAAACGCTTTAATCACCTCATTAAAGCGAATGTTCCAACTCCGAGATGCTTGCACCAGCCCATAGATGGAGCGCTGGAGCTTGCACACTTTGTTAGCACCCTTAGGGTCAACAAAACCTTCTGGTTGCATCATATACAACTCTTCCTTAAGGTTCCCGTTAAGGAACGCTGTTTTGACGTCCATTTGCCAAATTTCATAATCATAAAAGGCGGCAATTGCTAACATGATTCGGACTGATTTCAGCTTCGCTACGGGAGAGAAAGTCTCTTCGTAGTCAACTCCTTGAATTTGTCGAAAACCCTTTGCGACAAGTCGAGCTTTGTAAACGGTTACATTACCGTTTGCATCGGTCTTCTTCTTGAAGATCCATTTATTTTCTATGGCTCGCCGGTCATCGGGCAAGTCCACCAAAGTCCATACTTTGTTCTCATACATGGATCCTATCTCAGATTTCATAGCTTCAAACCATTGTTGGAATCCGGGCCTGCCATCGCTTCTTCATAGTTCGAAGGTTCACCGTTGTCTAACAACATGATTTACATCACACGGTTGTCGTACCACTCTGGTGCGGAGCGTGCCCTTGTGGACCTTCGCGGTTCAGTAGCAACTTGATCCGAAGCTTCATGATCATCATCATTAACTTCCTCTTCAGTTGGTGTAGGCGCCACAGGAACAACTTCCCGCGCTGCGCTACTATCCTGTTCGAGAGGGGGTGTAATTACCTCATCAAGTTCTACCTTCCTCCCACTTACTTCTTTCGAGAGAAACTCTTTCTCTAGAAAGGATCCGTTCTTGGCAACAAAGGTTTTACCTTCGGATCTAAGATAGAAGGTATACCCAATAGTTTCCTTAGGGTATCCTATGAATACGCATTTCTCCGCTTTGGGTTCGAGCTTTTCTGGTTGAAGTTTCTTCACATAAGCATCGCAGCCCCAAACTTTGAGAAACGACAACTTAGGTTTCTTGCCAAACCATAGTTCAAACGGTGTCGTCTCAACGGATTTAGACGGTGCCCTATTTAAAGTGAATGCTGCAGTTTCTAATGTGTATCCCCAAAATGATAGCGGTAAGTCGGTAAGAGACATCATAGATCGTACCATATCTAATAAAGTGCGATTACGACGTTCAGACACTCCGTTGCGTTGCGGTGTGTCAGGCGGCGTCAGTTGTGAAACGATTCCACACCTCCTTAGGTGTGTGCCAAACTCGTGACTCAAATATTCTCCTCCACGATCAGATCGTAGACATTTAATTTTTCTGTCACGTTGATTCTCAACCTCACTCTGAAATTCCTTGAACTTTTCAAACGTCTTAGATTTGTGCTTCATCAAGTAGATATACCCATACCTACTCAAATCATCGGTGAGAGTGAGAACATACCGATAGCCACCGCGAGCTTCAACGTTCATCAGACCACACACATTAGTATGTATTATTTCCAAGAAGTCAGTTGCTCTCTCCAATATTCCTGAGAATGGAGTCTTAGTCATCTTGCCCATGAGGCACGGTTCGCATGTGTCAAATGATTCAAAGTCAAGAGACTCTAATAGTCCATCAGTATGGAGCTTCTTCATGCGCTTAACGCCGATATGACCAAGGCGGCAGTGCCACAAGTATGTGGGACTATCATTATCAACTTTACATCTTTTGGTACTCACACTATGAATATGTGTAACATCACGATCGAGATTCATCAAGAATAAACCATTCACCAGCGGAGCATGACCATAAAACATATCACTCATATAAATAGAACAACCATTATTCTCTGACTTAAATGAGTAGCCGTCTCGCATTAAGCAAGACCCTGATACAATGTTCATGCTTAAAGCTGGTACTAAATAACAATTATTAAGGTTTAAGACTAATCCCGATGGTAGATGTAGAGGTAGCGTGCCGACGACGATCACATCGACCTTTGAACCATTCCCGACGCGCATCGTCACCCCGTCCTTGGCCAGTCTCCGCTTATTCCGCAGTTCCTGCTTTGAGTTGCAAATGTGAGCAACAGCACCAGTATCAAATACCCAGGAGCTACTACGAGCGCTGGTAAGGTACACATCAATAACATGTATATCACATATACCTTTAACATTGCCGGCCTTCTTGTCCGCTAAGTATTTGGGGCAGTTCCGCTTCCAGTGACCCTTTCCCTTGCAACAGAAGCACTCAGTCTCAGGCTTGGGTCCATTATTTTTCTTCTTCCCGGCATCTGGCTTACCGGGCACGGCAACAACTTTGCCGTCTTTCTTGAAGTTCTTCTTACCCTTGCCCTTCTTGAAACTAGTGGTCTTGTTAACCATCAACACTTGATGCTCTTTCTTGATTTCTACTTCTGCAGACTTGAGCATCGAGTACAACTCGGGAATGGTCTTCTCCATCCCTTGCATGTTGTAGTTAAGCACAAAGCCTTTGTAGCTTGGTGGGAGAGACTGGAGGATTCTGTCAATTATAGCATCATCCGGAAGTTCGACTCCAAGTGAAGTCAGACGACCGTGTAACCCAGACATTTTGAGTATGTGCTCACTGACAGAAGTGTTCTCCTCCATCTTACAGCTAAAGAACTTGTCGGAGACTTCATATCTCTCGACACGGGCATGAGCTTGAAAAACTAGTTTCAGCTCCTGGAACATCTCATATGCCCCGTGTTGCTCAAAACGCCTTTGGAGCCCCGTTTCTAAACTGTATAGCATGCCACACCTAACCAGAGAGTAGTCATCACTGTGCGTTTGCCAGACGTTCAGAATGTTCTGGGATGCTGCGGGAGCGGGAGGGTCACCTAGCGGCGCATCAAGGACATAAGCCTTTTTAGCTGCTTCAAGGATGAGCTTCAAGTTGCGAACCCAGTCCGCATAGTTGCTACCATCATCTTTCAGCTTGTTTTTCTCTAGGAATGCGTTGAAATTGAGGTTGACGTTGGCCATCTACAATATTTATAAAGAAAACTTTTAGACTAAGTTCATGACAATTAAGTTCATTTAATCAAATTAAGTATGAACTCCCACTTAAATCGACATCCCTCTAGTCATCTAAGTGATACATGATCCATGTTGACTAACCCGTGTCCGATCATCACGTGACACGGACTAGTCACCATGGTGAGCAATTTCATGCTGATCGTATTCAACCATACGACTCATGTTCGACCTTTCGGTCTCTTGTATTCGAGGTCATGTCTGCACATGCTAAGCTCGTCGAGTCAACCTAGATGTTTCGCGTGTGTAAATCTGGCTTACACCCATTGTATGCGAACGTTAGAATCTATCACACCCGATCATCACGTGGTGCTTCGAGACAACGATCCTTCGCAACGGTGCACACTTAGGGGAATACGTTCTCGAAATTTTAAGAGGGGTCATCTTATTATGCTACCGTCGTTCTAAGCAATAAGATGAAAAACATGATAAACATCACAATGCAATCATATAGTGACATGATATGGCCATTATCATCTTTGCTCTTTCGATCTCCATCTCCAAGCATCGCATGATCATAATCGTCACCGGCGTGACACCATGATCTCCATCATCATGATCTCCATCATCGTGTCTCCGTGAAGTCGTCACGCCAACTACTACTATCACTACTACTATAGCTAACCGTTAGCAATGAAGTAAAAGTAGTAAGCACATGGCGTTGCATCTCATACAATATATTAAGACAACTCCTATGGCTCCTGCCGGTTGTCATACTCATCGACATGCAAGTCGTGAAACCTATTACAATAACATGATCATCTCATACATCATACATGCAACATCACAACTTTGGCCATATCACATCACATGTCAAACCCTGCAAAAACAAGTTAGACGTCCTCTAATTGATGTTGCAAGTTTTACGTGGCTGATTTGGGTTTCTAGCAAGAACGCCTTCTTACATACGTGATAGCCACAACGATGATATGCCAAAGCTATTTAGCCTTCATAAGGACCCTTTTCATCAAATCCAATCCGACTATAATAGGAGAGACAAACACCCGCTAGCCACCTTTATGCACGGTGTGCATGTCTGTCGGTGGAACCAGTCTCACGTAAGCGTACGTGTAAAGTCGGTCCAGGCCGCTTCATCCCACAATACCGCCGGAAAAGAATAAGACTAGTAGCGGCAAGCAAATTGACAAATCATCACCCACAAATTTTGTGTTCTACTCGTGCATAGAATCTACACATAGAAAACCTGGCTCGGATGCCACTGTTGGGTAACGTAGCATAAATTCAAAATTTTCCTACGCCATATTCAGATCTTCCTATGGATATACCAGCAACGAGAGCGGGATAAGAGCATCTTCATACCTTTGAAGATCGCTAAGCGGAAGCGTTACTAGAACGCGGTTGATGGAGTCGTACTCGCAGCGATTCGGATCGCGGTGTGATTCCGATCTAGTGCCAAACTACGGCACCTCCGCGTTCAACACATGTGCAGCCCGGTGACGTCTCGTGCACCTTGATCCAGCAAGGAGGAGGGAGAGGTTGGGGAAGAACTCCAGCAGCACGACGGCGTGGTGTCGATGGAGAGACGAGGTCTCCCGGCAGGGCTTCGCCAAGCACCGACACACAAGAGGAGAAAGAAGGGCAGGGCTGCGCCGAGGGAGAGGGAGAAGTCTATCTCCCAAGGGCCAAAACCCCTCTCTATTTATAGGAGGAGGGGGAGGGGGTGCGCCACCCCTAGGGTTCCCCTTAGGTGGTGCGGCAGCCACCAGATGGGAAAGGGGGGCGGCGGCTAGGGTGGGAGGAGGGGTGGTGCGCACCCCTGGTGCGCCTTAGGCCCACCTGGCTTAGGGTTTGCCCCCCTTTCCCTCTCCCCTGCGCATTGGGCTGAGTGGGGAGGCACACCAGACCACCTAGGGGCTGGTTCCCTCCCCACTTGGCCCATCTTACCTCCCGGGGTCGTTGCGCCCCCTTCGGTGGACCCCCCGGTGGTCCCGGTACGTTACCGGTGATGCCCGAAACACTTCCGGTGTCCGAAACCATCCGTCCTATATATCAATCTTTACCTCGGGACCATTCCGGAGCTCCTCGTGACGTCCGGGATCTCATCCGGGACTCCGAACAACTTTTGGTAACCTCATATAACAATTCCCTATAACCCTAGCGTCATCGAACCTTAAGTGTGTAGACCCTACGGGTTCGGGAGACAAGCAGACATGACCGAGACACCTCTCCGGCCAATAACCATCAGCGGGGCATGGATACCCATGGTGGCTCCCACTTGCTCCCCGATGATCTCATCGGATGAACCACGATGTCAAGGATTCAATCAATCCTGTATACAATTCCCTTTGTGTGTGGTATAGAACTTGCCCGAGATTCGATCGTCGGTATACCAATACCTTGTTCAATCTCGTTACCGGTAAGTCTCTTTACTCATTTCGTAGCACGTCATCGTGTGACTAACTCCTTAGTCACACTGAGCTCATGATGATGTTCTACCGAGTGGGCCTAGAGATACCTCTCTGTCACACGGAGTGACAAATCCCGATCTTGATTCGTACCAACCCAACAGACACTTTTAGAGGTACCCGTAGTGCACCTTTATAGTCACCCAGTTACGTTGTGACGCGTGATACACCCAAAGCACTCCTACGGTATCCGGGAGTTGCACAATCTCACGGTCGAAGGAAAAGACACTTGACATTAGAAAAGCATTAGCATACGAACAACACGATCTAGTGCTATGCTTAGGATTGGGTCTTGTCCATCACATCATTCTCCCAATGACGTGATCCCGTTATCAATGACATCTAATGCCCATGATCAGGAAACCATGATCATCTATTGACTAACGAGCTAGCCAACTAGAGGCTTGTTAGGGACACATTGTGATCTATTTATTCACACATGTATTACTGTTTCCTGTTAATACAATTATAGCATGAACAATAGACGATTATCATGAACAAGGAAATATGATAATAACCATTTTATTATTGCCTCTAGGGCATATTTCCAACAACCGAATACTCACATTAGTCCGAAGAACTCATACACTTATTATCGGTAACTCTCTATCTAGTTAGGAATTCACAAAGAGACAAGTACCCCAAGGAGGAATGTTTGGGGGTTCGGTTATCCTTGCGCATCCTCGACTCATGCTAACGTGAGGGTACTCTATATATTCCAACCCATCCAGAGGTTACCGATCAGTTCAGTAGCTAGAGTTCTCAACTAATTTTAGTTTTTTAAAAACACACGGATTTCCCAAAATATGACACCTATCACTAATAGGCTCAAGCTCTTGGCACCAATATTCCAAACATTACTCAATTCAATACCTCAAAACTATTGCAAGTTACTACTATACTTAAATAGCAACCTCAATTACCTACTCATGCAAGACACACAACTCAGTGCAACGAGCCAACTCTCTAAACAAGATAAGCATGATAACTCAAGAGAGTTCCAAAATCAACCTAAATAATAGCTCTTAAAAATATAAGCATGAAAACTAAGAGCTAAGAATGACAATAGCTACGAAAAGATTAAGAACACACAAAAGCTATGTTGTGTTGTAGAGTGGAATGGAGTATGTCTCTCTCCTAAACTAGGTAGGCTAGGTTCCGACTTGTTATGACCAGCAAACTAAACTAAAACAAAACTAAAAACAAAATAGTGGGACGCTCCAAGCATAGCACATATCATATGAAGTGATAAAAATATAGCATGGAGATGGATGAACTAATGATTGTTGATAGAGAAGGGGATGCACAGGGGCATCCCCAACTTAGACGCTAGAGTCTCCTTGAATATTTCTTGGGGTGCATGGGGGCATCCCCAAGCTCGAGCGCTTGACACTCTTGTATCTTCTTTCATCATCTCTCCCATCGCATACTTGAAAAGTACCTTCATACAAAACTCATCATAAGTTGATTAGAGTGGTTAGTTCCCTTAATAAAATAATTCAATACCTGCTGGAAATAAAGATTTTCTTGAAAATCTACTGCTTCTTATGAATGCCAAAGGGTTTTTGCAAATAAAAAGTAAGCTTAGGATTTGCAAAACAATGAAAACGCAAAACATGACAGAATCTGTGAAAAACAAAACAGCATGTAGTAAATAATTTATTCGGGGTACTTCTGCAACTCAAATCAAAAACCTTAGAACAGGTGCGTCAAACAAAATTATATAGAGCATGCTGTCAAAAACATTCAGATGAAAAAGATGATCTGGTGATTTTTGGCGAATATTTTCTTCAAGCACACAGAATCTGTTTCTCGACAGCATGTCGCAACTTTTGAACTTTCTTCCAATCGGAGGCTATAACTTGGCACATAGCTTAAAAATAAAGATACAATGATGTTGCTACAGTAGTAACACACATCAAGACCACTGATATGTCCATTTTGTATCATGCTTTCATGTTGATATTTATTGCTTTATGGGATGTTATATTACTTTGTGGTACCATATTTATGCCTTTTCTCTCTTATTTTGGAAGGTTTATTTCAAGAGGGAGAATTCAGGCACCTGGAATTCTGGACTGGAAAGGAGCAAATCTTAGTCCACTATTATGCACAACTCCAAATGCCCTGAAAATTTACGTGGAATTTTTTGGGATTATATAAAAAATACTGGGCGGAAGAAGTACCAGAGGGGAGCTACCACGGCGCGACAAGCCATGTAGCCGCCACCCCCCTGGTGGCGGCTAGCAAGCTTGTGGGCTCCCTGACGGCCCACCAGCCCTCCTCTTTTGCTATATGAAGGGTTTTGTTCCAGAAAAAATGAAGGGGGAGCTTTTTCGTGGTTTCGCCGCCGCCACGAGGCGAAACTTGAGCAGATCCAATCTAGAGCTCCGGCAGGACGATCCTGCCAGGAAAACTTCCCTCCCGGAGGGGGAATTTGTCGCCATCGTCATCACCAACACTCCTCTTGTCGGAGGGGAGGCATATTCATCAACATCTTCATCAGCACCATCTCCTCTTCAATCCCTGGTTCATCTCTTGTAACCAATCTCCGTCTCACGACTCTGATTGGTACTTGTAAGGTTACTAGTAGTGTTGATTACTCTTTGTAGTTGATGCTAGTTGGATTACTTGGTGGAAGAGTTTATGTTCAGATCCTTGATGCTATTCATTACACCTCTGATCATGATTATGATTATGCTTTGTGAGTAGTTACTTTTGTTCCTGAGGACATGGGATAAGTCATGCTGATAATAGTCATGTGAATTTGATATTCGTTCGGTATTTTGATATGTTGTATGTTGTCTTTTCCTCTAGTGGTGTTATGTGAACGTCGACTACATAACACTTCACCATACTTGGGCCTAGAGGAAGGCATTGGGGAGTAGTAAGTAGATGATGGGTTGCTGGAGTGACAAAAGCTTAAACCCCACTCTATGCGTTGCTTCGTAAGGGGCTGATTTGGATCCACTAGTTTAATGCTATGGTTAGACGTTGTCTTAATTCTTCTTTCGTAGTTGCGGATGCTTGCGAGAGGGGTTAATCATAAGTGGGATGCTTGTCCAAGTAAGGGAAGTACTCAAGCGCCGGTCCACCCACATATCAAACTATCAAAGTAATGAACGCGAATCATATGAACATGATTAAACTAGCATGACAGAAATTCCCGTGTGTACTCGGGAGCGTTTTTCCTTCTATAAGACTTTGTTCAGGCTTGTCCCTTGCTGCAAAAGGTATTGGGACACTTGCTGCACCATTACTACTACTTGTTACTTGTTACTTTTCGCTTGCTACGTTTCACCTCACTACACCATCACTTGTTACCGCTACTTTCAGTGCTTGCAGTTATTACCTTGCTGAAAACTGTTTACCAGAGCCTTCTGCTCCTCGTTGGGTTCGACACTCTTACTTATCGAACGGACTACGATTGATCCCCTATACGTGTGGGTCATCAATACTCTTTTTTGGCGCCGTTGCCGGGGAGTGAAGTGCCTTTGGTAAGTGGAAATTGGTAAGGAAACATTTATTTACTGTGCTGAAATTTATTGTCACTTGTCACTATGGAAACTGTTCCTTTGAGGAGTTTGTTCGGGGTATCTTCACCATGAACGGAAGCACGAGGAGTTGTTCCTCAACCTGAGGTACCTACTGAAAATATCTTTTATGAAATTCCTTCGGGTATGCTTGAGAAACTGGCTAATCCTTTTACAGGAGATGGATCTTCACATCCAGACTTGCATCTGATCTATGTATATGAAGTATGTGGTTTATTTAAGCTTGCAGGTTTGCCCGAGGATGAGGTAAATAAGAAAGTATTTCCTTTATATTTGAAGGATAAGGCGTTGACATGGTATAGGCTATGTGATGATACTGGATCATGGGACTACAATCGGTTGAAATTGGAATTTCATCAAAAGTTTTATCCTATGCATTTAGTACATCGTGATCGGAATTATATTTATAACTTTTGGCCTCGTGACAGGGAAAGCATAGCTCAAGCTTGGGGAGGCTTAAATCAATGCTATATTCATGCCCCAATCATGAGCTCTCGAGAAAAATTATCACTCAAAACTTTTATGCTCGACTTTCTCTTGAAGATCGTACCATGGTTGACACTTCTTGTACCGGTTCTTTTATGAAGAAGGATATTGACCACAAGTGGAATTTATTGGAAAGAATCAAACGCAACTCTGAAGATTGGGTGCTGGAGGAAGGTAAGGAGTCAGGTATGAATTTCCAGTTTGATTGCGTTAAATCTTTTGTTGAGACAAACACTTCTAGAGATTTTAGCGCTAAGTATGGACTTGACTCTGAGATAGTAGCTTCTCTATGTGAATCTTTTGCTTCTCATGTTGATCTTCCCAAAGAGAAGTGGTTTAAGTATCATCCTCCTGTAGAAAGCAACATAGTCAAAACCAATCTAGTTGAGGAAAAAGTCATTGCTTTTAGTGATCCTGTTGTTCCTTGTGCCTACGCTGAGAAACCACCGTACCCTGCTAGGATAAAGGATTATTCTAAAGCTCCAAATGTGATACGTAGGGGTTACATTAGACCACTTGCACCCCCTGAGGAGATTAGAGTTGAACCTAGTGTTGCTATTATCAAATATCTCTTAACCGAAGACGTAGACGGGCATGTTATCAAATTCTGTGAGGACTCCGCTAGAATTGCTAAACCTCACGCTAAAGACAAATACGGACCTGTAGTTGGCTTGCCCGTTGTTTCTTCACGATAGGAGATCACTGTTACCATGGTTTATGTGATATGGGAGCTAGTGTTAGTGCAATACCCAGTTCCCTATATGATGAAATCAAAGATGAGATTGCACCTGCTGAGCTAGAACCCATTGATGTCACTATTACGCTAGCTAATAGAGACACTATCTGCCCTCTGGGAATTGTGAGAGACGTAGAAGTCCTGTCTGGTCAGACGAAGTATCCTACTGATTTCCTCGTACTTGGTACTACACAAGATAGCTTTTGTCCCATCATATTCGGTAGACCCTTTCTCAACACTGTCAATGCTCACATTGATTGCATTAAGCAGACTGTCACAGCTAGTTTCGAGGGTGTGTCTCATGAATTTAACTTCTCCAAGTTTGGAAGACAACCCCATGAAAAAGAGTCGTCTGGTAGGGATGAAATTATTTCTCTTGCCTCTATTGCCGTACCTCCTACGGATCCTTTAGAGCAATATCTGCTTGAGCATGAAAATGATATGCATATGGAGGAGAGAGATGAGATAGATAAAATTGTCTTAGAACAATATCCTATTCTTAAGAATAATCTGCCTGTTGAACTGCTTGGGGATCCTCCCCCACCAAAGGGTGATCCTGTGTTCGAGCTTAAACAGTTGCCTGATACTCTTAAGTATGCCTATCTTGATGAGAAGGAGATATACCCTGTTATTATTAGTGCTCTCCTCTGAGAGCACGAAGAGAAGAAGTTACTAAGAACTCTGAGGAAGCACCGTGCTGCTATTGGATATACTCTTGATGATCTTAAGGGTATTAGTCCCACTCTATGTCAACACAAGATTAAAACCGATCCTGATTCTAAACCAGTTGCTGGTCATCAAAGGAGATTAAATCCTAAGATGAAAGAGGTCGTTAGAAAAGAAATATTAAAGCTTCTGGAAGCAGGAATGATTTATCCTATTGCTCATAGTGATTGGGTAAGTCCAGTACATTGCGTACCTAAGAAGGGAGGTATCACCGTCGTTCCTAATGATAAGAAGGAATTAATCCCACAAAGGATTATTACTGGCTATAGGATGGTGATAGACTTCCGGAAACTGAACAAGGCAACCAGGAAAGACCATTATCCTTTGTCGTTTATCGACCAAATGCTAGAAAGGCTATCAAAACACACACACTTCTGCTTTCTAGACGGTTATTCAGGTTTCTCGCAAATACCTGTTGCACAATCTGATCAGGAAAAAACCACTTTCACCTGCCCCTTCGGTACCTTTGCTTATAGACGTATGCCTTTTGTCTTATGCAATGCACCTGCCACCTTTCAAAGATGTATGATGGCTATATTCTCTGACTTTTGTGAAAAGATTGTCGAGGTTTTCATGAATGACTTCTCCGTTTACGGGTCTTCCTTTGATGATTGCCTCAGCAACCTTGATCGAGTCTTACAGAGATGCAAAAATACCAACCTCGTCTTGAATTGGGAGAAGTGCCACTTATGGTTAATGAAGGTATCGTCTTAGGACACAAAATTTCTGAAATAGGCATTGAAGTTGATAAGTCTAAGGTTGATGCAATTGAGAAAATGCCTTGCCCCACAGATATCAGAGGTATACGAAGTTTCCTAGGTCATGCTGGTTTCTATAGAAGGTTCATTAAAGACTTCTCTAAGATTTCTAGGCCTCTTACCAACCTCTTGCAGAAGGATGTTCCTTTTGTTTTTGATGAGGATTGTGAGGAAGCTTTCGAAATACTTAAGAAGGCTTGGATAACCGCACCTATTGTTCAACCACCTGACTGGAACTTGCCCTTTGAAATCATGTGCGACGCTAGTGATTATGTTGTTGGTGCTGTTCTAGGACAAAGAGTTGACAAGAAGTTAAATGTTATTCACTATGCTAGTAAAACTTTAGACAGTTCCCAAAGAAACTATGCCACTACGGAAAAGGAGTTTTTAGCAGTTGTGTTTGCATGTGAAAAGTTCAGATCTTATATAGTTGACTCCAAAGTCACTATTCACTCTGATCATGCTGGTATTAAGTACCTTATGGAGAAGAAGGACGCTAAGCCTAGGCTGATCAGATGGGTTCTCCTGCTACAGGAATTTGATTTGCACGTCATTGACCGAAAGGGTGTTGATAACCCTGTAGCAGATAACTTGTCTAGGCTAGAGAATGTCCTTGATGACCCACGACCTATTGATGACAGCTTTCCTGATGAGCAATTAAATGTCATCCGCACTTCACATAGTGCACCGTGGTATGCTGATTACGCAAACTATATCGTAGCCAAATACATACCACCCAGTTTCACCTATCAGCAAAAGAAGAAATTCTTCTGTGATTTGAGACACTACTTTTGGGATGATCCTCACCTTTATAAGGAAGGAGTAGATGGTGTTATTAGACGTTGTGTGCCTGAACATGAACAGGGACAGATCTTGCAGAAGTGTCATTCCGAAGCCTACGGAGGACACCACGCTGGAGATAGAACTGCCCACAAGGTATTGCAATCAGGTTTCTATTGGCCCACTCTCTTCAAGGATGCTCGTAAGTTTGTCTTGTCTTGTGACGAATGCCAAAGAATAGGGAACATAAGTAAGCGTCAGGAAATGCCTATGAACTATTCACTTGTCATTGAACCATTGGATGTCTGGGGCTTTGATTATATGGGACCCTTCCCAAGTTCCAATGGGTACACTCACATCTTAGTTGTTGTGGATTACGTCACTAAGTGGGTAGAAGCTATCCACACTAAAAATGCTGATCACCACACCTCTATTAAGATGCTTAAAGAAGTCATCTTCCCAAGATTTGGAGTCCCTAGATATTTGATGACTGATGGCGGTTCACACTTCATTCATGGTGTTTTCCGCAAGATGCTTGCTAAGTATGATGTCAACCATAGAGTTGCATCTCCTTATCATCCTCAGCCAGTGGTCAAGTGGAGTTGAGTAATAGGGAGATCAAATTGATCCTACAAAAGACCGTCAATAGATCTCGAAAGAATTGGTCTAGCAAACTTCACGATGCGCTATGGGCTTATAGGACTGCTTATAAGAATCCCATGGGCATGTCACCGTATAAAATGGTTTACGGTAAGGCCTGTCATTTACCTCTTGAGCTGGAACACAAAGCTTATTGGGCAATCAAAGATCTCAACTTTGATTTCAAACTTGCCGGTGAGAAGCGGTTGTTTGATATCAGCTCGTTAGATGAATGGAGGGGCCAGGCATATGAGAATGCCAACTTGTTCAAGGAAAAGGTTAAGAGATGGCACGATAAACGAATACAAAAATGAGAGTTCAATGTAGGTGATTATGTCTTGCTATACATTTCTCGTTTAAGATTCTTCGCAGGCAAGCTTCTCTCTAAATGGGAAGGTCCTTATGTTATCAAGGAAGTATATCGTTCCGGTGCCATCAAAATCAATAACACGGAAGGAAATTTTCCTAGAGTGGTAAATGGGCAAAGAATCAAGCATTACATCTCTGGTACTCCCATAAATATTGAGACCAATATCATCAATATCATAACTCGAGAGGAGTACATAAGGGATGTTTATCAGCTTGTTTCAGACCCTGAAAACGAAGAGGTGTCTGTTTCGATAAGAAATTGGACTCCAATGCTTTTCCAATAGGACATATCCTCCGTTTTGGAATTTTTGGAAAATTAGAAAAATATAAAAGCAGTCCGGAGAGCGCACGGGGTGGCCACAAGCTTGGAAGCCGCCACCTACCCCCCTGGTGGCGGATAGAGGGCTTGTGGGCACCTCGTGTGCCCCCCGGACTCCGTTTTCTTGAGGGGCACTCCTTCTGGTCCAGAAAAAATCATTATATATTCGCCCAAAGGTTTTGATCTCCGTATCGCGCAGTCTTCCTCTGTTTTCGTTTCGAGCTTGTTTCTGTGGCAGATCTAGATCATCATGACTTCCCCAAACGCGTGTTGAAACACGGAAGTGCGGAGGACAAGATATTCGAGAAGGTCATCAATCCCTACCTCACGGAAGTGTTGAAACACCCTCAATCTATAAAGATGAGCAAGGGGATGTTGCACATCTGTGATGTTGAGGGGCCTAAGAAGACCGGAAGCGTGGAGACAAGGCTCGAAGCAATGGAGCAACAAGTCTTCAAGTGCCAAGGGATGGTGAAGCGTGGACTCAACGCCAACCACATGATGATCACGGAGTTCACTAGCAATCACAAGATGGATGCCATTGACATTGGGAAACACTTCTCCAGGCTCTATGATAGGGTTGATCAACTTCAGGGCCAGATCTATGACCTACAGAACCAAAACTGTGAGTATGAGTACAGATTTAAATCAATAAGGTTGGCTGCAAATTTGAGGATTCCGGTGACTCGTTCATCCTGCCATGATGGAGAACCTATGCCTTGGAAGACGGAGGATCAGACTACTCCAACAACACAACCACCATCACCACCAAAGGAAGACAACTAAGCATTGGTATGGGCAATCCCCTTGGCTTCTGCCAAGCTTGGGGGAGTTGCCCTGGTATCGTATCACCTTTATATCTTTTGCTTTTACCTTTGTTTTAGTTCTTTCCTTTTCAGTTTTTATTTCTTCTCTTAGAGGAATAAGTCTTTGGTGTTTTAGTTTGAGTATTTTGCCTTGTGTCTCCCCCGATGTATTCGAGCTTACGAGCTATATAATAAAGAGTATCTTAGTCAAGGGCTTTGCTTTGTGCCATGATCAAAAGTATGAAAAGAACGATAGCATGAAAGATCATGCGATGATCTTATGGGAAGTGATAGCTTCACATATGACACGTATGATGATTGAAACTTATTGAGAATAAATCAACATAGACCTCAGTCATTGTTGCAATTAATAAGAAGTAATAAGGAAAGAGAGGTTCACATATAAATATATCATCTTCGACACTTTTTACAATTGTGAGCACTCACCAAACTATTACATGCTTAGAAGTAGATGTTGGACAAGGAAGACAACATAATGAATTATGTTTGCTTGGTTCCAAACAATGTTATATGATTAGAGATCCCTTAGCATGTGATGATTGCTTCCACCTCATATTAGCCAAAACTCCCGCACCAAGTAGAGATACTACTTGTGCATCCATAAACCTTCAACCCAGTTTTGCCATGAGAGTCCACCATACCTACCTATGGATTGAATAAGATCCTTCAAGTAAGTTGTCATCGGTGCAAGCAATAAAAATTGCTCTCTAATATGTATAATCTATTAGTGTGTGGAAAATAAGCTTTGTACGAACCTGTGATGAGGAAGACATAAAAGCGACAGACTGCATAATAAAGTTCTTTATCACACGAGGCAATATAAAGTGACGTTCCTCCGCACTAAGAGAACACGCATTCAAACCTCAAAAGCGCATGACAACCTCTGCTTCCCTCTGCGAAGGGCCTATCTTGTACCTTTACTTTTTTCCCTTGTAAGAGTCATGGTGATCTTCACCAATTCCCTATTTTTGCCTTTGTCTTGGCTACCGTCACATGCTTGGGAAAGATCTATATTCATATATCAACTTGGAATTGAGTACTTATGCTTTATTATTGTTGACTTTACCCTTGAGGTAAATAGTTAGGAGGAAAAACTATAAGCCCCTATCTTCCTCTGTGTCCAGCTGAAACTTTGACACCATGAGTACCACGTGAGTTGTAACAATTGTGGAAAACAAAATAGATGATTGAGTATGTGGGTTTGCCTTACAAGCTCTTATTTGACTCTTTCTGATGTTGTGATAAATTGCAATTGCTTCATTGACTTTGGACTGTTGTTGGTTACTTCTCGGTAAGGTTTTTGCTTCATGCTTTGCTTTGTGAAGGAATTGTTACTTTCCCATAAGAATCTTTATGATGTGTTGCTGTTCTATGTGTGATCATGATGCCCTTCATGTCCGTATTTTGTTTTATCGACACCTTCGTCCCTAAACATGTGGACATGTTTATGGAACTTGGTTTTCGCTTGAGGACAAGCGAGGTCTAAGCTTGGGGAGTTCATACGTCCATTTTGCATCATGCTTTCATGTTGATATTTATTGCTTTATGGGCTGTTATATTACTTTGTGGTACCACATTTATGCCTTTTCTCTCTTATTTTGCAAGGTTTATTTGAAGAGGGAGAATTCAGGCAGCTGGAATTCTGTACTGGAAAAGGAGCAAATCTTAGTCCACTATTCTGCACAACTCCAAATGCCCTGAAAATTTACGTGGAATTTTTTGGGATTATATAAAAAATACTGGGCGAAAGAAGTACCATAGGGGAGCTACCAGGGCGCCACAAGCCTGGTAGCCGGCACCCCCCCCTGGTGGCGGCTAGCAAGCTTGTGGGCTCCCTGACGGCCCACTAGGCCCCCTCTTTTGCTATATGAAGGGTTTCGTTCCAGAAAAAATGAAGGGGGAGCTTTTTCGTGGTTTCGCCGCCGCTACGATGCGGAACTTGAGGAGATCCAATCTAGAGCTCCGGCAGGACGATCCTGCCAGGAAAACTTCCCTCCCGGAGGGGGAAATCGTCGCCATCGTCATCAACAGCACTCCTCTCGTCGGAGAGGAGGCATCTTCATCAACATCTTCATCAGCACCATCTCCTCTCCAATCCCTAGTTCATCTCTTGTAACCAATCTCCGTCTCACGACTCTGATTGGTACTTGTAAGGTTACTAGTAGTGTTGATTACTCTTTGTAGTTGATGCTAGTTGGATTACTTGGTGGAAGAGTTTATGTTCAGATCCTTGATGCTATTCATTACACCTCTGATCATGATTATGATTATGCTTTGTGAGTAGTTACTTTTGTTCCTGAGGACATGGGATAAGTCATGCTGATAATAGTCATGTGAATTTGATATTCGTTCGGTATTTTGATAGTTGTATGTTGTCTTTTCCTCTAGTGGTGTTATGTGAACATCGACTACATAACACTTCACCATACTTGGGCCTAGAGGAAGGCATTGCGGAGTAGTAAGTAGATGATGGGTTGCTGGAGTGACAGAAGCTTAAACCCCAGTCTATGCGTTGCTTCGTAAGGGGCTGATTTGGATCCACTAGTTTAATGCTATGGTTAGACGTTGTCTTAATTATTCTTTCATAGTTGCGGATGCTTGCGAGAGGGGTTAATCATAAGTGGGATGCTTGTCCAAGTAAGGGCAGTACCCAAGCGCCGGTCCACCCACATATCAAACTATCAAAGTAACTAACGCGAATCATATGAACATGATGAAAGTAGCATGACAGAAATTCACGTGTGTCCTCGGGAGCGTTTTTCCTCCTATAAGACTTTGTTCATGCTTGTCCCTTGCTGCAAAAGGGATTGGGCCACTTGCTGCACCATTGCTACTACTTGTTACTTGTTACTTTTCGCTTGCTACATTTCACCTCACTACACCATCACTTGTTACCGCTACTTTCAGTGCTTGCAGTTATTACCTTGCTGAAAACTGTTTACCACAGCCTTCTGCTTCTCATTGGGTTCGACACTCTTACTTATCAAAAGGACTACGATTGATCCCCTATACTTGTGGGTGATCAACCACTAAAACAGAAAGTAAAAACCAATTGGGTTGCCTCCCAATAAGTGTTTTCTCTTATGCCTTTGAGCTAGGCACAATGCAAAAAGGTCAAGTGTTATCAACTCCAAAAGAATATCTTGCCCGTGTAACGGACTCATAAGGTAACTTGATCTTCTTTCTAGGGAAGTGTTCCATTCCCTTTTTAAGAGGAAATTGGAATTTAATAATTCTCTCTTTCATGTCAATGATAGCACCAACGTTGCGGAGAAAAGGACGTCCCAAAATAGTTGGACATGAAGGATCACATTCAGTGTCCATAATAAGAAAATCAACGGGCACATGATTATCATTGACAATAATAAGTACATCATCAATTCTCCCTAAAGGTTTCTTTATGGAAGAATCAACAAGACAAACACCAAAAGAACATGGATCAAAAGGTTTCCAAGCATATCATACATTCTTTTGGACATAACGGAGGCACTAGCTCCAACATCACACAAAGCAAAGCAAGAGATATTATTCAATTTTATTTTGACCATGGGATCCCAACCATCTTCTAGTTTCTTAGGAATAGAAGTCTCTAGCTTGAGCTTCTTCTCCCTAGCTTTGATAAGAGCATAATATGCTCGGTGAAGGCAATATTGAGTGTACTAGTGTGGGGGTCTTTAGCCATTCTTTGCAAAAAGGTGATGACTTTGGAGAGACTACAATTGTCAAAATCAATAATATTGCTATTAAGTAAAATTGTAGTGTCATCCTCTACGTTTGATTTGCTCTCTATTATAAGAGTTTGGATGTATTCCCAAGTTTGGGGACGTTTAGGAGCAACTTCAAACCAAAGATCTAGCGGCTTCCACGCGCAACCATGCCAAGGGCATAATTATCCATAGTGAATAGTATAGTCACATGGTTTACTTGTAAAAAGACCCTTAGTGGTAACTGGAGCAATAGAGGAGAAGGTGTATTCATTGTTTTTGCGACTAGAGAAGTCACCCAACATGGTGTTCTCAGTGGAACCCATAGCAACGGCAACAAGCAAGAGAAAAGCAACTAATTTTTTTGTGGTTTTTGGTATAGGACTCTAGAGCAAAAACTAGAAAGCAAACTAACAAGAGTAAAAAGCAAAGGTAAAAGATGGTGTGCAACTCCCCTATCTTGAAGAGTGGAGTCCCCGACAACGGCGCCGGAAATTCGCTTGATGACGAGTTGATGTATATACTTCTCGCCCCTCGTTGGACCCCAAGTGGAAGGTGGAGATGTAGTCAGCATCAAATTTCCCTTACACAGAGACTGTAAGGTTTATCGAACCAGGAGGAATCCTAGGCTCAACAAGTAGGTGTCTTCCACCCTGGCGCTAGCAGAAGACGTGGACCTGCACACACAACAAAAAACTTTGCTCCCAATGAGTATAGAGAGGTTGTCAATCTCTCCGTCCTTGTAGTTTGCAAAGGATCAAAACACAAGCGGGAAGGTAATAGTGATTGCAACACAAAATAAATGAAAGCGGTATATGATAGAGGTGTAAACAATGATGGTGATATGGACCAGAGTCACATGATGTTCACTAGTGATGTCTCTCTCCCAAAAGACTATAAACAACTATGCTAAGGTAAACAAATCACAGTTGGGCAATTGAGAGAATTATGATCGCACGCAATGCTAATTATGCTCCTTGATAGTTAGAGGTTCAATAGTAATGGGCGGTACGCCAAGACAAGTAGTTGTTTATTCATTAGCATCTACTTAGTAATCATCCATCTTGATATATCTATCCAAAACATCTCTCCGGTATTAAGTTGCGAGCCCCACCCAAAGTGTAAACTCAAAGCAACGGACAACTGCATTAACGAACTATGCGTAAGGTAAACAATCCTTGCAACCGTGGTCACAAGCACCGTTGTTTTCTCCCTGGTGGCAACAAGCACATCCCCTAGTCTCATGTTTCTGTCACTCAAGCTAGACATCGAGGGGCCCGAACCCACAATCATGCATAACGCTCCCTCTTGGAGTTACGATCTACTACTTGGCCAAAGCAATAAAAAGAAACGGAGAACATGCATGAATCACTTAGGAACATAATATAAAAGGATAATCAAATATATAACTCATAATCCATCGGATCCCAACAAACCGAGCATAGCAAAAGCAAGAGAATCACATAGATGCATTGATCATGTAGGGCAGCTCACAAGGACTAACCATTGAAGCACAAGATTGGAGAGAAGACATCACATAGCTACTGGGCATGGACTCATGGTCCAAGAGGACTACTCACGACACGTCCGAGAAGTGTCCATGGCGGTGGAGAAGCTCCTGGAGGTCAATCCTCCCTCCGGCAGGGTGCCGGGAGGAGGTCTCCTGACGCTCCCGATCTTGGAAGTGCTGCGGCGGCGGAACGATGGAGAAATTCGCGATTCCAGAAAGTCTGCGAGGGTTTCCTCACGGAACACTAAATATAGGCCAAAGGAGGGCACCTGAGGAGGTGGGACCCACCCAAGCGACCTTCTGGCGCGGCCTAGGGCCTGGGAGGCCCCTGGCCCCCCTCTGGCCCTCCTTCGGTGATCCCGAAGCTTCTATTTCGCTGATTTTTTATATATATTTTTTTGGATTTTTTTGGGCTTCAGAAAATTGGGTAAAAGCCCTTACAAAATAGACATCAGTAGACAGAAACTGGCACTGGGTGCACTGAGTTAGTAGGTTAGTACAAATATTTGTAAAACGATATAAAAGTGTAGCAAAACACATAACACTGTCATCCAAAAGATCATGGAACAAGCAGAAATTATAGATACGTTTGAGACGTATCAGCAACTACCGTTAATTAGACATGAAAACTGTAGTTAACCCAAATAATAAGTGTCACATGGCACAAAGTAACAATGTCGTGATGTATTTACAACTAAAATTGCCATCCGGGAAAAAAACGAAACCCAAAAAAACCCAAAACTTCTCATCCAAAACAGGCTTTACAACGAAAGTTGCCATCCCCGGATAACTAAAGTTGCCATCAAAAAATGTCAAGAAGAAATTGTTTCGTGCCACATGTGAGGGGTGGGGTCAGTAGTAGTTGTTAGTTCGGCGTGTGGCACGAATTAGTTGCGTCTGAACGTGTGGTAAGTTCTAATGTTCACCCATATAAGGTCTTGTGAGTTGCCTTGTGGGTATGCAACATAGGGTCGTGGGTGAGATGTCCATTTTGCCACACGTGTAATGAATATCACGACCTTTGATTAATTCAAGCTCGATCTATTTCTAAAAGGATCGATCCTCACCACTTCTGGTCACCATGAAAAACTATTAATTTGGTGTCCAAAAGCACAAGATAAGAGGGGCTATGGACAGATTTATTATTGAAGAATCACACAAGTGTTGAGTTGAAGCTTCTTCAAGATAAAAAATCAGATATGCATGTGTATGATGAGCTGAAGTTTCTTCGAGGTTTCATGCGAAAAATAAACATATATCGGACTTGTTGAAGTTTTGTAGTTTTTGAAGCGACATGATTATTTTTCAATGGAGGTATTACATTTAGAGCATTGTTGATAATTCCTATGACTATTGGATTGGTAGAATAAAGCTTTTCAAAATTGAAGTTATTGAAGTGCTATATGGTTAATACAAAATGGTTGAAAAGATTGATTATGAGGACATCATTGAAGATTTCATTTCAAGGAATGCTAAAGAATAATGATGTTTAAATAAAAGGTATGCAGCTCGAAGTCGAATATGTATGATTCACTGTTCTTTATATATGCAGTTGTTATGTACAAAGATATTATACCATATACATTATAGTTATTCATGAACTCATTTTTTTCTAGAAAAGGTCCCGTATTAGAATTTTTCAAAGGGCCCCACATTTTGCTGGCCTGGCTTTGTTGATAGACTTGGAGTCTATCCTTCCTTCTTGAACTTGTTTGGGCACTTGTTGGCCCAATGTTCCTCCAAACCACAAGTGACGCAACCATCTTTCTTCCAGTCCTTCTTCGAGTTCTTATTACCATTCGTCTTAAAGTCGGTATTTTATTGGACACCGTTCTTTCCCCTCGTCTTAAGTTCCAATGCATCACATTGGCAACAGAAGTTCCTTCTGTCCCTTTTTCGTCCCAGTCATTTGCTCTCGAGTTTTGCTTAACACTCAGATGAACAAAGACATCCTCAACTAATAATTCTCATCTCTTATGTTTCAAAGTAGTAGAAAAGTTCCTCTAGCGGTTAGTGATCTTAGCAATTATGCATCTTGTGACAAATTTTCCTGGTAAAACACACTTAAGAAGTTCGAGCGCCTTCACGATGCATTGTATCTCATGATCTTGTTCCAATACATCACAGTTCTCGGCCATATTGTAATCGTGGAACAACTCGATGGGATACATCTCGCTACCAACATCAGTTGCGCCGAATTTAGATTCGAGCGCCTCCCACAAGTCCTTGGCAACCCACATCTGTAAATATGCATGAACCATCTTATCTCCAATCACGTTGAGAACGGATCCAACAAAAACGATGGTGGCCTCCCTCACATCTCATGTTCAGGAGTGATTGTTTCTCTAGGAGTACCACTGACGACCCAGAACATGTTCATCGTTGTGAGCCATAAGGTGGTTTTGGCCTACCAACGTTTAAAGTACGTACCCGTAAACGGGGTTGGTTTCAATGCAGCAACACAACATTGATTCAAAAATTGCCTACACAAATTAGGGTTTTCGGATTGTTGAGTATATTAGCAATTTTTTGATTAATTAAATCCACAAATAAACCATGAACATGGCATTGACAAACAGATCACATACTTATTATGACCTAGATAAGCAGGTACTACGCATATAGTAGAACATCTACACACATAACTAGTATTGTCAAGACGGAAATAAGGAGGAGAGGGATAAACGGTTTATACCCTCTAATAGTCCGTGCAGAAGCAGCGGTCTCCTCGGTGGCCTTCTTCTTGGCTTCATGTTTCTTGGAGGCTAGTTGGCCGGCTTCGGTGTCCATGGCGGTGATGAAGGCGACACAGATCTATAAAATGTAGTGGGTGTGGAAAAACTGTGGCGAGCTGTTGTGTAGGAGACGCTCCCTAAAAAGCTAGTAGCCCCTCTCCTTTACATGATCTTAAGAGACTGAGTTTCGGAGGTCTGCTCCCCGTCAACCGTGTCGGTAGCAGCAACAGCAAAAGGAATGACAGTAGATGGGCGTGCGTGGAGGCAGATGCGATATGTTATTCGTGGCAGCTAGGTTGGTCGGCGCCTCCAATATATACACGCAACCGCGTGGAGAGACATGGACTCGACCCACATCCAAGTCGGTGACAGGCCATGATCCAATGTCTCAGACTATGGATCTTCTCTTCGGGACTCTCCATTCTTGACCGGCAAAACTAAGGACATCGGTGTGAGCTCGGGTCGTTTCCGTCATGGCGTGGGGAGGCGGGCGGCAAAGGAGGAGCGCGCGGAACCACTTCATTTCTCAATTTCTAATGACATGTGTAAGAAACCCTTAAAACTAGGTCCAATTATTTCCCCACTAGCACGTAGTACTAAACTTTCCACCTTTCCTTTTTCATGACACCTAAAATGATTTTTAGAGATTTTTTTAAAATTATTGGATGGGCCTAAAGCCCACGTCATATTTCAACATGAAGAATATTGCTCGTTTGGGTCATGTTCAATTTGCGTGCGCAAGAAGCTTGCATTGGGCTGGCCCGAAGATGGCATGGTATTACACGCCAATCCACTTGCAAATGCTACAAATTGTTTACCGTAAGATGGAATATGCGTCCGGAGCTCCTATAGCTTACTCCGGCAACGAGTCGGGCTTCGCAATTGGCGCCCCCACACTAGGCCGGCCCAACAGGCATGCAGGTACAATAACGTTTTTTTATTCCTTTTGTGCTTTTTCCGTTTTTGATATTTTTACGAGCAAAACGACCCGTGCGTTGCAACGGGAGAAAAAAATACCACATGATTTTAATCTTTTTATAATTATTTTGATTTATTAAAATAATAAGCTAACTAATTAATGTAGTCAGTCCTATCATATTTTGTTGAGAAATCAACCCGTCCATTGTCAATTCCACCATGATGAGAAATTGAGCGAGACAAGCAAAACAAAACAAAGAGGCTATGTGAATTGATCAATGGATTGTTATCTTATTTCACTCATGGGGTAGAGAATGTGGGATCAGATGACAAACTGAAGGTGGTGTTCCATTCTCTGTCTCTACAACAATACAATCTTACATTCAATACATTCATTCATCAGCAAATAAATCCCCATAAAACAAAATTTCTTGCCGATGCTTGGCACACGGTTGTAGGCATGGGGAGGGATCTCACCAGATGATGAGTTCCTGTCGGAGGAGGGGATACGATGAGGGGAGCAAGGGTTAGGCGCCTCTATATGGCCATAAGGAGTCGCCGTTGCCGCGCCATAACCTCGAAGTTCCCCGTGTGAGCCATGAAGGCCCGCCTCCACCTGCAAGTAATTCGCTCCGCCGCGCCTTATCCGCGCCCCGCCGCCGTTCTGCATCGAGCAGACGCATCATCCCCAATCACTGTAGTTGTCGCGTTGATTTGATCCAGAAGCTGTGCTTGAGCGCCGAAACGGGGGCAGCAAGCGGGCAGAGTTACGGCCGCGGAGGCGGGTGGGTTGAGATCGACAACAGTGGTGGTTGAGGTCGGCCGCGGCAGCGAGTGATGTGGCAGCGGCCTGGGCGCATGCCAGGGTGGACCAGGGTCGACGCGATGTGCTCGAGCGCCGCAACGGGGGCAGCAAGAGGGGAGAGGTACGGCCGCGGAGGCGGGTGGGTTGAGATCGGCAGCGGTGGCGGTTGAGGTCGGCCGCGGCGGCGAGTGGTGTGGCGGCGGCCTGGGCACAGGCCAGGGTGGCCCGGGGTCGACGGGAGGAGGCGATGCGTACGGATATAATTTTTGCAGCAAATCGTTTTTTCCTTTTGCGTTGCAGATAAATGATGTGGCGTGGGTTTTAATGACAAAAATTACAGGGGCTTCTTTATAAAAATGTCGCGGTGGGTTTTCCGACGAAAGCAATAGCCTCATTATTATTAGGTATAGATTTCATTTCCTATTTATTTTTAATTCACTTTCCTTCTCTTTCTTCTTCTTCAAAGTTTATTTTTTTCAAATTTCAAAAAAATGTTGAGAAGCTCAAAAAAATGTTCCTATTATTATTTTTATTCACAAATTCAGAAAATGTTCGCATAACTTAAAT
Source organism: Hordeum vulgare subsp. vulgare (assembly GCF_904849725.1). Lineage (NCBI taxonomy): Eukaryota > Viridiplantae > Streptophyta > Magnoliopsida > Poales > Poaceae > Hordeum > Hordeum vulgare. Next base: position 575,813,440 of record NC_058521.1, read on the forward strand.
AAAGTATTCATAACTTCAAAACAGTATGGAAATTAAAAAAATCATGTTTTCAGATTTGTTTGGGAGTTTCATAAAATGATTACATGATATTAAATTGTGAACAAATTTTAGAAACATTTTCTTTGGAAATTCTGAAATCTTTATGAACCGCATAATTATTTTTTAAAATTGTGAACAAATTTTATAAACAAACGCTTTATGATAATCATGAACAAATTTCGAAAAGGCAAACAATATTGTAAAACAAATTTTTTTTAAAATCATAACTTTTTTTAAAATAAGAATATTTTCTGAAATCCATGTTTTTTTCCAAAACTTGATTTTTTTCTAAATCGTTCAGTTTTTTTAATATGAGAACAATTTGTGAAACACAATTTTTTTGAAAATACAAACACATCTTTAAAAACAGCATTTTTGCAATTCCTGACTATTTTTTGAAGCGCGAAATTTGATATAAAAATAGTGAACAAACTTTTGAACGCGAGAACATTTTTGAATTTGAGAAACAATATTTGAAAATGTCAAGCAAACGGACTAGGAAAAGGAAAAAATAAAAGATAAAATAAAAACTAAACGAAAACAGTAACATTTTTTGAAAAACAAATTTTTTTTTTGACAATCCCAAACATTTTATGAAAATCCCGAACATTTTTTAAAATTCCCGAACAAATTTTGAAGTTATGAGTAGTTTTTGAAAACCGACAATTATTGTATATTTATAATTTTTCTTAAAAGGCAAGAACATTTTTGAAATTTTAAGGACACTTTTTGAACATGAACTTAGTTTAAAAAGATAAAATAAACTTGAAAAAGGAAAAAAGAAGAAACAGAAATCAAAAAAGAAAAGGAAAAGGAAAGAAGAAACATAAACAGAAAAACAAAAAAGAAACAAAAATCCAGATAAAAACACTTCCCAAAATCGATTGGTAAGCGAAACTGGGCCAATACAAATCGGTCCTTGATACTTTGACGCAAAATGCGGCGAATAAGATTTTCCACAATCCTCGGCTCTAGCATTTGTTTTGATGTGCCCGCTCAGTAGTATTGGGTATGGAAAATTCTATGTATAGTGACTACCCTTTTTCAGAACCTTTGATCCGATTTTGGGAGGGCCAACCAGCTTATCTTTTTTCTGTGTTCCTCCACTGATGTTTATCGGTTTCGTTTGATTTTGTTATGTTTATTTTTTATTTTTCATACATATCAACTTTTTCTGCATACATTGTTAATATTTTCCATATATAGGATGGACATCAGTTAAATATGTGATATTTTTTAAAAATATTGGTTAGAAATTTATCTAAATATATGTTGACTACTCCCTCTGTTCCTTAATATAAGACCTTTAGAAATTTCACTAGAGACTAGATACGGAGCAAAATGAGTGAATCTACATCCTAAAATATGACTACATACATCCGTATGTAGTTCATAGTGAAATCTCTAAAATGTCTTATATTTAGAAACGAAGGGAGTATTCGTTAAATGCCTGTTTAATATTTTGTAAATACACGACAAACATTTCTATACACAAGTTGAACATTGTTTCAATGAGTAACCATTTTTGGCATGTTATGCTTTTTTCTACAATATATGATAATTGTTTTTCAAAATACAGAGTGAAAATATTTTCAATACGGGATCTACATTTTCTTCAACATGTTAACAAAAATACATGGTGAAAAACATTTAAACACCCCATGTATATATATTTTTTACATTTTTGTCTACTTAAAAGACCGCAATCTTAATTTTTTACTACACTACAATTATTTAAAATTATCTGAACAATTTGTGTTTGTTATAGAAACTTTTATGTATAGTGACTACGGTTTTCGGAACCTTCCATCCGTTTTTGGGACGGGTCCAAACTTTCTTTTTGTTTTTGTGTGTGTTCCTTTACAGTTATTTATGGATTTATTTTGATTTTTATGTTTATTTTATATTTTTAAATAAATATTGCCTTTTTATGAACACAGGTTGAACACTTTTCGTATACAGGTTGGAGATTTCATAGATACGCGCTAAACATTTTTATAATATAGGTTTTACAATTCTAAATATATGTTTAAGTTTGTCAAATGCACATTGCACTTTTTCACATACATGGCTAACATATTTTAAACACAAGTTGCACATTTTAATGTGCTATGACTTTTAAAAACATATTAAAAAATCTAAAATATAAGGTGAAAATAGGTTCAAATACATGAAGAACGTTTTCTTCAACATGTTGAACAATTTTTTAATACAGTTTGAACAATTTTAAATACACCATGAACATTGTTTTTACATTTATGCTAGTGAAACGATCGTGATCCAGAATTTTAAATACATTATGAAAGTTTTCAAACATCTTAATTGTTTTACAAATACATGATGGAAGTTTTTAAATACATTATTTTTTAAGCGTGTCAAATTTTTAAATATGCAATAAATAATTCAATATAATTTTTTAAGAAAATAATTTAATACAAATGTTGTGAACATTACAGGGAACAACAGAAAACCAACGTTAAATACCAAGAACTAAACAAGGAAGAAAATATAACTAAATTAACGTTGTAAAGGAATCATAGTATATAGTGGGTGGGGCCCATAAAGGGAGTCTCACTACAGACCGGTACTTTTGTTGACTTTTAGAATAAGTTGTCCCTCATCCAGCTTATTCTAGCAGCCTAACGAAAATTGTTATTTTAAACGCTGCTAATTAAAACTTGACTAGTAGATCTCTAAATGTATATTTTTGATTGGGCTTCAAAATAGGCCAGGTAAAGGCAATTTATTTTAAAAGCCTAAAAAACCAGCAAAAGAATACATGTGGTACCTACATGTGTAACGGGTCCGGACCTGGTGCACCAATAGCACCAATTGCCCCGGTGCACCAGATACACTACCGTGCTATGGTCCCTGGATGTGTCCCAATCTTCAGGGCATGGCTAAGTCTCAAGGGGCCTTGTAATCGGTTGACACACTATGGTGAGTTCTTTCACTAGGTTCATGTCTTTGTTTCCTTCTTTTTTTAAACGGAAAATATTACGTTCATCGTGCATTTAAAATTCTGTTCATGCCATTCAGAAAAAATGTTCATGACATTTAAAATGTGTTCACATTTGAAAATATGTTTTGAGTTACTTTAAAAAAGTCACAGTTTTTATAAATGGTTTCCATGTATTAAAATAAATATTTACTATGTATTTAAAATTAATGGGTATAAAGTTTACAAATATTCAACATGTATTATAAGATTATAATAAGTATCTAAATATTTTTCATCCTATATGCGGAAAATGTCAATGTGTATTAAAAAGTTGACATGTACTTTGTAAAAAGTGTTCTTCAAATTTAAAAAAACTCATGCATTTCAAAAATATGTTTGTGGTGTTTAAAAATATCTTCATCAATTTTATATACAATGTAACAAATTGTTCTCATAATTTCGGAAATAATTTTATATAATTAAGTAAAATAAGTTTGTGACATTAAAAATAGTCATAATACTTGAAAAATGTTTCACATGTATTTGAAAAATGAGCCATGTGTGTTAAAAAATGTGTACCATCCATCTAAACAAAATAATGTGCATCTGACAAATGTCAATACATATCTGAAAAATGTTCAACGTGTAGTAAAGAGGTTCAATGTGTGTTTGACAAACGTTCGACATGCATTTGAAAAGTTTCAAACATATCAAAAAGGTCTTCAGCATGCATAGGATATTAGATATTAACAGAATCCCGTGATGGAGGAGAAAAATCAGGTGATGAGATCATCCATGTGGACATGACAAACAAAGCAAGAAAAAAATTAAAAGAAAAGGTGTCTACCTCTAACAAATCAAATCTTCGCATGCAAGTATTTCTTGCCCGTGGGTAGAACTAATCAAGGACGCTTCCTATTATAGCTTGCGACGGATAATTGAAGTATTTTCATGCTTGTTTGTGTTGGAAATATTCTTTAAAGGCAATACTATTGTAGTATTGTATTTTGATATTCATATCTAAGTGTTTCTATTCTATGCTATACCTGCTATGATTCTGAGATATATGATTCAGTGAAAAACTCATATGCACGTGTGAATGAGTAACTGATAAATAAAGATTCTAGTCTTGCCTCGAAGACTAGTTCAAGTGTTATTAGTGATCATGTTTTACGGGTCTTAGGATACCGTTAAGTGTAATGATAGTCCTAAAACAATATTGAGATTACGCCGTTAGAGTAAAGGATCATATTGAATCGACCCAGAAACTTGTTTCTTATACTTTGAGATAATATCGTCTGAAATCAATTGTTATAACACAGAGTGTTAACATATGTTTTATGTTCCTTAAACCATGAGAGTATAGTAGTCACTTTTGACTTTACAATGAGCTTTGGGGTTGCTCAAACGTCATTTGTAACTACATCATCATAAAAACAACTTACACGTTTATCGGAAAATTGGACAAGGGACTAGATAGCTTGAGAGTGGGATTTGCTCCTCCAACAATGAAGAGATATTCTTAGGGCCCGCTCGATGTGATGGCATCCATCATCGTCTGGGCAAACACATGTAACTACGCCACGGGAATGCCGGAATGCGACAACGAGAAAGAAGAACAAAACCGGTAACAAGGATGACGGTGTAGTGAGCATGTGATAACTTAGGACGATACGGATAAATCCTACGTTTTGTGAAGTATCGGGAAGCAAATGGAATATCATATGGTAACCGAAGGTTCATTCGAATATCATTCTTGTGCTCATAGGGATCGAGATAGACGTCCACGTCCATGGTTCCGCTATCAGTCATTGAACGAAGGGGTTTCATTCATGTCTATGAGTTACCGAACCTACGAGGTCACAAGCTTAAGGTAATATTGATATGTTGAGTGTTAGTAGAGCGGGAGTGATGAGAACATATTTGTGAAATTATTTAATTAATATTCAAAATAGTTTCCAGAGGATCCGAAAGCGTTCCGGGGTCACTGGAAGGGTTTCACAGAGTATCAGGTATTACTGATAAACAATATATAGGTGAAAAATGTTTCTCGGGCTGTTAAACTACATATAAAAGGGTCTATTTATTAGTAGAGTTTTATATTTAACTTAATATCAACACGTCTTAAAAGGCAAAGAGGTGAAAGGCAACTTAGGCCACAAGAGCCAAGGTGGAGGTGGTGCCCCCCTTTCCTTGTGTGTGGGCATAATTGGACTAGGGGAGGGACCGTATGACCGGCGTACCAAGGAGGGTATACAACCCCTCCTCTCCCCTCAACCTATATCTACTAGAGGATCTCCATCCTTTTGAGATACAAGTCTTGGAGCCACCTCTAGTTCTTCTACTTTTAGTTTTTATTGGCCCTAGTTGACTAATTAAACGTAGACATATTTTCTCCAATCCTCATAATTAGAAGCCCAATATGGTTCTAATCTCTTTCGTCTAATTCTCCCGTGATGAATAGCTCTGGACTGCGAAGCGCAGCCTGATCATGAAGACCATACATGTGCAACCAAGTAGAGAGGTCGTGCTTTCGGTCTTCAGTTCAAGGGATCGTTCATGGGCGATTCGCGAGATCGGTACAAGGGACTCCAAATACGATCTCTACTGTCGCGTTCTTCTTCTCATGTAACTCGGTGATGATACCGATCGTGATCCCGACCTTTATTGTATTTTTCATGGCAGATCGTAGGGCGATTTTTTGTTTTCTAATACGTTTACCAACAGCTTGCATATCTACGGTCGTAGGAAGGCTTGATATAAAAATAGTTCTCGTTATCTCTAGTGTTTGGGTGTGTTATTATTTACAGTGTTTCGATCGATCTTTTTGTCGATGTGGGATAAGCAAAATGAACTAGATATGATGAATACGGCCATACCAAATTAACCAAATAGGACGTACGAAATGAACAAACATGACGTACGAAAAGAACACAAAGACAAAAGAAATAAAGTAACAATCCTTTCTTTAATATTAGTTATGGACAATGGATATGGATTGGGAGCACCGCCAATCGTTCATCGTTCTGAATTTCTTATACTCCCCTCTATCCATATTAATAATCGTTGCTATAGTATAACTTTATAGTAAATCCGTGACTATTGATATGGATCAAAAGGAGTACCTTTTCCAATTAGCTACGACCAGACAAAATTGTTCTTTTACATGGCTTAAAAAATAACCTGGGTCTTCCTAACTTAAAAAAAAACTTCCCCTAAATTTGTTAACACTTCTAAATTAATTATTCCATTGTCAGTTTAGAAATTTCAATGAATAAGAAAAACTACTTGTGAGAAAAGCGAGGAATGACCCAACTATTTTTTAAGTCCTCAATAACCTGGCCTTGTATAATAGCATCTCTAACATGCGCGCTAACTTAGTCATGCGATGAAAAAAGGGACTATTATGCGTGCGTCGCTGTGACGGGCACTCCAGTGGATGCGTAATAACACGTCTGGGGCACGTCCACCTCACAGGCCCGACCCATCCAACGACCCCACGTTTGTCCAACGAAAAACCCCATCCGGATCCTCGTCCCGAAACCCTAGCTTTGTCACTCTTCTCTCCCGTTCCGTCCGCTCCTCTCCCCACATAGATTTTAATCGGATCCAACGCAGTGTCGAGCTTTGGCAACCGCTCCGACAGAAAACTGGATCTGGACTTTGAGCTTGTTCTCCGCATCACCTTGGAGCGGCCTAAGATGGAGACCGGGACCGCTCCGGATCTACAGCCTCATCGATTCCGTGCATGGGCAGCTCCGACGCCGATAAACGCCCATGGGATCAACATCTCACGTCGAATGAACGGTGGTGTGATCTTGTTCCTCCAATGCCCCTTGGCCTGTGCCTGAGCCTGGTTGGGTGGTCGTGCGCGTGGACGGTTCTTTCAAGGAATTGGATAGGACTGTAGCGGCTTGTATGGTTCTAAGAAATCATGCGGGACAGATTATTTTTGCAGATTATAGAGTGTTATTTCATTGTAATGATGCGTTGGAGGGGGAGTTACATGCACTCATGCAAGGAATGGCTTTGGCCATCTAACATACACAACTTTCAATGGCGGTCCAGTCTGATTTTTCGAAGGTTCTTTCAGCTATTTCAACCAAGTAGTTGGCACGTTCAGCTTATGGTCACTTAGTTCTAGAAATTTGAGACTTGATGTGTAATAGGAAGTTTCAATCTCAGAAGGTACACCGTACTCAGAATATAGTAGCAGATCGATTGGTCAATTATATCCGTTCAGAATTTATCACGGTGTGGGCGACCTCGGTATCATGATGTATCGAGGATTTATGACCTCTTGATTGTAACTTTAATATCGTGCAATAAAACTCTTTTTACAACGGAAAAAAAAATGAACCAGCGGATCGACGCACATGGCGCCCACCATTCTTGCGTGCGCGTCGTTTTCGTTTCCCGTTTTCGTTTGCTCCCTCCGATAATTCCGTATTCCGAATGGACGCTCCTGCCCTCCTCCCGGTCAAGGACAAGCTTTGGGTCAAAGCAGCAGCTTCCCGTGCGTGCTGTCTTTGTCTTGATTAATTTTAAATAAAAGGGATGGAAAGCAACTGGAGTTTAAATAAAGAAAAGCAAAAGAGACACCCGATTACGTCTTCACATGGCCCTGTAACCCCTCTCTCTCTCTCTCTCTCTCTCTTTCCTCGTCGTGATCTCTCGGGGTTGGGGGGCTCGGCTTTAGGCCTCGCGTCGCCCTTTCTCGCGACACATCTTTTTAGCATTTTCTTGCAAAACGTAGGATATGGAGGCCGATGATACGCTACTGGATTGCTTCATGTTCCCTTCTTCTTCGGCTGCTTTTTTTGGGTTCCCGTTGCGGTCTGTGGTCCGACGCGTGCAGATCGTGTAGTCGTACGGTTTCTTCTTCCTAAGGGCAACTCCATCGTACACTTACGATTTGTTTTGGTCAGATTATGTTTGTTTGGGGCAACTCCAACGGCCCTTTGATTTTGTCGGGGTTTTATCTGTTTGGGTCGGTCACGCGGACACGAACTTTTACTTCGACGTTTGGGTCGGTCACGCGGACACGAACTTTTACTTCGACGTTTGGGTAGACGCATGCGCCCAACGCTGGTTTGATCCATTTTTACCGGTGTGTACTAAACATGCATAATTTGAACATTAAAAAAGCCTGTCACAAAGCCGACGAGAGTCCACGCGTTACATTATTAATGAAAAAAAAAACCTAGGCGTTCTCGACGACGACGGCGAGGTCGGGTTGTGCCGGAGCGGGGCGGGCTGTGCCGGCGCGGGGGCGAGGTTGGGCTGTGCCGGAGCGGGGGCGGGCTGTGCCGGCGCGGGTAGTGCTGGTGTCCGCGGTGGCGCACCACGGACGCGCTCGTTCGCCAGGCGGAGCGTCATCTTAGCTTAAAGGTAGGCGGCCTCCTGTGGAAGAAGCGTGCGGGGTGTGGACGGCGAGGGTGTTCTGGAAGAAGCCGGGCGTAGCATGGGCGCGCTCATGCGCCTAGTGCATCGTCCTCTTAGCCTGCAGGTAGGCGACCTCCTCTAGCAGCATCGCGCGGGCATAGACGACGAGGTTGTCGCCGTTGTCCATGGTTGTTGGGTCGTCGGCGAGGAAACAGAGGGGTGGCGAGATGGGGATGGGGGAGGGTTCTGGAAGCAAATGGCCGAACCCCACCGCACGCTTGGATTAAAAAAGGCCTACCATGGTCGCTGACGCGTGGGCCCGAGGATGGCGGTCGTCATAAATTATGTTAAACGCGGTGGTTGGGGGCGGACACCAAGGGGGCGCGCGGACGCGACGCATTTTAGTCCCAAATTTGGATCGAAAATGGGTCGGCGCGGACGCAAAGCGGACGCGTTTTGGCAATAGGTCGGTGTGTTGGGACATCATTTTTGTCCGTGCCGACCCAAACGGGGCGGCGAACGAAATGGATCACTCCATTAAAGTTACTCTTACGTCCGTAAAACAGACATGAGCGTCCGGATGTGGTCGTCCGACGGTCGGTCCGTCCAACCGGCCACCACATCTTCAATTTTATCCACTTTCAAGCTTTTAATTTAAAACGCATAAGGTATTGTAAAATAATTTAAAACGATAAATTCAAATAACTAAACGTTTCAAGAGTCTTAACGGTCGAACATGCAATTTATACAAAAACAGAAAAACATGGGGCCCTTAGATCGGGCCGTCCGTCGCCACCTCGCTCGTCGTCTTCGCTCGCCGTCGTCCTCGTCTTCATCTTTCCCGATGAGGTCAACGTAGGGGGTGGCTGCCACAGGCGCCCCCCTCGATGCGTGCTATGGTGGTGGCGGCGGTGGTGCTGACCACGGCTCGGCATACATCCACGATGATGGAGGCAGGCTCGATGACACCATGAAGGTTCTCCATGACTGGCCGACAAACATCGGGTTCCATACCAGGTCCTCCTCCATCTCCTCCTTCTTGACCTCCTCCTTGACTGCCACCTCGGGGGATGGTGATGTCGCCAACGGCCGAGAGGACCAACATCACGTCTAGGCCCTCCCATTGGGCCTAGACGTGCTCCCAGACGAAGTCCTCGAGCACTCGACTCATCAGCTCCTCCTCATCGGTTGACATGGTAGGAGGTGCTGGTGGTGGTGGTGTGGGAGAGTGCGCGCACCCATGCATAAACACTTTGTGGTGGGCTTGTGGCACGACTGGCAAAACTGGTTTGCCGACGCATGTCGTGCCATCCCGAAATCACGTGTCCCACAACGGGGAGGACATGGCGTACCTAGGGTTGTTAAGTAGACCTGGTGGTAGGAGGGCGCAACGACAATTTATCTCAACAACCCGTGCATGTTCTCTCATTAGGACAAATGCCACGAGAGCCTGATCTAGGCTCGGGTGCCAGTTGCTGAGGAGGTGGAGGCGGGTCCACGACAACGACGTCCCCATCTCCCAGTACCTCTGGCAAATCTCTGACTTGACGTATGGCGGTTGTGCGACGGGGCCGTCGCCAGGAAGATGGAGAAGGCTGGGGCGACGTTGCGTGGCCACAATGCTCCCGAACGACGCTAACGAGGACTCCCCCTCATGGTCGCTCCATCCCCTCTTGCCTTTGTTCATCCACCTCCACATTCCCATGGGGGGAGGTTGCCGATGGTCGCTACGAGGACAGCGATAGGCTAGGGTTTGTGTGTCGGGCGAGGAGGATGCACATGTCAGAAGTGAAAGTGTGTGGACTGATGAGTCCATGACTTTCACATTAAAAAGGATGCGGGGGTGTGCTACGGCAACAAAAGACCTTCCCCGACAGCGGCGCCAGAGATCCTTCTGCTGATTGCTACGCCTACAGGGACTTCCTTAGCAAATATGCAAAGGATTCCCCCGCGGCCTTGGAGCCTTGCGTTGGTGTTCCCTTGAAGAGGAAAGGGTGATGCAGCACCGCGGCAGTAAGTAGTTCCCTCAGTTTGAGAACCAAGGTATCGATCCAGTAGGAGGATCGCGTCAAGTCACAAGTACCTGCACAAACACAAAGAGCTTGCACCCAACGCTATGAAGGGGTTGTCAATCCCTTATAGATTGTTTGCAAAGTGAGAACTGAAAGCAAAAAGTAAACAAAGCAAAGTAAAAGTGAAAGTGAAGACGATAGTTGTGAATAGACCCGGGGGTCGTAGTGTTCACTAGTGGCTTCTCTCATGAAAGCAAGTAGACGGAGGGTGAACGAATTACTGCCGAGCAATTGATAGAACCGCGCAAAGTCATGACGTTATCTATGGCAATGATCATCATATAGGCATCACGTCCAAAACAAGTAAACCGATACTTTCTGCATCTACTACTATTATTCCACACGTCGACCGCTATCCAGCATGCATCTAGTGTATTGAGTTCATAAGAACAAAGTAACGCCTTAAGCAAGATGACATGATGTAGATGGACAATCTCAAATGTATGATGAAAGTGTTGGAAATATGCCCTAGAGGCAATAATAAATTAGTTATTATTATATTTCTTTGTTCATGATAATCATTTATTATCCATGCTATAATTGTATTGATTGGAAACACAATACTTGTGTGGATACATAGACAAAACACTGTCCCTAGTAAGCCTCTAGTTGACTAGCTCGTTGATCAAAGATGGTCAAGGTTTCCTGGCCATAGGCAAGTGTTGTCACTTGATAACGGGATCACATCATTAGGAGAATCATGTGATGGACTAGACCCAAACTAATAGACGTAGCATGTTGATCGTGTCATTTTGTTGCTACTGTTTTCTGCGTGTCAAGTATTTATTCCTATGACCATGAGATCATATAACTTACTAACACCGGAGGAATACTTTGTGTGTATCAAACGTCGCAACGTAACTGGGTGACTATAAAGATGCTCTACAGGTATCTCTGAAGGTGTTCGTTGAGTTAGTATGGATCAAGACTGGGATTTGTCACTCCGTGTGACGGAGAGGTATCTCGGGGCCCACTCGGTAATACAACATCACACACAAGCCTTGCAAGCAATGTAACTTAGTGTAAGTTGCGGGATCTTGTATTACGGAACGAGTAAAGAGACTTGCCGGTAAACGAGATTGAAATAGGTATACGGATACTAACGATCGAATCTCGGGCAAGTAACATACCGAAGGACAAAGGGAATGACATACGGGATTATATGAATCCTTGGCACTGAGGTTCAAACGATAAGATCTTCGTAGAATATGTGGGATCCAATATGGGCATCCAGGTCCCGCTATTGGATATTGACCGAGGAGTCTCTCGGGTCATGTCTACATAGTTCTCGAACCCGCAGGGTCTGCACACTTAAGGTTCGACGTTGTTTTATGCGTATTTGAGTTATATGGTTGGTTACCGAATGTTGTTCGGAGTCCCGGATGAGATCACGGACGTCACGAGGGTTTCCGGAATGGTCCGGAAACGAAGATTGATATATAGGATGACCTCATTTGGTTACCGGAAGGTTTTCGTGCATTACCGGAAAAAGTTTCGGGCTCATCGGTAGTGTACCGGGAGTGCCGGGAGGGGTGCCGGGGACCATCGGGAGGGGTGTCACGCCCCAAGGGGTCTCATGGGCTATGGGAAGAGATAAACCAGCCCCTAGTGGGCTGGAATAAGTTCCCACTAAGGCCCATAAGGTTTGAGAAGGAAAAAACACAAGGTGGAAAGAGTTTCCAAGTGGGAAGGTGGAATCCTACTCCAAGTAGGATTGGAGTAGGACTCCTCCACCTCCAATTTCGGCCAACCCTTGAGGGTTTGAGGCTGCCTCTTCCCTCCCCCTCCATCCTATATATACTAAGGTATTAGGGCTGATTTGAGACGACTTTCTCACGGCTGCCCGACCACATACCTCCATAGTTTTTCCTCTAGATCGCGTTTCTGCGGAGCTCGGGCGGAGCCCTGCTGAAACAAGATCATCACCAACCTCCGGAGCGCCGTCACGCTGCCGGAGAACTCTTCTACCTCTCCGTCTCTCTTGCTGGATCAAGAAGGCCGAGATCATCATCGAGTTGTACGTGTGCTGAACGCGGAGGTGCCGTCCGTTCGGTACTAGATCGTGGGACTGATCGCGGGATTGTTCGCGGGGCGGATCGAGGGACGTGAGGACGTTCCACTACATCAACCGCGTTCTCTAACGCTTCTGCTGTACGATCTACAAGGGTACGTAGATCACTCATCCCCTCTCGTAGATGGACATCACCATGATAGGTCTTCGTGCGCGTAGGAAAATTTTTGTTTCCCATGCGAAGTTCCCCAACAGTGGCATCATGAGCTAGGTTCATGCGTAGATGTCTTCTCGAGTAGAACACAAAAGGTTTTGTGGGCGGTGATGTGCGTTTTGCTGCCCTCCTTAGTCTTTTCTTGATTCCGCGGTATTGTTGGATTGAAGCGGCTTGGACCGACATTACTCGTACGCTTACGAGAGACTGGTTTCATCGTTACGAGTAACCCCCTTTGCTCAAAGATGACTGGCAAGTGACGGTTTCTCCAACTTTAGTTGAATCGGATTTGACCAAGGAGGTCCTTGGATGAGGTTAAATAGCAACTCATATATCTCCGTTGTGGTGTTTGCGTAAGTAAGATGCGATCCTACTAGATACCCTTGGTCACCACGTAAAACATGCAACAACAAAATTAGAGGACGTCTAACTTGTTTTTGCAGGGTATGATTGTGATGTGATATGGCCAATGATGTGATGTGATATATTGGATGTATGAGATGATCATGTTGTAATAGAAATATCGACTTGCACGTCGATGGTACGGCAACCGGCAGGAGCCATAGGGTTGTCTTTATACTAACATATGTGCTTGCAGATGCGTTTACTATTTTGCTAGGATGTAGCTTTAGTAGTGATAGCATAAGTAGCACGACAACCCCGATGGCGACACGTTGATGGAGATCATGATGATGGAGATCATGGTGTGGCGCCGGTGACAAGAAGATCGTGCCGGTGCTTTGGTGATGGAGATCAAGAAGCACGTGATGATGGCCATATCATGTCACTTATGAATTGCATGTGATGTTAATCCTTTTATGCACCTTATTTTGCTTAGAACGACGGTAGCATTATGAGGTGATCTCTCACTAAAATTTCAAGACGAAATTGTGTTCTCCCCGACTGTGCACCGTTGCGACAGTTCTTCGTTTCGAGACACCACGTGATGATCGGGTGTGATAGACTCAACGTTCACATACAACGGGTGCAAAACAGTTGCACACGCGGAACACTCGGGTTAAGCTTGACGAGCCTAGCATGTGCAGACATGGCCTCGGAACACATGAGACCGAAAGGTCGAGCATGAATCGTATAGTTGATATGATTAGCATAGAGATGCTTACCACTGAAACTATTCTCGACTCACGTGATGATCGGACTTGAGATAGCGGATTTGGATCATGTACCACTCAAATGACTAGAGAGATGTACTTTTTGAGTGGGAGTTCTTAAGTAATATGATTAATTGAACTAAATTGTCATGAACATAGTCTAATGGTCTTTGCAAATTACGATGTAACTTGCGCTATAGCTCTACTGTTTTTATATGTTCCTAGAGAAAATTTAGTTGAAAATTGATAGTAGCAACCTTTGCAGACTGAGTCTGTAAAACCGAGGATTGTCCTCGTTGCTACGCAGAAGGCTTATGTCCTCAATGCACCACTCGGTGTGCTGCACCTCGAGCGTCGTCTGTGGATGCTATGAACATCCGACATACACATTACTGATGACTACACGATAGTTCAGTGCAAGATACTTGATGGCTTAGAAGCAAGGCGCCGAAGACGTTGTAAAACGTCACGGAACATAAGTGATGTTCCGAAGAGATGCAATTGTGATTTCATGCTTGTGCCCTTGTTAAGAGGTACTAGACCTCCAACAAGATTCTTTGACCACAAAGTAAAGGAGAAAAGCTCAATCGTTGAGCATGTGCTCAGATTGTCTGAGTACGACAATCACTTGAATCAAGTGGGAGCTAATCTTCCAGATGAGATAGTGATGGTTCTCCAAAAGTCACTGCCACCAAGCTTTGAGAGCTTCGTGATGAACTATGACATATCAAGGATAGATACAATGATCCTTGAGCGATTCGCGACGTTTGACACTGCGAAAGTAGAAATCAAGAAGGAGCATCAATAGTTGATGGTTTGAAAAACCACTAAGTTTCAAGAAAGGCGAGGGCTAGAAGGGATACTTCGTGAAACGGCAAAACAGTTGCTGCGCTAATGAAGAGACCCAAGACTAAACCCAAACCCGAGACTAAGTACTTCTGTAATGAGGGGAACAGTCACTGAGGCGGAGCAACTCTAGATACTTGGTAGATAAGAAGGCTGGCAAAAGTCGAAAGAAGTGTATTTCATATACATGATGTTGATGTGTACCTTACTAGTACTCCTAGTAGCATGAGGGTATTGGATACCGGTTCGGTTACTAAGTGATTAGTAACACGAAATAAAAGCTACGGCATAAACGGAGACTAGCTAAAGGTGAGGTGACGATACGTGTTCGAAGTGTTTCCAAGGTTGATATGATCAAACGTCGCACGCTCCCTCTACCATCGGGATTGGTGTTAAACCGAAATAATTGTTATTTGGTGCTTGCGTTAAGCATGAACATGATTGGATCGTGTTTGTTGCAATACGATTATTCCTTCAAAGAGAATAAAGGTTACTCTATTTTGCTTGAATAATCACCTTCAATGGTTTATTGAATCTCGATTGTAGTGTTACACATTGGTGCCAAAAGATACGAGTTAATAATGATAGTACCACTTACTCGTGGCACTGCCGCTTGAGTCATGTTAGTATAAATTGCATGAAGAGGCTCCATGCTGATGGATCTTTGTACTCACCTGATTTCGAATCACTAGTGACATGCAAATCATACCACATGAGCAAGGCCTTGTTTTCATTAAGATGAAATAAGATAGTAACTTGTTGGAAGTGATACATTTTGATGTATGCAGTCCAATGGGTGCTGAGGCACGCAGTGGATATCATTATGTTCTTACTTCACTGACGATTTGAGTAGATACTAGAGTATTTACTTAATGAATCACAAGTCTGAAATATTGAAAAGTTCAATTCTGTTTCAGAGTGAAGATCGTCGTAACAAGAGGATAAACTGTCTACGATATGATCATAGAAATGAATATCTGAGTTACGAGTTTTGGTACGCAGTTAAGACAATGTGGAAGTTATTTCGCAGTTCATGCCACCTGGAACATCATAGTGTGATGATGTGTCTGAACATCATAGCCACGCACTATTTGGTATAATACATACTATGATGTCTCTTATAGAATTACCACTATCGTTTATGGGTTATGCATTAGAGACAACCGCACTCACTTTAAATAGGGCACCGCGTATTTCCGTTGAGATGACACAGTATAGACTGAGGTTTAGAGAAATCTAAACTGTCGTTTCTTGAAAGTTTGGGGTTTCGACACTTATGTGAAAAAGTTTCAGTCTGATGAGCTCGAACCCAAAGCGGATAAATGCATCTTCATAGGATATCCAAAACAGTTGGGTACATCTCCTATCTCAGATTCAAAAGCAAAGTGTTTGTTTCTAGAAACGGATCCTTTCTCGAGGAAAGTTTTCTCTCGAAAGAATTGAGTGGGAGGGTGGTGAAACTTGATGAGGTTATTGAACCATCACTTTGACCAGTGTGTAGCAGGGCGCAGGAAGTTGTTCCTGTGGCGCCTACACCAATTGAAGTGGAAGCTGATGATGGTGATCATCGAGCATCGGATCAAGTTACTACAAGCCTCGTAGGTCGACAAGGTCGCGTACTACTGCAGAGTGGTACGGTAACCCTGTCTTGGAGGTCATGTTGTTGAGCAACAGTGAACCTACGAGTTATGGAGAAAGCAATGGTGGGCCCGGATTCCGACAAATGGCTGGAAGCCATGAAATCCGAGAGAGGATCCATGTGTGAAAACAAAGTGTAGACTTTGGTAGAACTACTTGATGGTCATAGGACTATAGAGTAAAATGGATCATTAAAAGAAGACAGACGATGATGGTGATAAGTCACTATTAAGAAAAGCTCGACTTGTCGCAAAGATGTTTTCGAAAAGATCAAACAGTTGACTATGATGAGACTTTCTCACTCGTAGCGATGCTAAAGGTCTGTTAGAATTATGTTAGTTGTTGATGCATTATTTATGAAATATTGCATGTAGGATGTTAAAACATTGTTTCCTCGACGGTTTCCTTGAGCAAACATTGTATGTGATACAACCAGAAGGTTTTGTTAATCCAAAAGATACTAGCAAGTATGCAAGCTCCAGTGATCCTTCAATGGACTGGTGCAAGCATCTCGGAGTTGGAATATACACTTTGATGAGATGATCAAAGATTTTGGGTTTGTACAAGGTTTATGAGAAACTTGTATTTCCAAAGAAGTGAGTGGGAGCACTATAGAATTTCTGATAAGTATATGTGGTTGACATATTGTGGATCAGAAGTAATGTAGAATTTCTGTAAAGCATACAAGGTTGTTTGAAAGGAGTTTTCAAAGGAATACCTGGATTGAGCTACTTGAACGTTGAGCATCAAAGATCTATGGAGATAGATCGAAAGCGCTTAATGGAAGTTTCAACAAGATGCATGCCTTGACAAGTTTTTGAAGGAGTTCAAAATAGATCAGCAAAGAAGGAGTTCTTGGTTGCGTTGTAAGGTGTGAGTTTGAGTAAGACTCAAAACCCGACCACGGCAGAATAAAGAGAATAGACGAAGGTCGTCTTCTATGCCTTAGCCGTAGAATCTAAAGTATGCCATGCTGTGTACCGCACCTGATATGTGCCTTGACTCAAAATATGTTGAGAGGTACAGAGAGTGATCCATGATTGAATCACTAGCAGCGGTCAAAATTTATCCTTAGTAACTAATGGACTAAGGGATTTTTCTCGATTATGGAGGTGGTTAAAGAGTTTGTCGTAAAAGGTTACGTCGATGCAAGCTTTGACACTAATCCGAATAACTATGAGTAGTGAAACGGATTCGTATAGTAGAGTAGATATTTGGAGCATTTCCGAATAGCACGTAGTAGCAGCATCTATAAGATGACATAAAGATTTGTAAAGGACGCACGGATCTGAAAGTTTCAGAACCGTTGACTAAAACCTCTCTCACGAGCAAGACGTGATCAGACCCCATAACTATATGGGTGTTGGATTCATTGGAATCACATGGTGATGTGAACTAGATTATTGACTCTAGTGCAAGTGGGAGACTGTTGGAAATATGCCCTAGAGGCAATAATAAATTAGTTATTATTATATTTCTTTGTTCATGATAATCGTTTATTATCCATGCTATAATTGTATTGATTGGAAACACAATACTTGTGTGGATACATAGACAAAACACTGTCCCTAGTAAGCCTCTAGTTGACTAGCTCGTTGATCAAAGATGGTCAAGGTTTCCTGGCCATAGGCAAGTGTTGTCACTTGATAACGGGATCACATCATTAGGAGAATCATGTGATGGACTAGACCCAAACTAATAGACGTAGCATGTTGATCGTGTCATTTTGTTGCTACTGTTTTCTGCGTGTCAAGTATTTATTCCTATGACCATGAGATCATATAACTTACTAACACCGGAGGAATACTTTGTGTGTATCAAACGTCGCAACGTAACTGGGTGACTATAAAGATGCTCTACAGGTATCTCCGAAGGTGTTCGTTGAGTTAGTATGGATCAAGACTGGGATTTGTCACTCCGTGTGACGGAGAGGTATCTCGGGGCCCACTCGGTAATACAACATCACACACAAGCCTTGCAAGCAATGTAACTTAGTGTAAGTTGCGGGATCTTGTATTACGGAACGAGTAAAGAGACTTGCCGGTAAACGAGATTGAAATAGGTATACGGATACTAACGATCGAATCTCGGGCAAGTAACATACCGAAGGACAAAGGGAATGACATACGGGATTATATGAATCCTTGGCACTGAGGTTCAAACGATAAGATCTTCGTAGAATATGTGGGATCCAATATGGGCATCCAGGTCCCGCTATTGGATATTGACCGAGGAGTCTCTCGGGTCATGTCTACATAGTTCTCGAACCCGCAGGGTCTGCACACTTAAGGTTCGACGTTGTTTTATGCGTATTTGAGTTATATGGTTGGTTACCGAATGTTGTTGGAGTCCCGGATGAGATCACGGACGTCACGAGGGTTTCCGGAATGGTCCGGAAACGAAGATTGATATATAGGATGACCTCATTTGGTTACCGGAAGGTTTTCGTGCATTACCGGAAAAAGTTTCGGGCTCATCGGTAGTGTACCGGGAGTGCCGGGAGGGGTGCCGGGGACCATCGGGAGGGGTGTCACGCCCCAAGGGGTCTCATGGGCTATGGGAAGAGATAAACCAGCCCCTAGTGGGCTGGAATAAGTTCCCACTAAGGCCCATAAGGTTTGAGAAGGAAAAAACACAAGGTGGAAAGAGTTTCCAAGTGGGAAGGTGGAATCCTACTCCAAGTAGGATTGGAGTAGGACTCCTCCACCTCCAATTTCGGCCAACCCTTGAGGGTTTGAGGCTGCCTCTTCCCTCCCCCTCCATCCTATATATACTAAGGTATTAGGGCTGATTTGAGACGACTTTCTCACGGCTGCCCGACCACATACCTCCATAGTTTTTCCTCTAGATCGCGTTTCTGCGGAGCTCGGGCGGAGCCCTGCTGAGACAAGATCATCACCAACCTCCGGAGCGCCGTCACGCTGCCGGAGAACTCTTCTACCTCTCCGTCTCTCTTGCTGGATCAAGAAGGCCGAGATCATCGTCGAGTTGTACGTGTGCTGAACGCGGAGGTGCCGTCCGTTCGGTACTAGATCGTGGGACTGATCGCGGGATTGTTCGCGGGGCGGATCGAGGGACGTGAGGACGTTCCACTACATCAACCGCGTTCTCTAACGCTTCTGCTGTACGATCTACAAGGGTACGTAGATCACTCATCCCCTCTCGTAGATGGACATCACCATGATAGGTCTTCGTGCGCGTAGGAAAATTTTTGTTTCCCATGCGACGTTCCCCAACAGAAAGCCCATCTTGTTACCCTTGATGGCAACAACACGATGCATGCCTTGCTGCCCCTTCTGTCACTGGGAAAGGTCACTGCACGGTATGAACCCAAACCAAGCACTTCTCCCATTGCAATAATCAAAAATCTAGTTGGCCAAACAAAACCCAAGACTCGGAGAGACTTACAAGGATATCAAATCATGCAAATAAGAAATCAGCAAAGACTCAAATATAATTCATAGATAATCTGATCACAAATCCACAATTCATCGGATCTCGACAAACACACCGCCAAAGAGGATTACATCGGATAGATCTCCATGAAGATCATGGAGAACTTTGTATTGAAGATCCAAGAGAGAGAAGAAGACATCTAGCTACTAACTATGGACCCGTAGGTCTGAAGTAGACTACTCATGAGTCATTGGAGAGGCGATGATGTTGATGTAGAAGCCCTCCAACTCCAAAGTCCCCTCCGGCAGGGCACTGGGAAGGGTCTCCAGATGAGATCTCGCGGAAACGGAAGCTTGCGGCGGCGGAAAAGTGTTTTCGTGGATGCCCTGATTTTGTCTGGGATTTTAGGGAATATATAGGCCAAAGAGCTAGGGCAGGGGGGCGCCAGGGAGGCCACAAGCCTGGTCGCCGCGGGGCCCCCTGGCCGCGGCGTCAGGGATTGTGGGCTCCCTGTGGGCCTCCTGCCTTGGCCCTCAAGTCCCCCGATCTTCTTCTGTTCTGTAAAAAAAAATGGGGATTTTATTCCGTTTGGACTCCGTTTCTAAATCAGATCTGAAAAGAGTAAAAAACACAGAAAAAACATGAACTAACACTTGGCACTGAATTAATAAGTTAGTTCCAAAAAAGATATAAAAGGTATATAAAACATCCAAAGTTGACAAGATAACAACATGAAACCATCAAAATTTATAGATACGTTTGAGACGTATCAGGGTGGGCGGGTGTGCGGCTGATTGGAGGGCTGCGCCATGCATGCGAATTTAATGGCGTCATTGAGAAGCCATTGGACGCCGATATGCGGGGCTGGGACGGACAACATGCGGGGCTGGGGCACACGAAGATGATGATAGTGCTCGAACACACACATGATCATCATCTATTTATACTATGATATGGTCACATACAAGAGAAGAGCCATCACTATGAGCAGGTGCAGGATTATGTAGTAGTTCTTGAGTCGGTTCTGATTCCTCTCTGGCGCTAGCATGAACCTCAAGTAAGTATCTTTCATTTGGCCTCTACTTTGAAACCCTTTGTGGCTGCTGTCCGGATAGTAGTCGACTTGGGCTTGACATTCTGGCCACTCGCCGTACACTCATGGAACCCTCCCTATGTACATGGCATATCACTTCTTCACCATCTATAATCTATATCCCCGAAAGATATGCATCGTCATCAGGCGAATTCATCGATAATATGCAATATAATATACTTGAGCAACACGAAGAGAAAGCGGTAGCAAATAGAAGTAACATAGAGTAAACATAATTAACGGAGTTCATCGTACTCAAACTAATTAATTAGAGCGCCACACAAGTTCTAGATGACTATTTACATCACAATGTTTTGTCGTACATAAAATTTAAAGTTTCGTCCTGCACGAAGTACCAATTCAACAGACACATCATCATCATGCTGCCATTCGTCCATATGTGGAGGATGCACCCTAGCTTCATGAAAGGTGTCATGTCCTTGACGTTGTAAGCCTATGTGAGTTCGGACGATAACTGTGGGCCGTCATAGAACATCTCATCCTTTTCGACGGTGTCTTTGATGAGGGTCGTTGCAATGTCCCGGTGGATGAGACAGAAGTCATTTCTGAGTTTACGATCCGGTTCGGCTCCTAAGGCTTCGACTCATTTGCGGATATGGCCATCAGATGTAGATGACATGCTAAGTTTCTGGTGACCCCTTTCATACTCAATCATGAGATGGATGACGTATAATCCATTATTCGTACTTGCTGCCGGTTGATGGACGCAGTAGGAGTCAGTTTTATGGTTCAAAGACGGCACACCCTTTCTTTGTTTCTTGATCTTGATGTGGCCACCCCTCATGCCGAAGCGTATGGGAGCACGATCGAGAACACCCATTATGTGTGTATAGTCTTTCTTATCCTTGATTTTGATGAGTCCAAATACACAATGTGGGAGACTCGTGGTAAAGAATGATAATGATGACGCGCCCCCTCGCTGCGTACGTAGAATAAATACACCTCAAATTAGCCTCCATGCGTGCAAAAAAATTATGCACTATGTTTTATGTTATCTACTTGTTTAAACTCAAAAACAGTCAAATTCAAACAAAAAACATTGATTTTTATAAAATGGTCCGAAGATCAACACAGTTTTTGCCATTTTAAAATTCTAAACCTTGGTTGCGGCGAGGGATGTGTCGTCATTACCGAAAAAGGCTTTCGCCCCGCTTTATATATAAAGCAACGACGAAAGACACATATCCGGATACAACGCGCCACCACCCCACACACCCAAGGCAAGATACAAGGATGTCGATGCACCGCAACACTACCCAGTCGACCACCAAGTACACTACAGATGAGAACTACTTGGGGCCAACGAGGACCTCTTGAGACCTAGCCATCGAGAAGTGAAGTGGGAAAGTGAAGAAACATGGACTCCAAGGCGGTGCTTTCAAGAAGGGCACGACATTGAAAGTCGCCACCGCCCGATTCCGAGGATCAGGTTTTCACCCGGAGCAACGTGGAGAGCTGAGGACACCACGACAGAGGCTTCAAGAAGGAAACGACGCCCGTGGCCGCCGCCATCGTCGGCCGGAGAGGACTGGGCAAGTTATGCACTTTGATGTTAACCCTCCACCAAACAACCATGCTACCCCAAACATCAACAACCATGTCACCCCGTGTGACCATACCTGCCCGACCGCACCAAGACGTGCGCTCCGCCCACGAACACCGCGTCTCCCGCTGCCAGGGCCGCCGCCCTGCATCCAAGCAACTCCGTGAATGCCCAAAGGGCTTGGCTTTGGCCTGACTGGCAGCACCCGCCAATGGAGCAGCAAGCTGCTGCCCTGCCTCGAATATCGTAAGATCCGCACCAAAAGGCACACGACCGAGGAAAGAGGGAGTAGGAGCGGACACGTCCTCACCGGTGCACCTCCGCACCGGTGACGTGTGGCCCCACATCAGCGCCTCCCATCCCTCTTGTGAACTCCTCACCGGACACACCGCCATGTCGCCTCACCGCGACGACCGACGCAGCTCCATGCGAGGCCACCAACGACAACTCGTCCAACCACCGACAAGGAGCATGAAGCCACCCCTCACCCGCAGCCAAGAGTATTCACTGGAGAGCCATCCCGCTTCGTTGGCCATCGTCCAGGGGTCGGAACAGGGGAGGACCGATTGGAGCTCGGCCAGCGTGCACCACCAGCACGCGTGCCCTTCCCGAGCCCGACCACCGTGCCGCACGCAGCAGCAGAAGCGCCCGCACCCTCCGGCAAGGCGCCGCGCGCCGCCCGCACCCGTAGGCCCACCAGATCTGGCCGAGTCCAGATCTGGCCTCCACCGCAGCCACGAGCGCGAGCCGCCCCGTGAAGCCCACCGCGCCGCCACCAAGCCTTCGCTACCCCGCCGCCAGAGCCAACCCGCCGCGCCTCCGCGCCCCTCACAAGCGTGAAGCACCACCGAACGCCGTAGCCCCGCGCCAACAGCCTCTGAGCGGGATGAAGAGGAGCCCCGCCCCCACCGACGTCGGCGAGGGAGGGAAGGGAGGAGGGGGAGGCTTGGAGGTGGTCGCCTAGGGTTTCCTCCCCGGTCGCCACACGGGAGGGACGCGAGGAGGAGGGAGTTTTTTCGATGTGTCGTCATTTGAGCGAGTGTTGACGATCCCTCAATCTTGGGATCTAGTGAGTCCAAGGTGATGCGTGCGCCAAATCGAGTATAGAGATAGGCGAGGTCCGTCTTGGGATGAAGCCACATCGCTAGACCATCTCACTCATCATCCGACCATTGCTCCCAGGTCGTTCGGCACTGGGCCCAGACATTTTGCACTAGAATCTTGCCTTGGTCATGTGATTTCCACAGCATCTGAACCGAGTTGACTGTTTTGACTCTTAGTTCCATCTTCGTGGACCGTCTAGATGTGAATTTATTACACGAGACAACCATTTCCCCCTACCTTAAAAATACTACTCACTCCGTTTCTAAATATATGTCTTTTAAGATATTTTTCTAAATAACTACGTACGAAGTGAAATAAATGAATCAACACTCTAAAGTATGTCTATATACATACGTATGTAGTCTCTTAGTGAAATCTTTAAAAAAACTTATATTTAGGAACGGAGGGAGTACCATTCTCCCCGACGAAGTAGAGTTAGCGCTTCTAGCTAACATTGGACCAAACTCCCATTGCTATTCCTCGCTCTACCGAGCCTCCATTTGTTGACTGTTTGTGATTGAGAGAGATAAGTTGAGACATGGTTTAGAGAGAAGCTACCCTGAGTTGAAATCCAAGCACCACCCATTTCTTTAATTGAAAGAGACCCCTTGATCTTGTTACTGTTTGAGGTTGAGACGAACCAATTCTTCAAAAAAAATCCGCTATGAAATTATTGTGCCGTTATGCAATGATTTGAAGAAAACAATATTTGATAAATGCATGGGTGAGTTCCTCGATGACTTTTGGCCATGTCATGCAAGCAAGCATTGAGGACTACACATGGGATGACATGATCAACAACTAATGATATGAACTCGCAAGTGCACAAAAGGATTGCATGTAGGATTGATTTTGGTGTCTCTGCCTTAAATTTATGTAGACAGAATATTTGATGACTAACGAGAAGATGGTGTCGCTTATGTGATAAATCAAAGGAGTAGATTGAGCGAGAAAATCAAGGATTATGTTGGTCAATTAGATACTCAAAAATATCATGACCGATCAACTTCTATGCCTATCATGGTCGTGTCAGGCCCATGTATCCGACTCCCGCGCATAGTATACCATGGCTAATAGATCATTCTTCTCCTCCGAAAAGTTAGAAAATGATTTGGTGGTAGATTAAGATTGAAAGGCAACTTCATGCGAGGCAAAATGAAGAAGAAAAGTTAGTTCTAGCACATACGTCACCTCGCCATTTATATTAAGCTTCCTGGAGATTGAAAATCTTGGAGGCTAAATCTAGAGCACACAAACGAATTCTCCAAATTATGCTTTGAAGTTTTTGTGCCGCGGTGCCATGTTCGAGAGGAAACCATAGCACACAGACGAATTCTTCAAAACTGGCATTGAAAGTTTTGTGCCGCAATGTGATGTTCTAGAGGAAACCCGGACTCACTAACAAATGGCTTAGATTCTCAATGACAATCGCAAATCAAGGACTTCTGGACAAGTGTGCATAGGTGTATTGCACGTGGAAGTGATTTTCTATGACACCACTTTAACTTTTTATAATAATGTGCTTATTAACGAGAAAACGATAACGCTTACACGACAAATTAAATAAGCAGGATGAGCGAGAAATCACGTGACTTTGTTGCTCGATTCAAGTCCTAGAAAAAACACCCTAGCCTTGGTTATTACTACTACCTTGCGTGTGCGCACACACACATATAATATATGTGTATGTATGTATATATATATATATATATATATATATGCACAATACCCTAGCCTTGGTTCAGGAGACTTTCTTCGAGTATATATATGCTTGCACCAAAAGAAAGAGAGTAATCGAAGTTAATCCCAAAATAGATATAGAAAAATAAAACATAAGGAAGCAAAGCGTTGGGTCGAAACCGACGACGGCTGGAGCGCTGAGCAGCCAGTCACCAATCAGCTGGCTCATCATCATCAGCCAGCCACAGCCAGTCTGCTCGCGGAGGCAGGCTCAGCCTCTCTTTTGCTTTGCTTTGGCCTTTGGCTTGGCTCAGCAGCTTGGCTTGGGCAGCAGCAGAGAGCAGAAGCGCAGACAGAGAAGATCCCATCGCCCACCGCCCACTCGCCTCCCCCCCCAAATCCCCATCTTCCCACTCCTCCCCACCTCACTCTTCCCCCTCCCCCGCCGCCGTCCTCCGGCCATGGACAACCCCAACCCCAACCACCCGCCGCCTTCCGCGGCCGCCTCCACCGCCGCCCTCCGAGCCCTCAACAAATCCTCCTACAAGATCTCCAAGCAGTCCTCCTCCACCTCCTCCTCCGCCTCTTCCCCCTCAAAGAAGGCGCCTTCCCCCCCGCCGCCGTCGCTGCCCTCCCGCATGTCCCCTCCACTCCTCGCCCCGCCGCATCCCCCCTCCCCCGCCGACCACCCGCCGCCCCAGCCCCCCGTCTACAACATCGACAAGTCCGACTTCCGCGACGTCGTCCAGAAGCTCACCGGCTCCCCCTCCCACCTCCTGCCTCCCCAGGCCCCGGCGGCCGCGGCCCCGCCGGCGCGGCCCGTCATGGCCCCTCCGCCTCCGCGCCCTATCATGGCCAATCCGCCCCAGACCCCGCTCTCCGCCATCCCGTCCCGGCTCCACCGCATCCGGCCGCCGCCGCTCGCCCCGCCCCGCCCGGCGCCCATCCTGCCGGCGCCGGCCCAGCCGACGCTCTCCCCCCTCCCGGCGCTCCCTTCCGTCTGCATGTCGGCGGAGTCCCCCATCTCGGCCTACATGCGCCGGCTCCGCGGGATGCCGTCGCCGATCCTCGTGCCCACGTCGCCCCTCGGGTTCGGCTGCCTCCACTCGCCGCGGGCGCCGACGTCCCCCGGCGTGGCCATGCCGGCCACCAGCCCCCGCGTCCGCGACCCGTGACCAAGAAACAACAACTGCTGCCGCCGCTGCTGCTTCCGATGTGTAGATATGGCCGGCCTAGGAGAGAGATCTGGGGAGGCGGCGGCGAGGGAAGGGGACGGAGCAGCAATACAATTACAATGTGTTAGCTTCGCCTTGGAATCCAATCTCAAATTCTTTTTTGTAGCGTGTTCTACCTTACCTACCTTAATATTTTCTTGGTGTAGTATATGGAGCATGCTGTGTTTGACAAAGGATGGACTTGTTCATGTCTGGCCGAATTCTTTTGTAACAAGCTTATGCAATATGCAATATGCAGTGGCAAACCCCAAACCTTTATATGCAAAATTTGTTTAGGACAAATGTTATGGATGATGTTATGATATGATATGATATGCAAAGTTATTAGCCATCTCTGCTCTGCTTGGCTACTCTTGGAAACCTTCACTTGGAGCACATCACTAGCTTTACTTTCTTAGCGCCACTGAGGCTTTCAAGCTGCTCTTATCCAATTCAGGCCCGGTCGCATACCGGAATTCCGGTATGGACCTGGTCTTTGTTGACTGATTGGTATTTGGATCATCGCTATTGACAGATTTTGTTCGTAGGCGGCTACTATATACAATTAGGCTTGGATTTCTGGTGTGATGTGGACATTGTTTTTGTTTTTTGGTGTGCACCATGGGCCATCTAATTATGTTCACATGGGTTGTAAAGGATGTTGGGTGACACATCGCCGTTTGGTTTTGCCCTTTTCTCTTGTTAATCATGGGGTTTCATTTGTTTATCATGTGGCTGGTATAGGCTTTTCAGGGTGCACACCCTACATATTGCATGATCTATTAGCAGTGACAGACCCCCCTGAATCTATTTCCTACTAACAGTGAGCTGCTCAGTGATGCTCAAATCATGCTTCTTGAGTTGCTTTCGACTCGAGCACATTGTGATCTCTCTTCCCCAATCTGACTGGGAACTAGTTTGAATAGTACTCCCTCCGTTCCTAAATATAGGTCTTTTTAGAGCTTTCACTAGAGATTGCATACGGAACAAAATAAATGAATCTTTACTCTAAAGTATGTCTATATACGTCCGTATGTAGTCCGTAGTGAAACCTCTAAAAAGGCTTATACTACTATTTAGGAACGGAGGGAGTAGTAAGATTGAGAAATGGGTGTCAGTTCAATAGTCACCGATTCCTTGATAAGCAGAACTTTTTATGGGTAATAGATTGCTGGCTTGGCCAGAGTTGTTAGTTCTTCACCTCTTGTCACTCTCACTTTCAGAAAAAAAATGACTTGCAGCGAATTAGCACAGAAGTATCAGGGCTGTCGACATTTCATTTTCTTCATTCTTTGACCTCATCAGGGCTGTCGACATTGTAACAGAAAGATGTGCTTCTTAGGTTTCTTGGTGGATGTGGACCGTGGAGGAGGAACATATTCAAACGGGTGGCGAGATATTCTCAACTTAGGAATTAAGGATCTGATTTGAAAAGGAGGAATTGAGAAGCACAGATGCCCGTTTCTGTGGTGGGCTGGCTTTGGAGGAGGGGATAATCACTGGTACCGCAAGACCAGTCAGAAAGTGGTGTGTTGAGAAGGAACGATGGATGCCGGCGTGGTGGTCTGGCCGTCATTTTCACCATTTTCCTCTACTACCTCGTGCGTGTATATATGTTCACCACCAGTCAGCTCCTGGTGTGGTAATCTTGGTTATTTAGGCTTATACCAGTACCAGCAACCATGTTGTTTGGTTTAGTTACATGATGAATCCGTGATTCTCACTTTGATTTGGGCAGTGAGATGAACATACAGCAGCATTATCAGTAGCAGTAATACTAGATACTACTGCAAGGCCTGCGATTTGAAGATCCGGGAGCCAATGATACAGTACAAACATAGGAGTAGATGGCAAGGTGGGAAAGGCAGCACACAAGTTGGCCTGCGCGCCGTACCAGGAGCAGCTGGGCTACCACCACTCTCTGCCACCGCCGGTTGGTAAAGAGGGGAAGTAATAATAATGTAGTAATGGCAGTCCGTCCGTCGGTAGAGGAGAGGAGAGGGCCGGAGCATGTTGTGACTGACTTGTCCCGTCCTGCCTCATCAGAATTCAATTCAATTCATATGCTGCTGGAGGCCAAGCAAACGGCGATCTACCCTAGCAGTAGCTGCGAGGACGGACGCGCACGCCAAGCTACCTCTCCCTTTGCATGGAGAAAAGAGTCTACCTAGATGATCACGGGATACTGTACTGGTGGTATGTACGTACAAGCTAGAGCCTGCTGCTGTGAGCCTGCCTCTGAACCTCTGCTTGCCCAATCCGGACGCCTCCGGCTAGACAACTGCCATTGAATTTCTACTGGAGTAGAGTAGCTGTGAAAGATGTGTCTGTGTCTGTGTCTGTCTGTGTTTTCTTTATTCCATTTGTTAAACTGCAATAAGAAGGAAGCGTTTCTCTGATATCTGTTGCCTCCAGAGTGTCAAGACTGTCAATGGTGGCCCGTGTGTATGTCTGTCTGTCAGGCAAGCATGCCGTTCCTGGCCAGCGCCAGGCCGGAAGCCAGCGCCATCCCGAGCACGGCGTGCAGCCGCACGCAGTAATACTTGGCCATGAAGATCTTGGCGTCATCCTGCATTTTTATCCAACCCCAGCCAGTGTTAATGTGCAAAAAAATCAGAAGGAAAAAGGGAGGGGGTGAGAAGGGAGGATTACTTACATCATGGTTTCTCTGCACGTAGTCCACGACCCATTTGCCCAGAGGGAGAGTCAGGGCGCCAAGGACCTGTGATACGGCAGCAATGGCACCTGAGGTGAGAACTGTGTTTTGTGATAATTTTCTTAAGAGGAACAGCATGATGAATCAGTAGCTTACAATGCAGGATGGCGGGAGGCATCTGCTTATGCCGAAAGCCGCCAAGAGAGCGTAGAGGGCGCCGATCGCAAGCGTTACTACTGTCGAGCCTGTTTTGGTGCCGATTCTTACCTGTTTGCAGATTCACACGCAAAAAACTTGTGTTATACGTAGTGCTGATTATTTGTACATGAGTGAAATCAGATGTGCTGAAAAAACAGAGAGTGGAATACCAGGGGAGACATCTTTCCGACAGCCCTGTCTCCGTCGATCTACAGATTGTGAGGGAGTTCGTCAGCTAATGATCCTTTCACAGATATAAAAATATTGCGTCAATCGTATATGTCAGGGGGGTTGAGTTTCTTATACCTGGTGAAAGTGGCTGCAGAAGAGTATCAGTGTGGTTGTCAACCCGACAAGAATCGATGAAGCTATGACTGTTTTGGTGATAGGGAGAAGCGCAGTCCCGCTGACAAATTCCAACATTTCAAACATATTTGTAGAGAAATTAAGATAGAACATCGTCCTTCAACACTCTAAAGTGCTGATTATACACACAATAGTTGATAACTAGACAACTGGTTGTTCTAGGGTGTACCTTGAAATGCTTCTGCTGCTGTTTGAGAAGTAGAAAGCTGATGTAGCCAATGGGCCAAATGCAGCAAAACACAATGGTTCGCCTAGGCCACGATAACTCAATCGGAACGGCGGGCACTGTGAAAATGCACATGATAGACATTAAAGAGAATGTGATATAAACATTAAAGCACAACTTCATTCTGCCAGATTAGCTGAAATACAGAAAGTAAGTGAAATGCGGCTAAGTACTAAAATGCACCAGTCGTTTTAGATATGAGAACCCAAGGTTTATCACCAAAAGGCAAATATATTGTATCATGATACAGATTACACAACATAAAGAAGCACAAATGTTCCAGGAAGAAGGGCACAAGATTTTACCTGATAAACATAGCCGCAGAGGATTGCACATAGCACCAACACGATGAACCTGACGTCCCCTGCTTCAGCAAAGGCCCAAAATAGCCCTCCAAACCCGAGCAGAAGAGAAAGGTTCGCTGCATACTGTGTCACTGCTCGACTGCACATCAGATGACACTGTAAAATGTTTCATTCCTGAATACAGGTATGGAAGCATGTAGGATGTTACTACTGCCCGGTAATGGAAACGAGCAGTACCTGCCAACAATGTTGACGACAGATTCTTTCTTGTTCTTATCAGCACCGGTATCTGAATCGTAAACGTCATTGCTGCAGCAGAGTGGGTCAAAACACAGTTAAGTCCAGAACAGGGGAATGTCTGAATGGTTGAACAGTGCTTTTGATATAAGCAGAATGTATGTTGTATGTTCTTGCTGCAGTAGAGTAAAAAGTACAGTAGATCCGTAGCAGGGGAATGAGTGGTTGAACAGGGTAATGAATGTTGCATGTTTCTGTACTGTACGCGAGTTTTACCTCAGATTGAGCCAGGTGATCACGAGGACAGCAGCTGCCAAGAGGCCGAAGTAGCGCCCGGCGAAGAACAGCCCCGCGTGGTTGTAAGCAGCAGCAGCCCCTACCTGCAGGTGCAAGCAACCGTCAATGCAAAGCAAATGTGTATGGTGATCGTAGTTGCAAACCATCAAATGTTGTGTGATCTTCCAGTTTGGCTTGTTGTTGCAATTAGCTGCGATCAATGATCCAATGCTCATTCTGATTTGCATGCTAACAGGTTACAATCCTGAATTGTAGGGTTAAGCATTGGCAAGGGCCTGCACCGACCGGGGTCATGGGGAGGGAGGAATTTGCAGCCGCGGGGAACTCACGGTGAGCGGCACGAGCGCCACGGAGTAGATGGGCAGCTTGGCGGCCCTCCAGAGCAGCGTGGCGCGTGACAGCTCGCCGGCGTCACCGCCTCCGCCGGACGCCGCTGCGGCCGAGCACCGCACCCGCCGTAGCGCGCGGCGCCTTCCCCGGGGCTCTGCGGAGACTGCAACGCCGCCACGGGCACAGGGAGAGGGAGGCGCGAGAGGGGATACGAGGAGAGGCGCGAGGGCAATGCCGGCGAGCGGCATCGGCTCCGAACGCTGGCTGGGGGAGGGAGCTCGGGTTAGACTAGGAGTGGCGTAACATCGAGCGGGGCACGGCCGCCGGCCAGGGGCAGCTGGGAGCGGCGGTGCGGTGCTTGGGTTCGGGCTAGCGCGCGTGCATGGATAAGGCTGGGCCGCTGGGGGGATCGGAGACGTCGACGCGCGGCAGAGGCAGTGGGCTGGGCGGGGGTGACCAGCGAAGCGTGAAAGGTTCTTTGAGTTCGAGCGGCGGAGAGGCGTCCCACGTCGCCCATGATCAAGCAAGGGCAAGGCTCCAATCTTCCGTTCCGTTTGCTGGCGCCCCGTCTCCGTGTCACCGTGTTGCCATTGCTCGTGTGCTCCGTTGCGATGCCAACGAGACCAGACATTCATTGTGAGCATTTCCCGGTCCATGTCACGCTCACGCTTGCCCTGAAAAACTCAAGTTCGGTCCGTCAGCGCTCCCGCTAGAGTTTATTAGCGCAACTCCTACGCGCACCACTCCAGAGTCCAGACTCCTCGATCATTCATCTCTGTTTTAGTCCAAACAAACGCATGATCTCATTTTCAAATTCCGTCCGTTTAACATTTGGTTCGACCTATTTTCGATGCAAACTTATCCCGGTTTACGTCTAGACGGCTATCGAAAGGACACCCATGTGTCTGCTTCTTGTCCGTCTCGGGCCCGACTGTCGACCACCCACCTACCTCCCACCACTCGATGTACGCATGGAGGAACCCACCTGTCAGTCATCCATCCGGCCGGTCGTCATCCTTTTTAATGTGGAAGTCGTGGACCTACCAATTCACGTTTCAAGCCCTCTCCACGCGTGCCTTCTCAAACCCTAGTGTCCAGTGCCATTTCCTTTTTTGCGGTTTTTTTACCTTTGTCAGTACCAGACAGAGTCCAAACATAATGGATTTTTTTTTGAAAGATATTGGACCCATGAAGCTTCCGGAGGAGGCTAGACGCCGCACGAGGAGGCAACAAGCCTGCATGGCACGCCAGCCCTTGTGACCTGATTCCAGTTCTATAAATTCCAAAATATTCTGAAAACATCAGAGAGCCACTAGAAACACCTATTCCGTCGTCGCAAGTCTTTATTCCACCGTGATCCCATCTGAAAGACCTCTCGCGCCCTGCTGGAGGGGGAATCGATCATGGAGGTCGTCTACATCAACCTTGTTGCCTACATGATGATGTATGAGTAGACCACCATAAACATACGGGTATATATGTAGTACCTAGATGGCTTCTTTTCTTTCTATGATTTTCAGTATGTTTTTATCGCAATTCCCACGCTGATCTATCTGATGTAATCCTCTTTACGGTATGTTCATTAGAATCTGATGAATTATGGGTTTATGATCGGATTATGCACTGAAACAAATTGAGTATCTTCTGAATTCTACCATGCATGATAACTACACCCACACACAGCAAGGCTAAACCCAACCGGACACACACCAGACCTACACCCACACCAGCACGGGCACACAACAACAAGATTGGACCGTCGAACAACAGCAGGACAAGGACGACGATGATGATGATCTGTATGATTTGGCCGACAATCCGAGAAAGAGGGGTAGAGGAGAAAGCTTCAGTATGTGGGAGGACGAGCTATTGTGCGATAGTTTTATAGCCTGATATGCATAGTTTTGTGGCCGGGTATGCATAGTTTTGTTCGTCACTAGCCGGATACACATACTTTTGTTTCTCACTAACCGATATGCATAGTTTTGTTGATCACTAGCGGATATGCATAATTTTGTTGATCACTAGAGAATATGCATATTTGTGTTGGTCACTTGCCGATATGCATGGTTTTGTAGCCGAAAATCTATGCGCAGTTGTGCAGTCGAATATGCATCGTTGGCAATGTTTTTTTTGTAGCCCTCTCGTACATGTATGGTGTTCAAGAAATGGGAGAAGATAAACTTCACCGTCATACATCTAGCACCGTGACTGACTGATGGGCTGCAGCGTCTTCCTGATGTAAGTAACCAGGGCCGAAGCACTCCAGTAGCAGCATTCGAGGCCTCTCACCTGTGGGCTCTGGTTTAGTCCGCTTCCTGCTTTGCTGCACGCACTGTTGAGCCACTCCACACCCCTCCAATTAGTCCCACCTCGCTAGTTTACGAGAAGAATTGCCAACTTAAATACCCGGCTGGAGGGAAAGAATCGCTGAGCTCAGTCACGAGAGCTTGTAACCCATGTGGGGGCGTCTAAGGTGGTGTGGATGTTTGGTGTGGACTGTGGGCCTGGGCTTGTGTTGTAACATTGCCGGCCTGCCCGTTCCAAGTTGGTAGTGGGCTGGGTGACCTGGGCGAAAGCTCCGGTCTCTCAGGCCCTGAAGCGGCAGGCACCACGTTAGGCTGGTTTCACAGAGCAGCGTTCACTGCCCGCTTCCAACGGTGGAAGGATAACAGACCGCTGCACCATGGGCCCGCTCTGGCACATGGTCCCTCTATAACAGACCATCATCTTTTTTTTCCCCACGCTTAGATTTTCATTTACTTAATTTCTCATTGTGTTCAGATTTTGGATTCTGTTTTTTTTCAGCTCGAAGATATCCCGTGGATGTTTCTCATCTATACATTCCAAAAAAAGAAAGATTTCCCTTAAAATAACATATGGCTCACGGTCCCTCTATAACAGACCACCATCTTTTTTTTTTCCCCCACGCTTAGATTTTCATTTACTTAATTTCTCATTGTGTTCAGATTTTGGATTCTGTTTTTTTTCAGCTCGAAGATATCCCGTGGATGTTTCTCATCTATACATTCCAAAAAAAGAAAGATTTCCCTTAAAATAACATATGGCTCACGGTCCCTCTATAACAGACCACCATCTTTTTTTTTTCCCCCACGCTTAGATTTTCATTTACTTAATTTCTCATTGTGTTCAGATTTTGGATTCTGTTTTTTTTCAGCTCGAAGATATCCCGTGGATGTTTCTCATCTATACATTCCAAAAAAAGAAAGATTTCCCTTAAAATAACATAATTCATTTCTTCAATTTTCCTTTCGCCGTATTCGATTTTTTTCTAGAAAAATGCCATGTCATTTCATATTTGATTCTAAATTTTTCTACGCTCAAAGTTCTCTTGTGGGTGTTTCTCACCACCATCTTTTTTCATCCACGATGGATTTCTTTCATTTACTTAATTTCTAATTGTGTTCAGATTTTTGGATTCTGATTTTTTTGAGCTCAAAGATATCCCGTGGATGTTTCTCATCTATACATTTCACAAAAAAGAAAGATTTCCCTTAAAATAACATAATTCATTTCTTCAATTTTCCTTTCACCGTATTCGATTTTTTTCTAAAAAAATGCCATGTAATTTCATATTTGATTCTAATTTTTTCTACGCTCAAAGTTCTCTTGTGGGTGTTTCTCACCACCATCTTTTTTCATCCACGATAGATTTCTTTCATTTACTTAATTTCTAATTGTGTTCAGATTTTTGGATTCTGTTTTTTTTTCAGCTCAAAGATATCCCGTGGATGTTTCTCATCTATACATTTCACAAAAAAGAAAGATTTCCCTTAAAATAAAATAATTCATTTCTTCAATTTTCCTTTCACCGTATTCGATTTTTTTCTAAAAACAAAAGGCCATGTCATTTCATATTTGATTCTAAATTTTTCTACGCTCAAAGTTCTCTTGTGGGTGTTTCTCACCACCATCTTTTTTCATCCACGATGGATTTCTTTCATTTACTTAATTTCTAATTGTGTTCAGATTTTTGGATTCTGATTTTTTTGAGCTCAAAGATATCCCGTGGATGTTTCTCATCTATACATTTCACAAAAAAGAAAGATTTCCCTTAAAATAACATAATTCATTTCTTCAATTTTCCTTTCACCGTATTCGATTTTTTTCTAAAAACAAAAGGCCATGTCATTTCATATTTGATTCTAAATTTTTCTACGCTCAAAGTTCTCTTGTGGGTGTTTCTCACCACCATCTTTTTTCATCCACGATGGATTTCTTTCATTTACTTAATTTCTAATTGTGTTCAGATTTTTGGATTCTGATTTTTTTGAGCTCAAAGATATCCCGTGGATGTTTCTCATCTATACATTTCACAAAAAAGAAAGATTTCCCTTAAAATAACATAATTCATTTCTTCAATTTTCCTTTCACCGTATTCGATTTTTTTCTAAAAACAAAAGGCCATGTCATTTCATATTTGATTCTAAATTTTTCTACGCTCAAAGTTCTCTTGTGGGTGTTTCTCACCACCATCTTTTTTCATCCACGATGGATTTCTTTCATTTACTTAATTTCTAATTGTGTTCAGATTTTTGGATTCTGTTTTTTTTTTCAGCTCAAAGATATCCCGTGGATGTTTCTCATCTATACATTTCACAAAAAAGAAAGATTTCCCTTAAAATAACATAATTCATTTCTTCAATTTTCCTTTCACCGTATTCGATTTTTTTCTAAAAACAAAAGGCCATGTCATTTCATATTTGATTCTAAATTTTTCTACGCTCAAAGTTCTCTTGTGGGTGTTTCTCACCACCATCTTTTTTCATCCACGATAGATTTCTTTCATTTACTTAATTTCTAATTGTGTTCAGATTTTTGGATTCTGTTTTTTTTTCAGCTCAAAGATATCCCGTGGATGTTTCTCATCTATACATTTCACAAAAAAGAAAGATTTCCCTTAAAATAACATAATTCATTTCTTCAATTTTCCTTTCACCGTATTCGATTTTTTTCTAAAAACAAAAGGCCATGTCATTTCATATTTGATTCTAAATTTTTCTACGCTCAAAGTTCTCTTGTGGGTGTTTCTCACCACCATCTTTTTTCATCCACGATGGATTTCTTTCATTTACTTAATTTCTAATTGTGTTCAGATTTTTGGATTCTGATTTTTTTGAGCTCAAAGATATCCCGTGGATGTTTCTCATCTATACATTTCACAAAAAAGAAAGATTTCCCTTAAAATAACATAATTCATTTCTTCAATTTTCCTTTCACCGTATTCGATTTTTTTCTAAAAACAAAAGGCCATGTCATTTCATATTTGATTCTAAATTTTTCTACGCTCAAAGTTCTCTTGTGGGTGTTTCTCACCACCATCTTTTTTCATCCACGATGGATTTCTTTCATTTACTTAATTTCTAATTGTGTTCAGATTTTTGGATTCTGTTTTTTTTTCAGCTCAAAGATATCCCGTGGATGTTTCTCATCTATACATTTCACAAAAAAGAAAGATTTCCCTTAAAATAACATAATTCATTTCTTCAATTTTCCTTTCACCGTATTCGATTTTTTTCTAAAAACAAAAGGCCATGTCATTTCATATTTGATTCTAAATTTTTCTACGCTCAAAGTTCTCTTGTGGGTGTTTCTCACCACCATCTTTTTTCATCCACGATAGATTTCTTTCATTTACTTAATTTCTAATTGTGTTCAGATTTTTGGATTCTGTTTTTTTTTCAGCTCAAAGATATCCCGTGGATGTTTCTCATCTATACATTTCACAAAAAAGAAAGATTTCCCTTAAAATAACATAATTCATTTCTTCAATTTTCCTTTCACCGTATTCGATTTTTTTCTAAAAACAAAAGGCCATGTCATTTCATATTTGATTCTAAATTTTTCTACGCTCAAAGTTCTCTTGTGGGTGTTTCTCACCACCATCTTTTTTCATCCACGATGGATTTCTTTCATTTACTTAATTTCTAATTGTGTTCAGATTTTTGGATTCTGATTTTTTTGAGCTCAAAGATATCCCGTGGATGTTTCTCATCTATACATTTCACAAAAAAGAAAGATTTCCCTTAAAATAACATAATTCATTTCTTCAATTTTCCTTTCACCGTATTCGATTTTTTTCTAAAAAAATGCCATGTAATTTCATATTTGATTCTAATTTTTTCTACGCTCAAAGTTCTCTTGTGGGTGTTTCTCACCACCATCTTTTTTCGTCCATGATAGATTTCTTTCATTTACTTAATTTCTAATTGTGTTCAGATTTTTGGATTCTGATTATTTTGAGCTCAAAGATATCCCGTGGATGTTTCTCATCTATACATTTCACAAAAAAGAAAGATTTCCCTTAAAATAAAATAATTCATTTCTTCAACTTTCCTTTCATCGTATTTGATTTTTTTCTAAAAAAATGCCATCTCATTTTATATTTGATCCTGATTTTTTCTACGCTCAAAGTTCTCTCGTGGGTGTTTCTCATCAAAAATACATTTTAAATCAATATACAACAACAACAACAACAACAAAAAGAGCAACATTGACAGGTTAGAGAAACAGAACAACTCTGCTCTTCAACATTGATCTGTAATCACTTCATTTGTTCTCTCCCTTCAAAAAGTTTTGAATTGTTTCTCTTAGTTCTCATGTGCCAAAACCTGTTCGGGTACTGTCAGACTGGTACCAATTTTGTTGATGTCGATTTGATTGTTTCAATCAATATTTTGCATCAAGTTGTTTGGTGATTACACTGTAGTTGCATCTTAAATGATTGTATGGCTAATCATCTACTCCCGCCGATTCAACATAAGTGTTATTGTTTTAGTTTAAATTTGAACTCAAATC
The DNA here is from genome assembly GCF_904849725.1 of Hordeum vulgare subsp. vulgare. Classification (NCBI taxonomy): domain Eukaryota; kingdom Viridiplantae; phylum Streptophyta; class Magnoliopsida; order Poales; family Poaceae; genus Hordeum; species Hordeum vulgare. Next base: position 575,851,183 of record NC_058521.1, read on the forward strand.
ACGACACTTATTTTTGATCGGAAGGAGTACATCAATGCCGAGAATTGGCCCCCAGCCGTCCGATACAGTCGCGCACACCCTAGAGGCAAAGCCAGGATGAAAATCGAGAGGGGGCAAAGAGGTGCACAATATTTTTCTAGAAACGTGTATACGAACTAATGAATAGATCATTTAGGAAACCGACCTCACAAACAAACAGATTAGAAAGGAGCCAGACGGGCGGCACGTAGGTTTCTTACCGGCTTCGCCCCCATGCAACAACCCCACCCTTGCGGTTACAAATTCATGTGACAACCGTCGTAGCTCTGGTGACGACGATTGAAGCTCGCTGCCGCTCATCCCCGACGATGCAAGCTTGTCGGGCGCACCTGACGCTTGCACCAAAAATGAAACGAGTGTTAGCTCTCTGTATCCGAGTGACAAGCTTAGTTGCTGTGCCTCAGCCAGATCCTGCATTTCCATCATGTCTAACATAACATTTCTTCTGGAAGTTTAGGTGCAGCCACTACTCCTTGTAGGATAAAATGTAATTCAGCAGTAGCATTCTTCCCGCATTCGTGTGTTGGGTCGTACTTTTCCCCGCGGCGAAAACAGAGTGCATTGGCACGTCTAAAATAAATCCATGAGCTGCTTATCCTTCCAAAATTTACCAGTACCAGAGAATTGGTCGTCCTAATATGGGTAGTGCACTGAAATCTAAGACAGAAGCTCCTGGAACTGGTGCTGATGCTCTTCCAGCCACAGCGCTGCGTTGCTTGAGTGACAGTAAGGTCTTGATGCATGTGTTTCGGATGAAATCGTACCACGCGGCCCTGGGTCGATACCAACTGTCACGTCCCCCTGGGTCTTGGGAGAGGTTCACCATGCCAGACTTAGGAGAGAAGAACATGAAAGACATAGACGAAGACTTCAGTTTATTTGATTCATCAGACGTAGTACTAGATTGTTTCAGTTACAGTACAGTCCAGCACACAGCTTATAAGCTCCACACAACCGCTGGCACGATAGCTTTAACTTAACACACACTTGCGCCATCTTATTTACGGTCGTCCACATCGGGTGGCGTACCCCTGCGATCTAGAGTACGTTTCTTCTTCTTCCCCGGACGTGACATAGATTCTCTACTTGAGGCACCAATTCAGCAGCAGAATCACGCCGATCACCAAGATGAAGATGAAGAGGAAAACAGTGAACACCACAAATTCCTGCAGCAGTTCATCTCAACGGGTCAGTTCAGTTCAGCAGCGATACCAGAATGCAAGCACATGTTGAAACAAGAACGCGTATAAAACCCGGAAACTAGTACGCGTATGAAACCAGTATTCTAGACCTGGCAAACTGAAATTAGTACGCGTATAAAACTAACATTGGCCTTATGTTTAATCCATCAAGCAAAGTAATATTTCACGAGGTACTCGTAAGGCCGGGGCGTTGCCTCCTTTTCTAAAAAAAACGAGGTACTCGTATCGTTTGCTAATTAGTACTCCCTCCGTTTCAAAATAAGTGATTTAAAAAGAACTCAACTTTATACTAAATTAGTTAGTATAGAGTTGAGTCGTTTTTGAGTCACTTATTTTGGGACGGATGGAGTAGTTTACTGGCAACAACATAGAGAAACACGAATCACATTTAAGCGAGGAAGGAAAAAGTAGCAGCATCGATATATCTCGATAGAAATAAGTTCGAATCGCATTACCACAGCTCCATGCGGTGACGCCGCCTGTGCTGGTGGATTCACTGGTGGGTTCACTGGATTGATGACCACAGTCGCTGCAGGAGCTCTCACCACCATCTGCAGCAGTTGAGCTCAGCATGTAAGTACATGTTCCACCTCAAGCAGCGAACACTAAAATTGGCCTACATGTAGGCTGTAGCTCGAATCTGAACGCCTTATGTTAATTTAATTCCATCAAGCGATTGTCACAAGCTACTCCTGTAATCCTACGTTCTACTATATGTCAGATCGTTTGCTACTTACCTTTACTGCCGATTGATCATCACGTAGAGAAAACTGAGCATAATCAAGCAAGGAAGGAAAGTATCAGCGTGGATATATATTGACAGAAATGATTGTGATTTGTGAACCACATACCGAGACCGACAGAGAATATGCACCGTTGTTGGCCGCCGCCGCCGCCGGAGGTTTGCCCGTGTTGTCGGCCGCTGCTGCCGCCGCCGGAGGTTTGCCCATGTTGTCGGCCGCTGCCGCCGCCGGAGGTTTGCCCATGTTGTTGGCCGCTGGTGCCGACGTCGGAGGTTTGCCCGTGTTGTTGGCCGCTGGTGCCGCCGGAGGATTAGCAACCTTGTTGGCCGCTGGTGCCGCCGGAGGTTTGGCCACGTTGTGGGCCGCTGCCAGTGCCACTGCCTGTGGATTGGTCACGTTGTTGGCCGCCGCCGGCACGGCTGGAGGATTGTCCATGGCGTCCGTTGCTCCGAGCACGCGTTCAGAGAGAGGGAGGGAGAGTGGCGAGAGATGGAGAAGGGTATGAGCTGTGGGGCGAAGTGCTCTCTGGCCAGCGATGGAAGAAGTAACCGGGTAGAGTAGTTGTAGCCAGCAACCAACCGATCGAGAATGAATTTCTTTTGCGATTCGGGTGTAGCAAAGGCTCCTGTGGGACGGCACCGATAGGGCTCCTCTTCCGGGGAAAGCTCCAGATTCGACTGTGGAAACCGCGTGCATGCATGTGAAAGCAGAGCTGAGAAAATGGCAACGCTAGCTATCCCTCGTATACACCGAAATGGCAACTCAATTATGGACCGCCTGCACTGCACGGTGCACCTTCTCTCCATGATTTCATCGAGCACCATGTTCCTGTGACTGGCTCGAGGTGTCACGGAATCGGTACATGAAGGTGGATCACTATAACTATAACTCGAGATTTGAACGAGCAAGTAGGTCAGGATGGCGTGCATTGCCGAACCTTTTAGTTTTGATGATAGAATGATATAACTCTGCTTAAATATAAGGTTGTATGGAACGAGAAAGTTAATTTTTTCATGAAGATTTTTTTTGCTTGTTAGAGCATCTACAGCCCGACCGCCTATATACTCCTCAAACGTTCTCCCGGTCAGTGTCCGGTCAAAGAAAGTTGATCCAATCGGCCCCCCACTTCCTTCCTAAACATTCGGACTGACCAACACCCTTTGTATCCATCTTAAATATGAGAACGATATGAGGGCTCGTGGACGCGTCCGGGCACTCTTGATCAGTCCATCATGTAGGACGCGACCCTACCCCGGTTCATCTTTTCCTTTTTTGTATTTATTCTTTTTTCCTCTTTCTTCCTTTTCATCAATTACGTACAAGTAATCGGAAATATAAGAAAAGACAATAAGTAGTACGAATGCGCGGACGAAAAAAATAGGGGCTCAAAACTGACATGCCCGGTCACTGACCGGACGCGTCCGCAGACGTTTATAGGGTCAAAAAGTTTCTTCTCCTAGTTTCATACATGAAATCTCAGGCCTCAAAATCTCCCATGTGGGTAATACGGTGGAAAGTGATTGATTATGACCAGAGATCACTGTGAGTATAAGCCATTGTCAGGGGCGGACCCAGCCCAAGAATCCAGTAGGGGCCCAAGTGACTGGGGGCACTAATATTTGGCTAACTGGGGGCCCAACTAGTAAAATATTGGGCTTCATAGTAGTAAAAATAGAAAATGACTGGGGGCCGGGGCCCCACTCAGCCCAACGTGGGTCCGCCCCTGGCCATTGTGAGTTCTAGAAACTAATGCAACTGCTCCTCCACCCTCATGTCATGCAATAGCTCCGTTAACATTACACTTGGCGAAACAAATCACTGGCAATGTCCACGATAACCTTCCAGACTCTTCTTTCTTTACTGAACTTCTTTCTTATCTTTGTCCGCAATTTCCCGCAACACACTTGCGAAGCTTTGGATAAATAGATGAGTTCAAATAGGGAGTTGAAGCTCATTCTCATAGATCGCTTTTCGGCGGGTCGCTGAAATCACCCCAAATGTGGCTACCATCATCACAAATTCAATATGCGATAAGGAACCCTTCATCACAAAAAGCGATGGTTTGCATTGCCCTCGTTTGTCAAAATCATATGTTCCAACACTTCAGGCTTTGCCAATGCCCATACACTTCTCGACATGCAATAGTTAGAAGAGCATGTTGCCAGAAGTCTTCTCTTCAGTGCGAAGAGCAGCAAGGTCAGGGAGCCATACTACGATTGTGGGGTGTATCAATAGTTGACAAAAAGTGCAAAGATAATCTCCACCTTTACATTTCAGTGACAGAATACACCAATCTCTCCCTTTAGTTGCAGTTGTCGATGACCCAAATTTATGAAATAACCACCCTTCTCGATTGTATTTGACACTAAGAGAATTTTGGTCTTGTAAGATCCCCCACGTGTACCTCGCGAGAAAAACTAAGTTAAATAATTCTAAATCTCTGAACCCCAAACCTCTCGTTGATTTAGTTGAATCATAACATCCCATGAAACCTATGCCACTTTTAGTTCACTGGCTTTACAACCCCACCAAAACTTCCTAATTATTTTATTCGTGTATTCGCAAAGACCTCGAGGTAATTTAAAGCACCCAATTGAATATACTGGGATAGCCTGCACAGCAGACTTGATCAAGACCACCTTTCCTCCCACAGATACGAGTTTGTTAAGCGAACCTTGAATCTTGTTCCTAATTCTGTCTTTCAAATACTTGAAAGTCCCATTCTTGGACGTTCCAACATCAATAGGCAAACCGAACATTTATCCCTTAAGGTTTCATTTTGCATGTTAATGCTAGATTTTGCTTCATACCTGATACTATGAAAGCACCCTATGCGAAAGAAAACCGAAGACTTCTCTAAATTAGAGTTTTTTTGTTGAAGCCTTGCAATAAGTCTCCAAAAGGTTTGATACTTCTCTAGCTCCTTCTTTACTTGCAAATAGTAGGTGATTTACCTGAGGTACCGGCTGATCCGCTTTAATTCCTATTAAGTGTGGTGACTGGTCAAAATATTTTAGGTGGCACGAAAGGCTCTCTGCTACGAGGAAAAAGAGGTAGGGTGAAAGAGGATCTCGCTGTCGGATACCTCTGGTGGGTTTATATTCATCCAAGTTCTTCCCACTGAACATGACATAAAAAGAAACATAGCTCACCATGTTCATAATTATCAAGGTACATTGCTGATAAAATCCCAACTTGATCATAATTGTTTCAAGATAAGTTCATTCAACCTCATCACAGAATCATGTCAAGTTTCAGAGTGCATGACCTATGTTTTCGGGCTTTGTTGCTCTTCTTATATTTAAGCACCCATAAGCCGATATAATATTATCCATAATAAGGTGCCCCGATCAGAAGTTATCTATTCAGAAATGATCTCGGGGAGGATTTTCTTTAACAAGTGAGCCAAGGCCTTAAAGCAATCTTGTATTGTGCAATCTAATAGACCAAAACTGAGAGATGCTAGAGGGGTTAGGTACCGTCAGAATTAACACCAAACTATATTAGTTATTGACTCCACAATATCCTTTCCCTCAACAATTTTAAGAACCGTTTGAGTGACATCCGGTCCACACACTTCCCAATGATGCTAATTTTTTGGGCCCAAAAACCGTCCAGGCTAGGAGATTTCAAAGGAGACATTAATCTCCTCTTCGGTGCATATTTGGCCGCACACACTCGTGGCATGTGAAAATAAAGGCATGCCATCACTAACCTATTAGTGCTTGCATACCAAATATGCCCACGCCACAAATATTCTAGGAAATTAGTGATGGCGTGGATTGAAAATGGTGTGTCACCAAATGAGATTATGTATAAGCATTTCTGCACAACTGAGTAGTAATGCCTCTAGGAAGGGAACAACACCTAAATTTTGCTATCACTTGATCAAACTACCAATGGTCAGGTCCTTGGTTTCAGCCTAGAGATAAAGTATGAGCAAAACCGAGCAATTCCTTCAACAAGGTTACGACGCAAAACACCGCCATTGCATGTATAACCGACTAGGGTAAAACGCAACATTTGCAGCATAGAGCTCGATACTAGGTACTCGAGAAGCACCACCAAATCCAAGCCATCATGTGTTGTCGCCATCAATTTTCAGAATCACATCAGGTAGTAGTATGGTAAGTGCGAGTATGCACCAAAGGCTCGGAACAATGAAGTTTGCCTTCACACATACAACGAAGATTGGTGAGCGAGGAAGGTCGCCGATATCGCTACTCAATTCGGGACACTCCAGCACTTACGCACTGTCACCATGCTCTGTCTGTTGGAAATATGCCCTAGAGGCAATAATAATTAGTTATTATTATATTTCTTTGTTCATGATAATCGTTTATTATCCATGCTATAATTGTATTGATTGGAAACACAATACTTGTGTGGATACATAGACAAAACACTGTCCCTAGTAAGCCTCTAGTTGACTAGCTCGTTGATCAAAGATGGTCAAAGTTTCCTGGCCATAGGCAAGTGTTGTTACTTGATAACGGGATCACATCATTAGGAGAATCATGTGATGGACTAGAACCAAACTAATAGACGTAGCATGTTGATCGTGTCATTTTGTTGCTACTGTTTTCTGCGTGTCAAGTATTTGTTCCTATGACCATGAGATCATATAACTCACTGACACCGGAGGAATGCTTTGTGTGTATCAAACGTCGCAACGTAACTGGGTGACTATAAAGATGCTCTACAGGTATCTCCGAAGGTGTTCGTTGAGTTAGTATGGATCAATACTGGGATTTGTCACTCCGTATGACGGAGAGGTATCTCGGGGCCCACTCGGTAATACAACATCACACACAAGCCTTGCAAGCAATGTGACTTAGTGTAAGTTGCGGGATCTTGTATTACGGAACGAGTAAAGAGACTTGCCGGTAAACGAGATTGAAATAGGTATGCGGGTACTGACGATCGAATCTCAGGCAAGTAACATACAGAAGGACAAAGGGAATGACATAGGGGATTATATGAATCCTTGGCACTGAGGTTCAAACGATAAGATCTTCGTAGAATATGTAGGATCTGCTGGGGAACGTTGCATGGGAAATAAAAATTTTCCTACGCTCACGAAGACCTATCATGGTGATGTCCATCTACGAGAGGGGATGAGTGATCTACGTACCCTCGTAGACCGTACAGCAGAAGCGTTAGAGAACGCGGTTGATGTAGTGGAACATCCTCACGTCCCTCGATCCGCCCCGCGAACAATCCCGCGATCAGTCCCACGATCTAGTACCGAACGGACGGCACCTCCGCGTTCAGCACACGTACAGCTCGACGATGATCTCGGCCTTCTTGATCCAACAAGAGAGACGAAGAGGTAGAAGAGTTCTCCGGCAGCGTGACGGCGCTCCGGAGGTTGGTGATGACCTTGTCTCAGCAGGGCTCCGCCCGAGCTCTGCAGAAACGCGATCTAGAGGAAAAACCGTGGAGGTATGTGGTCGGGCTGCCGTGGAAAAGTCGTCTCAAATCAGCCCTAAAACCTCCGTATATATAGGTGGGAGGGAGGGGAGGAGGCAGCCTCAAAACCTAAAGGTTTGGCCGAAATTGGAGGTGGAGGAGTCCTACTCCAATCCTACTTGGAGTAGGATTCCACCTTCCCACTTGGAAACTCTTTCCACCTTGTGTTTTTTCCTTCTCAAACCTTATGGGCCTTAGTGGGAACTTATTCCAGCCCACTAGGGGCTGCTTTATCTCTTCCCATAGCCCATGAGACCCCTTGGGGCGTGACACCCCTCCCGATGGTCCCCGACACCCCTCCCGGCACTCCCGGTACACTACCGATGAGCCCGAAACTTTTTCGGTAATGCACGAAAACCTTCCGGTAACCAAATGAGGTCATCCTATATATCAATCTTCGTTTCCGGACCATTCCGGAAACCCTCGTGACGTCCGTGCTCTCATCCGGGACTCCGAACAACATTCGGTAACCAACCATATAACTCAAATACGCATAAAACAACGTCGAACCTTAAGTGTGCAGACCCTGCGGGTTCGAGAACTATGTAGACATGACCCGAGAGACTCCTCGGTCAATATCCAATAGCGGGACCTGGATGCCCATATTGGATCCTACATATTCTACGAAGATCTTATCGTTTGAACCTCAGTGCCAAGGATTCATATAATCCCGTATGTCATTCCCTTTGTCCTTCGGTATGTTACTTGCCCGAGATTCGATCGTTAGTATCCGCATACCTATTTCAATCTCGTTTACCGGCAAGTCTCTTTACTCGTTCCATAATACAAGATCCCGCAACTTACATTAAGTTACATTGCTTGCAGGGCTTGTGTGTGATGTTGTATTACCGAGTGGGCCCCGAGATACCTCTCCGTCACACGGAGTGACAAATCCCAGTCTCGATCTATACTAACTCAACGAACACCTTCGGAGATACCTGTAGAGCATCTTTATAGTCACCCAGTTACGTTGCGACGTTTGATACACACAAAGCATTCCTCCGGTGTCCGTGAGTTATATGATCTCATGGTCATAGGAACAAATACTTGACACGCAAAAAACAGTAGCAACAAAATGACACGATCAACATGCTACGTCTATTAGTTTGGGTCTAGTCCATCACATGATTCTCCTAATGATGTGATCCCGTTATCAAGTGACAACACTTGCCTATGGCCAGGAAACCTTGACTATCTTTGATCAACGAGCTAGTCAACTAGAGGCTTACTAGGGACAGTGTTTTGTCTATGTTTCCACACAAGTATTGTGTTTCCAATCAATACAATTATAGCATGGATAATAAACGATTATCATGAACTAAGAAATATAATAATAACTAATTTATTATTGCCTCTAGGGCATATTTCCAACAGTCTCCCACTTGCACTAGAGTCAATAATCTAGTTCACATCACCATGTGATTCCAACGAATCCAACACCCATATAGTTATGGGGTCTGATCACGTCTTGCTCGTGAGAGAGGTTTTAGTCAACGGTTCTGAAACTTTCAGATTCGTGCGTTCTTTACAAATCTTTATGTCATCTTATAGATGCTGCTACTACGTGCTATTCAGAAATGCTCCAAATATCTACTCTACTATACGAATCCGTTTCACTACTCATAGTTATCCGGATTAGTGTCAAAGCTTGCATTGACGTAACCCTTTACGACAAACTCTTTAACCACCTCCATAATCGAGAAAAATTCCTTAGTCCATTAGTTACTAAGGATAAATTTCGACCGCTGCTAGTGATTCAATCATGGATCACTCTCTGTACCTCTCAACATACTTTGAGTCAAGGCACACTTCAGGTGCGGTACACAGCATGGCATACTTTAGATTCTACGGCTAAGGCATAGAAGACGACCTTCGTCTATTCTCTTTATTCTGCCGTGGTCGGGTTTTGAGTCTTACTCAAATTCACACCTCACAACGCAACCAAGAACTCCTTCTTTGCTGGTCTATTTTGAACTCTTTCAAAAACTTGTCAAGGCATGCATCTTGTTGAAACTTCTATTAAGCGCTTTCGATCTATCTCCATAGATCTTTGATGCTCAACGTTCAAGTAGCGTAATCCAGGTACTCCTTTGAAAACTTCTTTCAAACAACCTTGTATGCTTTACAGAAATTCTACATTACTTCTGATCCACAATATGTCAACCACATATACCTATCAGAAATTCTATAGTGCTCCCACTCACTTCTTTGGAAATACAAGTTTCTCATAAACCTTGTACAAACCCAAAATCTTTGATCATCTCATCAAAGTGTATATTCCAACTCCGAGATGCTTGCACCAGTCCTTTGAAGGATCACTGGAGCTTGCATACTTGCTAGTATCTTTAGGATCGACAAAACCTTCTGGTTGTATCACATACAATGTTTGCTCAAGGAAACCGTCGAGAAAACAATGTTTTGACATCCTACGTGCAATATTTCATAAATAATGCATCAACAACTAACATAATTCTAACAGACTTTTAGTATCGCTACGAGTGAGAAAGTCTCATCATAGTCAACTGTTTGATCTTATCGAAAACATCTTTGCGACAAGTCGAGCTTTTCGTAATAGTGACTTATCACCATCATCGTCTGTCTTCTTTTAAAGATCCATTTTTACTCAATAATCCTATGACCATCAAGTAGTTCTACCAAAGTCTACACTTTGTTTTCACACATGGATCCTCTCTCGGATTTCATGGCTTCCAGCCATTTGTCGGAATCTGGGCCCACCATCGCTTTCTCCATAACTCGTAGGTTCATTGTTGCTCAACAACATGACCTCCAAGACAGGGTTACCGTACTACTCTGCAGCAGTACGCGACCTTGTCGACCTACGAGGTTTGTAGTAACTTGATTCGAAGCTCAATGATCATCATCATCAGCTTCCACTTCAATTGGTGTAGGCGCCACATGAACAACTTCCTGCGCCCTGCTACACACTGGTTGAAGTGATGGTTCAATAACCTCATCAAGTTCTACTACCCTCCCACTTAATTCTTTCGAGAGAAACCTTTCCTCGAGAAAGGATCCGTTTCTAGAAACAAACACTTTGCTTTCAGATCTGAGATAGGAGATGTACCCAACTGTTTTGGATATCCTATGAAGATGCATTTATCCGCTTTGGGTTCGAGCTTATCAGACTGAAACTTTTTCACATAAGTGTCGAAACCCCAAACTTTCAAGAAACGACAGTTTAGATTTCTCTAAACCTCAGTCTATACTGTGTCATATCAACGGAAATACGCGGTGCCCTATTTAAAGTGAGTGCGGTTGTCTCTAATGCATAACCCATAAACGATAGTGGTAATTCGATAAGAGACATCATAGTATGCACCATACCAAATAGTGCGTGGCTATGACGTTCACACACATCATCACACTATGATGTTCCAGGTGGCATGAACTGCGAAACAATTTCCACATTGTCTTAACTGTGTACCAAAACTCGTAACTCAGATATTCATTTCCATGATCATATCGTAGACAGTTTATCCTCTTGTTACGACGAACTTCACTCTGAAACGGAATTGAACTTTTCAACATTTTAGACTTGTGATTCATTAAGTAAATACTCCTGTATCTACTCAAATCGTCAGTGAAGTAAGAACATAATGATATCCACTGCGTGCCTCAGCACCCATTGGACTGCATACATCAAAATGTATCACTTCCAACAAGTTACTATCTTATTTCATCTCAATGAAAACAAGGCCTTGCTCATGTGGTATGATTCGCATGTCACTAGTGATTCGAAATCAGGTGAGTACAAAGATCCATCAACATGGAGCCTCTTCATGCAATTTATACTAACATGACTCAAGCGGCAGTGCCACAAGTAAGTGGTACTATCATCATCAACTCGTATCTTTTGGCACCAATATCATGAACATGTGTAACACTACGATCGAGATTCAATAAACCATTGAAGGTGATTATTCAAGAAAATAGAGTAACCATTATTCTCTTTAAATGAATAATCGTATTGCAATAAACACGATCCAATCATGTTCATGCTTAACGCAAGCACCAAATAACAATTATTTAGGTTTAACACCAATCCCGATGGTAGAGGGAGCGTGCGACGTTTGATCATATCAATCTTGGAAACACTTCCAACACGTATCGTCACCTCGCCTTTAGCTAGTCTCCGTTTATGCCGTAGCTTTCATTTCGCGTCACTAATCACTTAGCAACCGAACTGGTATCCAATACCCTCGTGCTACTAGGAGTACTAGTAAAGTACACATCAACATCATGTATATCAAATACACTTCTTTCGACTTTTGCCAGCCTTCTTATCTACCAAGTATCTTGAGTTGCTCCGCCTCAGTGATTGTTCCCCTCATTACAGAAGCACTTAGTCTCGGGTTTGGGTTTAATCTTGGGTCTCTTCATTAGTGCAGCAACTGTTTTGCCGTTTCACGAAGTATCCCTTCTAGCCCTTGCCTTTCTTGAAACTTAGTGGTTTTACAAACCATCAACTATTGATGCTCCTTCTTGATTTCTACTTTCGCAGTGTCAAACATCGCGAATCGCTCAAGGATCATTGTATGTATCCTTGATATGTTATAGTTCATCACGAAGCTCTCACAGCTTGGTGGCAGTGACTTTGGAGAACTATCACTATCTCATCTGGAAGATTAACTCCCACTTGATTCAAGCGATTGTCGTACTCAGACAATCTGAGCACATGCTCAACGATTGAGCCTTTTCTCCTATGCTTTGTGGACAAAGAATCTTGTCGGAGGTCTCGTACCTCTTAACAAGGGCACAAGCATGAAATCACAATTTCATCTCTTTAGAACATCACTTATGTTCCGTGACGTTTTACAACGTTTTCGGCGCCTTGCTTCTAAGCCATTAAGTATTTTTGTACCGAACTATCGTGTAGTCATCAGAAACGTGTATGTCGGATGTTCACAGCATCCACAGACGACGCTCGAGGTGTAGCACACTGAGTGGTGCATTAAGGACATAAGCCTTCTGTGCAGCAACGAGGACAATCCTCGGTTTTACAAACTCAGTCTGCAAAGTTTGCTACTATCAACTTTCAACTAAATTTTCTCTAGGAACATATAAAACAGTAGAGCTATAGAGCAAGCTACATCGTAATTCGCAAAGACCATTAGACTATGTTCATGACAATTAGTTCAATTAATCATATTACTTAAGAACTCCCACTCAAAAAGTACATCTCTCTAGTCATTTGAGTGGTACATGATCCAAATCCACTATCTCAAGTCCGATCATCACGTGAGTCGAGAATAGTTTCAGTGGTAAGCATCTCTATGCTAATCATATCAACTATATGATTCATGCTCGACCTTTCGGTCTCATGTGTTCCGAGGCCATGTCTACACATGCTAGGCTCGTCAAGCTTAACCCGAGTGTTCCGCGTGCGCAACTGTTTTGCACCCGTTGTATGTGAACGTTGAGTCTATTACACCCGATCATCACGTGGTGTCTCGAAACGACGAACTGTAGCAACGGTGCACAAATCGGGGAGAACACAATTTCGTCTTGAAATTTTAGTGAGAGATCACCTCATAATGCTACCGTCGTTCTAAGCAAAATAAGGTGCATAAAAGGATTAACATCACATGCAATTCATAAGTGACATGATATGGCCATCATCACGTGCTTCTTGATCTCCATCACCAAAGCACCGGCACGATCTTCTTGTCACCGGCGCCACACCATGATCATCCATCAACGTGTTGCCATCGGGGTCGTCGTGCTACTCATGCTATTACTACTAAAGCTACATCCTAGCAAAATAGTAAACGCATCTGCAAGCACAAACGTTAGTATAAAGACAACCCTATGGCTCCTGCCGGTTGCCGTACCATCGACGTGCAAGTCGATATTTCTATTACAACATGATCATCTCATACATCCAATATATCACATCACATCGTTGGCCATATCACATCACAATCATACCCTGCAAAAACAAGTTAGACGTCCTCTAATTTTGTTGTTGCATGTTTTACGTGATGACCATGGGTATCTAGTAGGATCGCATCTTACTTACGCAAACACCACACGGAGATATATGAGTTGCTATTTAACCTCATCCAAGGACCTCCTCGGTCAAATCCGATTCAACTAAAGTTGGAGAAACCGACACTTGCCAGTCATCTTTGAGCAAAGGGGGTTATTCGTAACGATGAAACCAGTCTCTCGTAAGCGTACGAGTAATGTCGGTCCAAGCCGCTTCAATCCAACAATACCGCGGAATCAAGAAAAGACTAAGGAGGGCAGAAAAATGCACATCACTGCCCACAAAAACTTTTGTGTTCTACTCGAGAAGACATCTACGCATGAACCTAGCTCATGATGCCACTGTTGGGGAACGTCGCATGGGAAACAAAAATTTTCCTACGCGCACGAAGACCTATCATGGTGATGTCCATCTACGAGAGGGGATGAGTGATCTACGTACCCTCGTAGACCGTACAGCAGAAGCGTTAGAGAACGCGGTTGATGTAGTGGAACGTCCTCACGTCCATCGATCCGCCCCGCGAACAATCCCGCGATCAGTCCCACGATCTAGTACCGAACGGACGGCACCTCCGCGTTCAACACACGTACAGCTCGACGATGATCTCGGCCTTCTTGATCCAGCAAGAGAGACGAAGAGGTAGAAGAGTTCTCCGGCAGCGTGACGGCGCTCCGGAGGTTGGTGATGACCTTGTCTCAGCAGGGCTCCGCCCGAGCTCTGCAGAAACGCGATCTAGAGGAAAAACCGTGGAGGTATGTGGTCGGGCTACCGTGGAAAAGTCGTCTCAAATCAGCCCTAAAACCTCCGTATATATAGGTGGGAGGGAGGGGAGGAGGCAGCCTCAAAACCTAAAGGTTTGGCCGAAATTGGAGGTGGAGGAGTCCTACTCCAATCCTACTTGGAGTAGGATTCCACCTTCCCACTTGGAAACTCTTTCCACCTTGTGTTTTTTCCTTCTCAAACCTTATGGGCCTTAGTGGGAACTTATTCCAGCCCACTAGGGGATGCTTTATCTCTTCCCATAGCCCATGAGACCCCTTGGGGCGTGACACCCCTCCCGATGGTCCCCGGCACCCCTCCCGGCACTTCCGGTACACTACCGATGAGCCCGAAACTTTTCCGGTAATGCACGAAAACCTTCCGGTAACCAAATGAGGTCATCCTATATATCAATCTTCGTTTCCGGACCATTCCGGAAACCCTCGTGACGTCCGTGCTCTCATCCGGGACTCCGAACAACATTCGGTAACCAACCATATAACTCAAATACGCATAAAACAACGTCGAACCTTAAGTGTGCAGACCCTGCGGGTTCGAGAACTATGTAGACATGACCCGAGAGACTCCTCGGTCAATATCCAATAGCGGGACATGGATGCCCATATTGGATCCTACATATTCTACGAAGATTTTATCGTTTGAACCTCAGTGTCAAGGATTCATATAATCCCGTATGTCATTCCCTTTGTCCTTCGGTATGTTACTTGCCCGAGATTCGATCGTTAGTATCCGCATACCTATTTCAATCTCGTTTACCGGCAAGTCTCTTTACTCGTTCCATAATACGAGATCCTGCAACTTACATTAAGTTACATTGCTTGCAAGGCTTGTGTGTGATGTTGTATTACCGAGTGGGCCCCGAGATACCTCTCCGTCACACGGAGTGACAAATCCCAGTCTCGATCTATACTAACTCAACGAACACCTTCGGAGATACCTGTAGAGCATCTTTATAGTCACCCAGTTACGTTGCGACGTTTGATACACACAAAGCATTCCTCCGGTGTCCGTGAGTTATATGATCTCATGGTCATAGGAACAAATACTTGACACGCAGAAAACAGTAGCAACAAAATGACACGATCAACATGCTACGTCTATTAGTTTGGGTCTAGTCCATCACATGATTCTCCTAATGATGTGATCCCGTTATCAAGTGACAACACTTGCCTATGGCCAGGAAACCTTGACCATCTTTGATCAACGAGCTAGTCAACTAGAGGCATACTAGGGACAGTGTTTTGTCTATGTTTCCACACAAGTATTGTGTTTCCAATCAATACAATTATAGCATGGATAATAAACGATTATCATGAACTAAGAAATATAATAATAACTAATTTATTATTGCCTCTAGGGCATATTTCCAACAGGATCCAATATGGGCATCCAGGTCCCGCTATTGTATATTGACCGAGGAGTCTCTCGGGTCATGTCTACATAGTTCTCGAACCCGCACGGTCTGCACACTTAAGGTTCGACGTTGTTTTATGCGTATTTGAGTTATATGGTTGGTTACCGAATGTTGTTTGGAGTCCCGTATGAGATCACGGACGCCATGAGGGTTTCCGGAATGGTCCGAAAACGAAGATTGATATATAGGATGACCTCATTTGGTTACCGGAAGGTTTTCGTGCATTACCGGAAAATTTTCGGGCTCATCGGTAGTGTACTGGGAGTGCCGGGAGGGGTGCCGGGGACCATCCGGAGGGGTGTCACGCCCCAAGGGGTCTCATGGGCTATGGGAAGAGATAAACCAGCCCCTAGTGGGCTGGAATAAGTTCCCACTAAGGCCCATAAGGTTTGAGAAGAAAAAACACAAGGTGGAAAGAGTTTCCAAGTGGGAAGGTGGAATCCTACTCCAAGTAGGATTGGAGTAGGACTCCTCCACCTCCAATTTCGGCCAAACCTGTAGGTTTTGAGGCTGCCTCCTCCCCTCCCTCCCTCCTATATATAGTGGGGTTTTAGGGCTGATTTGAGACAACTTTTGCCATGGCAGCCCGATCACATACCTCCACGGTTTTACCTCTAGACCGCGCTTCTGCGGAGCTCGGGCGGAGCCTTGCTGAGACTAGATCACCACCAACCTCAGGAGCGCCATCACGCTGCCGGAGAACTCATCTACCTCTCCGTATCTCTTGCTGGATCAAGAAGGCCGAGATCATCGTCGAGCTGTACGTGTGCTGAACGTGGAGGTGCCGTCCGTTCGGCACTAGATCGGAGCGGATCGTGGGATGGATCGCGGGACGGTTCGTGGGACGGTTCGCAGGGCGGATCGAGGGACGTGAGGACGTTCCACTACATCAACCGCGTTTCTTAACGCTTCTGCTATACGATCTACAAGGGTACGTAGATCGGAAATCCCCTCTCGTAGATGGACATCACCATGATAGGTCTTCGTGCGCGTAGGAAATTTTTTGTTTCCCATGCGACGTTCCCCAACAGTGGCATCATGAGCTAGGTTCATGCGTAGATGTAATCTCGAGTAGAACACAAAAGTTTTTCTGGGCGGTGATGTGCGTTTTGTTGCCCTCCTTAGTCTTTTCTTGATTCCGCGGTATTGTTGGATCGAAGCGGCTCGGACCGACATTACTCGTACGCTTACGCGATACTGGTTTCATCGCTGTGAGTAACTCTGTTGCTCAAAGATGACCGGCGAGTGTCGGTTTCTCCAACTTTAGTTGAATCGGATTTGACCGAGGAGGTCCTTGGATGAGGTTAAATAGCAATTCATATATCTCCGTTGTGGTGTTTGCGTAAGTAAGATGCGATCCTACTAGATACCCATGGTCGCCACGTAAAACATGCAACAAAAATTAGAGGACGTCTAACTTGTTTTTGCAGGGTATGCTTGATGTGATATGGCAACGATGTGATGTGATATATTGGATGTATGAGATGATCATGTTGTAATAGTTAATATCGACTTGCACGTCGATGGTACGGCAACCGGCAGGAGCCATAGGGTTGTCTTTATACTAACGTTTGTGCTTGCAGATGTGTTTACTATATTGCTAGGACGTAGCTTTAGTAGTAATAGCATGAGTAGCACGACAACCCCGATGGCGACACGTTGATGGAGATCATGATGATGGAGATCATGGTGTGATGCCGGTGACAAGAAGATCGTGCCGGTGCTTTGGTGATGGAGATCAAGAAGCACATGATGATGGCCATATCATGTCACTTATGAATTGCATGTGATGTTAATCCTTTATGCACCTTATCTTGCTTAGAACGACGGTAGCATTATGAGGTGATCTGTCACTAAAATTTCAAGACGAAATTGTGTTCTCCCCGACCATGCACCGTTGCGACAGTTCTTCGTTTCGAGACACCACGTGATGATCGGGTGTGATAGACTCAACGTTCACATACAACGGGTGCAAAACAGTTGCACACGCGGAACACTCGGGTTAAGCTTGACGAGCCTAGCATGTGCAGACATGGCCTCGGAACACATGAGACCGAAAGGTCGAGCATGAATCGTATAGTTGATATGATTAGCATAGAGATGCTTACCACTAAAACTATTCTCGACTCACGTGATGATCGGACTTGAGATAGTGGATTTGGATCATGTACCACTCAAATGACTAGAGAGATGTACTTTTTGAGTGGGAGTTCTTAAGTAATATGATTAATTGAACTAATTTTCATGAACATAGCCTAATGGTCTTTGCGAATTACGATGTAGCTTGCGCTATAGCTCTACTATTTTTAATATGTTCCTAGAGAAAATTTAGTTGAAAGTTGATAGTAGCAAACTTTGCGGACTGAGTCTGTAAAACTAAGGATTGTCCTCGTTGCTGCGCACAAGGCTTATGTCCTTAATGCACCACTCAGTGTGCTGCACCTCGAGCGTCGTCTGTGGATGTTGTGAACATCCAGCATACACGTTTCTGATGACTACGCGATAGTTCGGTGCAAAATACTTAATGGCTTAGAAGCGTGGCGCCGAAGACGTCTTGAAACGTCACGGAACATGAGTGATGTTCTAAAGAGATGAAATTGTGATTTCATGCTTGTGCCCTTGTTAAGAGGTATGAGACCTCCGACAAGATTCTTTGTCCATGAAGTAAAGGAGAAAAACTCAATCGTTGAGCGTGTGCTCAGATTGTCTGAGTACGACAATCACTTGAATCAAGTGGGAGTTAATCTTCCAAATGAGATAGTGATGGTTCTCCAAAGTCACTGCCACCAAGCTGTGAGAGCTTCGTGATGAACTATAACATATCAAGGATAGATACAATGATCCTTGAGAGATTCGTGATGTATGACACTGCGAAAGTAGAAATGAAGAAGGAGCATCAATGGTTGATGGTTAGTAAAACCACTAAGTTTCATGAAAGGCAAGGGCTAGAAGGGATACTTCGTGAAACAGCAAAACAGTTGCTGCACTAATGAAGAGACCCAAGTCTAAACCCAAACCCGAGACTAAGTGCTTCTGTTATGAGGGGAACGGTCACTAAGGCGGAGCTACCCTAGATGCTTGGTAGATAAGTAGGCTGGCGAAGTCGAAAGTAGTATATTTGATATACATGATGTTGATGTGTGATTTACTAGTACTCCTAGTAGTGCGAGGGTATTGGATACCGGTTCAGTTGCTAAGTGATTGGTAACACGAAATGAAAGCTACGGAATAAACGGAGACTAGCTAAAGGCGAGGTGACGATACGTGTTGGAAGTGTTTCCAAGGTTGATATGATCAAACGTCGCACGCTCCCTCTATCATCGGGATTGGTGGTGAAACCCAAATAATTGTTATTTGGTGTTTGCGGTGAGCATGAACATGATTGGATCGTGTTTGTTGCAATACGATTATTCATTTAAAAGAATAATAGTTATTCTATTTGCTTGAATAAATACCCTCAATGGTTTATTGAATCTCGATCGTAGTGTTACACATGTTCATAATATTAGTGCCAAAAGATAAAAAGTAATAATGATAGTACCACTTAGTTGTGGCACTGCCACTTGAGTCATGTTGGTGTAAAATGCATGAAGAAGCTCCATGCTGATGGATCGTTTGGACCCACTTGATTTTGAATCACTTGAGACATGCAAAACATTCCACATGAAACAAGTAGAGTAACTTGTTGGGAGTAATGCATTTTTGATGTGTGCAGTCCAATAAGTGCTAAGGCACGCAGTGGATATCATTATGTTCTTACTTCACTAACGATTTGAGTAGATACAAGAGTATTTACTTGACGAATCACAAGTCTGAAATGTTGAAAAGTTCAAAGCTATTTTAGAGTGAAGATCGTCGTGACAAGAGGATAAACAGTCTACGATATGATCATAGAGATGAATATCTGAGTTACGAGTTTTGGTACGCAGTTAAGACAATGTGGAAATTGTTTCGCAGTTCATGCCACCTGAAACACCATAGTGTGATGATGTGTCTGAATGTCATAGCCACGCCCTATTTGATATGGTGCATACTATGATGTCTCTTATCGAATTACCACTATCGATCATGGGTTATGCATTAGAGACAACCGCATTCACTTTAAATAGGGCACTGCGTATTTCCGTTGAGATGACACGGTATAGACTGAGGTTTAGAGAAATCTAAGTTGTCGTTTCTTGAAAGTTTGGGGCTGTGATGCTTATGTGAAAAAGGTTTCAGTCATATAAGCTCGAACCCACAACGGATGAAAGCATCTTCATAGGATATCCAAAACAGTTGGATACATCTCCTATCTCAGATCCGGAAGCAAAGTGTTTGTTTTTGGAAATGGGTTCTTTCTTGAGGAAAGGTTTCTCTCGAAAGAATTGAGTGGGAGGGTGATATAACTTGATGAGGTTATTGAACCATCACTTCGACTAGTGTGTAGCAGGGCACATGAAATTGTTCCTGTGGCGCCTACACCAATTGAAGTGGAAGCTGATGATGGTGATCATTGGGCTTCGGATCAAGTTACTACAAACCTCGTAGGTCGACAAGGTCGCGTACTACTACAGAGTGGTATGGTAACCTTGTCTTGGAGGTCATGTTGTTGAACAATAATGAACCTACGAGCTGTGGAGAAGCGATGGTGGGCCCGGATTCCGATAAATGGCTGGAGGCCATGAAATCTGAGAGAGGATCCATGTATGAAAACAAAGTGTAGACTTTGGAAGAACTACTTGATGGTCGTAGGACTATTGAGTAAAGATGGATCTTTAAAAGGAAGACAGACGACGATGGTGATAAGTCACTATTAAGAAAAGCTCGACTTGTCGCAAAGATGTTTCCGACATGATCAAACAGTTGACTATGGTGAGACTTTCTCACTCGTAGCGATGCTAAAAGTCTGTTAGAATTATGTTAGTAGTTGTTGCATTATTTTTGAAATATTGCACATAGGATGTCAAAACATTGTTTCCTCGACGGTTTCCTTGAGCAAACATTGTATGTGATACAACCAGAAGGTTTTGTCGATCCTAAAGACACTAAAAAGTATGCAAGCTCCAGCGATCCTTCAATGGACTGGTGCAAGCATCTCGGAGTTGGAATATACACTTTGATGAGATGATCAAAGATTTTGGGTTTGTACAAGGTTTATGAGAAACTTGTATTTCCAAAGAAGTGAGTGGGAGCACTATAGAATTTCTGATAAGTATATGTGGTTGACATATTGTTGATCAGAAGTAATGTAGAATTTCTGTGAAGCATAAAAGGTTATTTGAAAGGAGTTTTTCAAAGGAATACCTGGATTGAGCTACTTGAACGTTGAGCATCAAGATCTATGGAGATAGATCAAAACGCTTAATAGAAGTTTCAACAAGATGCATGCCTTGACAAGTTTTTGAAGGAATTCATAATAGATCAGCAAAGAAGGAGTTCTTGACTGTGTTGTAAGGTGTGAATTTGAGTAAGACTCAAAACCCGACCATGGCAGAATAAAGAGAATAGACGAAGGTCGTCTTCTATGCCTTAGCCGTAGACTCTAAAGTATGCCATGCTGAGTACCGCACCTGATGTGTGCCTTGCAGCAAGTCTGTTAAGAGGTACACAGAGTGATCCAGGATTGAATCACTGATCAGCGATCAAAGTTATCCTTAGTAACTATATAGACTAAGGAATTTTTCTCGATTATGGAGGTGGTTAAAGAGTTCGTCGTAAAGGGTTACGTCGATGCAAGCTTTGACACTAATCCGAATAACTATGAGTAGTGAAACAGATTCATATAGTAGAGTAGATATTTGGAGCATTTCCGAATAGCACGTAGTAGCAGCATCTATAAGATGACATAAAGATTTGTAAAGAACGCACGGATCTGAAAGTTTCACAACAGTTGAATAAAACCTATCTCACGAGCAAGACGTGATCAGACCCCACAACTATATGGGTGTTGGATTCGTTGAAATCACATGGTGATGTGAACTAGATTATTGACTCTAGTGCAAGTGGAAGACTGTTGGAAATATGCCCTAGAGGCAATAATAATTAGTTATTATTATAATTCTTTGTTCATGATAATCGTTTATTATCCATGCTATAATTGTATTGATTGGAAACACAATACTTGTGTGGATACATAGACAAAACACTATCCCTAGTAAGCCTCTAGTTGTCTAGCTCGTTGATCAAAGATGGTCAAGGTTTCCTGGCCATAGGCAAGTGTTGTTACTTGATAACGGGATCACATCATTAGGAGAATCACGTGATGGACTAGACCCAAACTAATAGACGTAGCATGTTGATCGTGTCATTTTGTTGCTACTGTTTTCTGCGTGTCAAGTATTTGTTCCTATGACCATGAGATCATATAACTCACTGACACCGGAGGAATGCTTTGTGTGTATCAAACGTCGCAACGTAACTGGGTGACTATAAAGATGCTCTACAGGTATCTCCGAAGGTGTTCGTTGAGTTAGTATGGATCAATACTGGGATTTGTCACTCCGTATGACGGAGAGGTATCTCGGGGCCAACTCGGTAATACAACATCACGCACAAGCCTTGCAAGCAATGTGACTTAGTGTAAGTTGCGGGATCTTGTATTACGGAACGAGTAAAGAGACTTGCCGGTAAACGAGATTGAAATAGGTATGTGGGTACTGACGATCGAATCTCAGGCAAGTAACATACCGAAGGACAAAGGGAATGACATACGGGATTATATGAATCCTTGGCACTGAGGTTCAAACGATAAGATCTTCGTAGAATATGTAGGATCCAATATGGGCATCCAGGTCCCTCTATTGTATATTGACCGAGGAGTCTCTCGGGTCATGTCTACATAGTTCTTGAACCCGCACGGTCTGCACACTTAAGGTTCAACGTTGTTTTATGCGTATTTGAGTTATATGGTTGGTTACCGAATGTTGTTCGGAGTCCCGGATGAGATCACGGACGCCACGAGGGTTTCCGGAATGGTCCGGAAACGATGATTGATATATAGGATGACCTCATTTGGTTACCGGAAGGTTTTCGTGCATTACCGGAAAAGTTTCGGGCTCATCGGTAGTGTACTGGGAGTGCCGGGAGGGGTGCCGGGGACCATCAGGAGGGGTGTCACGCCCCAAGGGGTCTCATGGGCTATGGGAAGAGATAAACCAGCCCCTAGTGGGCTGGAATAAGTTTCCACTAAGGCCCATAAGGTTTGAGAAGGAAAAAACACAAGGTGGAAAGAGTTTTCAAGTGGGAAGGTGGAATCCTGCTCCAAGTAGGATTGGAGTAGGACTCCTCCACCTCCAATTTCGGCCAAACCTTTAGGTTTTGAGGCTGCCTCCTCCCCTCCCTCCCTTCTATATATAGTGGGGTTTTAGGGCTGATTTGAGACAACTTTTGCCACGGCAGCCCGACCACATACCTCCACGGTTTTATCTCTAGATCGCGTTTCTGCGGAGCTCGGGCGGAGCCCTGCTGAGACTAGATCACCACCAACCTCCGGAGCGTCGTCACGCTGCCGGAGAACTCATCTACCTCTCCGTCTCTCTTGCTGGATCAAGAAGGCCGAGATCATCGTCGAGGTGTACGTGTGCTGAACGCGGAGGTGCCGTCCGTTCGGCACTAGATCGGAGCGGATCGCGGAACGGTTCGTGGGACGGTTCGCAGGGCGGATCGAGGGACGTGAGGACGTTCCACTACATCAACCGCGTTTCTTAACGCTTTTGCTGTGCGGTCTACGAGGGTACGTAGATCACTCATCCCCTCTCGTAGATGGACATCACCATGATAGGTCTTCGTGCGCGTAGGAAATTTTTTATTTCCCATGCGACGTTCCCCAACACTGTCGTCCTCACATGTGATGCATAATTAGTCGGCAAAACATACTCGTCCTAGCAGCACGTGACCATGGATCCATCCGCCCCCCAAGCGCATGACTCCGCATGACTCCTCACTGGGATGCAATGCACGCCGCTGCCGCATGAGTACCAATGTGTGGATTCACATCAACTGTTGGCTCGCCACCAGAAACCGTCGGTCCAGTCACACTAACGACGCCGCTACATAGCCATATCATTTGCCTCAAGTCATCACCCGTAGATCGCATCTCACTGTCGAAGGCTACCATAGCAAAAACCTCCGAGCTGCCGTCATCATCGACCCGTGCCGGTACTCAGCATGTCCACTGGTCTCCAGCGACAATGAGGGAAACGGTGGATGAGGATGCAGGAGATGGCGTCAGCTATGTTTTAAAAGGTAGCCTTGACATTAGCAAATTGGGAGGAAAAAAGATTTTTATTTTTTGGAAAAGGAGGAACTTAGCCCCCGGCCGGGAGGGAGGAAAAAAGATGGTTTACAAGTCAAAACAATCCGGAAAAACATACATGTATACTTTTTTTATAAAGAGGGCCCCCCCTCCGATTTGATTATGGAAACCAAATGTGTTAATACAGCAGCCTAAAAGGTATAGATGTACACGTTTCATGTTGTTTATGTTAAAGACATGATTTAATGCTTAAAAAGTTGCTTATAACATGATTGTTAAAGACTCATTTCAGGGGACAAAACTTGTCATTTGGTTGTGAAGTATAGACAACATGCAAAATTGTATATGTACACAAAACTTAACTTTGCAATAGATATAAATATTACTATTATAACTTTTATTATTATTATTATTATTATTATTATTATTATTAATATTATTATTATTACTACTACTACTACTATTCTTTTCAGATGCTCCAGGGGGCTTTTTAGCTACCCCGTGGTTCGAAGTTTCACTGAAGTTGCATTCCTTTCACTAGTGCAATTATATTCTGTATTGTGCAATATTGGGGAGGGTTATGATTTTGGTCCTTTTTGGACGCACACACACAACACCATGCATATAATCTTTCTTTCTTTTTGTGGGTTCCTGGTTCCATGCATATAATCACACGAGGACACAAACAAATTGCACATCAAAGTTTATGAACGTCAGAAGGAGTCGGCGAATCTCACTAAATGTGTAGTGCAAAATTTTGAACATGGCTACGTGAAGTTCGGGTCTCGTAGCTTCAACAACCCACAAAGAAAGAATAGAAGCACGTGCGAAGAAAAAGAGTACTGAATTCAGTGAGCAGTGAGCTCTAAGCAGCTGTTGCACGTTCACCTTAGGCACATCAATCTGAAATTTTACTTGGTTCGCAATGATCTAGGTACATAGATGGTACGAAGAACAAAGTACGTACTACATGGTACGAAGAAGAAACTCCATAGATTGGACATAGAGTAGTAGTTACTCCTTCACCGCGCCCACGATCAGGTCGCTCGATCTCACAAAAGTACTATTCAGAGCACGCCGCGCATGTGTGCAGGAGGGTTCTTGATGCATATAGGTTCTCTACTTCTTCCAAGGCTCGAGGCACAACACCACAACCAGAACCAGGACGATCACCATAACGGTCAGCGATATGATTGCAAGCTTCTTGTCCTTCTTCTTCCAAGCGGCGTGGCGCGCGGCGCGCGCTGCGGCGGCGTTCGCTGCTGGAGCAGCCTGCAGCAGTTGAGCTCAACGGGTCAGTTCAGTTCAGTTCAGAATGCAAGTACATGTTGCATCTCGTGTCATCGGGGAAAGAAAGCTACAAGCTTGCTCGTTCGTCATGAGAATTAATTAACAAGTCAGTTCAGTTCGGCGGCGATGACACCCGCAGCCTGCACCTAGCTCAACGAGTGAGTTCAGTTCGGCGGCGATGCCAGTGTGCAAGCACATGCTCTTTTTTTAGTCATCCCCGAAAGTAAAGTTGCAAGCACATGTCCCTCGCCTGTTCGATCGTCAGGAAAATAAACAAGGGTTTTTAGCTCAACTGCAACCAAGCTAGGGAAAACTATACAGCTTCAAATAAACGCCACCTTGGTTATGATCTGTAACTAGCAGCAGAGTTTCTGAAGAGAGCGAGGAGCAAGTATAGCTCGTGGAGTCGCTGTGTAGCTCTAAATCTCTAATTAGATCTGACCAAATTGAAATAAGAACACCTAGATAGAAAACTAAAATTGGCCTACATGTATTAATTCCATCAAGCGATTGTCGCGGGGTACTCCTATGATCCTCTACTACATATGTCAGATCGTTTGCTAGTTAATTTACTGCCGAGCGCGTAGAGGAAACCGAGCATAATCAAGTCAGGAAGGAAAGTATCAGCGCCGGTATATGTTGACAGTAATTATTGTGATTTGTGGACGGCATTACCGCAGGTGCCGCCGCCGCCGGAGGATTGGCCACGTTGTTGGCCGCTGCCACTGCCTGTGGATCGGCCATGTTGTTGACCGCCGCCGCCGCTGCCGCTGCCGGAGGATTGTCCATGGCGTCCGTGCACGCTTGCAGAGAGGGAGAGAGAGTGTCGAGAGATGGAGAAGGGTATGCGCTGTGGGGGCGAAGTGCTCTTTGGCCAGCGATGGAACTAACCCGATCGAGTGGCAGTAGCCAGCAGGCAACCGATGGAGGATAATTTGTTTCTCGTTTCGGGCGTAGCAAAGGCTCCGGTGGGACGGCACCGATAAGCTCCTGTTCCGGGGAAACTCCTCCCAAAAGCACTAGCTATGCCCTGTGGAAACCGCGTGTGGAGCTTGGAGGCTCACATGACCACCGGCCGGCATGTGAAACCGGAGCTGGAAAAATGGCAACACT
The DNA here is from genome assembly GCF_904849725.1 of Hordeum vulgare subsp. vulgare. NCBI lineage: Eukaryota > Viridiplantae > Streptophyta > Magnoliopsida > Poales > Poaceae > Hordeum > Hordeum vulgare. The sequence continues at coordinate 575,877,482 of NC_058521.1, forward strand.
GGCCATCTCATCTAAAGCGGACTGTGCACCGAAATGGCAACGCAATCATGCAGTGCAGCGTGCGTGCCAACGCCTCCCGTTGATCTGATCGACCACCGCGTTCTGTGACTGACTCTAGGTTCCATCGAAGATGGAACTGGTACATGAATGTTGGAGACGGCCAGACGTACGGGAGATGATGCACAAATCCGTTGCATCGCATGATGTTCGAGGTTTTGAGACGTTTTTCTTCCTGTCTTCTTTTTTTTTTCTTTTTTCTCAAAAGGAACAAACGTTGGATTTCTTATATCATTTTCTGAAAGCTTGAACGTTTTTTAAAACAGCGAACAAATTTGAAAACGCGAACAATTTTTTAAAAGACGAACATTTTTTGAATCTTGAGAACAAATTTTTAAACCAAGAATAATTTTGAAAAAGTCCAGTACAGATTTAGGACCTCGACCAAAATTTTCAAATACGAACATTTTTTGAATTTTTAGAACAAAATTTTTAAATAGAGAAATATTGTCAAAACCTCGAACAAATTTGGAAGCATGAACAAGTTTCTAAAATCATGAACAGTTTTTAAAATCTGGAGAACAAATTTCGAAAAATCCTGAACAAATTCATAAAAATTAACAATTTTTGCAAATATGAACATTTCCTGCATTTCGAGAACAAATTTCAAAAAACAATAACATTTTGTGAAAAGCAATTTAAAAAATCTAGAACATTTTTTGAAAACCCAGATTTGTTTTTGAAATTCTAGAAGATTTTCTTAAAGCCAAAACATCTCTACTATTAAATGGGGATCTGCCGTATGTCGTGATGGTTGGACCACGACAGATCCCCCTCGTTAGCACTGCGACCGCTAGCAGTTCTATCGACTTTTTCCATCCCTCCAAAAACCAATCATCAATTAAATATAGAAAAAACCCGGTTCACACAGAAAACCCTCTACCTCCCCCTCTTGATTTCCACTTTCCCGATAAAAAACAGAAAGAGAAACTACATCCAAAAAAAACGCCCATGACCACGCACCCACGTCCCCAACTCTCCTCAAACTACCAGATCGCTCCTCTCACCCATCCCATCCGAGAAAAATCCCCCATCACCGCCACGCCAGCACCATCACCAGGCGACGACGCCACCGTCTACTACTTCCCGCAAGGCCATAGCCGCCGTAGACTTGTCCGCCGCGCGCGTCCCCGCGCTCCTTGCCTACCGCATCTCCGCCGTGCGCTTCATGGCCGACACGCACAACGACGAGGTCTTTGCCAAGATCCGCCTCGTCCCGATCCGCCACGGCGACCTCGCGGTCCGACTGCCCGAAGCCGGCCTCCTTCGCCAGTACGCTCATGCAGTCCGACGCCAACAAAGGTGGGGGCTTCTCGGTCCCACGTTTCTGCACCGAGACCATCTTCCCGGCGCTCGACTACAGCTCGGAGCCACCCGTGCAGAGCATCGTCGTCAGGTACGTGCACGGGGACGAGTTCAAGTTCCGCCACATCTACCGGGGCACCCCGCTCCGCCACCTGCTCACCACCGGCTGGAGCAACTTCGTCAACCAGAAGAAGCTCCTCGCTGGCGACTCCATCGTCTTCCTGCGTTGTCAAATGTCAAATCATCACCTTCCTGCGTTGTCAAATTATCGTGTCCAGTCCGTCGTCAAGGAGAAGGACAGGACTTGCTCAGGCGCTGCGACCCCTAAGGACCGCACCAGTACGCCGCCACTGTCGTCGTTCAATTTATTTAGTGATCTACTCTTTTTCCCAAAGTTGGATCCTTTTTCATGTGTCTTCCTCCTGGAGATGTGATCGTTGGTAGTAACTAAGGTGGATTGGTGCTTCTTCATGAAGTTGACCAGGTCAGTTGGTGCTCATGCCGTGGTGGTATGCCAGCTGCTTGCAGCATGCGTTCGCTATGAACACCAACATTCCATAAAAACCCAAAGAGAAGCCGAGCAACAATGAATGTATGTACCGAGCATGTAGGAGCAGCCTGCAAGTTGCTAGTGTTCTTCATGTTGCTCTTGATGTCCATGGTGAGTATAGATTCTCATCCATGTTGATGCATCCTTTTCACTTACTTTATTCACATTTTGTAGCAATTAAAATGGAATTATGATCGATGACTCTTGGTAGCCTCGCGCAGCTGCGCCTCCTGGATGGTGCTCCTGTGCTTGGTGCGCTCACGTGCGTTTGTGCGACGGCGGCTGTGTTTCTTGAGGTGACCTCCTCTACCGCATGATGGCAGTGGTTGAACACATGGCAACCGCGGCAGCAGTTGTGTCCCACAGCAGCTACAACCTATCCGGTGAGTTCATCTCGGTTCCATCTCCTACCTCTGGCTCCTTCTCTTCTGCTTTGAGCTCCTCGCCATCGAGCCACAACTATACCATTCTCTATTTCATGGCCATTGATTCATAGATGATTTATATGGCATCACACAGTTGCCGGTCATGAAATCTCAATTTGGCATTCACATTACTGGATTTTATGCATTATTGAGCGTCGTACATATGCACTCTCCTCCCATGCTGCCAACAAACAGTGTATAAGTGAAAGAAGTTTCTCAGTGCATCGAGCATGCAATATGATAAAATAGATGCATGCCCACAGAAGTCAGAGTCTCTATCATACATGTTATTTTGCTTAATGAGTCTGAGTGTTAGATTCCTATCATATATGTTTGTTATGGATGGAATGAAAACTGGAGAAGACTGGTAATGCCCTCAACTGATTAAAAGAACTGGTTACTGTAAATTGAAAGAACTAGGTTGCTTCTTTTTCATTTTTCATTGCAAACTGGTTAGTCCAGCATCCATGCATGTGTGGGACAATTTTGATGTTTGTCCCTAATACGAGATCCAACCTTGATTAACTTATCATGCTACATAATGTAGATTTAAGTTTTCTAGATTTAAGTTGTACACATATTTGAATAAAAAAATTCTTTGTTGCAGGCAAAAAGGTTTTGGGCAAGAGATAAGCTATACAGTCACACATGGGAGGTTTCTGGACTTTTTAGGTTGAAGCTGAAGCAAGCCTACCATGACCAATACAATATATCATAGGGGAGGAAGTCAAGACAGCACAGAAGCAAACACATGGTCGATGCTGCTGCATGTGAAGCTCAACACAGGAGATGGAAGAGGGGAGAGTGCCAAAACGATTTTTTTGCCCACATGGATGGCTTGAATTTTGATTGCTTGGATCTTGAGATATGGGAAGAGGTTCAGGGATTGAGACATTCACCGGGATTAACTGGATGACGGAGTGCTGATGGAGGACATGGTGAATCACTGATGTGCAGGTTTGACTTCTTTATGAATTTCAGAGGTATGACGCATGGCTTGCAATGGTTTACGAAATTGAATCTTCTATCATTTTCTTCTAATTTGGTAGACTTGATGAGGTAGGTTTCTCATACGGCACACATAACAATTTTTCTAAACCTTCTGCCCGGTCAATGTTATGACTAGATGAGTTCATCTAACTTTTTCCATGCGGTCTTAATCAGTTTCGGAGGTTGCAGTTTCGGGGGTTGGATATGGAAACGGATGCATCTTATGATGTTATTCTTGATAGATGTACTAATCAACATGATTTGTCTCTATCTACATACTAAGATCGAATTCACATATGCAGGTAATGAAAAGACTGATCTTCTTTCGGATGTTTTTGTGGTCTTTACCACTGCAAATATGTTTCCATTTGTTCAGTTCTAGCTATATCAATTTTTTTATGCAATTAAATGTAAAATTGTTGGTGTTGAGGGTCCTTTATCTTTTTATGTCCCAGCCAGTACACAGGTGCATTACAAAGGTGGGCGTGTGATGTTTGTGATGTTTTTTCACTGATTGAATGCAAGTAACGCGTGTTCTTCTCCTGTTCAATTTCTGTTATCTCGGGATTGATCTTCTTATTGAAAAAAGAAATTCACACTTGGATGGAAGGATTTGTTATGTGCTTAGATCGATTATAAGATTCAGCAATAAATTTTATTTTTGTGGAAATACATATTTAGATTTGGTTATTTTATCCACACACCCACATGCATAGAACTCAAGCTTGTTCTTTTTCTTCACATAATTGTGTTAAGGACAGGGAGATCGTAACTTTCTCTACTGATAGCTGCACAACATAATACGAGTACGTGTTGCTCGGGTATTGATAACCCACAAGTGTAGGGGATCGCAACAGTTTTCGAGGATAGAGTATTCAACCCAAATTTATTGATTCGACACAAGGGGAAGCGAAAGAATATTCTCAAGTATTAGCAGCTGAGTTTGTCAATTTCAACCACACCTGAAAGATTAGTGTCTGCAAGCAAAGTATCAGTAGCAAAGTGGTATGATAGCAACGGTGTCAGAAAAAGATCTATTGACGGCAGACTATTCCTAACTTGTTGCATCAATGGCGCCAGTAAATAGCACGTGGACGGGGGACTATTCTTCCCCGGCAACGGCTCTAGAAAAGTCTTGCAACAAGTAGCAGCAAAGTAACATCAGTAGTGACAGCAGTAGCAAGGAACATCAATAGTGACAACAGTAGCAGCAGCAGTAGTAACAGCAGAGTAACAGCAGTAGCAGCAAAGTAACGTAGCAAAGACCAGTAGTAAAAGACTCGTAGGCAATGGATCGGTGATGGATGAGTATACTGTATGTGATTCATCATGTAACAGCTATAACACAGAGAGATAATTAACTAGCTCCTGTTCGTCAATCTTATGTAGGCATGTATTCCGTATGTAGTCATACATGCTTAGGGAAAAGAACTTGCATGACATCTATTGTCCATCCCTCCCGTGGCAGCGGGGTCCTAATGGAAACTACGGGATATTAAGGTTTTCCTTTTAATACAGAACCGGACCAATGCATTAAAACTTGGTGAATACATGAACTCCTCATACTATGGTCATCTCCGGGAGTGGTTCCGGCTATTGTCACTCCGGGGTTGCCGGGTCATAACACATAGTAGGTGACTACAACTTGCAAGATAGGATCTAAAACACACATATATTGGTGACAACATAATAGGTTCAAATCTGAAATCATGGCACTCGGGCCCTACTGACAAGCATTAAGCATGGCAAAGTAGTAGCAACATCAATCTCAGAACATAGTGGATACTAGGGATCAATCCCCGTCAAAACTAACTCGATTACATGATAGATCCCATCCAACTCATCACCGTCCAGCAAGACTACGATGGGATTAATCACGAACACTGAAGAGCATCATGGAATTGGCGATGGAGGAAGGTTGATGATGACGATGGCGACGATTTCCCGTCTCCGGAGCCCAGAACGGACTCCACATCTGTCCTCCAGATGAAGAACAGGAGGTGGCGGCGCCTCCATATCGTAAAACGCGATGAATCCTTCTCTCTGATTTTTTTTCCGGGCGAGACGGAATAAATAGAGCTGAGTTTGGAGGCGGTGGTGCCACGTGGGCCCCACAAGCCCTCACGGCACGGCCTGGGGTGGCCGCGGCCCAGGGGCTTGTGGCCCACTGGCACACCTCCTCCAGTGGATCTTTGCGCAGGTATTTTTCATTAATTCCAAAAAATTCTTTGTAAATTTTCAGGTCATTCCGAGAACTTTTATTTCTGCAAAAAAACAACACCATGGCAATTCTGTTGAAAACGGCGTTAGTCCGGGTTAGTTCCATTCAAATCATGCAAATTAGAGTCCAAAACAAGGGCAAAAGAGTTCGGAAGAGTAGATACGATGGAGATGTATCAACTCCCCCAAGCGTAAAGCCTTGCTTGTCCTCAAGCAATTCAGTTGACAAACTGAAAGAGACAAAAGAAAAACTTTGACGAACTCTGTTTGATCTTGTTGTTGCAACTATGTCTAACTCATAACCAGAATTTCAGCAAGATCACAAGCAAACCACATAAGCAAATGACATCTAGGTCTCACGATAAACTCGTATCAATGGCATAATCAGCTAGCGAGCAAATAATAATAAGCCTCAAATGTCAACACTTCAATCAAAACAACATGAAGCAGTACGAACAGGTGGTATCTCACTAGCTCTTTCTGAGACCGCAAAACATAAATGCAGAGCACCTTCAAAGACCAAGGGCTGACTAAACATTGTAATTCAAGGCAAAGAAGATCCAGTCGAAGTCATACTCAACACAGTTAAAAGCACAACATAAAAATGACAGAGGTGCTCTCCAATTGGTGCTTTTATAAGAGGAGGATGACTCAACAAGAACATAAATAGACAGGCCCTTCGTAGAGGGAAGCATTGATTTGCATAGGTGCGAGAGCTCAAGCTTTGAAAACAGAGATAATAATTTTGGGTGGCATGCTTTTATTGTCAACGCAATGACTAAGAGTTCTCAACATCTACCACGCTACACATGCTATAGGCGGTTCCCAAATAGAAAAGTAAATTTTTGACTCCCCCACCACCAATCAATCACACTCCACGGCTAGCCGAATCCTCGGGTACCGTCCATACCAACATCAATCCTAGGGGAGTTTTGTTTGCAATTATCTTTTCGATTTGAGCATGGAACTGGGAATTCCAATTACCGGCCCCTTTATCGTGAATGATAGTGAATAAACACATATTGAGGATAACAAGCCTAGCACGGAAGATACTGATAGCCCCCTGTCACCACATGAGCGGTTCGGGCATGCAAAACAGATTATTTCTTGAAGGTTTAGAGAGTGGCACATGCAAATTTACTTGGAACGGCAGGTAGATACCGCATATAGGTAGGTATGGTGGACTCATATGGAACAACTTTTGGTTTATGGAAGTGGATGCACAAGCAGTATTCCCGCTTAGTACAAGTGAAGGCTAGCAAAAGACTGGGAAGCGACCAACTAGAGAGCGACAACAGTCATCAAAATGCATTGAGATTAACTAACATTGAGTGCAAGCATGAGTAGGACATAAATCACAATGAACATGAATATCATAGAGGCTATGTTGATTTTGTTTCAACTACATGCGTGAACATGCGCCAAGTCAAGCCACTTGAATCATTCAAAGGAGGATACCATCCTATCATACTACATCATAGTCATCTCAATATTCATGTGGGCATCCAAGACAAACTATTATAAGCTCCTAGCTAAGTAAGCATGGCATAAGCAACTATGATCTCTAAGTTGTCATTGCAAACATGTTTCTCTCACAACAAAGCTGAATCAGGCATGATGAGCTAGTCATATTTACAAAAACAAAATAGATCGAGTTCATACCAGCTTTTCCAGGCTTAGTCACTTCATCATATATCATCATTATTGCCTTTCACTTGCACGATCGAATGATGTGAAAAATAATAAGCGTGCTCGTGCATTGGACTACAGTGGAATCTGCAGGCAAACACAAAGGAGAAGACAAAGTAATATGACTCTTTGAAAGCTAAACAGGTATGCATGCAAGAGCCTCTAAACATTGTAACCAATATCTTCTACCTTGACCCAAAGAAAAAAGAAAACTATCTACACGGGAAAGCTCCCAACAAGCAAAAGAAGAAAAAGAAAATCTTTTTGGTTTTTCTCAAACTAGACAGACACACGAAAAGAAAACGAGAAAAGGAAAATAACTAGCGTGGATGATACAGTGGCAAAGTGTGAATACCGGCTAACAAAGTGGAAGCATAAGCAAGAATGTAAAGTCGGTGAGAACACGTACTCCCCCAAGCTTAGGCTTTTGGCCTAAGTTGGTCTACTCCCATGGATGGTCCTGGCGAAACCCAAAATCATAATGGGGGTTATACGGGAGCGCTGCAGCCACTGCCTGAATAGCTGCCTCACGGAGATGAGCATCCTTTGCCTCCCTCTCATACTCCTCTGCCCCTCCTATGGTTATGTAATATCTCCGTTTTACCTGAAAGTCAAAGAAGGCAGGAGCAGGAAGGGTAATATGGAAAACACGCTGTCGGTTAAATATAAAATGGTATGGGAGGGATTCGTCATCCCTCTCAAGGAACTGGTAGCGTGTCAAAGCAACGTGGTCAAAGAAAGTTGTATGGAGCAGGGGATCTCCTTCGTGGATGGGTACTCCAAGAAAATTTGCTATGCGAGTGGCATAGATCCCACCAAAGAAATCCCCTTCATTACCATTCTTATTCAGCCTCCTTGCTATTATAGCTCCCATGTTGAAGCTTTTGTCACCCGTCACCGTGCTCTTAAGGATACTAAGGTCGGGTGCGCAGAGGTGACAACGCTCAATCTTGCCATTAATGCATATGCCTATGAAGAGAGAAAAGTAATGCAAGGCAGGAAAATGAATACTCCCCATGGTAGCTTGCGTAACGTCTCTAGTTTCTCCAACAGTAATACCAGAGCAAAAATCTCTAACCGAAGATTTAGGAGGATCATTGAGGCTACCCCAAATAGGTATTTTGCAAATTCTATTAAAATCCTCTAAATCCATGGTATACGACTTATCATAGAGATCAAACAGTACCGATGTCTCACGGCCAGCTGAAAATTTGAATCTACGAACAAAAGAGGCAGTGAGAGCAACATACTGTTCACATTTATCGGAGATGAATTCTTCGAGTCCGACATTGTGAACAAGTGCATCAAACTCATCTTTGAAACCTGCCTCAATCATAAATTCATCAGAAGGCCATTCACATGGTTGTACCTGCGCGTCCCTTGGTTGGTAAGGATCAGGCTCCCGAATCGCAAGACGGGGACCTCTCTTGCTTGAGGAACCACCATGATAGTTTCTCCTGAACATCTTCCTTTTTAGAAATTTTCAGTGACCCAAAGGAAAAATGAACAAGGCTCAACTAAACTAGTAGCAACTACTCCCACAAGTGCCTAGAGGCCATATTACGCATCAAAACTACTTGGGACCAGCTAAAATTAGCATGCAAAGCTCAAGAACATGGTCACCAAGGCAGCAAAAATACGCGGAGTATAAGGCACTAGACCAAAAACTAATTGGACCAATGGAGGAGTCACTTACCAAGGAGTAATTTCCCCAAAACAGTTCAGAGAATGGTGATTTGAGCAAAGAGATCGAAAATCCCAGCAAGAGGAGCAAGAACACGGGTTTGAGCTGCGAAACAACTTTTTATGGAGGTAGGAGAACCAGATAAGAGTAAGAATGAGTGGAGGGGGTGCCTGTGGGCCCCACAAGCCTGGGCGGCGCGGCCAGGGGGGTGCCCGTGCCGTCAGGGCTTGTGGCCCACTGGTACAGCCCCCAGACAAGCTCTTTGTCTCAGAATTTTTCAAAAATTCCAGAAAAAATCATACTAGATTTTCAGGACATTCGGAGAACTTTTATTTTCGGGGTACTTTTCTACCGCATGCTAAAACAGAAAACAGGGAAAACTAAACTAAACCTATCATTTTTCTTCTAAGCAACCAAAAGAGAAAGCTTGGAACAGAGGTTTGTGACTCCTCGATTCATCCATCTCATGGTCATCGAAAGAAATCCGTCAGTGAGGTTGATCAAGCCTTCTTGACAAACCTTCCTGAATCGCAAAAGAGAATGGAGAATTTTCGAATAGTCACTAGGTTACCTCAATGGGGATGTATATCTCCCCAACAAGCAAATCATACTTCATCTTGACACAAGGAATAGGGCATTCAAAGCTCCCAATAAGAATCGATGATGTTTTTTCGATAGCATTGATGCAATGTACTCGATATTGTTTCTCCGGAAAGTGCACCGTATGCTCATTACCGTTGACATGGACATTGCCTTTGTTGCAATCTATAACAGCCCCGACAGTGTTTAAAAAGGGCCTTCCAAGGATGACCGCCATAACATCGTCCTCGGGAATATCCAAGATAACAAAGTATGTTAAGATAGTGACGTTAGCAACCACAACAGGCACATCCTCGCAAATGCCGATAGGGAAACCAGTTGATTTGTCGGCCATTTGCAGAGAGATTTTAGTGGGTGTCAACTTATCCAGTTCAAGTCTACGATAAAGAGAGAGAGGCATAACACTAACACCGGCTCCAAGGTCGCATAACACAGTTCTAACGTAGTTGCCTTTAATGGAGCAAGGTATAGTGGGCACACTGATACGTCCATTTTGCATCATGCTTTCATGTTGATATTTATTGCTTTATGGGCTGTTATATTACTTTGTGGTACCATATTTATGCCTTTTCTCTCTTATTTTGCAAGGTTTATTTGAAGAGGGAGAATTCAGGCAGTTGGAATTCTGGACTGGAAAAGGAGCAAATCTTAGTCCACTATTCTGCACATCTCCAAATGCCCTGAAAAGTTACGTGGAATTTTTTGGGATTATATAAAAAATACTGGGCGAAAGAAGTACCGGAGGGGGGCCACCAGGGCGCCACAAGCCCTGCCACCGCCATCCCCCTGGTGGCGGAGGGCAAGCTTGTGGGCTCCCTGACGGCCCACTAGCCCCCCATCTTTTGCTATATGAAGGGTTTCGTTCTAGAAAAAAAATCACTCGGGAGCTTTTTTGTGGTTTCGCCGCCGCCACGAGGCGGAACTTGAGCAGATCCAATCTAGAGATCCGGCAGGACGATCCTGCCGGGGAAACTTCCTTCCCGGAGGGAGAAATCGTCGCCATCATCATCACCAATACTCCTCTCATCGGAGGGGAGGCATCTTCATCAACATCTTCATCAGCACCATCTCCTCTCCAATCTCTAGTTCATCTCTTGTAACCAATCTTCGTCTCGCGACTTCGATTGGTACTTGTAAGGTTGCTAGTAGTGTTGATTACTCTTTGTAGTTGATGCTAGTTGGATTACTTGGTGGAAGAGTTTATGTTCAGATCCTTGATGCTATTCATTACACCTCTGATCATGATTATGATTATGCTTTGTGAGTAGTTACTTTTGTTCCTGAGGACATGGGATAAGTCATGCTGATAATAGTCATGTGAATTTGATATTCGTTCGGTATTTTGATATGTTGTATGTTGTCTTTTCCTCTACTGGTGTTATGTGAACGTCGACTACATAACACTTCACCATATTTGGGCCTAGAGGAATTCATTGGGGAGTAGTAAGTAGATGATGGGTTGCTGGAGTGACAGAAGCTTAAACCCCAGTCTATGCGATGCTTCGTAAGGGGCTGATTTGGATCCACTAGTTTAATGCTATGGTTAGACGTTGTCTTAATTATTCTTTTGTAGTTGCGGATGCTTGCGAGAGAGGTTAATCATAAGTGGGATGCTTGTCCAAGTAAGGGCAGTACCCAAGCGCTGGTCCACCCACATATCAAACTATCAAAGTAACGAACGCGAATCATATGAACATGATGAAACTAGCATGACAGAAATTCCCGTGTGTCCTCGGGAGCGTTTTTCCTCCTATAAGACTTTGTTCAGGCTTGTCCCTTGCTACAAAAGGGATTGGTCCACTTGCTGCACCGTTGCTACTACTTGTTACTTGTTAGTTTTTGCTTATTACGTTTCACCTGCTACACCATCACTTGTTACCGCTACTTTCAGTGCTTGCAGTTATTACCTTGCTGAAATCCGTTTATCAGAGCCTTCTGCTCCTCGTTGGGTTCGACACTCTTACTAATTGAAAGGACTACGATTGATCCCCTATACTTGTGGGTCATCAAGACTCTTTTCTGGCGCCGTTGCCGGGGAGTGAAGCGCCTTTGGTAAGGAAACATTTTTATACTGTGCTGAAATTTATTGTCACTTGTCACTATGGAAACTGTTCCTTTGAGGAGTTTGTTCGGGGTATCTTTACCATGAACGGAAGCATGAGGAGTTGTTCCTCAACCTGAGGTACCTACTGAAAATATCTTTTATTAAATTCCTTCGGGTATGCTTGAGAAACTGCTGGCTAATCCTTTTACAGGAGATGGATCTTCACATCCAGACTTGCATCTAATCTATGTAGATGAAGTTTGTGGTTTATTTAAGCTTGCAGGTTTGCCCGAGGATGAGGTAAAGAAGAAAGTCTTTCCTTTATCTTTGAAGGATAAGGCTTTGACATGGTATAGGCTATGTGATGATACTGGATCATGGGACTACAATCGGTTGAAATTGGAATTTCATCAAGCTTTTATCCTATGCATTTAGTACATCGTGATCGGAACTTTATTTATAACTTTTGGCCTCGTGACAGGGAAAGCATAGCTCAAGCTTGGGGGAGGCTTAAATCAATTCTATATGCATGCTCCAATCATGAGCTCTCGAGAGAAATCATCACTCAAAACTTTCATGCTCGGCTTTCTCATGAAGATCGTACCATGCTTGACACTTCTTGTACCGGTTCTTTTATGAAGAAGGATATTGAACACAAGTGGAATTTATTGGAGAGAATCAAACGTAACTCTGAAGATTGGGAGCTGGAGGAAGGTAAGGAGTCAGGTATGAATTTCAAGTTTGATTGCGTTAAATCTTTTGTTGAGACAAACACTTATAGAGATTTTAGAGCTAAGTATGGACTTGACTCTGAGATAGTAGCTTCTCTATGTGAATCTTTTGCTGCTCATGTTGATCTTCCCAAAGAGAAGTGGTTTAAATATCATGCTCCTGTTGAAAGCAACATAGCCAAAACCAATCTAGTTGAGGAGAAAGTCATTGCTTTTAGTGATCCTGTTGTTCCTTGTGCTTTCACTGAGAAACCACCATACCCTGCTAGGATAAAGGATTATTCTAAAGCTCCAACTATGATACGTAGGGGTTACATTAGACCACTTGCACCCCTGAGGAGATTAGAGTTGAACCTAGTGTTGCTATTATCAAAGATCTCTTAGCCGAAGACGTAGACGGGCATGTTATCAAATTCTGTGAGGACTCCGCTAGAATTGCTAAACCTCACGCAAAAGACAAACACGAACCTGTAGTTGGCCTGCCCGTTGTTTCTGTCAAGATAGGAGATCACGGTTACCATGGTTTATGTGATATGGGAGCTAGTGTTAGTGCAATACCCCGTTCTCTATATGATGAAACCAAAGATGAGATTGCACCTGCTGAGTTAGAACCCATTGATGTCACTATTACGCTAGCTAATAGAGACACTATCTGCCCTCTGGGAATTGTGAGAGACGTAGAAGTCCTGTGTGGTAAGACGAAGTATCCTACTGATTTCCTCGTCCTTGGTACTGCACAAGATAGCTTTTGTCCCATCATATTTGGTAGACCCTTTCTCAACATTGTCAATGCTCACATTGATTGCATTAAGCAGACCGTCACAGTTAGTTTCGAGGGTGTGTCTCATGAATTTAACTTCTCCAAGTTTGGAAGACAACCCCATGAAAAAGAGTCGTCTGGTAGGGATGAAATCATTGCTCTTGCCTCTATTGTCGTACCTCCTACGGATCCTTTAGAGCAATATCTGCATGAGCATGAAAATGATATGCATATGGAGGAGAGAGATGAGATAGATAAAATTGTCTTAGAACAATATCCTATTCTCAAGAATAATCTGCCTGTTGAACTGCTTGGGGATCCTCCCCCACCAAAGGGTGATCCTGTGTTCGAGCTTAAACAGTTGCCTGATACTCTTAAGTATGCCTATCTTGATGAGAAGGATATATATTCTGTTATTATTAGTGCTCTCCTCTCAGAGCACGAAGAGAAGAAGTTACTAAGAACTCCGAGGAAGCACCGTGCTGCTATTGGATATACTCTTGATGATCTTAAGGGTATTAGTCCCGCTCTATGTCAGCAGAAGATTAAAACCAATCCTGACTTTAAACCAGTTGCTGATCATCAAAGGAGATTAAATCCTAAGATGAAAGAGGTCGTTAGAAAAGAAATATTAATGCTTCTCGAAGCAGGAATCATTTATCCTGTTGCTCATAGTGATTGGGTAAGTCCAGTACATTGCGTACCTAAGAAGGGAGGTATCACCGTCGTTCCTAATGATAAGGATTAACTAATCCCACAAAGGATTATTACTCGCTATAGGATGGTGATAGACTTCTGGAAACTGAACAAGGCAACCAGGAAAGATCATTATCCTTTCCGTTTATCGACCAAATGCTAGAAAGGCTATCAAAACACACACACTTGTGCTTTCTAGACGGTTATTCAGGTTTCTCGCAAATACCTGTTGCACAATCTGATCAGGAGAGAACCACTTTCACCTGCCCCTTCGATACCTTTGCTTATAGACGTATGCCTTTTGGCTTATGCAATGCACCTGCCACCTTTCAAAGATGTATGATGGCTATATTCTCTGAATTTTGTGAAAAGATTGTCGAGGTTTTCATGGATGACTTCTCCGTTTACGGGTCTTCCTTTGATGATTGCCTCAGCAACCTTGATCGAGTCTTACACAGATGCGAAGATACGAACCTCGTCTTGAATTGGGAGAAGTGCCACTTTATGGTTAATGAAGGTATCGTCTTAGTACACAAAATCTCTGAAAGAGGCATTGAAGTTGATAAGGCTAAGGTTGATGCAATCGAGAAAATGCCTTGCCCCACAGGTATACGAAGTTTCCTAGGTCATGCTGGTTTCTATAGAAGGTTCATTAAAGACTTCTCTAAGATTTCTAGGCCTCTTACCAACCTCTTGCAGAAGGATGTTCCTTTTGTTTTTGATGAGGATTGTGAGGAAGCTTTCGAAATACTTAAGAAGGCTTTGATAACCGCACCTATTGTTCAACCACCTAACTGGAACTTGCCCTTTGAAATCATGTGCGACGCTAGTGATTATGCTGTTGGTGCTGTTCAAGGCAAAGAGTTGACAAGAAGTTGAATGTTATTCACTACGCTAGTAAAACTCTAGACAGTGCCCAAAGAAACTATGCCACTACAGAGAAGGAATTTTTAGCAGTCGTGTTTGCATGTGAAAAGTTCGGATCTTATATAGTTGACTCCAAAGTCACTATTCACTCTGATCATGCTGCTATTAAGTACCTTATGGAGAAGAAGGACGCTAAGCCTAGGCTGATCGGATGGGTTCTCCTGCTACAGGAATTTGATTTGCACGTCGTGGACCGAAAGGGTGCTGATAACCCTGTAGCAGATAACTTGTCTAGGCTAGAGAATGTCCTTGATGACCCACGACCTATTGATGATAGCTTTCCTGATGAGCAATTGAATGTCATCCGCACTTCACATAGTGCATCGTGGTATGCCGATTATGCAAATTATATCGTAGCCAAATACATACCACCCAGTTTCACCTATCAGCAAAAGAAGAAATTCTTATTTGATTTGAGACACTACTTTTGGGATGATCCTCACCTTTATAAGGAAGGAGTAGATGGTGTTATTAGACGTTGTGTGCTTGAACATGAACAGGGACAGATCTTGCAGAAGTGTCATTCCGAAGCCTACGCAGGACACCACGCTGGAGATAGAACTGCCCATAAGGTATTGCAATCAGGTTTCTATTGGCCCACTCTCTTCAAGGATGCTCGTAAGTTTGTCTTGTCTTGTGATGAATGCCAAAGAATAGGGAACATCAGTAAGCGTCAAGAAATGCCTATGAACTATTCACTTGTCATTGAACCATTCGATGTGTGGGGCTTTGATTATATGGGACCCTTCCCGAGTTCCAATGGGTACACTCACATCTTAGTTGCTGTGGATTACGTCACTAAGTGGGTAGAAGCTATCCCCACTAAGAATGCTGATAACCACACCTCCATTAAGATGCTTAAAGAAGTCATTTTCCCAAGATTTGGAGTCCCTAGATATTTGATGACTGATGGCGGTTCATGTTGGGTAACGTAGCATAAATTCAAAATTTTCCTACGCCATATTCAGATCTTCCTATGGAGAGACCAACAACGAGAGGGGGTGAGTGCATCTTCATACCTTTGAAGATCGCTAAGCGGAAGCGTTACTAGAATGCGGTTGATGGAGTCGTACTCGCGGTGATTCAGATCGCGGTGTGATTCCGATCTAGCGCCGAACTACGGCACCTCCGCGTTCAACACACGTGCAGCCCGGTGACGTCTCCCGCACCTTGATCCAGCAAGGAGGAGGGAGAGGTTGGGGAAGAACTCCAGCAGCACGACGGCATGGTGTCGATGGAGAGACGACGTCTCCCGGCAGGGCTTCGCCAAGCACCGGCAGAGAGGAGGAGAAAGAAGGGCAGGGCTACGCCGAGGGAGAGGGGAAAGTCTATGTCAAAACATCCCCAAACCTCAACTATATATAGGGGGAGAGGGAGGGGGTGCAGCCCTTAAGGTTCCCACCCCCAAGGGGTGCGGCAGCCCCCATCTGCGCCAGGAGGTGGCGGCCAGGAGGGGAGGAGGGGTGTGGCGCACCCCTGGTGGGCCTTAGGCCCACCTGGCTTACGGTTTGCCCCCTTCCCTCTCCCCTGCGCCTTGGGCTGAGTGGGGGGGGGGCGCACCAGCCCACCTAGGGGCTGGTTCTCTCCCCCACTTGGCCCATCTAGCCTCCCGGGGTCGTTGCCCCCTTTCGGTAGACCCCCGGGGTCACCTCCGGTGGTCCCGATACGTTACCGGTGATGCCCGAAACACTTCCGGTGTCCGAAACCATCCGTCCTATATATCAATCTTTACCTCCGGACCATTCCGGAGCTCCTCGTGACGTCCGGGATCTCATCCGGGACTCCGAACAACTTTTGATAACCTCGTATAACAATTCCCTATAACCCTAGCGTCATCGAACCTTAAGTGTGTAGACCCTACAGGTTCGGGAGACAGGCAGACATGACCGAGACACCTCTCCGGCCAATAACCATCAGCAGGGTCTGGATACCCATGGTGGCTCCCACTTGCTCCACGATGATCTCATCGAATGAACCACGATGTCAAGGATTCAATCAATCCCGTATACAATTCCCTTTGTCTGTCGATATAGAACTTGGCCGAGATTCGATCGTCGGTATACCTAAACCTTGTTCAATCTCGTTACCGGTAAGTCTATTTACTCGTTCCGTAGCACGTCATCGTGTGATTAACTCCTTAGTCACATTGAGCTCATGATGATGTTCTACCGAGTGGGCCCAGAGATACCTCTCCATCACACGGAGTGACAAATCCCGATCTCAATTCGTACCAACCCAACACACACTTTCGGAGGTACCCGTAGTGCACCTTTATAGTCACCCAGTTACGTTGTGATGTTTGATACACCGAAAGCACTCCTACGGTATCCGGGAGTTGCACAATCTCACGATCGAAGGAAAAGACACTTGATGTTAGAAAAGCTTTAACATACGAACAATACGATCTAGTGCTATGCTTAGGATTGGGTCTTGTCCATCACATCATTCTCCCAATGATGTGATCCCGTTATCAATGACATCTAATGCCCATGACCAGGAAACCATGATCATCTATTGACTAACGAGCTAGCCAACTAGAGGCTTGCTAGGGACACACTATGATCTATTTATTCACACATGTATTACTGTTTCCTGTTAATACAATTATAGCATGAACAATAGATGATTATCATGAACAAGGAAATATGATATTAACCATTTTATTATTGCCTCTAGGGCATATTTCCAACAGTCTCCCACTTGCACTAGAGTCAATAATCTAGTTACATTGTGATGTATCGAACACCCATAGCATTATGGTGTTAATCATGTTTTGCTCGTGGAAGAGGTTTAGTCAACGGGTCTGCAATGTTCAGATCCGTGTGTACTTTACAAATATCTATTACTCCACTCTGGACATGGTCCTGGATGGAGTTGTAGCGGCGTTTGATGTGATTGGTCTTCTGGTGAAACCTGGGCTCCTTGGCTATGGCAATGGCCCCAGTGTTATCACAGAAGAGTGTCATTGGACCCGACGCGCTTGGAACCACTCCAAGGTCGGTGATGAGCTCCTTAATCCAAATTCCTTCATGAGCTGCTTCTGGAGCAGCTATGTACTCCGCTTCACATGTAGATGCTGCCACGACTTCTTGCTTGCTGCTGCACCAGCTCACTGCCCCACCATTCAAAACATATACGTATCCGGTCTGTGACTTAGAGTCATCCGGATCTGTGTCGAAGCTGGCGTCGGTGTAACCCTTTACGACGAGCTCTTCGTCACCTCCATAAACGAGAAACATTTCCTTAGTCCTTTTCAGGTACTTAAGGATATTCTTGACCGCTGTCTAGTGTTCCATACCGGGATCACTTTGGTACCTCCCTACCAAACTTATGGCAAGGTTTATATCAGGTCTGGTACACAACATGGCATACATTAGAGAGCCTACGGCTGAAGCATAGGGGACATAACTCATCTTCTCTCTATCTGCTGCCGTGGTCGGCGACTGAGTCTTACTCAATCTCATACCTTGCAAAACTGGCAAGAACCCTTTCTTTGAGTTTTCCATATTGAACTTCTTCAATATCTTGTCAAGGTATGTACTTTGCGAAAGACCTTTGAGGCGTCTCGATCTATCTCTTTAGATCTTGATGCCTAATATGTATGCAGCTTCTCCAAGGTCCTTCATTGAAAAACTCTTATTCAAATAGGCCTTTATGCTCTCCAACATTTCTGTATTGTTCCCCATCAATAATATGTCATCCACATACAGTATGAGGAAAGCTACAGAGCTCCCACTCACTTTCTTGTACAGACATGCTTCTCCGTAAACCTGTATGAACCCAAACGCTTTAATCACCTCATTAAAGCGAAGGTTCCAACTCCGAGATGCTTGCACCAGCCCATAGATGGAGCGCTGGAGCTTGCACACTTTGTTAGCACCCTTAGGGTCGACAAAACCTTCTGGTTGCATCATATACAACTCTTCCTTAAGGTTCCCGTTAAGGAACGCTGTTTTGACGTCCATTTGCCAAATTTCATAATCATAAAAGGCGGCAATCGCTAACATGATTCAGACTGATTTCAGCTTCGCTACGGGAGAGAAAGTCTCTTCGTAGTCAACTCCTTGAATTTGTCGAAAACCCTTTGTGACAAGTCGAGCTTTATAAACGGTTACATTACCGTCTGCATCAGTCTTCTTCTTGAAGATCCATTTATTTTCTATGGCTCGCCAGTCATCGGGCAAGTCCACCAAAGTCCATACTTTGTTCTCATACATGGATCCTATCTCGGATTTCACAGCTTCAAGCCATTTGTTGGAATCCGGGCCCGCCATCGCTTCTTCATAGTTCGAAGGTTCACCGTTGTCTAACAACATGATTTCCATCGCAGGGTTGCTGTGCCACTCTGGTGCGGAGCGTGTCCTCGTGGACCTTCGCGGTTCAGTAGTAACTTGATCCGAAGCATCATGATCATTATCATTAACTTCCTCTTCAGTTGGTGCAGGCGCCACAGGAACAACTTCCCGCGCTGCGCTACTATCCTGATCGAGAGGGGGTGTAATTACCTCATCAAGTTCTACCTTCCTCCCACTTACTTCTTTCGAGAGAAACTCTTTCTCTAGAAAGGATCCGTTCTTGGCAACAAAGGTTTTACCTTCGGATCTAAGATAGAAGGTATACCCAATAGTTTCCTTAGGGTATCCTATGAATACACATTTCTCCGCTTTGGGTACGAGCTTTTCTGGTTGAAGTTTCTTCACATAAGCATCGCAGCCCCAAACTTTAAGAAACGACAACTTAGGTTTCTTGCCAAACCATAGTTCATACGGTGTCCTCTCAACGGATTTAGACGGTGCCCTATTTAAAGTGAATGCTGCAGTTTCTAATGTGTATCCCCAAAATGATAGCGGTAAGTCGGTAAGAGACATCATAGATCGTACCATATCTAATAAAGTGCGATTACGACATTCAGACACTCTGTTGCGTTGCGGTGTGCCAGGCGGCGTCAGTTGTGAAACGATTCCACACTTCCTTAGGTGTGTGCCAAACTCGTGACTCAAATATTCTCCTCCACGATCAGATCGTAGACACTTAATTTTTCTGTCACGTTGATTCTCGACCTCACTCTGAAATTCCTTGAACTTTTCAAATGTCTCAGATTTGTGCTTCATCAAGTAGATATACCCATACCTACTCAAATTATCGGTGAGAGTGAGAACATGACGATAGCCACCGCGAGCTTCAATGTTCATTGGACCACACACATCAGTATGTATTATTCCCAATAAGTCAGTTGCTCTCTCCATTATTCTGGAGAATGGAGTCTTAGTCATCTTGCCCATGAGGCACGGTTCGCATGTGTCAAATGATTCAAAATCAAGAGACTCTAATAGTCCATCAGTATGGAGCTTCTTCATGCGCTTAACGCTGATATGACCAAGGCGGCAGTGCCACAAGTATGTGGGACTATCATTATCAACTTTACATCTTTTGGTACTCACACTATGAATATGCGTAACATCACGATCGAGATTCATCAAGAATAAACCATTCACCAGCGGAGCATGACCATAAAACATATCACTCATATAAATAGAACAACCATTATTCTCTGACTTAAATGAGTAGCCGTCTCGCATTAAGCAAGACCCTGATACAATGTTCATGCATAAAGCTGATACTAAATAACAATTATTAAGGTTTAAAAGTAATCCCGACGGTAGATGTAGAGGCAGCGTGCCGACGACGATCACATCGACCTTGGAACCATTCCCGACGCGCATCGCCACCTCGTCCTTGGCCAGTCTACGCTTATTCCACAGTTCCTGCTTTGAGTTGCAAATGTGAGCAACAACACCGGTATCAAATACCCAGGAGCTACTAAGAGCACTGGTAAGGTACACATCAATAACAATGATATCACATATACCTTTAACGTTGCCGGCCTTCTTGTCCGCTAAGTATTTGGGGCAGTTCCGCTTCCAGTGACCCTTTCCCTTGCAATAGAAGCACTCAGTCTCAGGCTTGGGTCCATTGTTTTTCTTCTTCCTGGCATCTGGCTTACCGGGCGCAGCAACGGCTTTGCGGTCTTTCTTGAAGTTCTTCTTACCCTTGCCCTTCTTGAAACTAGTGGTCTTGTTGACCATCAACACGTGATGCTCTTTCTTGATTTCTACTTCTGCAGACTTGAGCATCGAGTACAACTCAGGAATGGTCTTCTCCATCCCTTGCATGTTGTAGTTAAGCACAAAGCCTTTGTAGCTTTGTGGGAGAGACTGGAGGATTCTGTCAATTATAGCATCATCCGGAAGTTCGACTCCAAGTGAAGTTAGACGACCGTGTAACCCAGACATTTTGAGTATGTGCTCACTGACAGAACTGTTCTCCTCCATCTTACAGCTAAAGAACTTGTCGGAGAGTTCATATTTCTCGACACGGGCATGAGCTTGAAAAAACTAGCTTCAGCTCTTGGAACATCTCATATGCACCGTGTTGCTCAGAACGCCTTTGGAGCCCCGTTTCTAAACTGTATAACATGCCACACCTAACCAAAGAGTAGTCATCACTCCGCGTTTGCCAGACGTTCAGAATGTCCTGGGATGCTGCGGGAGCGGGA
Organism: Hordeum vulgare subsp. vulgare; assembly: GCF_904849725.1. Lineage (NCBI taxonomy): Eukaryota > Viridiplantae > Streptophyta > Magnoliopsida > Poales > Poaceae > Hordeum > Hordeum vulgare. The sequence continues at coordinate 575,898,716 of NC_058521.1, forward strand.
GGGTCACCTAGCGGCGCATCAAGGACATAAGCCTTTTTAGCTGCTTCAAGGATGAGCTTCAAGTTGCGAACCCAGTCCGCATAGTTGCTACCATCATCTTTCAGCTTGTTTTTCTCTAGGAATGCGTTGAAATTGAGGTTGACGTTGGCCATCTACAATATTTATAAAGACAAATTTTAGACTAAGTTCATGACAATTAAGTTCATTTAATCAAATTAAGTATGAACTCCCACTTAAATCGACATCCCTCTAGTCATCTAAGTGATACATGATCCATGTTGACTAACCCGTGTCCGATCATCACGTGAGACAGACTAGTCACCATGGTGAGCAACTTCATGCTGATCGTATTCAACCATATGACTCATGTTCGACCTTTCGGTCTCTTGTATTCGAGATCATGTCTGTACATGCTAAGCTCGTCGAGTCAACCTAGGTGTTTCGCGTGTGTAAATCTGGCTTACACCCGTTGTATGCGAACGTTAGAATCTATCACACCCGATCATCACGTGGTGCTTCGAGACAACGATCCTTCGCAACGGTGCACACCTAGGGGAATACGTTCTTGAAATTTTAAGAGGGATCATCTTATTATGCCACCGTCGTTCTAAGCAATAAGATGAAAAACATGATAAACATCACAATGCAATCATATAGTGACATGATATGGCTATTATCATCTTTGCTCTTTTGATCTCCATCTTCAGGCATCGCATGATCATCATCGTCACCGGGGTGACACCATGATCTCCATCATCATGATCTCCATCATCGTGTCTCCGTGAAGTCGTCACGCCAACTACTACTATCACTACTACTATAGCTAACCGTTAGCAATGAAGTTAAAGTAGTAAGCACATGGCGTTGCATCTCATACAATAAATTAAGACAACTCCTATGGCTCCTGCCGGTTGTCATACTCATCGACATGCAAGTCGTGAAACCTATTACAATAACATGATCATCTCATACATCATACATGCAACATCACAACTTTGGCCATATCACATCACATGTCAAACCCTGCAAAAACAAGTTAGACGTCCTCTAATTGTTGTTGCAAGTTTTACGTGGCTGATTTGGGTTTCTAGCAAGAACGCTTTCTTTCCTACGTGACAGCCACAACGATGATATGCCAAAGCTATTTACCCTTCATAAGGACCCTTTTCATCAAATCCAATCCGACTAGAGTAGGAGAGACAGACACCCGCTAGCCACCTTTATGCACGGTGTGCATGTCTGTTGGTGGAACCAGTCTCACGTAAGCATACGTGTAAGGTCGGTCCGGGCCGCTTCATCCCACAATACCGCCGGAAAAGAATAAGACTAGTAGCGGCAAGCAATTGACAAATCATCGCCCACAACCTTTTGTGTTCTACTCGTGCAAAGAATCTACGCATAGAAAACCTGGCTTGGATGCCACTGTTGTGTAACGTAGCATAAATTCAAAATTTTCCTACGCCATATTCAGATCTTCCTATGGAGAGACCAGCAACGAGAGGGAGTGAGTGCATCTTCATACCTTTGAAGATCGCTAAGCGGAAGTGTTACTAGAACGCGGTTGATGGAGTCGTACTCGCGGCGATTCACATCGCGGTGTGATTCCGATCTAGCACCGAACTACGGCACCTCCGCGTTCAACACACGTGCAACCCGGTGACGTCTCCCGCACCTTGATCCAGCAAGGAGAAGGGAGAGGTTGGGGAAGAACTTCAGCAGCACGACGACATGGTGTCGACGGAGAGAGGAGGTCTCCCGGCACGGCTTCGCCAAGCACCGGCAAGAGAGGAGGAGAAAGAAGGGCAGGGCTGCGCCGAGGGAGAGGGAAAAGTCTATGTCAAACAGCCCAAAACCTCAACTATATATAGGGGGAGAGGGAGGGGGTGCAGCCCCCATCTGCGCCAGGAGGTGGCGGCCACGAGGGGAGGAGGGGTGTGGCGCACCCCTGGTTGGCCTTAGGCCCACCTGGCTTAGGGTTTGCCCCCCTTCCCTCTCCCCTGCGCCTTGGGCTGAGTGGGGGGGGGGCGCAACAGCCCACCTAGGGGCTTGTTCTCTCCCCCACTTGGCCCATCTAGCCTCCTGGGGTCGTTGCCCCCTTTCGGTGGACCCCCGGGGCCACCTCTGGTGGTCCCGGTGGTCCCGGTACGTTACTGGAGATACCGGAAACACTTCCGGTGTCCGAAACCATCCGTCCTATATAACAATCTTTACCTCCGGAGCATTCCGGAGCTCCTCGTGACGTCCGGGATCTCATCCGGGACTCTGAACAACTTTCGATAACCTCGTATAACAATTCCCTATAACCCTAGCGTGATCGAACCTTAAGTGTGTACACCCTACGGGTTCGGGAGACAGGCAGACATGACCGAGACACCTCTCCGGCCAATAACCATCAGCGGGGTCTGGATACCCATGGTGGCTCCCACTTGATCCACGATGATCTCATCGAATGAACCACGATGTCAAGGATTCAATCAATCCCGTATACAATTCCCTTTGTCTGTCGGTATAGAACTTGCCCGAGATTCGATCGTCGGTATACCTATACCTTGTTCAATCTCGTTACCGGTAAGTCTCTTTACTCGTTCCGTAGCACGTCATCGTGTGACTAACTCCTTAGTCACATTGAGCTCGTGATGATGTTCTACCGAGTGGGCCCAGAGATACCTCTCCGTCACACGGAGTGACAAATCCCGATCTCGATTCGTACCAACCCAACAGACACTTTCGGAGGTACCCTTAGTGCACCTTTATAGTCACCCAGTTATGTTGTGACGTTTGATACACCCAAAGCACTCCTACGGTAACCAGGAGTTGCACAATCTCACGGTCGAAGGAAAAGACACTTGATATTAGAAAAGCTTTAGCATACGAACAATACGATCTAGTGCTATGCTTAGGATTGGGTCTTGTCCATCACATCATTCTCCCAATGATGTGATCCAGTTATCAATGACATCTAATGCCCTTGACCAGGAAACCATGATCATCTATTGACTAACGAGCTAGCCAACTAGAGGCTTGCTAGGGACACATTGTGATCTATTTATTCACACATGTATTACTGTTTCCTGTTAATACAATTATAGTATGAACAATAGACGATTATCATGAACAAGGAAATATGATAATAACCATTTTATTATTGCCTCTAGGGCATATTTCCAATAGTTCACACTTCATTCATGGTGTTTTCCGCAAGATGCTCGCTAAGTATGATGTCAACCATAGAGTTGCATCTCTTTATCATCCTCAGTCTAGTGGTCAATTGGAGTTGAGTAATAGGGAGATCAAATTGATCTTGCAAAAGACCGTCAATAGATCTCGAAAGAATTGGTCTAGCAAACTTGACGATGCACTATGGGCTTATAGAACTGCTTATAAGAATCCCATGGGCATGTCACCGTATGAAATGGTTTACGGTAAGGCCTATCATTTACCTCTTGAGCTGGAACACAAAGCTTATTGGGCAATCAAAGAGCTCAACTTTGATTTCAAACTTGCCGGTGAGAAGCGGTTGTTTGATATCAGCTGGTTAGATGAATGGAGGGCCCAGGCATATGAGAATGCCAAGTTGTTAAAGGAAAAGGTTAAGAGATGGCAAGCTTCTTTCTAAATGGGAAGGTCCTTATGTTATCGAGGAAGTATATCGTTCCAGTGCCATCAAAATCAATAACACGGAAGGAAATATTCCTAGAGTGGTAAATGGGCAAAGAATCAAGCATTACATCGCTGGTACTCCCATAAATGTTGAGACCAATATCATCAATGTCATAACTCCAGAGGAGTACACAAGGGATGTTTATCAGCGAGTTTCAGACCCTGAAAACGAAGAAGTATCTGTTTCGGTAAGAAATTGGACTCCGATGCTTTTCCAACAGGAAACTTCCTCCGTTTTGGAATTTTTGGAAAATTAGAAAAATAAAATGCGGTCCGGAGAGCGCACGAGGCTGCCACAAGCTTGGCCACCTCCACCACCCCCCTGGTGGCGGAGAGAGGACTTGTGGGCACCTCGTGTGCCTCCCGGACTCCGTTTTCTTGCGGAGCACTCCTTCTGGTCCAGAAAAAATAAATATATATTCGCTCGAAGGTTTTGATGTTCGTATCGCACAGTTTTCCTCTGTTTTCGTTTCGAGCTTGTTTCTGCTGCAGATCTAGGTCAAGATGTCTTCTCAGGATTCAGAGGGGTAGAGCTATGTGGCTGACTAATCGTGCAATCTCTGGCGTTAACTAGACGAATGAATATAACAACAAACCTTCTCCTGCAACGACACCAGAAGAATGCTGATAGCACTCCCTGGTAATGAAACTAGAAGAGTGTTGTTGAAGGCCCACGAGCGCGTGGGTTCGCAACAGTTTTCGAGGGTAGAGTATTCGACCCAAATTTGTAGATCGCCTCAGGAGGTGAGAGTATACTCTCAAGTATTAGCAGCTGAATTTGTCGGATTCAACCACACCTGAAGGATTAGTATCTGCAAGCACAATAGTAACCACAAAGTAATATAATAACAACGGTGTCAGAAACGATTAGTTGATGGCAGACTATTCCTAACGATTGTATCAATGGCGCCTTCGTTGCCGCGTTGACGGAAGTTGTCAATTCCCGTCAACGGTAGGTGAATCAACAATGTAGCAGGTAGTAGGAGTGTAACGAGCAATAGCAGTGGCAAGGAACAGCAGTAGTGACAGCAGTAGCAAGTAGCAACAGTAGCAGCAACAGTAGTAGCAGCAGCAGCAGAGCAAAACAAGTGACAGCAGCAGTAGCAGCAGCAGAGCATGACAAGTAACAACAGTAGTAGCAGTAGGACAAACTCGTAGGCAATGGGTCGGTGATTTGTTTGGATGATATTCATCATGCAAAAGCTATAACACGGAGAGATAAGTGGCTAGCTCCCGTTCGTCAATGTGATGTAGGCATGCATTCCGTGTGTCATCATACGTGCTTAGGGAAAAGAACTTGCATGACATCTATTGTCCATCCCTCCCGTGGCAGCGGGGTCCAAAAGGAAACTACGGGATACTAATGTTCTCCTTTTAATAAAGAACCGGACCAATGCATTAGCACTTGGTGAACACATTAACTCCTCAAAATATGGTCATCACCGGGAGTGGTTCCGGTAATTGTCACTCCGGGGTTGCCGGATCATAACACATAGTAGGTAACTACAACTTGCAAGATCGGATCTAAAACACACATATATTGGTGACAACATAATAATTTTAGATCTAAATCATGGCACTCGGGCCCTAGTGACAAGCATGAAGCATGGCAAAGTAGTAGCAACATCAAATCTCAGAACATAGTGGATACTAGGGATCAATCCCCATCAAAACTAACTCGATTACATGATAGATCTCATCCTACTCATCACCGCCCAGCGAGCCTACGAATAGATTACTCACAAACAACGAAGAACTTCATGGAATTGGAGAGGGAAGAAGGTTGATGATGACGATGGCGACAATTTCCCCTCTCCGGAGCCCAAGACGGACTCCAGATCTGCCCTCCAGATGAAGAACAGGTGGTGGCGGCGCCTCCGTATCGAAAACGCGACGAAAACTTGTCTTTTTATTTTTTCTGGGACGAAAGACAACTTATAGAGCTGGAGTTGGGGGCGGCAGGTGCCTGTGGGCCCCACAAGCCTGCCAACTGCCACCAGGGGGGTGGTGGCGGAGCAGGGGCTTGTGGCCCACTGGCCCACCCCCTGAGGTGGAACTTGGCGCAGATATTTTTGATATTTTCCAAAACTGCTCCCCGTAAATTTTTAGGACGTTTGGAGAACTTTGATTTGTGCACAAAAATAACACCAAGGCAGTTCTGCTGAAAACAACGCCAGTCCAGGTTAGTTCCATTCAAATCATGCAAATTAGAGTCCAAAAGAAGGGCAAAAGAGTTTGGAAAAGTAGATACGATGGAGACATGTCACTGACTACCTTGCTAACCCCAAGGTCTATGGGGACTTGGAACCATATGGCTGGACCACTGATGAGGAAGAGGACTATGAGCTCGAAGGGAAGGAACAAACGAGTTCCAATGAAGAGGAGGCTCCTCTACCTCAACCTGCAAAACACCCATGTGGAGTTCAAGAAGTCAAGCCTCCCCAACTCCAGGAAGAAGCCTAAGACCATATTTATCCCCTCTCGTTTCTTGCGGGAGAGTAAGCAGGAGCTTTGCCATAGAGTGTTGAAACTGGAGGAGGAGAATGACGATCTAAGGGAGCAGAACTTTTTGCTCAAGTGGAAATTAGACAAGCTCAAGACTGCTCCAACAACTCCACCACCATCACCGCCAAAGGAAGACAACTAAGCATTGGTATGGGCAATCCCCTTGGCTTCTGCCAAGCTTGGGGGAGTTGCCCTGGTATCGTATCACCTTTATATCTTTTGCTTTTACCTTTGTTTTAGTTCTTTCCTTTTCAGTTTTTATTTCTTCTTTTAGAGGAATAAGTCTTTAGTGTTTAGTTTGAGTCTTTTGCTTCTGTCTCTCCCCCCATGTATTCGAGCTTGAGAGCTATATAATAAAGAGTATCTTAGTCAAGGGCTTTGCTTTGTGCCATGATCAAAAGTATGAAAAGAACGATAGCATGAAAGATCATGAGACGATATTATGGAAAGTGATAGCTTCACATATGACACATAGGATGATTGAAACTTGTTGAGAATAAATCAACATAGACCTCAATCATTGTTGCAGTTAATAAGAAGTAATAAGGAAAGAGAGGTTCACATATAAATATATAATCTTAGACATTTTTTACAATTGTGAGCACTCACCAAACTATTACATGCTTAGGAGTAGATTGTGGACAAGGAAGACAACATAATGAATTGTGTTTGCTTGGTTCCAAACAATGTTATATGACTAGAGATCCCTTAGCATGTGACGATTGCTTCCACCTCATTTTAGCCAAAACTCCCGCACCAAGTAGAGATACTACTTGTGCATCCATAAACCTCCAACCCAGTTTTGCCATGAGAGTCCACCATACCTACATATGGATTGAATAAGATCCTTCAAGTAAGTTGTCATCGGTGCAAGCAATAAAAATTGCTCTCTAATATGTATGATCTATTAGTGTGTGGAAAATAAGCTTTGTACGAACCTGTGATGAGGAAGACATAAAAGCGACAAACTGCATAATAAAGTTCTTTATCACAGGAGGCAATATAAAGTGACGTTCCTCCGCACTAAGAGGACACACATTCAAACCTCAAAAGCGCATGACAACCTCTGCTTCCCTCCGCGAAGGGCCTATCTTGGACCTTTACTTTTTGCCCTTGTAAGAGTCATGGTGATCTTCACCAATTCCCTATTTTTTCCTTTGTCTTGGCTACCGTCACATGCTTGGGAAAGATCTATATTCATATATCAACTGGGAGTTGAGTACTTATGCTTTATTATTGTTGACTTTACCCTTGAGGTAAATCGTTGGGAGGCAAAACTATAAGCCCCTATCTTCCTCTGTGTCCAGCTGAAACTTTGACACCATGAGTACCACGTGAGTTGTAAAAATTGTGGAAAACAAAAGAGATGATTGAGTATGTGGGTCTGCCTTCCAAGCTCTTATTTGACTCTTTCTGATGTTGTGATTAATTGCAATTGCTTCAATGACTTTGGACTGTTGTTGGTTACTTCTCGGTAAGGTTTTTGCTTCATGCTTTGCTTTGTGAAGGAATTGTTACTTTCCCATAAGAATCTTTATGATGTATTGCTGTTCTATGTGTGATCATGATGCCCTCATGTCCGTATTATGTTTTATCGACACCTTTGTCCCTCAACATGTGGACATGTTTATGGAACTTGGTTTTCACTTGAGGACAAGCGAGGTCTAAGCTTGGGGGAGTTGATACGTCCATTTTGCATCATGTTTCATGTTGATATTTATTGCTTTATGGGTTGTTATATTACTTTGTGGTACCATATTTATGCCTTTTCTCTCTTATTTTGCAAGGTTTATTTGAAGAGGGAGAATTCAGGCAGCTGGAATTCTGGACTGGAAAAGGAGCAAATCTTAGTCCACTATTGTACACATCTCCAAATGCCCTGAAAAGTTACGGGGAATTTTTTGGGATTATATATAAAATATTGGGCGAAAGAAGTACCGGAGAGGGGCCACCAGGGCGCCACAAGCCCTGCCACCGCCACCCCCTCGTGGCGGAGGGCAAGCTTGTGGGCTCCCTGACGGCCCACTAGCCCCCCTCTTTTGCTATATGAAGGGTTTCGTTCCAGAAAAAAATCATTGGGGAGCTTTTTCGTGGTTCCGCCGCCGCCACGAGGCGGAACTTGAGCAGATCCAATCTAGAGCTCCGGCAGGACGATCCTGCCGGGGAAACTTCCCTCCCGGAGGGGGAAATTGTCGCTATCGTCATCACCAACACTCCTCTCGTCGGAGGGGAGGCATTTTCATCAACATCTTCATCAGCACCATCTCCTCTCCAATCCCTAGTTCATCTCTTGTAACCAATCTTCGTCTCGCGACCCCGATTGGTACTTGTAAGGTTGCTAGTAGTGTTGATTACTCTTTGTAGTTGATGCTAGTTGGATTACTTGGTGGAAGAGTTTATGTTCAGATCCTTGATGCTATTCATTACACCTCTGAACATGATTATGATTATGCTTTGTGAGTAGTTACTTTTGTTCCTGAGAAGATGGGATAAGTCATGCTGATAATAGTCATGTGAATTTGATATTCGTTCAGTATTTTGATATGTTGTATGTTGTCTTTTCCTCTAGTGGTGTTATGTGAACGTCGACTACATAACACTTCACCATATTTGGGCCTAGAGGAAGGCATTAGGGAGTAGTAAGTAGATGATGGGTTGCTGGAGTGACACAAGCTTAAACCCCAGTCTATGTGTTGCTTCGTAAGGGGCTGATTTGGATCCACTAGTTTAATGCTATGGTTAGACGTTCCAGTACCCAAGCGCCGGTCCACCCACATATGAAACTATCAAAGTAACGAACACGAATCATATGAACATGATGAAACTAGCATGACAGAAATTCCCGTGCGTCCTCGGGAGCGTTTTTCCTCCTATAAGACTTTGTTCAGGCTTGTCCCTTGCAACAAGATGGATTGGGCCACTTGTTGCACCGTTGCTACTACTTGTTACTTGGTAGTTTTTGCTTGTTACGTTTCACCTCGCTACACCATCACTTGTTACCGCTACTTTCAGTGATTGCAGTTATTACCTTGCTGAAATCCGTTTATCACAGCCTTCTGCTCCTCGTTGGGTTCGACACTCTTACTTATCGAAAGGACTACGATTGATCCCCTATACTTGTGGGTCATCACACACCGGGATCACCTAGTTTCTTAGGAGTTCCACCCTTGAAGGTATAATTAGCCAGCATGGTGGAAATCTCAACCTCACGTATTGCTACTACAACAAAAGACCTTCCAACGGTGCCAGAAATAGGCGTGTTACGGCACCAGGAATCCTTCTGCTGCGGCTACGCCTTAAGGGACTTCCTAGGCAAATATGCAAAGGATTTCCCCCGTGGACTTGGAGCCTTGCGTTGGTGTTCCCTCGAAGCGAAAAGGGTGATGTAGCGCAGCGGTGGTAAGTATTTCCCTGAGTTTGAGAACCAAGGTATCGATCCAGTGAAGGAGTATCACAAGTGCCTGCACAAACACAAAAAGCTTGCTCCCAACGCTATGAAGGGGTTGTCAATCCCTTATAGATTGTTCGCCAAGTGAGAACTGAAAGCAACAAAGTAACAAAGCAAAGTAAAAGCAAAAGTGGAAACGATAGGTGTGAATAGACCCGGGGGCCGTAGCGTTTACTAGTGGCTTCTCACATGAAAGCAAGTAGAAGGTGGGTGAACAAATTACTGTCGAGCAATTGATAGAACCGCGCAAACTCGTGACGTCATCTATGGCAATGACTATATCTATAGGCATCACGTCCAAAACAAGTAGACCGATACTTTCTGCATCTACTACTATTACTCCACACGTCGACCACTATCCAACATGCATCTAGTGTATTAAGTCCAAAAGAACAGAGTAACGCCTTAAGCAAGATGACATGATGTAGATGGACAATCTCATATCTACGACAGAGCCCACCTTGTTACCCTTGATGGAAACTACATGATGTTAGCCTTGCTGCCCCTACTGTCACTGGGAAAGGTCACCACACGGTAAGAACCCAAAACCAAGCACTTCTCCCATTGCAAGAATCATAGATCTAGTTGGCCAAACAAAACCCAAGACTCGGAGAGACTTACAAGGATATCAAATCATGCATATAAGAAATCAAAAAAGACTCAAATATATGTCATAGATAATCTGATCACAAATCCACAATTCATCGGATCTCGACAACCACACCGCCAAAGAGGATTACATCGGATAGATCTCCATGAAGATCATGGAGAACATTGTATTGAAGATCCAAGAGAGAGAAGAAGCCATCTAGCTACTAACTACGGACCCGTAGGTCTGAAGTGAACTACTCACGAGTCATTGGAGGGGTGATGATGTTGATGTAGAAGCCCTCCAACTCCAAAGTCCCCTCCGGCAGGGCACCGGGAAGGGTCTCCACATGAGATCTCGCGGAAACGGAAGCTTGCGGCGGCGGAAAAGTATTTTCGTGGATCCCTTGATTTTTTTCTATATTTTAGGGAATATATAGGCGAAGGATCTAGGTCAGGGGGGGCGCCAGGGAGGCCACAAGCCTGCTGGCCGCCACCCCCTGGTGGCGGATGGGGGGCTTGTGGGCCCCCTGTAGCCCTCCTGGCTTGGCCCTCAAGCCCCCTGATCTTCTTCCGTTCGGGAAAAAATCATTTCGGGGATTTTATTCTGTTTGGACTCCGTTCCAAAATCAGATCTGAAAAGAGCCAAAAACACAGAAAAAACAGGAACTGGCACTTGGCATTGAATTAATAAGTTAGTCCCAAAAAAGATATAAAAGGTACATAAAACTTCCAAAGATGACAAGATAATAGAGTGAAACCATCAAAAATTATAGATACGTTTGAGACGTATCAAGCATCCCCAAGCTTAACTCCTGCTCGTCCTCGAGTAGGGAAGTGATAAAGAATGATTTTTTGATGCTTTCATGCTACCTAGCATAGATGTCCTTTGTAACTCCTCTTATGTGACGCGAATGTTCAGATCAATTAGAGTCAAAACAATAATTTGCTATTGACGTGGAAACAATAATAGTTCAAGCAAACTATCAAGGTAATCATGAACTTTCAAAATAACAAGGCCGAAAGAAAGTTATCCCTACAAAAGCATATAGTCTGGCTATGCTCTATCATCATTGCACAACGAATTTAAATCATGCACAACCCTGGTACTGGCCAAGTAATTATTTCACACATTTACTTTCTCAAACCTTTTCAACTCTCACGCAATACATGAGCGTGAGCCATGGTTTTAGCACTATAAGTGGTGTGGAGTGTGGTGGAGGTTGCAAGACAAAAAAGGAGAAGATGGTCACATTAACTAGGCATATCAATGAGCTGTGGAGATGCTCATCAATAGATATCAATGTGAATGAGTAGGGATTGCCATACAAATGATGCACTAGAGCTACAAGTATGTGAAAGCTCTTAAAGAAAACTAGTGGGTGTGCATCCAACTTGCTTGCTCATGAAGACCTAGGGAAATTTTGAGGAAGCCTATCATTGGAATATACAAGCCAAATTATATAATGAAAATTTCCCACTAGCTATATGGTGGTGACAAAACGAGAGACTCTCAATCATGAAGATCATGGTGCTTAATATGCACAACTGTGGAAAGGTGGTACCATTGTCCCTTCTCTCTTTTTCTCTCATTTTTTTATTTTTATTTTTTTGGTGGGCTCTTTGGCCTATTTTTTATTATTATTTTTTATTTTGGTGGGCATCTTTGGCCTCTTTTATTTCCTCACATGGGACAATGCTCCATCAATGATGATCATCACACTTTCAACTCAAAACTTAGAGCAACTATGACTCTATATGGAATGCCTTCGGTAGTGTACCGTGACAATGATCTAGCATGGCATAGACATTAAAGGAAACATCATGCTAGCTATCTTATGATCATACAATGGCAATGTAGACGTGGTGGCACATGTCATGGTGGTAGTTGCATGGCAATATATCTCGGAGTGACTTAAAAAAATCCATAGTAGGTGGGTATGGTGGCTCTTTTGAGGGAGGCTAATGGTGGGTTTTGTCCACCGGTGAAAGTTGCATGGCACTAAGAAGATAGTGATGGTGGAAGGTGAAAGTGCATCTAAACCATGGAGTCAACATTAGTCATGAAGAACTCATATACTTGTTGCAAAAGTTTTATTAGTAATCGAAACAAAGCATTCAACGCATACTCCTAGGGGAAGGGTTGGTAGGTATAAACCATCGCGCGATCCCGACCGCCACGCAAAGGATGACAATCAATAGACTAATCATGCTCAGATTTCATCACATAGCGGTTGGCTACTGCAACAAAAGACCTTCCAATAGCGCCAGAAATAGGCACTTTGACGGGACAATACTTGATGACCCACAAGTATAGGGGATCAATTGTAGTACTTTCGATAAGGAAGAGTATCGAACCCAACGAGGAGCAGAAGGCTCTGGTAAACGAATTTCAGCAAGGTAATAACTGCAAGCACTAGAAGTAGCGGTAACAAGTGATTGTGTAGCGAGGTGAAACGTAGCAAGCAAAGAGTAACAAGTAACAAGTAGTAGCAACGGTGCAGCAAGTGGCCCAATCCCTTTTGTAGCAAGGTACAAGCCTAAACGAAGTCTTACAGGAGGAAAAACGCTCCCGAGGACACACAGGAATTTCTGTCATGCTAGTTTCATCATGTTCATATGATTCGCGTTCGTTACTTTGATAGTTTGATATGTGGGTGGACCGGCGCTTGGGTACTGCCCTTACTTGGACAAGCATCCCACTTATGATTAACCTCTCTCGCAAGCATCCGCAACTACAAAAGAAGAATTAAGACAAAGTCTAACCATAGCATTAAACTAGTGGATCCAAATCGGCCCCTCACGAAGCAACGCATAGACTGGGGTTTAAGATTCTGTCACTCCAGCAACCCATCATCTACTTACTACTTCCCAATGCCTTCCTCTAGGCCCAAATATGGTGAAGTGTTATGTATTCGACGTTCACATAACACCACTAGAGGAAAAACAACATACATCATATCAAAATACCGAACGAATATCAAATTCACATGACTATTATCAGCATGACTTATCCCATGTCCTCAGGAACAAAAGTAACTACTCACAAGACATAATCATAATCATGACCAGAGGTGTAATGAATAGCATCAAGGATCTGAACATAAACTCTTCCACCAAATAATCCAACTAGCATCAACTACAAAGAGTAATCAACACTACTAGCAACCTTACAAGTACCAATCGGAGTCGCGAGACGAAGATTGGTTACAATAGATGAACTAGGGATTGGAGAGGAGATGGTGCTGATGAAGATGTTGATGAAGATGCCTCCCCTCCGACGAGAGGAGTGTTGGTGATGACGATGGCGACAATTCCCCCCTCCGGGAGGGAAATTTCCCCGGCAGGATCGTCCTGCCGGAGCTCTAGATTGGATCTGCTCAAGTTCCGCCTCGTGGCGGCAGCGAAACCACAAAAAAGCTCCCTATTGATTTTTTTCCAGACCAGGACGCTTCATATAGCAAAAGAGGGGGGCTAGTGGGCCTTCAGGCAGCCCACAAGCTTGCCCACCGCCGCCAGGGGGTGGTGGCAGAGTGGGATTTGTGGGGCCCTGGTGGGCCCCCTCCGGTAGTTCTTTCGCCCAGTATTTTTAATATATTCCAGAAAAAATCCACGTAAATTTTCAGGGCATTTGGAGATGTGCAGAATAGTGGACTAGGATTTGCTCCTTTTCCGGTCCAGAATTCCAGCTGCCTGAATTCTCCCTCTTCAAATAATCCTTGCAAAATAAGAGAGAAAAGGCATAAATATGGTACCACAAGTAATATAACAGCCCAAAAAGGAATAAATATCAACATGATAGCATGATGCAAAATGGACGTATCAACTCCCCCAAGCTTCGACCTCGCTTGTCCTCAAGCAAAAACGAAGTTCCAGAAACCTGTCCACATGTTAAGGGACGAAGGTGTCGATAAAACAAAATACGGACATGAGTGCATCATGATCACACATAGGACAACAATACATCATAAAGATTCTTATGGGAAAGTAACAATTCCTTCACAAAGCAAAGCATGAAGCAAAATCCTTACCGAGAAGTAACCAACAATAGTCCATAGTCATTGAAGCAATTCCAATTTATCACAACATCAGAAAGAGTCAAATAAGAGCTTGTAAGGCAAACCCACATACTCAATCATCTCTTGTGTTTTCCACAATTGTTACAACTCACGTGGTACTCATGGTGTCGAAGTTTCAGCTGGACACAGAGGAAGATAGGGGCTTATAGTTTTGCCTCCCAACCATTTACCTCAAGGGTAAAGTCAACAACAATAAAGCATTAGTACTCAACTCCAAGTTGATATATGAATATAGATCTTTCCCAAGCATGTGACGGTAGCCAAGACAAAGGCAAATAGGGAATTGGTGAAGATCACCATGACTCTTACAAGGGTAAAAAGTAAAGGTACAAGATAGGCCCTTTGTAGAGGGAAGCAGAGGTTGTCATGCGCTTTTGAGGTTTGAATGTGTGTCCTCTTAGTGTGGAGGAACGTCACTTTATATTGCCTCCTGTGACAAAGAACTTTATTATGCAGTCTGTCGCTTTTATGTCTTCCTCATCACAGGTTCGTACAAAGCTTATTTTCCACACACTAATAGATCATACATATTAGATAGCTATTTTTATTGCTTGCACCAATGACAACTTACTTGAAGGATCTTATTCAATCCATAGGTAGGTATGGTGGACTCTCATGTTAAAACTAGGTTGGAGGTTTATGGATGCACAAGTAGTATCTCTACTTGGTGCGGGAGTTTTGGCTAATATGAGGTGGAAGCAATCGTCACATGCTAAGGGATCTCTAATCATATAACATTGTTTGGAACCAAGCAAACACAATTCATTATGTTGTCTTCCTTGTCCAACATCTACTCCTAGGCATGTAATAGTTTGGTGAGTGCTCACAATTGTAAAAAGTGTCTAAGATGATATATTTATATGTGAACCTCTCTTTCCTTATTACTTCTTATTAATTGCAACAATGACTAATGTCTATGTTGATTTATTCTCCACAAGTTTCAATCATCATACGTGTCATAAGTGAAGTTATCACTTTCCATAAGATCGTCACATGATCTTTCATGCTATCATTCTTTTCATACTTTTGATCATGGCACAAAGCAAAGCCCTTGACTATGACACTCTTTATTATATAGCTCGTAAGCTCGAATACAACGGGGGAGAGACAAAAGCAAAAGACTCAAACTTAAAACTAAAGACTTATTCCTCTAAAAGAAGAAATACAAACTGAAAAGGAAAGAACTAAAACAAAGGTAAAAGCAAAAGATATAAAGGTGATACGATACCAGGGCAATTCCCCCAAGCTTGGCATAAGCCAAGGGGATTGCCCATACCAATGCTTAGTTATCTTCCTTTGGTGGTGATGGTGGTGTTGTTGTCGCCTTTGACTCCAAGAGAGCTATCAATATTTGATTTATACCTTTGAGATCCGTGGCATGGTTTTCCAGCAAAACAACTTCACGAGAAAGAGAAATATTGCGAGCACGAGTTGTTTCGCAAAACCTCAAGAGTTCAATCAAGGATGGAGACAACACGTGGAGGAAGGGTTGGAGAAAATCTACTCCTTCAACGTCTTCAATGTTGAACATAGGTTGAACTTCCTCCCTAGCTTGGGTTTTCTCCTTAGCTTGGTCCCTGGCTTCCGTGACTTCTACTCTTTTCAGATTAGCATCTACTTCCTCATGAACTTGGTGAAGATCATTCTCCCCAATAGATTCCTGAGACATCTTTGCTCTAAATCTGCGGCAGACAACAAGCTCGAAACGAAAACAGAGGAAAACTATGCGATACGGAGATCAAAACCTTCGGGCGGCTATATATTGATTTTTTTCTGGGCCAGAAGGAGTCCTCCGCAAGAAAACGGAGTCCGGGAGGCACACGAGGTGCCCACAAGCTTGCCCACCGCCACCAGGGGGGTGGTGGCGGAGTGGGCCCTTGTGGCTGCCTCGTTCGCTCTCCGGACTGCTTTTTATTTTTCTAATTTTCCCAAAATTCCAAAACTGAGGAAATTTCCTATTGGAAAAGTATAGGAGTCCAATTTCTTGCTGAAACAGATACATCTTTGTTTTCATGGTCTGAAACAGGCTGATAAACAGCCCTTATGTACTCCTCTAGAGTTATGACATTGATGATATTGGTCTCAACATTTATGGGAGTACCAGAGATGTAGTGCTTGATTCTTTGCCCATTTACCACTCTAGGAAAATTTCCATACGTGTTATTGATTTTGATGGCACCGGAACGATATACTTCCTCGACAAAATAGGGACCATCCCACTTAGAGAGAAGCTTGCCTGCAAAGAATCTCAAACGAAAATTGTATAGCAAGACATAATCACCTACATTGAACTCTCGTTTCTGTATTCGTTTGTCGTGCCATCTCTTAACCTTTTCCTTGAACAACCTGGCATTCTCATATGCCTGGGATCTCCATTCATCTAACGAGCTGATATCAAACAACCGCTTCTCACCGGCAAGTTTGAAATCAAAGTTGAGATCTTTGATTGCCCAATAAGCTTTGTGTTCCAGCTCAAGAGGTAAATGGCAGGCCTTACCGTAAACCATTTTATACGGTGACATGCCCATGGGATTCTTATAAGCAGTCCTATAAGCCCATAGTGCATCGTCAAGTTTGCTAGACCAGTTCTTTCGAGATCTATTGACGGTCTTTTGTAGGATCAACTTGATATCCCTATTACTCAACTACACTTGACCACTAGACTGAGGATGATAGGGAGATGCAACTCTATGGTTGACATAATACTTGGCTAGCATCTTGCAGAAAACACCATGAATGAAGTGTGAACCGCCATCAGTCATCAAGTATCTAGGAACTCCAAACCTTGGGAATATGACTTCTTTAAGCATCTTAATAGAGGTGTGGTGATCAGCATTTTTAGTGGGGATAGCTTCTACCCACTTAGTAACGTAATCCACAGCAACTAAGATGTGAGTGTACCCATTGGAACTCGGGAAGGGTCCCATATAATCAAAGCCCTCGACATCAAATGGTTCAATGACAAGTGAATAGTTCATAGGTATTTGCTGACGCTTACTGATGTTCCCTATCATTTGGCATTCGTCACAAGACAAAACAAACTTACGGGCATCCTTGAAGAGAGTGGGCCAATAGAAACCTGATTGCAATACCTTATGGGTAGTTCTATCTCCAACATGGTGTCCTCCGTAGGCTTCCGAATGACACTTCTGCAGGATCTGTCCCTGTTCATGTTCAGGCACACAACGTCTAATAACACCAACTACTCCTTCCTTATAAAGGTGAGGATCATCCCAAAAGTAGTGTCTCAAATCAAAGAAGAATTTCTTCTTTTGCTGATAGGTGAAACTGGGTGGTATGTATTTGGCTATGATATAGTTTGCATAATCGGCATACCACGGTGCACTAAGTGAAGTGCGGATGACATTTAATTGCTCATCAGGAAAGATGTCATCAATAGGTAGTGGGTCATCAAGGACATTCTCTAGCCTAGACAAGTTATCTGCTAGAGGATTGTCAGCACCCTTTCGGTCAACGACGTGCAAATCAAATTCCTGTAGCAGGAGAACCCATCTGATCAGCCTAGGCTTAGCGTCCTTCTTCTGCATGAGGTACTTAATAGCAACATGATCAGAATGAATAGTGACTTTGGAGTCAACTATGTAAGATCTTGTAACATCCCAAATTTTGGAATGTTAATAAAATTATTAGATTGATTGTTTGTTTGTTTGAGTGATTGAAACTTGAGTGAAATTTGAAACTTTTCAAAAACTTTGGAATGAGAGGGAATAAAATGAGTTCCCTGTTTCCTGTGAGTTCAAATTCATCTTTTCAAAACCAGCGAGAGGAGATAGCATGACTTCTTCAACTACAAAGAATTTGAACCAAGGTGGCACTTGAATTTCCTTTCGATTTTTCATTTGAATTTTGTTTTCTTCTTCACTCACGGAATGCCGGGATTCAGAGGGACCCGTTGAAAGACCATGTTTTGATCATCCGGTCTTCAAACACCCTGAAGTGCGAGGACATACACGGAGGCGATCAAATCTTGTGGGGAACGTGTGCAAAACTCTGCAGAGTACTCAAACCTAATCGATTAGCCGTGTCCACGGTCATGGACAACTTGAGCCAAAGGAACTGAAGTTATCTGGAATTCTCAACACAAATAACAATATTGATGTGGGTATTATTGACAACATGGGTACGAGAATTGGTTGGTGGAACCATCTCGTTAACAACCAACAATGTAGTAACATTTTGCTTTTAGCCCTCTCTTGTTGTAGGAGAAAATTTGCTTTACGCTAAAACTTACAACACCACCTGCCATATATGCATATAGTATAGATGATATTTTACCCTCTCTCATATGTGACTTGCCGGCATATTCAATATGCTGACCTACACGGCTGCAACGTCTTATGTTGCAGATATTTTTCTTCGACGAGTAAGAGTACGATTCAGGGTTACGGTCTACACTCAACTTGCCGTTGGTGTTTATTGGGACTCCACTCCCTTGACTGCTTCCGCTGAGATATTTAAGGTATATATCAGTTTTACGCTATTTACATGTGATTGCACTTTGATATATACATTGATGTACTGTGTGTGCCAGCATACTGATCCAGGGATGGCACAGAAACACAGAGGCTTGACTCGTTTTGAGTCGGGTCGCTACAGAAATGGTATCGGAGCACATGTTGACTGTAGGACATGACCCTAGAAACTAGAAATTTCTTAGGAAAGGATCTCTCAAAATTTTTATTTTCAACAACACCTTTTACTTCTCATCTCTTGTGATTTCATCAAATATTCTCTCTCACCTCCACTAGTTATACAATCCCCTTACCCCTTTGACCTCATGAAGAATCAACGGAGCTCTACTTCAAAGTAAAGAGGATTTCAACATGCATTTGAAGAACTGAAGGTGCACCAATTGAAGACTCTCAAGACCCGAAGAACTCGAAGACCCCGAAGCGTTCGAATATTTATATGACCATTAGAAGTCCAAACCCCTGTTATATACCCACGTTAGATACGATGATTTGTGAGCCGTCATTGGTGTGTGTTTTCCGACGGCCACAAATAAAACCTATTCTCAAAAATATTGTTTGTATTGTGTGTATCTCCCTCTCTCTTACCCGTCTCATCCCCAAAACCTCAACCCTACCAGATGGAGTATGAAGCTGGACTTGTAGTCTCTGGACCAATGACCCAGCTGGAGGCTGATATATGGATTCAAAACATGGAGAACCACTTCAGGAGCAACTTGATCTCAAGGAAGTATGAAGTGGAACACGCTCTTTGGTACTTTACACAAAGTGCTGCAATCTGGTGGAAAATGCATCATGCCATACAAGGATTTAGTGGAGCAGAAACCTGGGACGAATTCAAGAAGACTTTGTTAAGATCCCGTCTTATTCAGAAGTGCTATGATAATCCGAAGGAGAAGACTTGTGCATGCAAGATCTGTGGAGAAATAGGACACACTCAGGAAGAACACAAGCATGGATGCACTCATTGTGAAGAAAATCACCCAGCTGAGGAGTGCCCAAGTAGTCAGGTGACTTGTTTCCTTTGTGAAGGAACCACCCACTTCCCAGCTCAGTGTCACATTTACCCCAAGGTAGAACAAGTTGTCCAGCAGCAGAAAGAAGCAATGAAGGAAACACTCAAGAAGAAGATTCTAGAAGAGCCGGTGATGAACGAAAATATTGAAGACCCTGATGGACAAGGTCTGACCAGATTTTTCTCCAATGGATGCTACTCATGTGGAGAAGAAGGACATTATTCACAGGATTGCACGAAGGGAAGCCAAGAGTATCTGGGAAACTTCCCGACGGCAAAAGTGGAGTTTGATCCACTTGAAATAGAAGAACTGGCCAAAATAAAGGAGTCCGGAAAGAAGAAAAAGTACCCTCGGAATAGCCAAATCTCTGTAGATATAGACCTGAGTCATGTCAGATGTTACAAGTGCATGGAATTTGGCCACCACAAATACATGTGCTCAGGAAGGAAGCCGGAAACCCAAGGAGCAAAAGCAAACACTAAGACGCCTCGAGACTTGTCGAGCAAAAGCAAACACTAAGACGCCTCGAGACTTGTCAGAACTCATTTGCTTTCGTTGCAAGGAAGCAGGACATTTTGCTAGAGATTTTCCACAAAGGAAGAAAGCTAAAAAGAAGTAGTTAAGTTTTGACCGCGGCAATTAGTGTAATCTGAAGAACTCTTGTTTTCATGAGATCGTGGAGTGAAATTTTTTGTAACAGAAGTCCCTGAGATTGTAATAACATCATGAATAAATGGAATTTATTGTCTCATGATTGTCTATGTTGAAACTGTATGCATTGTTTCTCTTCGAACAATGATCTCTGAACAATTATGAGGATATGAGAAAATACGGTCTATGCAGGCATGAGTATAATTCATTTTAAGTGTGGTAGTAATCAGTAAACCCACAGGATCCACTGAGTAGGAATGTACCATGATTACCAAGGAGACACATACATTCCTCTGAGTACCTATTTACTGGCACCTGCAGATGACAACTCTCTACGAGTCATTCCTCAAGGGCCCAGAAACGATCATGACCCTGACCAGTGATCATTATTACCCGAAAATCCTGAAGGACATGATGAAGCACATTCACCTTGAAGGAGATGCAGTCTACAAAGGCTACCCATTCATGGAAAATGGAGTAGAACTTTGGTATGTGGAAGTACACCTCCATCATGTGAAAGGAGTTTGTCCAAAGACTATGGGGCAATACTTTTTCATTTCACGTGTACCACGAGCAACCTTCTTTGATGCTTTTCGTGAAGCTGCCATGGAAGCCATACGTCAGATCGGAGAAATACTTGAAGCAAGACTCCGTCATACCCAGGAATACCTGAGTGAAGTGCGTGCGGAGATGATGGAGATGAAGCTCATGACCACCATGATGAAGCAAAAGATGGATGATTTCAAGGAGCACCTCGGAAAGTTCGAGTGCAACTAAAGTACCTCCAAGAGAGACAGATGAATAAAGTTGGCAGAAATGCTTGACCATACTGAACAATGTGTTTGGCAGCATTTGTAATAAATTACTTTTGAGTTAGAATTTTGAAGAAAGCAAGGATGTAATAAAGGATTGATTATGAAATGCATATGATTTATGGAAGAAGCTATGATGGATCAACAAACGTTTTCTTAGGATCATACGAAAGCTAGAGAGTTGTGAAGATACGATAGATGTTTTGTTCAGCTTGCAGAACCAATGGATTATCCGAACTTCGTTCGTGGACAAGAGAAATTCTGCAATGCTTGTGAGGATGCCCAAGTGTTAGAATACGAGATTCACTAAGCCTTATACAAGGTAATGATTTCAGTGTGACATGGCTTGGCCACCATGACAACTTACTATTATCATTCTCTTGCTATTTGGAATGGTAAATCTGAGAGACTTACCCATAGTGAGAGACGACGTTCTTTGAAGCTTTTGTTTAAGCCTTAGAATGGTATAAGAAAAGCCCATGTACATGGCATTTGTTGTCACGCGTAGGAAATTTTACGGTGAGGATGAAACCAAGACCCCTCTCTCTGCAGGATAGCCACAAATGGTAGACCACCATGAGAATCATCGATAGGTTATTTAGAATTGATCACGAGACTGTGAGTTAAAGAAGACCCAGTAACGGAATAAGCTTATATCCACAGAGGAACCCTCGATTTTGATGGAAACGTTATGAATATAACGGAAGAGCATCACCAGAGGAGTTAGTATGAAGACTGTGAGGAGTCAGATGTCAAAACCCGAGAGGATGTCTAAAATTTTGAGGACCAGTAGCTCTCATATTAAGTGTGGTAGCATCCCACTTTGCAGGAGATTGGATTTGTTAGAAGACCCCAAACCCTAACCTTTCTTTCTAGCCTCTTCGAATCTCGAGAACGAGATTCATTTTAAGTGTGGTAGGTTTGTAACATCCCAAATTTTGGAATGTTAATAAAATTATTAGATTGATTGTTTGTTTGTTTGAGTGATTGAAACTTGAGTGAAATTCAAAACTTTTCAAAAACTTTGGAATGAGAGGGAATAAAATGAGTTCCCCGTTTCCTGTGAGTTCAAATTCATCTTTTCAAAACCAGCTAGAGGAGATAGCATGACTTCTTCAACTACAAACAATTTGAACCAAAGTGGCACTTGAATTTCCTTTCGATTTTTCATTTTTCATTTTTGTTTTCTTCTTCACTCACGGAATGCCGGGAACAATACTTTGTCAAACAAGAGAAAAAGAGAGGAGAAACATGACCCTCCAAACCCGGGGATATTCTTTGAAATATTTGAGCCATGACACCGAAGATTTATTTGAGTAATTATTTGCAAAAAGAAATAAAGCGTTTAGGGGATTTTCTGAAAAAACATTTTTTTGAAGTATTTTGGCCGTGGAAAAATGTCCATCTTTTTGAATTTATTTTTCTGAAAATTTTAATATATTATACCCCTATATTCCAAGGATATTCTATTTCCTTTTAATCGTATTAATTCCTGTTTTAATAAAAAGGGAAAGAGATCTCTTATTTTAGGAATGTACTTGGGCCACGTTAGGAAACCAATCTGGCCCAATCCCACCTTCTTCTTCCTCCTCACGAGCTTCCTTCTATGGCCATGGAAGAAGCTTCCAGGAAGCTTCCCTCCCCCGATTCGCGGGCTACACTTCCTTCCCAAGCCTCCCACCACCCCTATAAGAACGCCCCTCCTCTCCTCGTTCCATTTTCCCCATCAGCTCGTCCTCTCCCTGTCCGTAGCCACGACGCCCCCACCATTGTTGTTCCTACAAGGAGCCGAACAGAAGAACGCCCAGGAGCACCTGACGCCCCCTTCCTCGCCTCCGGGACCCCCTCCGCCGTTCCCTCTCCCCGCTGGCGACCTCCCCACCTCGCCGGAGCAGCTACCTCGCTGGAGTTCTTCCTCTCTGTCACCCATGGTGAGATTCACGAAATCCCGTATTGCAGTTTTTTCAGAAAATTGCAATCTTAGAAAATTCATATATATTAGTCTATAACTCCGAATTAGGTGATTCTTTTTGTGCTGGATCACAAATTTTATGTAGTTTCTGTAGATATAATTTTTCTATGTTTGGATTTATAAAAATTGAGTTTGATCAGATTTGAATTAAAGCTTGTTTTGCTTATTCCGGGAGTTTAAAAATAGCTTTTAATTTGATTCTTTTTGCTGCTACTTCCTATTGATCATATATTTCAGTAGTTTAAGTTTCAATTTTTTTTAAATATTTTTACTTAGGGTTCTAAGCAAAACAGATTCTGTTTTAGCCTTTTTTGTTTTCTTGCTATTTCTTTTGTATTAATTGTTCTTAATTTGTTTTTTTTTGTAATTGTGACAAGTTATATTTTGTTTTTTGATATTTACCAGTAACTTTTCAACAACAACAAAATTTTATTTTATTTATTCTTATTTGTTTGCATGGAATCAATTCTAGTTCTATACTAACTTGCGAATTGATTGCATTGCTAGTTTGATTTCCTATTTTGAAAATACTTATAAATTAATATTGTTTTGTAAATTTTACTTCTGTTATCTTAGTTATTTATATTTTGTTTTCTGTTATTTTTTCTATTTTAGTGTTTTATTTTCAGTTAGAACAAAAACTATATAGTGTTTGATGTAGTAGAAGGCTTCCTAGCTTCTTTGAAGTTTCCTTTGGATTTTTATCCGCTCTCTCTTATTGATTTTTGATTGCATCAACTTTTATTGCTGTTTGTTAATTGATTGCTAGAATGATTGCTAGTGTGAGTGCTTATGTGAATACTATGTTTGATTATATAGATTTCATCGGAGAGTGACGAATAGTTCTATCACGTATTTCCCGAGAACGAAAATTCTTGTTCGTCAACATCACCAGGCAAGTCATTTTGATCATACTATCTCCTATGTTTTTCGATGCATGGTAGTTTCACCTTTATTTGCCCAATTGCATGCTGCTTAGGTACTTGGAAATTTTAGTATAGGTTGTAGTATCATGTGGTAGGCACACAACAACCCCGATACTTGGCCCCGGGACGAAAAATTTCATATTGCTATGCTTGAGTAGACAGGATTTCGGTTGAGTGCATAACACGAGTGATGCGAGGTTGATTAAATAACCAAGACCGGTTAAGACAAGATTTTCAAGACCTTGTGATGCAATGCAACTCTGGGTGAAGGACGGTTGATCGGCTCCCTGGAGAAACCAGTGGATGACCCGGGATGCTCGAGACGGCCATGACATCTTGCGGAAAGCTTCACCCAGGCTCAAAGAGACGGACGGATATTTTCAAGACCCAAAGCTTACCTGCACAGCCACAAGTCATTATGGGCTCTGGCTTGGTTGGACAACGCGGCGACTCTGGACAGGCGGTGCTAGCAGATGTAGAAGAACGATAGGATTGGATGGGCACCGACAGGGATTCAGAGGGACCCGTTGAAAGACCATGTTTTGATCATCCAGTCTTCAAACACCCTGAAGTGCGAGGACATATACGGAGGCGATCAAATCTTGTGGGAACGTGTGCAAAACTCTGCAGAGTACTCAAACCTAATCGATTAGCCGTGTCCACAGTCATGGACAACTTGAGCCAAAGGAACTGAAGTTATCTGAAATTCTCAACACAAATAACAATATTGATGTGGGTATTATTGACAACATGGGTACGAGAATTGGTTGGTGGAACCATCTCGTTAACAACCAACAATGTAGTAACATTTTGCTTTTAGCCCTCTCTTGTTGTAGGAGAAAATTTGCTTTACGCTAAAACTTACAACACCACTTGCCATATATGCATATAGTATAGATGATATTTTACCCCCTCTCATATGTGACTTGCCGGCATATTCAATATGCTGACCTACACGGCTGCAACGTCTTATGTTGCAGATATTTTTCTTCGACGAGTAAGAGTACGATTCAGGGTTACGGTCTACACTCAACTTGCCGTTGGTGTTTATTGGGACTCCACTCCCTTGACTGCTTCCGCTGAGATATTTAAGGTATATATCAGTTTTACGCTATTTACATGTGATTGCACTTTGATATATACATTGATGTATTGTGTGTGCCAGCATACTGATCCAGGGATGGCACAGAAACACGGAGGCTTGACTTGTTTTGAGTCGGGTCACTACAGATCTGAACTTTTCACATGCAAACACGACTGCTAAAAATTCCTTCTCCGTAGTGGCATAGTTTCTTTGGGAACTGTCTAGAGTTTTACTAGCGTAGTGAATGACATTCAACTTCTTGTCAACTCTTTGTCCTAGAACAGCACCAACAGCATAATCACTAGCGTCACACATGATTTCAAAGGGCAAGTTCCAGTCAGGTGGTTGAACAATAGGTGTAGTTATCAAAGCCTTCTTAAGTATTTCAAAGGCTTCCTCATAATCCTCATCAAAAACAAAAGGAACATCCTTCTGCAAGAGGTTGGTAAGAGGCCAAGAAATCTTAGAGAAGTCTTTAATGAACCTTCTATAGAAACCAGCATGACCTAGGAAACTTCGTATACCTCTGATATCTGTGGGGCAAGGCATTTTCTCAATTGCATCAACCTTAGCCTTATCAACTTCAATGCCTCTTTCAGAGATTTTGTGTCCTAAGACGATACCTTCATTAACCATAAAGTGGCACTTCTCCCAATTCAAGACGAGGTTGGTTTCTTCGCAACTCTGTAAGACTCGATCCAGGTTGCTGAGGCAATCATCAAAGGATGACCCGTAAACGGAGAAGTCATCCATGAAAACCTCGACAATCTTTTCAGAAAAGTCAGAGAATATAGCCATCGTACATCTTTGGAAGGTGGTAGGAGCATTACATAAGCCAAAAGGCATACGTCTATAGGCAAAGGTACCGAAAGGGCAGGTGAAAATGGTTTTCTCTTGATCAGATTGTGCAACACATATTTGCGAGAAACCTGAATAACCGTCTAGAAAGCAGAAGTGTGTGTGTTTTGATAGCCTTTCTAGCATTTGGTCGATGAACGGCAAAGGATAGTGATCTTTCCTGGTTGCCTTGTTCAGTTTCCGGAAGTCTATCACCATTCTATAGCCGGTAATAATCCTTTGTGGGATTAGTTCATCCTTATCATTAGGAACGATGGTGATACCTCCCTTCTTAGGTACGCAATGTAATCGACTTACCCAATCACTATGAGCAACAGGATAAATGATTCCTGCTTCGAGAAGCTTTAATATTTCTTTTCTAACGACCTCTTTCATCTTAGGATTTAATCTCCTTTGATGATCAGCAACTGGTTTAAAGTCAGGATCGGTTTTAATCTTGTGTTGACATAGAGTAGGACTAATACCCTTAAGATCATCAAGAGTATATCCAATAGCAGCGCGGTGCTTCCTCGGAGTTTTTAGTAACTTCTTCTCTTCGCGCTCTGAGAGGAGAGCACTAATAATGACAGGATATATCTCCATCTCATCAAGATAGGCATACTTAAGAGTATCAGGCAACTGTTTAAGCTCGAACACAGGATCACCCTTTGGTGGGGGAGGATCCCCAAGCAATTCAACAGGCAGATTATTCTTGAGAATAGGATGTTGTTCTAAGACAATTCTATCTATCTCATCTCTCTCCTCCATATGCATATCATTTTCATGCTCAAGCAGATATTGCTCTAAAGGATCCATAGGAGGTACGGCAATAGAGGCAAGAGAAATTATTTCATCCCTACCAGACGACTCTCTTTCATGGGGTTATCTTCCAAACTTGGAGAAGTTAAATTCATGAGACACACCCTCGAAACTTACTGTGATAGTTTGCTTAATGCAATCAATGTGAGCATTGACAGTGTTGAGAAAGGGTCTACCAAATATGATGGGACAAAAGCTATCTTGTGCAGTACCAAGGACGAGGAAATCAGTAGAATACTTCGTCTTACCACACAAGACTTCTACGTCTCTCACAATTCCCAGGGGGCAGATAGTGTCTCTATTAGGTAGCGTAATAGTGACATCAATGGGTTCTAACTCAGCAGGTGCAATCTCATCTTTGATTTCATCATACAGAGAACGGGGTATTGCACTAACACTAGCTCCCATATCACATAAACCATGGTAACAGTGATCTCCTATCTTAACAGAAACAACGAGCATGCCAACTACAGGTCTGTGCTTGTCTTTCACGTGAGGTTTACCAATTCTAGCGGAGTCCTCACAGAATTTGATAACATGCCCATCTATGTCTTCGGCTAAGAGATCTTTGATAATAGAAACGCTAGGTTCAACTCTAATCTCCTCAGGGGGTGCAAGTGGTCTAATGTAACCCCTACGTATCACACTTGGAGCTTTAGAATAATCCTTCATCCTAGCAGGGTATGGTGGTTTCTCAGTGTAAGCACAAGGAACAACAAGATCACTAAAAGCTATGATTTTCTCCTCAACTAGATTGGTTTTGGCTATGTTGCTTTCTACAGGAGGATGATATTTAAACCACTTCTCTTTGGGAAGATCAACATGAGCGGAAAAAGATTCACATAGAGAAGCTACTATCTCAGAGTCAAGTCCATACTTAGCGCTAAAATCTCTAGAAGTGTTTGTCTCAACAAAAGATTTAACGCAATCAAACTGGAAATTCATACCTGACTCCTTACCTTCTCCAGCTCCCAATCTTCAGAGTTGCGCTTGATTCTCTCCAATAAATTCCACTTGTGATCAATATCCTGCTTCATAAAAGAACCGGCACAAGAAGTGTCAAGCATGGTATGATCTTCATGAGAAAGCCGAGCATAAAAGTTTTGAGTGATGATTTCTCTCGAGAGCTCATGATTGGGGCATGAATATAGCATTGATTTAAGCCTCCCCCAAGCTTGAGCTATGCTTTCCCTGTCACAAGGCCAAAAGTTATAAATAAAGTTCCGATCACGATGTACTAAATGCATAGGATAGAACTTTTGATGAAATTCCAATTTCAACCGATTGTAGCCCCATGATCCAGCATCATCACATAGCCTATACCATGTCAACGTCTTATCCTTCAAAGATAAAGGAAAGACTTTCTTATTTACCTCATCCTCGGGCAAACCTGCAAGCTTAAATAAACCACAAACTTCATCTACATAGATTAGATGAAAGTCTGGATGTGAAGATCCATCTCCTGTAAAAGGATTAGCCAGCAGTTTCTCAAGCATACCCAAAGGAATTTCATAAAAGATATTTTCAGTAGGTACCTCAGGTTGAGGAGTAACTCCTCGTGCTTCCGTTCATGGTGAAGATACCCCGAACAAACTCCTCAAAGGAAGAGTTTCCATAGTGACAAGTGACAATAAATTTCAGCACAGTATAAAAATGTTTCCTTACCAATTTCCACTTACCAAAGGCGCTTCACTCCCCGGCAACGGCGCCAAAAAAGAGTCTTGATGACCCACAAGTATAGGGGATCAATCGTAGTCCTTTCGATAAGTAAGAGTGTCGAACCCAATGAGGAGCAGAAGGCTTTGATAAACGGATTTCATCAAGGTAATAACTGCAAGCACTGAAAGTAGCGGTAACAAGTGATTGTGTAGCGAGGTGAAATGTAGCAAGCAAAGAGTAACAAGTAACAAGTAGTAGCAATGATGCAGCAAGTGGCCCAATCCCTTTTGTAGCAAGGGACAAGCCTGAACAAAGTCTTATAGGAGGAAAAACGCTCCCGAGGACACACGGGAATTTCTATCATGCTAGTTTCATCATGTTCATATGATTCGCATTCGTTACTTTGATAGTTTGATATGTGGGTGGACCGGCGCTTGGGTACTGCCCTTACTTGGAAAAGCATCCCACTTATGATTAACCTCTCTCGCAAGCATCCGCAACTACAAAAGAAGAATTAAGACAAAGTCTAACCATAGCATTAAACTAGTGGATCCAAATCGGCCCCTCACGAAGCAACGCATAGACTGGGGTTTAAGATTCTGTCACTCCAGCAACCCATCATCTACTTACTACTTCCCAATGCCTTCCTCTAGGCCCAAATATGGTGAAGTGTTATGTATTCGACGTTCACATAACACCACTAGAGGAAAAACAACATACATCATATCAAAATACCGAACGAATATCAAATTCACATGACTATTATCAGCATGACTTATCCCATGTCCTCAGGAACAAAAGTAACTACTCACAAGACATAATCATAATCATGACCAGAGGTGTAATGAATAGCATCAAGGATCTGAACATAAACTCTTCCACCAAATAATCCAACTAGCATCAACTACAAAGAGTAATCAACACTACTAGCAACCTTACAAGTACCAATCGAAGTCTGGAGACGAAGATTGGTTACAAGAGATGAACTAGGGATTGGAGAGGAGATGGTGTTTATGAAGATGCCTCCCCTCCGACGAGAGGAGTGTCGGTGATGATGATGGCGACGATTCCCCCCTCCGGGAGGGAAATTTCCCCGGCAGGATCGTCCTGCCGGAGCTCTAGATTGAATCTGCTCAAGTTCCGCCTCGTGGTGGCGGCGAAACCACGAAAAAGCTCCCTATTAATTTTTTTTCCAGACCAGGACGCTTCATATAGCAAAAGAGGGGGGCTAGTGGGCCTTCAGGCAGCCCACAAGCTTGCCCACCGCCACCAGGGGGGTGGTGGCGGAGTCGGGGCTTGTGGGGCCCTGGTGGCCCCCCTCCGGTAGTTCTTTCGCCCAGTATTTTTAATATATTCCAGAAAAAATCCATGTAAATTTTCAAGGCATTTGGAGATGTGCAGAATAGTGGACTAGGATTTGCTCCTTTTCCACTCCAGAATTCCAGCTGCCTGAATTCTCCCTCTTCAAATAATCCTTGCAAAATAAGAGAGAAAAGGCATAAATATGGTACCCCAAGTAATATAACAGCCCAAAAAGCAATAAATATCAACATGAAAGCATGATGCAAAATGGACGTATCAATACTTGACTTGATCCTTCTGCTCCGGCTATGCCTTAAGGGAGTTCCTAGGCAAGTATGCAAAGGATTTCCCCCGTGGCCTTGGAGCCTTGCGTTGGTGTTCCCTCGAAGCGGAAAGGGTGATGTAGCGTAGCGGTGGTAAGTATTTCCCTCAGTTTGAGAACCAAGGTATCGATCCAGTGGAGGAGTATCACAAGAGCCTGCACAAACACAAAAAGCTTGCTCCCAACGCTATGAAGGGGTTGTCAATCCCTTATAGATTGTTTGCCAAGTGAGAACTAAAAGCAATAAAGTAACAAAGCAAAGTAAAAGTGGAGGTGTAAACGATGGATGTGAATAGACCCGGGGGCCTTATTGTTTACTAGTGGCTTCTCTCATGAAAGCAAGTAGACGGTGGGTGAACAAATTACTGTCGAGCAATTGATAGAACCGCGCAAAGTCGTGACGACATCTATGGCAATGATTATATCTATAGGAATCACGTCCAAAACAAGTAGACCGATACTTTCTGCATCTACTACTATTACTCCACACGTCGACCGCTATCCAGCATGCATCTAGTGTATTAACTCCATAAGAACAGATTAACGCCTTAAGCAAGATGACATGATGTAGAGGGATAATCTCAAACCAATGATGAAAACCCCATCTTTTTACCCTTGATGGCAACTACTTAATGTGTGCCTTGCTGCCCCTACTGTCACTGGGAAAGGTCACCACATGGTAGAACCCGAAACCAAGTAGTTCTCCCATTGCAAGAATCATAGATCTAGTTGGCCAAACAAAACCCAAGACTCGGAGAGACTTACAAGGATATCAAATCATGCATATAAGAAATCAGCAAATACTCAAATATATATCGTAGATAATCTGATCACAAATCCACAATTCATCGGATCTCGACAAACACACCACCAAAGAAGATTACATCGGATAGATCTCCATGAAGATCATGGAGAACTTTGTATTGAGGATCCAAGAGAGAGAAAAAGCCATCTAGCTACTAACTACGGACCCGTAGGTCTGAAGTGAACTAGTCATGAGTCATTGGAGGGGCTATGATGATGATGAAGAAGCCCTCCAACTCCAAAGTCCCCTCCGGCACGGCGCCGGGAAGGGTCTCTAGATGAGATCTCGCGGAAACGGAAGCTTGCGACGGCGCAAAAGTATTTTCGAGGCTCCCCTGGTTTTTTGCTGAATTTTTGGGAATATATAGGCCAAGGATCTAGGTCAGGGGGCGGCCAGGGAGGCCACAAGCCCTGACACTGCCGCCTCCCCCCTTGGTGGCGGAGTGGGAGCTTGTGGGCTCCCTGGAGCCCACCTGGCTTGGCCCAGAGGCCCCCTGATCTTCTTCCGTTCGGGAAAAAATCATTTCGGGGTTTTTATTCCGTTTGGACTCCGTTCCAAAATCAGATCTGAAAAGAGTCAAAAACACAGAAAAAACCGGAACTGGCACTTGACACTGAATTAATAAGTTAGTCCCAAAAAAGATATAGAAGGTACATAAAACATCCAAAGATGACAAGATAACAGTGTGAAACCATCAAAAATTATAGATATGTTTGAGACGTATCAAGCATCCCCAAGCTTAACTCCTACTCGTCCTCGAGTAGGGTAGTGATAAAGAATGAATTTTTGATGCTTTCATGCTACCTAGCATAGGTGTCCTTTGAATTCCTCTTATGTGACATGAATGTTCAGATCCATTAGAGTCAAAACTATAGTTTCTATTGACGAGAAAACAATAATAATTCAAGCAAACAAGCAAGGTAATCATGAACTTTCAAAATAACAAGGCCAAAAGAAAGTTATCCCTACAAAAGCATATAGTCTGGCTATGCTCTATCATCATTGCACAACAAATTTAAATCATGCACAACCCCGGTATTGGCCAAGTAATTGTTTCAGACCTTTACTTTCTCAAACCTTTTCAACTCTCATGCAATACATGAGCGTGAGCCATGGTTATAGCACTATAGATGGTGTGGAATGTGGTGGAGGTTGCAAGACAAAAAAAGAGAAGATAGTCACATTAACTAGGCATATCAATGATATGTGGAGATGATCATCAATAGATATCAATGTAAATGAGTAGGGATTGCCATACAAATGATGCACTAGAGCTACAAGTATGTGAAAGCTCTTAAAGAAAACTAGTGGGTGTGCATCCAACTTGCTTGCTCACGAAGACCTAAGGCAATTTTGAGGAAGCCTATCATTGGAATATACAAGCAAAGTTATATAATGAAAATTTCCCACTAGCTATATGGTGGTGACAAAACGAGAGACTCTCAATCATGAAGATCATGGTGCTTAATATGCACAAGTGTGGAAAAAGTGGTAGCATTGTCCCTTCTCTCATTTTTTCTCATCATTTTTTTATTGGGTGGGCTCTTTGGCCTCTTTTTTTTTATTTTGGTGGGCTTCTTTGGCCTCTTTTATTTCCTCACGTGGGACAATGCTCCATTAATGATGATCATCACACTTTCAACTCAAAACTTAGAGCAACTATGACTCTATATGGAATGCCTTCGGTAGTGTATCGTGGCAATGATCTAGCATGGCATAGACATCAATGGAAACATCATGCTAGCTATCTTACGATCATGAAATGGCAATGTAGACGTGGTGTCACATTTCATGGTGGTAGTTGCATGGCAATATATCTCGGAATGACTTTGAAAAAGCCATTTTAGGTAGGTATGGTGGCTGTTTTGAGGGGGGCTAATGGTGGGTTTTGTGCACCGACGAAAGTTGCACGGCACTAAGAAGATAGTGATGGTGGTAGGTGAAAGTGCATCTAAACCATGGAATCAACATTAGTCATGAAGAACTCATATACTTGTTGCAAAAGTTTTATTAGTAATCGAAACAAAGCATTCAACGCATACTCCTAGGGGAAGGGTTGGTAGGTATAAACCATCGCACGATCCCGACCGCCACGCAAAGGATGACAATCAATATACTAATCATGCTCAGATTTCATCACATAGCGGTTCACCATACGTGCATGCTACGGGAATCACTAACTTCAACACAAGTATTGCTAGATCCACAACACCTTACTAGCATGACTTCAATATTACCATAACCACAACTCAAAACTAATTGAGATGAATCAAACTTCTCTAACTATTCAATGCACATGAAGGTGGAAGTTTTCGTATCTCTTTGGATAACTACCCCTTTTGAGGCTACTTTCAAAGAATAGATCAACTACCAAGCCACGCACCGCTGTGCTCTAAAAGATATAAGTGAAGCACATAGAGCAAAAGTATCTAGCTCAAAAGATATAAGTGAAGCACATCTGAGCTGAATTGTCTACCAAAAGATATAAGTGAAGCTCGACAAAATCACGGTGAGTGCATGTCTCTCTCTCTAGGTGTGCAGCAAGGATGATTGTGACATAACAAAAATAAAAGACTCCTATGATACAAGACGCTCCAAGCAAAAACACATAACATGTGGTGAATAAAAATATAGCCCCAAGTAACGTTACCGATGGATTGAAGACGAGAGAGGGGATGCCTTCCCGGGGCATCCCCAAGCTTAGGCTTTTACGGCATCCTTGAATATCTTGGGGTGCCTTGGGCATCCCCAATCTTGAGCTCTTGCCACTCTTTATCTTTTTGTCCATAAGAACTTCACCCAAAACTTGAAAACTTCACAACACAAAACTTAAACAGAAACTCGTGATAACATTAGTATGAGGAAGCAAACCACCACTTCCTTAGGTACTGTAGCAAACTTAAATTCTACTTGTGCTGATGTTGGGTTACTATGCTTTCAATCTTCCATTGCTAATACCCCCCCGATACTATCCATAGTTTCATCAAAATAAGCAACCAACACAACAAAAACAGAATCTGTTAACAGCGGACCAGTCTGTAGCAATATGTATATTTCGTATACTTCTGGTACTTCACAAATTCTGAAAAATTACGACAGCCTGAAGAATTTGCGTAGCAATCAGCAGCAAAATGAATCAACTCAAAAGCTCTTACAGAAAAAAAATGAAAATTCTTTTCGTGAGCAGAAAGTTTCTGTCTTTTCCAGCATGACCAAACGATCATCCCCAAGACTAATCATAATGGTTTTGCTTGGCACAAACGCAAAAAGAAACAAAAAAAACACAATCATAACAGAATTATGAAAGTTTGGAAAACACAAAACAGAAAGAAAAAGGATAGATTCGTTGGGTTGCCTCCCAACAAGCGCTTTTGTTTAACGCCCTTAGCTAGGCAAAAAGTGATGGAATCACGTATAGTCATCTTTGGTGCTGAAACCATAGGTAGCCCTCATCATAGATTCGTAAGGCAATCTTATATTATTTCTAGGAAAGTGCTCCATGCCCTTTTTTAAAGGAAACTTAAATCTAATATTCGCTTTCACGTCATTATCCACATCTCTTTTCTTTTGCATATCACAAAGCTCAACGAAGGTATTGAGATGGGATGCGACATCTTCACTAGGAAGGCCAGAGAATTGCTCTTTCATAAAAAGATTCAGCAAAGCTGCGTTGATTTCTTACGATTCCGCACTAGTGGCGGGAGCAATCGGAGTACTAGTAAAATCATTATTATTAGTGCTCGAGAAGTCGCAAAGTTTGGTGTTTTCAGCCATGATGACTTCAACAAACAAACAAGCACACAAGCAAGCGAGAAAACCGGCAAAGGCAAAAGAAAACGGCGAAGGAGAAAGGCAAATGGAAACGGCAAATGTGAAGTGGGGGAGAGGAAAACGAGAGGCAACTGGCAACAAAAGTAAATGCAAGAGATGAGTTTGTGAGACCTACTTGGGTAGATCTTGATTTGTCCTCCCCGGCAACGGCGCCAGAAATACTTCTGCTACTGCAACAAAAGACCTTCCAATAGCGCCAGAAATAGGCACTTTGATGGGAGAATACTTGACTTGATCCTTCTGCTACGTCTACGCCTTAAGGGACTTCCTAGGCAAGTATGCAAAGGATTTCCTCCGTGGCCTTGGAGCCTTGCGTTGGTGTTCCCTCGAAGCGGAAAGGGTGATGTAGCATAGCGGTGGTAAGTATTTCCCTCAGTTTGAGAACCAAGGTATTGATCCAGTGGAGGAGTATCACAAGAGCGTGCACAAACACGAAAATCTTGCTCCCAACGCTATGAAGGGGTTGTCAATCCCTTATAGATTGTTTGCCAACTGAGAACTGAAAGCAACAAAGTAACAAAGCAAAGTAAAAGCGGAGGTGTAAACGATGGATGTGAATAGACCCGGGGGCCATAGTGTTTACTAGTGGCTTCTCTCATGAAAGCAAGTAGACGGTGGGTGAACAAATTACTGTCGAGCAATTGATAGAACCGCGCAAAGTCGTGACGATATCTATGGCAATGATTATATCTATAGGCATCACGTCCAAAACAAGTAGACCTATACTTTCTGCATCTACTACTATTACTCCACACGTCGACCGCTATCCAGCATGCATCTAGTGTATTAAGTCCATAAGAACAGAGTAACGCCTTAAGCAAGATGACATGATGTAGAGGGATAATCTCAAATCGATGATGAAAACCCCATCTTTTTACCCTTGATGGCAACTACTTAATGTGTGCCTTGCTGCCCCTACTGTCACTGGGAAAGGTCACCACATGGTAGAACCCAAAACCAAGCACTTCTCCTATTGCAAGAATCATAGATCTAGTTGGCCAAACAAAACCCAAGACTCGGAGAGACTTACAAGGATATCAAATCATGCATATAAGAAATCAGCAAAGACTCAAATATATATCATAGATAATCTGATCACAAATCCACAATTCATCGGATCTTGACAAACACACCGCCAAAGAATATTACATCAGATAGATCTCCATGAAGATCATGGAGAACTTTGTATTGAAGATCCAAGAGAGAGAAAAAGCCATCTAGCTACTAACTACGGACCCGTAGGTCTGAAGTGAACTAATCACGAGTCATTCGAGGGGCGATGATGATGATGAAGAAGCCCTCCAACTCCAAAGTCCCCTCCGGCAGGGCGCCGGGAAGGGTCTCCGGATGAGATCTCGCGGAAACGGAAGCTTGCGGCGGCGGAAAAGTATTTTCGAGGCTCCCCTGGTTTTTTGCTTAATTTTTGGGAATATATAGGCCAAGGATCTAGGTCAGGGGGCGGCCAGGGAGGCCACAAGCCCTGACACCGCCGCCTCCCCCCTGGTGGCGGAGTGGGAGCTTTTGGGCTCCCTTGAGCCCACCTGGCCTGGCCCAGAGGCCCCCTGATCTTCTTCCGTTCGGGAAAAAAATCATTTCGGGATTTTTATTCCGTTTGGACTCCGTTCCAAAATCAGATCTGAAAAGAGTCAAAAAGACAGAAAAAACAGGAACTCGCACTTGGCACTGAATTAATAAGTTAGTCCCAAAAAAGATATAAAAGGTACATAAAACATCCAAAGATGACAAGATAACAACGTGAAACCATCAAAAATTATAGATACGTTTGAGACGTATCACGGTTCACCATACGTGCATGCTACGGGAATCACTAACTTCAACACAAGTATTTCTAGATCCACAACACCTTACTAGCATGACTTCAATATTACCAAAACCACAACTCAAAACTAATTGAGATGGATAAAACTTCTCTAACTATTCAATACACATGAAGGTGGAAGTTTTCGTATCCCTTTGGATAGCTACCCCTTTTGAGATAACTTTCAAAGCATAAATCAACTACCAAGCCACGCACCGCTGTGCTCTAAAAGATATAAGTGAAGCACACAGAGCAAAAGCATCTAGCTCAAATGATATAAGTGAAGCACAAGTGAGCTGAATTGTCTACCAAAGGATATAAGTGAAGCTCGACAAAATCATGGTGAGTGCATGTCTCTCTCTCTAGGTGTGCAGCAAGGATGATTGTGACACAACAAAAATAAAAGACTCCTACGATACAAGACGCTCCAAGCAAAAACACATAACATGTGGTGAATAAAAAATATAGCCCCAAGTAACGTTAGCGATGGATTGAAGACGAGAGAGGGGATGCCTTCCCGGGGCATCCCCAAGCTTAGGCTTTTACGGCATCCTTGAATCTATTGGAGTGCCTTGGGCATCCCCAAGCTTGAGCTCTTGCCATTCTTTATCTCTTTGTCCATAAGAACTTCACCCAAAACTTGAAAACTTCACAACATGAAACTTAAACAGAAACTCGTGATAACATTAGTATGAGAAAGCAAACCATCACTTCCTTAGGTACTGTAGCAAACTTAAATCCTACTTATCTGCTGTTGGGTTACTGTATTTTCAATCTTCCATGGCTAATACCCCCCGATGCTATCCATAGTTTCATCAAAATAAGCAACCAACACAACAAAAACAGAATTTGTTAACAGCAGACCAGTCTGTAGAAATCAGTATATTTCGTATACTTCTGGTACTTCAAAAATTCTGAAAAATTAAGACGGTGTGAAGAAGTTGCGTAGAAATCAGCAGCAAAAAGAATCAACTGAAAACCTCTTACAGAAAAAAATGAAAATTCTTTTCGTGAGCAGAAAGTTTCTGTCTTTTCCAGCATGACCAAACGATCATCCCCAAGACTAATCATAACTGTTTTGCTTGGCACAAACGCAAAAAGAAACACAAAAAAACACAATCATAACAGAATTATGAAAGTGTGGAAAACACAAAAGAGAAAGAAAAAGGATTGATTCGTTGGGTTGCCTCCCAACAAGCGCTATTGTTTAACGCCCTTAGCTAGGCATTCAATGATGCTCTCACAAAAGACAAGAATTGAAGCACAACGAGAGCATCATAAAGCATGTGAAAATCACATCTAAGTCTAACATACTTCCTGTGCATAGGCGTTTTATAGGAAAACAATTTGGCAAGACAACCAATAGTTACCATATGCAAGGAAGTAGAAAAAGACAAGAGCAATCTCAACATCACGAGAGGTGATTTGGTAACATGAAGATTTCTACCACAATATTTTCCTCTCTCATAGCAATTACATGTGGGATCATATTCAAATTCAACAATATAGCTATCCCATAGGATATTCTTTTCACGATCCACATGCATGCAAAGTTGACACTCTTCAAAAATAGTGGGATTATCATCAACTAAAGTCATGACTTCTCCAAACCCACTTTCAATATTATTGCAAATATCATATTCATCATGAGGTTTAAACAAATTTTCAAGATCATAAGAAAGATCATCACCCCAATCATGATTATTGCAACAAGTAGTGGACATAGCAAAACTAGCATCCCCAAGCTTAGGGTTTTGCATATTTTTAGCATGATTGTCACTAATAGGATTTATAGTGAAACCATTGCATTCATGCTTTTCATCCAAGGAGCCCTCGTGAATCACTTCATAAATTTGTTCCTCACAATTTTCAGATTCACGCATCTCAAGCAAAACTCCATAAAGATAGTCAAGTGCACTCAACTCACTAGCAATTCGTTCCACATAAGTGGGTCTCTTAAAGAGATTAGCTAGTGGATGAGGATCCATATCAATAGATTTTCAGCAAGCGAAGATGCAAGCATAATGAAGGCACATAGCACACAAGCGAACAGAAAGCAAGCGAGAGAAAAGGGCAAACGAAAAAGGCAAAGGAGAAAGGCAAATGAAAACGGCAAATCTGAAGTGGGGGACAGGAAAATGAGAGGCAACTAGCAAAAAAAGTAAATGCAAGAGATGAGTTTGTGAGACCTACTTGGATAGATCTCTCCTTTCCCGGCAACGGCGCCAGAAATGCTTCTGCTACTACAACAAAAGACCTTCCAACGGTGCCATAAATAGGCGTGTTACGGCACCAGGAATCCTTCTGCTACGGCTACGCCTTAAGGGACTTCCTAGGCAAATATGCAAAGGATTTCCCCCGTGTCCTTGGAGCCTTGTGTTGGTGTTCCCTTGAAGCAGAAAAGGTAATGTAGCGCAGCGGTGGTAAGTATTTCCCTCAGTTTGAGAACCAAGGTATCGATCCAGTGAACGAGTATCACAAGTGCCTGCACAAACACAAAAAGCTTGCTCCCAACGCTATGAAGGGGTTGTCAATCCCTTATAGATTGTTCACCAAGTGAGAACTAAAAGCAACAAAGTAACAAAGCAAAGTAAAAGCGAAAGTGGAAACGATAGGTGTGAATAGACCCGGGGGGCGTAGGGTTTACTAGTGGCTTCTCTCATGAAAGCAAGTAGACGGTGGGTGAACAAATTACTGTCGAGCAATTGATAGAACCGCGCGAAGTCGTGACGTCATCTATGGCAATGATTATATCTATAGGCATCATGTCCAAAACAAGTAGACCGATACTTTCTGCATCTACTACTATTACTCCACACGTCGACCGCTATCCAGCATGCATCTAGTGTATTAACTCCAAAAGAACAGAGTAACGCCTTAAGCAAGATGACATGATGTAGATGGACAATCTCATATCTACGATAGATCCCACATTGTTACCCTTGATGGCAACTACATGATGTGTGTCTTGCTGCCCCTACTGTCACTGGGAAAAGTCACCACACGGTAAGAACCCAAAACCAAGCACTTCTCCCATTGCAAGAATCATAGATCTAGTTGGCCAAACAAAACCCAAGACTCGGAGAGACTTACAAGGATATCAAATCATGCATATAAGAAATTAGCAAAGACTCAAATATATATCATAGATAATCTGATCACAAATTCACAATTCATCGGATCTCGACAAACACACCGCCAAAGAGGATTACATCGGATAGATCTCCATGAAGATCATGGAGAACTTTGTATTGAAGATCCAAGAGAGAGAAGAAGCCATCTAGCTACTAACTACGGACCCGTAGGTCTGAAGGGAACTACTCAGGAGTCATTGGAGGGGCGATGATGTTGATGTAGAAGCCCTCCAACTCCAAAGTCCCCTCCGGCAGGGCGCCGGGAAGGGTCTCCAGATGAGATCTCGCGGAAACGGAAGCTTGCAGCGGCGGAAAAGTATTTTCATGGATCCCTTGATTTTTTTCTATATTTTAGGGAATATATAGGCGAAGGATCTAGGTCAAGGGGGCGCCAGGGAGGCCACAAGCCTGCTGGCCGCCGCCCCCCCTGGTGGCGGATGGGTGGCTTGTGGGCCCCCTGTAGCCCTCCTGGCTTGGCCCTGAAGCCCCCTGATCTTCTTCCGTTCAAGAAAAAATCATTTCGGGGATTTTATTCCGTTTGGACTCCGTTCCAAAATCAGATCTGAAAAGAGCCAAAAACACAGGAAAAACCGGAA
This sequence comes from Hordeum vulgare subsp. vulgare, assembly GCF_904849725.1. NCBI lineage: Eukaryota > Viridiplantae > Streptophyta > Magnoliopsida > Poales > Poaceae > Hordeum > Hordeum vulgare. The sequence goes on from NC_058521.1 coordinate 575,939,071, forward strand.
CTGACACTTGGCACTAAATTAATAAGTTAGTCCCAAAAAAGATATAAAAGGTACATAAAACATCCAAAGATGACAAGATAACAACGTGAAACCATTAAAAATTATAGATACGTTTGAGACGTATCAGGTATCCTCCTCTTATTAGTCACAATATCTTTCATGTACTTAGCACACGGAGACATCTTGAGCATATCTGTCAAACGCATTTGCAGAAAGACAGGTCTGATCATTTCAACGAATCGCTCAAAATCCTCATCATCCTTTTTCTTGGATGGTTTGGGAGGAAAGGGCATGGTTTTCTGAACCCATGGTTCCCTTTCTTTACCATGCTTCCTAGCAGCGAACTCATTCTTATCATATCTCTTAGTTTTAGGCTGTGGGTTATCAAGATCAACAGGTTCAATCTCCACATCCTTATCGTTGCTAGGTTGAGCATCAACATGAACATCACTATTTATATTATCATTAGGCTCATGTTCATCACCAGATTGTGTTTCAGCATCAGAGACAGAGACGTCATTTGGACTCTCACGTGTAGCAGCAACAGGGTTGCTAGCGTGCAGGTTCCAATGATCTTTCTTCTTCTTTCTAGGATGACTAGGTGCATCAGTGCTAACTCCTTGAAAATCTTGTTCAATTCTCTTCGGATGACCCTCAGGATACAAAGGTTCCTGGGTCATTCTACCGCCTCTAGTAACGACTCTGACGGAATTGTCATTCAACTCATTGAGCAAGTCATTCTGAGCTTTAAGTTATTGTTCTACCTGAGTAGTAACCATAGAGGCATGTTTACTCAGAAGCTTAAGATCATTGACATTTCTGTCCACACAAGCACTTAAATGACTAAGCATATGAGCATTCTGTTCCAATTCTCTGCTAACATAATCATTGAAACTTTGTCGTTTGGCAACGAAGTTATCAAATTCATCCATGCATAAGCTAGCACATTTATCAAAAGGAATATCACTCTCATCAAACCTACGCGGAGAATTTACTTCTACTACTTGTATCGGGTTATCGAGACCATGGATCTCTTCGATAGATGGTAGATTTTCGACATCTTCAGATTTAATGCCTTTCTCTCGCATAGATTTCTTGGCTTCTTGCATATCTTCGGGACTGAGGAATAGAATACCTCTTTTCTTCGGAGTTGGCTTAGGAGGTGGTTTGGGAATAGTCCAAGCATTCTCATTGCACAAGATGTTATTCAGTAGAATCTCATCTTGTTCTACAGTTCGTTCCCTAAAAACACAACCGGGACAACTATCTAGGTGGTCTTTAGAAGCATCAGTAAGTCCATTATAGAAGATATCAAGTATTTCATTCTTCTCAAGAGGGTGATCAGGCAAAGCATTCAGTAGCTGGATAAGCCTCCCCAAGCTTGTGGGAGACTCTCTTCTTCAGCTTGAGCAAAGTTGTATATTTCCTGCAAGGCAGCTTGCTTCTTATGGGAAGGGAAATATTTTTCAGAGAAGTAGCAGACCATATCCTCGGGGCTACGCACACAACCAGGAGCGAGAGAAGTGAACCAGGTTTTAGCATCATCCTTTATCGAGAAAGGAAACAGCTTGAGGATATAGTAGGGGCGGATCTTTTCCTCACTAGTGAATAGGGTGGCTATATCGTGCAGTTTGGTAAGATGGGCTACAACCGTTTCAGACTCATAACCGTGAAAAGGATCGGATTCGACTAGAGTGATTAACTCAGGGTCGACAGAGAATTCATAATCCTTATCGGTCACAAAGATAGGCGAAGTAGCAAACTACGGGTCGTATTTCATCCTAGCGTTCAGAGATTTTTCTTTCCACTTGCGCAGTAATTTCTCAACATCATAGCTATCCTTACACGCAAGAAAGTCCTCAGCTATCTCTCCCTCCATAACATAGCGTTTAGGCATAACAGGCAATTCAGGCATAGTAGCAGGTTCTACTTCAATAGTATCAGCAGTTTCAAAAGTATCATCACGTCTAGCAGCAACTCTAGCAATTTGTGCATCAAGGAATGCACCTAGTGGCAAAGCGGTATCAAGCATAACATCATCAGGCATAGTATCAAGCATAGCATCATCAGGCATAGTATCAAGCATAGAATCATCAGGCATAGTATCAAGCATAGCATCATCATAAGCATCATGGGCAGCAGAAGTAGCATCATCAAGCACACGCAACATATCAAGATTTCTAGCAGGAGGTGATGTCGCAAACTTACTCATAACTGAAGGTGAATCAAGTACAGAGCTAGATGACAGTTCCTTACCTCTCCTCGTAGTGGAAGGCAAGATTTTAGTTCTTGGATCTTTCGGATTCCTCATAGTGACCAGCAGACGTCAATCCCAAGTGACTCGGAGAATATAGTTGTGTCTCCCCGGCAACGGCGCCAGAAAATAGTCTTGATAACCCACAAGTGTAGGGGATCGCAACAGTTTTCGAGGGTAGAGTATTCAACCCAAATTTATTGATTCGACACAAGGGGAAGCAAAAGAATATTCGCAAGTATTACCAGCTGACTTTGTCAATTTCAACCACACCTGAAAGATTAGTGTCTGCAAGCAAAGTATCAGTAGCAAAGTGGTATGATAGCAACGGTGTTAGAAAAAGATCTGTTGACGGCAGACTATTCCTAACATGTTGTATCAATGGCGCCAGTAAATAGCACGTGGACAGGGGACTATTCTTCCCCGGCAACGGCTCCAGAAAAGTCTTGCAACAAGTAGCAGCAAAGTAACAGCAGTAGTGACAGCAGTAGCAAGGAACAGCAGTAGTGACAGCAGTAGCAGCAGCAGTAGTAACAACACAGTAAAAGTAGTAGCAACAGCAGTAGCAGCAAAGTAACGTAGCAAGGACCAATAGTAAAAGACTCGTAGGCAGTGGATCGGTGATGGATGAGTATACCGGATGTGATTCATCATGTAATAGCTATAACACGGAGAGATGAGTAACTAGCTTCCGTTCGTCAATCTAATGTAGGCATGTATTCCGTATGTAGTCATACGTGCTTAGGAAAAGAACTTGCATGGCATATATTGTCCATCCCTCCCGTGGCAGCGGGGTCCTAATGGAAACTACGGGATATTAAGGTTCTCCTTTTAATGAAGAACTGGACCAACGCATTAACACTTGGTGAATACATGAACTCTGATGGGGTTACAGTCCCAGGGTAGGGTCATAGGTCTGCCCTATAGGTCCTATCCAACGACTACTCTTCATAGAAGACAAGGCCCTTAGATAGTTCCAACTGAACTAAGGACGCCCCCATCATCCAGTCGGCGACGATCCACTCGGAGCATATCTAACGTACCGACTGGAATCCACTATGTACATCGTAACCTCCCAGGAGGGCAATGGTCATACGTTTTCATACACCACTATTAGCATTTAAAGCTTACGTTACTTGTAACGTAAGCATTTACTCGCCACTATTCCACTGTTGTCCACCGGGCCATTATGAAGGGAAGCGCACTCTATATAAGCCGCCCTTCCCCACCGGTGCAAGGGTTGGCACTTGCTGTAATCCTACAATCCACTCGACACAAAGCTCCCAAGAGCACTGAGACGTAGGGCTTTTACCTCCACCGCAGAGGGGCCTGAACTCATACATCCTCCCCGTAGCTAAGGCTCTGCCCATATGCTTTCGTACCCCATACTTCTACTATCAGACTTATACCCACGACAGTTGGCGCCCACCGTGGGGCAGGCGTCTAAGCGACTTCCGGCGAGTTTGCGATTTCATCTTTTCGTCATGTTGTCCGACGGAGATCTGTGCATGGGTTATGAGATCCTCTTCGGTACCATCTCCTTCATCGCCGACGATTCGGCATGGCTTCGGGATGCGCCCCTCGACGTCGAGGCGCTTCCCAGTCGCGGGGCTACGCACTTCCGTGCCAGTTCGTGCGGTGTTCTTCTTCTCCAGCCATCGAACCCGGTGTCGATCTTCGCCCCCGTCACGCGCCCCAACAAGCGATCCCATCGTCCGCGGCTCCAGCGTTGGGTGCGACACGCCCAGGCGCGACAAAACACGTCCTCTCAAGTGGCGGTGCTTGAATCGGTTGTGGTCCCGCCGTCATCCCAGTGCTTGGGGTCAGTTCCGACTGAATTACCTTCCGAGTATCCGGGTCGTGGACCTGCAGCCGAAGTTCTCATGGCCGATTCCCATGAAAGTCCCCTCGGGACTGGGCTGAACGAGCGTGAGTTCGGAGAATCATCCGGCGCTCGTCGTCAGCACCATCGTTCTTCCAGTCGACGCACTCGCTAGAGCAACGTCGAGGTGTTCCGCACACCCGTCCTCAACTTGGCTGCAGCCGCTAGGATAGCCGATTCTCTCCAGCCGACTGATTCACAGGCTGGTAGGGGAATCGAGCAGATCCGTGCCTTGTTGCATACAGCGCAGCAGCAAAATTCGGCGGTCTCCCAGTCGCACAACAGGATCCACAACAGTTCTGTTCAAGCGAACACGCATCGGTCGGTTTTCAGTCCCGACTCTCACCAGCGACGCAGAGGGGGCAGCCATTCCAGGGACCCGAGTCGGAATCCGCTTCCCATTCGGTCTGATCCCGAAGATCGTCGCTGTTCGCGTACTCCTCCGCGGAGTGGGCCTTACGGGCCCCGACATTACGATGACCGTCGTTCGGGCGGTGGCGCGCATGATCCAAGACCTAATGCAAGAGAGTACATCACCCAGCAGAAGGTCGATAGAAGTCGAGCCCACCGTGATGGTCACGATAGAGACCGTCCGAGTGGAAGAAGGACCGTTGTCTCTGGTCCCGAGTGCTTCAGTCTGGCCATCCGCTCAGCTGACATCCCTCCCAACTTCCGATTGGCGACGGGAATCAGCAAATTCACAAGAGAGTCCAAACCAGAAACTTGGTTGGATGACTACAGAGTGGCGGTCCAGATCGGTGGCGGAGATGACCATGTCGCCATGAAACATCTCCCACTGATACTCGACGGTTCGGCGCGAGCTTGGCTAAACCAGTTAGCTCCGTCAAGCATCTACAATTGGGCAGATCTGGCCCGAGTCTTCATCAGGACCTTCGAGGGAACATGCAAACGCCCTGCTGGTCTCGTAGAACTTCAGCATTGTGTCCAGAAGCAAAACAAGCCCTTGCGCGATTTCATCTAGCGCTGGACAACCCTCTACCACACGGTGGAGAACGTCATAGAGCACCAAGCAGTCTGCGCCTTCAAGGCAGGCGTTCGGTACAAAGATCTGTACCTGAAGTTTGGTCGGACAGGCGACATCTCCATGAGCAAGATGATGGAGATAGCCGCGCGCTATGCAAATGGCGAAGAGGAGGACCGCATACGTAGCGTCAAGCATAAGTCAGTCGCCGATGGAGATGGGAACAGCAGTCGGAAGCATAAGCAGAAAGCTCAATCCACTCCACAGGCAGAGGCAGCAGCCGTTACAAATGCCAAGTTCAAAGGAAAGGGGAAAGCATAGTACACCCCCAAGAAGAGGCAGTCAGGGAATTCCATCCTAGATCAACCGTGTCCAATCCACACGAAGACGGATGAAGAAGGCAATGCCATATTGCCAAAGCATTCCACTCGGTAGTGTCGCCTCCTGATCCAAGGATTCGGTGAAGGACAACCGAGTGAGAAGGACACCGAGCAGGATGATGAGGACAAGGAGGATCCGTTCCCCCAAGTCCATGCAACGTTGATGATTTTTGCTGATGTGGAAAGCAAGAGTCGACTGAAGCTGGTCAACAGGGAGGTAAACATGGCAACCCCATCCACTCCCACGTTCCTCAAGTGGTCACAGACTGCAATCACCTTTGATCAGTCAGACCACCCAGCACACGTACCCACCCCAGGGAGACAAGCTCTGGTCGTCGACCCGGTGGTGGAAGTAGTTAGGCTGCGCAAAGTCCTCATGGACGGCGGCAGCGGCCTGAATATCATGTACGCCGATACTCTTAAGGGAATGGGCATTCCAATGTCCAAACTTAGCGAGAGCAGTATGCAGTTCCATGGAGTCGTCCCAGGAAGAAAGGCTAAATCACTCGGCCAGATTGCGTTGGATGTCGTCTTCGGCTCTGACAAGAACTTCCGCAAGGAGAAGTTGATATTCGAGGTGGTAGACTTCCAGAGTGCATACCATGCGATTCTGGGCCGTCCGGCATATGCGCGTTTCATGACCCGTCCATGTTACGTCTATTTGAAGCTGAAGATGCCCGGTCCCAAAGGTGTGATTACTGTCACAGGCAATCGGCACCGGGCCGAGGAGTGTCTGCAGCAGGGGTCGAGAATTGCCGATCATCAGATGGCTATACTCGAGCTGGATGAGTACAAGAAGACCACCGACCCCGCTGAGCTGATGCGTTCAAAGAAGCCAGCTTCCGAGTCCGCATTCCAGTCGGCGGGAGACACGAAGAAAGTCAGCATCCACCCGACGGATGACACCTCCGCCCCGACAAACATCTCCACCACCCTTGATCCAAAATAGGAAGCCGAGCTCATCCAATTCCTCCATGAGAACTGGGACATTTTTGCATGGAAGCCTGCTGACATGCCAAGTGTACCCAGGGAGTTGGCTGAGCACCGACTGCATGTGGATCCTGCCGCTCGGCCCATCCGAGAGGAGGTGGCTAAACTTTTGGCAGCCAACTTCATTCGCGAGGTACACCACTCCGAGTGGCTCGCTAATGTTGTCATGGTGCCCAAGAAGGACAAGTCTCTCCGTATGTGCATCGATTTCAAGCATCTTAATAAGGTCTGTCCGAAAGACCACTTCCCGCTCCCCCGCATTGATCAAATCGTTGATTCGACTGCGGGTTGCGAGCGCTTATCCTTCCTTGATGCCTATTCGGGCTATCATTAGATCTGTCTGTATGGTCCAGATGAATTAAAAACAGCCTTCATCACCCCATTCGGGTGCTTCTGTTACATCACTATGCCATTCGGTTTGAAGAATGCAGGAGCAACTTTCATGCGCATGATCCAAAAATGCCTCCTAGACCAGATCGGTCGAAATGTGGAGGCATATATGGATGATATCGTCATCAAGTCACGCAAAGGTTCCGACCTGCTGACTGACTTGGCAGAAACATTCACCAACCTACGTAGGTACGATATCAAGCTCAACCCATCCAAGTGTTCATTCGGCGTTCCCAGCGGGAAGTTACTCGGTTTCTTCATTTCCGGACGAGGGATCTATGTCAACCCCGAAAAGATCGGGACCATTGTTCGAATGCAGCGGCCAGTAAGAGTACATGATGTTCAAAAGCTCACAGGTTGCCTAGCGGCTTTAAGCAGGTTTATCGCTCGACTCGGCGAGAAGGCGTTACCTCTGTACCGACTCATGAAGAAGTCAAATACCTTCGAGTGGACAGACGAAGCCCAAATCGCATTCGACGACCTCAAAGCCCTCCTTTCCACCCAGCCGGTTCTTACTGCCCCGCTCAGTAAAGAACCCCTTCTTCTGTACATCGCGGCTACAAATCAAGTCGTCAGCACCGTTCTGACAGTCGAACGCGAAGAAGTAGGCAAAGCGTACAAGGTTCAGCGGCCAGTATATTATGTTTCCGAAGTCCTGACTCCTTCGAAGCAGAGGTATCCCCATTATCAGAAGCTTATTTATGGGATCTACATGACTGCAAAGAAGGTGGCTCATTATTTCCAAGACCACTCGGTATCTGTCATATCTGATGCTCCATTGTCGGAAATTCTCCACAATCGGGACGCATCAGGCCGAGTGGAAAAGTGGGCAATGGAGATGCTATACTGCGACATCAAGTTCGAAGCCAAGAAAGCTATAAAGTCTCAAGCTCTTGCTAACTTCATAGCAGAATGGGTAGAACAACAGCAACCGACTCACATCTACTCGGCTCATTGGACCATGTTCTTTGATGGGTCCAAGATGTTGAATGGCTCCGGCGCCGGCGTAGTGCTCATATCCCCGAAAGGTGATAAACTCAAGTATGTGTTGCAGATCCATTTTGATTCTTCCCACAACGAAGCAGAGTACGAAGCTCTCCTTTACGGGTTGCGCATGGCCATCACACTCGGCGTCCGTCGCCTGATGGTCTATGGCGACTCAGATCTAGTGGTTAATCAAGTAATGAAGGAGTGGGATGTAAGGAACCCCACCATGACTGCATACTGCAACGCAATAAGGAAGCTCGAGAAGAAGTTCGAAGGCCTGGAACTTCACCATGTTCCCCGACTGAAAAACGAAGCAGCTGATGAATTGGAAAAACTTGGATCCAGTCGGAGACCGGTCCCGAGTGATGTCTGCCTCGAGCACCTACACCTCCCCTCGGTAAAAGAAGATCCTTTTACAGAGGAACCAATACAACTGAAGAGCTCAACAGATCAGACTGAAGTCGAGGTCCCCGCTGTGGTTGATTTGATCATGGAGATTCTAGTTGTCATTCCCGAGTGGACTATGTCGTTCATTGCGTACATCATGAGGCAAGAGTTACCAGAAGACGAAGTCTAAGCTAGGCAGATCGTTCGCATGTCGAAGTCCTTCACCGTCATCGATGACCAGTTATACAGGGAAAGTGTTTCAGGCGTCCTTCAGCGGTGTATCTCTCCTGAGGAGGGCCAGTTAGTCTTGGAAGAAATTCACTCGGGAACCTGTGGTCATCATGCCTTCTCAAGGGCAATCGTCGCCAAAGCATTCAGAGCTGGTTTCTTATGGTTGCAGACGTATGAAATGGCAAAAGATATGGTCGACCATTGTGAAGGTTGTCAATTCTATTCAAACAAGTCCCACAAGCCAACGTCTGCGCTGAAGACAATTCCTCTTGCTTGGCCATTCACCGTGTGGGGATTAGATACAGTCGGACCATTCAGAATAGGCCAAGGAGGATTCACCCATCTGCTGGTAGCAGTCGACAAGTTTACCAAGTGGATTGAAGCCAAGCCTATCAAGAAGCTTGATGCCCTTACGGCCATCAAATTTATCAGAGACATATTCGCCAGATACGGGGTTCCGCACAGCATAATCACCGACAATGGCACAAACTTTGACTCGAAGAGGTTCAAAGGTTTTTGCGCAAGACAAGGTATCCGAGTGGATTTTGCATCCGTCGCGCACCCCCATACGAATGGACAAGCGAAGCGGGCGAATGGACTCATTCTTCAAGGGTTGAAGCCTTGACTCCTGCGAGAAGTTGGACATGCCGCCGGCGCATGGGTCACCGATCTGCCTTCGGTACTGTGGGGCCTCCGCACAACTCCGAATAGATCGACAGGGCGATCCCCGTTTTTCCTCGTTTATGGAGCAGAGGTAGTCCTTCCGAGTGACTTGCTTCACAGCTCTCCACGAGTCGAACTCTTCTCTGGAGCTGAAGCAGAGCAAGCCAGGAAAGACGGAGTGGACCTTTTAGAAGAGGAGCGCGAGATGGCACTGATCCGTTCAACAATTTATCAACAAGATCTGCGACGATTTCATGCGCGGCACGTCAGGAGCCGCACGTTCCAAGCAGGCGACCTGGTGCTCCGAGTGGATCAACAGAGACCACACAAGTTGGCTCCCGCCTGGTAAGGACCGTTCATCATTTCTAAGGTGCTGAACAACGAAGCATATAGACTCTACAACCTCGACAGGGAAACGGACGAGCCACGAGCGTGGAATGGAGATCTACTGAAGCGATTCTACACATAACCTCCGAGGGAGACAATGTAAAGAACAAGTATCATCGAAGTAATACAAAGCAGATTGATTTCTTGCCGATTCAAAATTCTTCCGCGTTTGCAGACTCCGGTCTAAAAAACCAACTCCGAGTGTGCATTAAAAGTCACACTCGGGGACTTAGCTGTGACCCAGAGTCGCGTAAGTAACAACTCGCTCCGAGTGTGCACGAAAAGTCACACTCGGAGACTTAGCTGCGACCCAGAGTCGTCTAAGTACAAACTCGCTCTAAGTGTGCACCAAAAGTCACACTTAGAGACTTAGCTGCGACCCAGAGTCGCCTAAGTACAAACTCGCTCTGAGTGTGCACCAAAAGTCACACTCGGAGACTTAGCTGCGACCCAGAGTCGCCTAAGTACAAACTTGCTCCGAGTGTGCACTAAAAGTCACACTCGGGGACTTAGCTGCGACCCAGAGTCGCCTAAGTAAACAACTCGCTCCGAGTGTGCACTAAAAGTCACACTCGGAGACTTAGCTGTGACCCAGAGTCGCCTAAGTAAACGACTCGCTCCGAGTGTGCATGAAAAGTCACACTCGGAGACTTAGCTGCGACCCAGAGTCGCCTAAGTAACAACTCGCTCCGAGTGTGCACGAAAAGTCACAATCGGAGACTTAGCTGCGACCTAGAGTCGCCTAAGTACAAACTCGCTCTGAGTGTGCACGAAAAGTCACACTCGGAGACTTAGCTGCGACCCAGAGTCGCCTAAGTAAACAACTCACTCCGAGTGTGCACGAAAAGTCACACTCGGGGACTTAGCTGCGACTCAGAGTCGCCTAAGTAAAAAGCTTCCTCCAAGTGTATACTCGAGATACACTCGGAGGCTTAGCAGACCCTCATTGAGGCTCATGTGGATGTAAAGACAACTGACAACTACATGAGTAACAACTCGCTCTGAGTGTGCATGAAAAGTCATACTCGGGGACTTAGCTGCGACCCAGAGTCGCCTAAGTAACACCCCGCTCCGAGTGCGCACTAACAATCACACTCAGAGACTTAGCTGCGACCCAGAGTTGTCTAAGTAAAAACTCGCTCCGAGTGTGCACCAGAATCACACTCGGGGACTTAGTTGCGACCCAGAGTACCCTAAGTAAAGACTCGCTCCGAGTGTGCACCAAAAGTCACACTCGGGAACTTAGCCGCGACCCAGAGTCGCCTAAGTAAAAACTCGCTCTGAGTGTGCACCAAAAGTCACACTCGGAGACTTAGCTGTGACTCAGAGTCGCTTAAGTAAACAAATTGCTCCGAGTGTGCATTCCAAGTCACACTCGGAGACTTAGATGCGAACCAGAGTCGCCTAAGTAAAAAGCTTCCTTCGAGTGGGCACTCGAGATACACTCGGAGGCTTAGCAAACCCTCATTGACGCTCATGTGGATGTGAAGACAACTGACAACTACATGCTCCGCATGTTTGCCATTGGCTTCACCAAGATATGCCCAAACAAAAACCACGAGCCAAAATTGTGTCAAAAAAAAACTCAACGAAAGAAGAGCAAAAGATTCGGCTCGAATTCAAATCTGTTCTGCGATCAGTCGGCTCGGTGTGAATCAAGTTTATCCACACCGAGCCACGAATGTACCGGCCAACAGCAGTGGCCAAAGTTTAATACAGACTCCACTCGGCATACCGAGGTAAATGTGCGTTCAGCATAAAGTTTATCAAGCGTCGCCGGGACTGGCAGGCTCTACAAAGGTGTCGAGGTCCATTTCATCTGCAATCTGAGTGGCTGTGTCGAGGAAGGTCTCCATGAAATCTTCAAATCGAAGCTTCTTGGTGTTGGCGACCTGCAGCGTCTTCAGCTTGTCCTCACGAGCTTCCTTGCAGTGCACTCGGACCAGAGACAGCGCCACGTCTGCACCACACCGAGCGGCAGACTTCTTCCATGCCTGCACTCTGCTTGGAACGTCCTCCAGTCGAGTCATCAACCCCTCTATCTCGTTCCGGGAGTCATCTTCAGGCCACAGCTCCTTGTCGATTCGGCCGACAACTCTTCTGAGACAACCAATGAAAGGGTCCACCCTGTTAAGGCGAGAATGCGCTCGGAGCATGTCCCGGTTAGCTTCATCGCCGAGTGGAACATTCGGAACAAGCGACCGTTCAATTTCGGCAGTTTCAGCCTCAACGTCCCGACAGAAATCTGCAAAGAAAAGACACACAGAAAATAAGCGCGGAGTGAACTCCAAAGTCAAAAAGCACTCGGCAAGAACTTACCACCAAGCAGTGCGACCATCTTCTTCGCCCAATCGCCGACGTAGTTCTCCTGCGCTCTGCACCGAGTGTTCATCACCTTCAGCTGGCCCATCCATTCGGATCTCTCCCTCTTCATTTTTTCTACCTCGGCTAGCAGTGCCTTGTTAGCCTCCCGAGATTCCTCCAAAGATTTCTCTCGGTTAGCAAGAGCCTTCTTCATGCCAGCTAGGTCATTCACAACCACCTCCAAGTCCGCAGCAAGTGGAGTCTTCTCAGCCTTCAGAGCATTGTACGCCGATCCCATTTCACAAGTCTTCTGTCAAAGAGACACAAAGGGAGGATCAGCCACATTCAACAAGGAAAAAGTCTCGACAGATATGACAAAACAATCAAAGCTCAAAATTCTTCAGACCCCTGCCGATGCAAGCAATCGACAGCGGTCTCGGGGACTACACCCAGTGGGTTCACTGAGAGTGACCCCACTGGCATGAAGCTCGAACAGGTCGGCCCTATTGAGCTCCATAGCAAACCAACAACACTATGAGATTACTATTACTCGACCCGAGTAACACTACTCTCGGGGACTACACCCAGTGGGTGCACTCGGCGTGCCCCCACGGGTACCATTCGGGCAGATCAGCTCTGGTCTGTACAGATTATGGAAAATACATATAAAGACAACTGCCGGCGCAAGCACTCGGCAGAAGTCTCGGGGACTACACCCACTGGGTTCACTCGGAGTGAACCCACTGCAAAATCATCCTACTTTATCCGAGTATATCGTTGAAACCCCCAGTGGGTACCAAGAGGAATGTAAACACTTACTAGCGCACTTACTCGGATATCATCCCGAAGCTCCAAGCTCTTCTTGTACAAGGATGCGATGGAGTCATACGCTCCCTTGGCGTCGCCCACCATCAGCTCTACTTGTACCATGGCGTCCTTGGCAGCTCCTACTTGATCTTCTGGGAGGCGTCGGGCATCATATTGAACAGCGGACGGACCCGGCGTGGCAGAAGGCTCCCTGGGCATCCCGAGCTCCAGTCCAGTCGGTTCCGCCGTGAGGCCACCGTCTCAGTCGGCGGCACGTTCATGGCGGGATTGGCAGCAGGTTGGATAACCCCAGGGACAGGCGCCAAAGCTGGCTCCGACCTCCTTTGGTCGTCGTCGTCCAGATGGATCACCTCTGAAGGAAGCCCGACTGAACAAAATAAAATTACAGAAAAAGGTCAAGATCAAAGACAGCACTCGTGAAACAGTAATACAGCTCTCGGAGTCGTGACAACATACCTTGCTGGGACGTGGCGGCGTTATCTGTGTTCATGGGATCATCGTCCTGGCGCGGCAGAGAGGTGGCGGAGGTAGCAGCTCTGTTGAGTGAAATCCACTCGACGGATAAACATGAGTTCCCAAAAAGAGGAGTTCAATCGGATACTGAAGGAAGATGAAAGAGTAAAGATACTTACGCTGAGGCGACTGGAACAGCGATCCTCATCCGGGGCAAGGCTTTCCAAGGTTTAGGCCCACTAGGTTTAGCCACCTTGGACGGCTGGTTCACGGGCTCGGCAGAAGCACCCCTGGTTCTCTTCACACTCCGAGCACTCGGAGCCACAGGAGGAGCTCGCGGAGCACTCGGGGCCGCGGGAGGAGCCGGCGGAGCAGCGGTGTCATGGCGGCGCTTGGTTCGGTGCTCTCGTGATGAGGGTGACGAGCTCTGCTCTCCACTCTCCTCCTCCTCCTCTTCCGTCTCCTCCTCCGTCTCCCCACTGTCACAGACGTACTCAGCGATATCCGCGCTGCCCTCCATGTTGCCCTCCTCTTCCTCGACTGGATTCCCGTTCGAGACTGCAGAATGCCAGTTTGTCCACTCCTGCACAAAACACAGTCGGCAACGGAAGTCAGCGAGACAAGAAAAGCAATAAAGCTGAGAAGGTTAAAAGCACTCGACAACATGTACTCACCTCATTCGGAGGAGGATTTTCGGCGCGGAAGGGCTTCACCCGCCGGGCTCCCATGGGGTTATCACACGTGCCTGTGATGCTGCAGACCCACGCACTCACAGTCTCCCCGCTCACGTCCTCTGGATGAGATCGAGTGGTATCCGAGGGCCCCGTGTAATGCCACATAGCATGGTCTCGGGCCTGCAGCGGCTGGATGCGCCGACCCAGAAAAGTCTCCAACAGGTCCATGCCGGTGACTCCCCTCCGGACGACGGCTATCAGCGCGTCGACGAAAGGCTGGATCTGGGTTCTTTCTTCCTTAGAGAGCGCAAGCTTCCTGGGAGGGCCCGGACGGTCTAAACTGAAAGGTGGCAACCCACTCGAAGCATTCGGGCAAGCAATGTCCTGGCAATAGAACCAGGACGATTGCCAGTTCCTAACTAACTCGGATAGCTGGAGGGAGGGATCGCTACTCTTTGTTTTCTTCTCGAAGCCTAAACCCCCGCAGAGCTGGAGGATGTGTGTCTTATCATCCGACTGGCTAAGCTTCTTAACATTTTGGGATCTAGCGGAGAAGACATATTTAAAGAGCCCCCAGTGGGGAGGACATCCTATGAAGCACTCGCAGAGGGTGACGAACGCGGAAATATGAGCTATTGCATTCGGAGGAAAGTGATGGAGCTGCGCCCCGAAGTAATTCATGATACCTCGGAGGAAAGGATGGGGAGGCAAGGAGAAACCTCTGGCCACGTGGTTGAGCAGCACAACGCGCTCCCCCTCCTTTGGTGCCGGCTCCGTCTCGCCTTCCGGCAGCCTCCAGGACTTGTTGGCGACCATGCCGTGCTCCACAAGCTCCAGCACGTCATTCTCCGTCACCGAGGTGTTGGGGAATGTCGCATGGGAAACAAAAAATTTCCTACGCGCACGAAGACCTATCATGGTGATGTCCATCTACGAGAGGGGATTTCCGATCTACGTACCCTTGTAGATCGCACAGCAGAAGCGTTAAGAAACGCGGTTGATGTAGTGGAACGTCCTCACGTCCCTCGATCCGCCCCGCGAACCGTCCAATGAACCGTCCCGCGATCCGTCCCACGATCCGCTTCGATCTAGTGCCGAACGGACGGCACCTCCGCGTTCAGCACACGTACAGCTCGACGATGATCTCGGCCTTCTTGATCCAGCAAGAGAGACGGAGAGGTAGATAAGTTCTCCGGCAGCATGACGGCGCTCCGGAGGTTGGTGGTGATCTAATCTCAGCAGGGCTCCGCCCGAGCTCCCAGAAACGCGATCTAGAGGTAAAACCGTGGAGATATGTGGTCGGGCTGCCGTGGCAAAGTTCATCTCAAATCAGCCCTAATACCTCAGTATATATAGGAGGGAGGGGGAGGGAAGAGGCAGCCTCAAACCCTCAAGGTTTGGCCGAAATTGGAGGTGGAGGAGTCCTACTCCAATCCTACTTGGAGTAGGATTCCACCTTCCCACTTGGAAACTCTTTCCACCTTGTGTTTTTTCCTTCTCAAACCTTATGGGCCTTAGTGGGAACTTATTCCAGCCCACTAGGGGCTGGTTTATCTCTTCCCATAGCCCATGAGACCCCTTGGGGCGTGACACCCCTCCCGATGGTCCCCGGCACCCCTCCCGATGGTCCCCGGCACCCCTCTCGGCACTCCCGGTACACTACCGATGAGCCCGAAACTTTTCCGGTGACCAAAACAGGACTTCCTATATATCAATCTTTACCTCCGGACCATTCCGGAGCTCCTCGTGTCGTCCTGGATCCCATCCGGGACTCCGAACAACATTCGGTAACCAACCATATAACTCAAATACGCATAAAACAACGTCGAACGTTAAGTGTGCAGACCCTGCGGGTTCGAGAACTATGTAGACATGACCCGAGAGACTCCTCGGTCAATATCCAATAGAGGGACCTGGATGCCCATATTGGATCCTACATATTCTATGAAGATCTTATCGTTTGAACCTCAGTGCCAAGGATTCATATAATCCCGTATGTCATTCCCTTTGTCCTTCGGTATGTTACTTGCCCGAGACTCGATCGTTAGTATCCGCATACCTATTTCAATCTCGTTTACCAGCAAGTCTCTTTACTCGTTCCGTAATATAAGATCCCGCAACTTACACTAAGTCACATTGCTTGCAAGGCTTGTGTGTGATGTTGTATTACCGAGTGGGCCCCGAGATACCTCTCCGTCACACGGAGTGACAAATCCCAGTCTCGATCCATACTAACTCAACGAACACCTTCGAAGATACCTGTAGAGCATCTTTATAGTCACCCAGCTACGTTGCGACGTTTGATACACACAAAGCATTCCTCCGGTGTCAGTGAGTTATATGATCTCATGGTCATAGGAACAAATACTTGACACGCAGAAAACAGTAGCAACAAAATGACACGATCAACATGCTACGGCTATTAGTTTGGGTCTAGTCCATCACATGATTCTCCTAATGATGTGATCCCGTTATCAAGTGACAACACTTGCCTATGGTCAGGAAACCTTGACCATCTTTGATCAACGAGCTAGTCAACTAGAGGCTTACTAGGGACAATGTTTTGTCTATGTATCCACACATGCACTGTGTTTCCAATCAATACAATTATAGCATGGATAATAAACGATTATCATGAACAAAGAAATAAAATAATAAATAATTTATTATTGCCTCTAGGGCATATTTCCAACAGTCTCCCACTTGCACTAGAGTCAATAATCTAGTTCACATCACCATGTGATTCCAATGAATCCAACACCCATATAATTATGGGGTCTGATCACGTCTTGCTCGTGAGAGAGGTTTTAGTCAACGGTTCTGAAACTTTCAGATCCGTATATTCTTCACAAATCTTTATGTCATCTTATAGATGCTGCTACTATGTGCTATTCGGAAATACTCCAAATATCTACTCTACTATACGAATCTGTTTCACTACTCATAGTTATTCGGAGTAGTGTCAAAGCTTGCATCGACGTAACCCTTTACGACGAACTCTTTAACCACCTCCATAATCGAGAAAAAAAAATCCTTAGTCCATCAGTTACTAAGGATAAATTTTGACCGCTGCTAGTGATTCAATCATGTATCACTCTTTGTACCTCTCAACAGACTTTGAGTCAAGGCACACATCAGGTGTGGTACCCAGCATGGCATACTTCAGATTCTACGGCCAAGTCATAGAAGACGACCTTCGCCTATTCTCTTTATTCTGCCGGGGTCGGGTTTTGAGTCTTACTCAAATTCACACCTCACAACGCAACCAAGAACTCCTTCTTTGCTGATATATTTTGAACTCCTTAAAAAACTTGTCAAGGCATGCATCTTGTTGAAACTTCTATTAAGCTCTTTCGATCTATCTTCATAGATATTTGATGCTCAACGTTCAAGTAGCACAATCCAGGTATTCCTTTGAAAACTCCTTTCGAACAACCTTGTATGCTTCATAGAAATTCTACATTACTTCTGATCAACAATATGTCAACCACATATACTTATCAGAAATTCTATAGTGCTCCCACTCACTTCTTTGGAAATACAAGTTTCTCATAAACCTTGTACAAACCCAAAATCTTTGATCATCTCATCAAAGTGTATATTCCAACTCCGAGATGCTTGCACCAGTCCATTGAAGGATCGCTGGAGCTTGCATACTTGTTAGTATTTTTAGGATCGACAAAACCTTCTGGTTGTATCACATACAATGTTTGCTCAAGGAAACCGTCGAGGAAACAATGTTTTGACATCCTATGTGCAATATTTCAAAAATAATGCAGCAACTACTAACATAATTCTAACAGACTTTTAGCATCGCTACGAGTGAGAAAATCTCATCATAGTTAACTGTTTGATCTTGTCGGAAACATCTTTGCGACAAGTCGAGCTTTTCTTAATAGTGACTTATCACCATCATCGTCTGTCTTCCTTTTAAAGATCCATCTTTACTCAATAGTCCTATGACCATCAAGTAGTTCTTCCAAAGTCTACACTTTGTTTTCATACATGGATCCTCTCTTGGATTTCATGGCTTCCAGCCATTTGTCAGAATCCGGGCCCACCATTGCTTTCTCCATAACTCGTAGGTTCATTGTTGCTCAACAACATGACCTCCAAGACAGGGTTATCGTACCACTCTTTAGTAGTACGCGACCTTGTCAACATACGAGGCTTGTAGTAACTTGATCCGATGCTCGATGATCACCATCATCAGCTTTCACTTCAATTGGTGTAGGCGCCACAGGAACAACTTCCTGCGCCCTGCTACACACTGGTTGAAGTGATGGTTCAATAACCTCATTAAGTTCTACCACCCTCCCACTCAATTCTTTCGAGAGAAACCTTTCCTCGAGAAAGGATCCGTTTCTAGAAACAAACACTTTGCTTTCGGATCTGAGATAGGAGATGTACCCAACTGTTTTGGATATCCTATGAAGATGCATTTATCCGCTTTGGGTTTTAGCTTATTCGACTGAAACCTTTTCACACAATTGTCGAAGCCCCAAACTTTCAAGAAACGACAGTTTAGATTTCTCCAAACCTCAGTCTATACTATGTCATCTCAACGGAAATACGCGGTGCCCTATTTAAAGTGAATGTGGTTGTCTCTAATGCATAACCCATAAACGATAGTGGTAATTCGATAAGAGACATCATAGCATGCACCATACCAAATAGTGTGTGGATATGACGTTCAGACACATCATCACACTGTGATGTTCCAGGTGGCATGAACTGCGAAACAATTTCCACATTGTCTTAACTACATACCAAAACTCGTAACTTAGATATTCATTTCTATGATCATATCGTAGACAGTTTATCCTCTTATTACGACGAACTTCACTCCTGAAACAGAATTGAACTTTTCAATATTTCAGACTTGTGATTCATTAAGTAAATACTCTTGTATCTACTCATATCATCATTGAAGTAAGAACATAACGATATCCACTGCGTGCCTCAGCACCCATTGGATTGCATACATCAAAATGTATCACTTCCAACAAGTTACTATCTTGCTTCATCTCAATGAAAACAAGGCCTTGCTCATGTGGTATGATTTGCATGTCACTAGTGATTCAAAATTAAGTGAGTATAAAGATCCATCAGCATGGAGCCTCTTCATGCAATTTATACCAACATGACTCAAGCGGCAGTGCCACAAGTAAGTGGTACTATCATCATTACCTCGTATCTTTTGGCACCAATATCATGAACATGTGTAACACTACGATCGAGATTCAATAAATTATTGAAGGTGATTATTCAAGCAAATAGAGTAACCATTATTCTCTTTAAATGAATAATCGTATTGCAATAAACATGATCCAATCATGTTCATGCTTAACGCAAGCACCAAATAACAATTATTTAGGTTTAACACCAATCCCGATGGTAGAGGGAGTGTGCGACGTTTGATCATATCAACCTTGGAAACACTTCCAACACGTATCGTCACCTCGCCTTTAGCTAGTCTTTGTTTATGCCGTAGCTTTCATTTCGTGTTACTAATCACTTAGCAACCGAACCGATATCCAATACCCTCGTGCTACTAGGAGTACTAGTAAAGTACACATCAACATCATGTATATCAAATATACTTCTTTCGACTTTTGCCAGCCTTCTTATCTACCAAGTATCTAGAGTTGCTCCGCCTCAGTCACCGTTCCCCTCATAACAGAAGCACTTAGTCCCGGGCTTTGGGTTTAATCTAGGGTCTCTTCATTAGTGCAGCAACTGTTTGGCCGTTTCACGAAGTATCCCTTCTAGCCCTTGCCTTTCTTGAAACTTAGTGGTTTTACTAACCATCAACTATTGATGCTCCTTCTTGATTTCTACTTTCGCAGTGTCAAACATCGCGAATCGCTCAAGGATCATTGTATCTATCCTTGATATGTTATTGTTCATCACGAAGCTCTCACAGCTTGGTGGCAGTGACTTTGGAGAACCATCACTATCTCATCTGGAAGATTAACTCCCACTTGATTCAAGCGATTGTCGTACTCAGACAATCTGAGCACATGCTCAACGATTGAGCTTTTCTCCTTTACTTTGTGGACAAAGAATCTTGTCGAAGGTCTCGGACCTCTTAACAAGGGCACAAGCATGAAATCACAATTTCATCTCTTTAGAACATCACTTATGTTCCGTGACGTTTCAAAACGTCTTCGGCGCCTTGCTTCTAAGCCATTAAGTATTTTGCACTGAACTATCGTGTAGTCATCAGAAACGTGTATGTCGGATGTTCACAGCATCCACAGATGACGCTCGAGGTGCAGCACACCAAGTGGTGCATTAAGGACATAAGCCTTCTGCGCAGCAACGAGGACAGTCCTCGGCTTTACAGACTCAGTCTGCAAAGTTTGCTACCATCAACTTTCAACTAAATTTTCTCTAGGAACATATAAAAACAGTAGAGCTTTAGCGCAAGCTACATTATAATTCGCAAAGACCATTAGACTATGTTCATGAAAATTAGTTCAATTAATCATATTACTTAAGAACTCCCACTCAAAAAGTACATCTCTCTAGTCATTTGAGTGGTACATGATCCAAATCCACTATCTCAAGTCCGATCATCACGTGAGTCGAGAATAGTTTCAGTGGTAAGCATCTCTATGCTAATCATATCAACTATACGATTCATGCTCGACCTTTCGGTCTCATGTGTTCCGAGGCCATGTTTGCACATGCTAGGCTCGTCAAGCTTAACCCGAGTGTTCTGCGTGTGCAACTGTTTTGCACCCGTTGTATGTGAACGTTGAGTCTATCACACCCGATCATCACGTGGTGTCTCGAAACGAAGAACTGTCGCAACGGTGCACAGTCGGGGAGAACACAATTTCGTATTGAAATTTTAGTGAGAGATCACCTCATAATGCTACCGTCGTTCTAAGCAAGATAAGGTGCATAAAGTATTAACATCACATGCAATTCATAAGTGACATGATATGGTCATCATCATGTGCTTCTTGATCTCCATCACCAAAGCACCGGCACGATCTTCTTGTCACCGGCGTCACACCATGATCTCCATCATCATGATCTCCATCAACGTGTCGCCATCGGGATTGTCGTGCTACTCATGCTATTACTACTAAAGCTACGTCCTAGCAATATAGTGAATGCATCTGCAAGCACAAACGTTAGTTTAAAGACAACCCTATGGCTCCTGCCGGTTGCCGTATCATCGACGTGCAAGTCGATATTAACTATTACAAGATGATCATATCATACATCCAATATATCACATCACATCGTTGGCCATATCACATCACAAGCATACCCTGCAAAAACAAGTTAGACGTCCTCTAATTGTTGTTGCATGTTTTACGTGGTGACCATGGGTATCTAGTAGGATCGCATCTTACTTACGCAAACACCACAACGGAGATATATGAATTGCTATTTAACCTCATCCAAGGACCTCCTAGGTCAAATCCGATTCAACTAAAGTTGGAGAAACCGACACTCGCCGGTCATCTTTGAGCAACGGAGTTACTCGTAGCGATGAAACCAGTCTCTCGTAAGCGTACGAGTAATGTCGGTCCGAGCCGCTTCGATCCAACAATACCGCGGAATCAAGAAAAGACTAAGGAGGGCAGCAAAACACACATCACCGCCCACAAAAACTTTTGTGTTCTACTCGAGAAGACATCTACGCATGAACCTAGCTCATGATGCCACTGTTGGGGAACGTCGCATGGGAAACAAAAAATTTCCTACGCGCACGAAGACCTATCATGGTGATGTCCATCTACGAGAGGGGATTTCCGATCTATGTACCCTTGTAGATCGCACAACAGAAGCGTTAAGAAATGCGGTTGATGTAGTGGAACGTCCTCACGTCCCTCGATCCGCCCCATGAACCGTCCCACGATCCGTCCCACGATCCGCTCCGATCTAGTGCCGAACGGACGGCACCTCCGCGTTCAGCACACGTACAGCTCGACGATGATCTCGGCCTTCTTGATCCAGCAAGAGAGACGGAGAGGTAGATGAGTTCTCCGGCAGCGTGACGGCGCTCCGGAGGTTGGTGGTGATCTAATCTCAGCAGGGCTCCGCCCGAGCTCCGCAGAAACGCGATCTAGAGGTAAAACCGTGGAGATATGTGGTCGGGCTGCCGTGGCAAAGTTCGTCTCAAATCAGCCCTAATACCTCAGTATATATAGGAGGGAGGGGAGGGAAGAGGCAGCCTCAAACCCTCAAGGTTTGGCCGAAATTGGAGGTGGAGGAGTCCTACTCCAATCCTACTTGGAGTAGGATTCCACCTTCCCACTTGGAAACTCTTTCCACCTTGTGTTTTTTCCTTCTCAAACCTTATGGGCCTTAGTGGGAACTTATTCCAGCCCACTAGGGGCTGGTTTATCTCTTCCCATAGCCCATGAGACCCCTTGGGGCGTGACACCCCTCCCGATGGTCCTCGGCACCCCTCCCGGCACTCCCGGTACACTACCGATGAGCCCGAAACTTTTCCGGTGACCAAAACAGGACTTCCTATATATCAATCTTTACCTCCGGACCATTCCGGAGCTCCTCGTGACATCCTGGATCTCATCCGGGACTCCGAACAACATTCGGTAACCAACCATATAACTCAAATACGCATAAAACAACGTCGAACCTTAAGTGTGCACACCCTGCGGGTTCGAGAACTATGTAGACATGACCCGAGAGACTCCTCGGTCAATATCCAATAGAGGGACCTGGATGCCCATATTGGATCCTACATATTCCATGAAGATCTTATCGTTTGAACCTCACTGCCAAGGATTCATATAATCCCGTATGTCATTCCCTTTGTCCTTCGGTATATTACTTGCCCGAGATTCGATCGTCAGTATCCGCATACCTATTTCAATCTCGTTTACCGGCAAGTCTCTTTACTCGTTCCGTAATACAACATCCCGCAACTTACACTAAGTCATATTGCTTGCAAGGCTTGTGTGTGATGTTGTATTACCGAGTGGGCCCCGAGATACCTCTCCGTCACACGGAGTGACAAATCCCAGTCTCGATCCATACTAACTCAACGAACACCTTCGAAGATACCTGTAGAGCATCTTTATAGTCACCGAGTTACGTTGCGACGTTTGATACACACAAAGCATTCCTCCGGTGTCAGTAAGTTATATGATCTCATGGTCATAGGAACAAATACTTGACACGTAGAAAACAGTAGCAACAAAATGACACGATCAACATGCTACGGCTATTAGTTTGGGTCTAGTCCATCACATGATTCTCCTAATGATGTGATCCCGTTATCAAGTGACAACACTTGCCTATGGTCAGGAAACCTTGACCATCTTTGATCAACGAGCTAGTCAATTAGAGGCTTACTAGGGACAATGTTTTGTCTATGTATCCACACATGCACTGTGTTTCCAATCAATGCAATTATAGCATGGATAACAAACGATTATCATGAACAAAGAAATAAAATAATAACTAATTTATTATTGCCTCTAGGGAATATTTCCAACACGAGGAGGGGAGGAAGTCCCCCTGGATCCAGCCCGCCGGCAACGCCCGCTGCCGCCGCTGAGTGGAGGCCGCCCCCTTCTTCTTCTTCTTCTTTGCCTCGAGCTTGTTGGTCTGCCCCTTTGTCATGGCGAGGACGACGGATCCGCAAAGGAGGAGAGGTAGGAGGTGGCTTGAGGTGTGCAGAGAGTTGCGGGAGGAGCAAGATTAATGGGAGGAGGATGAGCGGCGTAATAGGAAATCCCGCCGGGGAGGCTTTAATAGACCTCAGACTGGGTCACTTACAGGTGGGCCCAGGATCTTATCCCCCAACCGGCCACTGCAAGATTAGTGGAGAAGATAACGGCTCGGTAATCGAGGAGGCAAAACCTACTCGATGGCGATGTCGTCATCCCCGCTGAGCGCGCAGAAACCGAAATTTGAGGATCCCAGAAAATCCGGCGCTGTCAGTTTGACCAGTCACGTCGAAATATTCCGCGGAAGCACTCGGTCCCTGACGGTTTGTCTCACTGGTATATTCACTCGGACCACTGGCTGAAAGGATAAAATGGATCGAGGCAAACAATGCTAAAGTCACCTCAATACCAGTCGGTTCAAAACTCCACACATCACTTCATCGTTCCAACCCCGATCCATTCGGGGACTAATGATAGGGTTACAGTCCCAGGGTAGGGTCATAGGTCTGCCCTATAGGTCCTACCCAAGGACTACCCTTCATAGAAGACAAGGCCCTTAGACAGTTCCGACTGAACTAAGGACGCCCCCATCATCCAGTCGGCGACGATCCACTCGGAGCATATCTAACGTACCGATTGGAATCCACTCTGTACATCGTAACCTCCCAGGAGGGCAACGGTCATACGTTTTCATACACCATTTAAAGCTTACGTTACTTGTAACATAAGCATTTACTCGCCACTATTCCACCCTTGTCCATCGGGCCATTATGAAGGGCAGCGCACTCTATATAAGCCGCCCTTCCCCACTGGTGCAAGGGTTGGCACTTGCTGTAATCATATAATCCACTCGACACAAAGCTCCCAAGAGCACTGAGACGTAGGACTTTTACCTCCACCGCAGAGGGGCCTGAACTCATACATCCTCGTCGTAGCTAAGGCTCTGCCCATATACTTTCATACCCCATACTTCTACTGTCAGACTTATACCCACGACAAACTCCTCATACTATGGTCAGCTCCGAGAGTGGTTCCGGCTATTGTCACTCCGGGGTTACCGGGTCATAACACATAGTAGGTGACTACAACTTGCAAGATAGGATCTAAAACACACATATATTGGCGACAACATAATAGGTTCAGATCTGAAATCATGGCACTCGGACCGTACTGACAAGCATTAAGCATGACAAAGTAGTAGCAACATCAATCTCAGAATATAGTGGATACTAGGGATCAATCCCCGTCAAAACTAACTCGATTACGTGATAGATCTCATCCAACTCATCACCGTCCAGCAAGCCTACGATGAGATTACTCACGAACGGTGAAGAGCACCATGGAATTGTCGATGGAAGAAGGTTGATGATGACGATGGCGACGATTTCCCCTCTTCGGAGCCCAAAACGGACTCCAGATCTGCCCTCCAGATGAAGAACAGGAGGTGGCGGCGCCTCCGTATCTTAAAACGCGATGAATCCTTCTCTCTGATTTTTTTCCGGGCAAGACGGAATAAATAGAGCTGAGTTTGGAGGCGGTGGTGCCACGTGGGCCCCACAAGCCCTCACGGCGTGGCTTGGGGGGTGGCCGCGGCCCAGGGGCTTGTGGCCCACT
The DNA here is from genome assembly GCF_904849725.1 of Hordeum vulgare subsp. vulgare. Lineage (NCBI taxonomy): Eukaryota > Viridiplantae > Streptophyta > Magnoliopsida > Poales > Poaceae > Hordeum > Hordeum vulgare. The sequence goes on from NC_058521.1 coordinate 575,964,139, forward strand.
GGCACACCTCCTCCGATGGATCTTTGCGCAGGTATTTTTCATTAATTCCAGAAAAATTCTCCGTAAATTTTCAGGTCATTCCGAGAACTTTTATTTCTGCACAAAAACAACACCATCGCAATTCTGCTGAAAACAGCGTTAGTCCGGGTTAGTTCCATTCAAATCATGCAAATTAGATTCCAAAACAAGGGCAAAAGAGTTCAGAAAAGTAGATACGACGGAGACGTGTCAGTATTATTGACATTCCTCCTCTCTGACCTTGTCTCCGTCATGATGCTCTAGACAGTAGGTGCCTGAAATAGTCTCCGTTAGTATATCATGATACAACAAAAATATTTGCAGGAGTAGTGGCATGTTTTAGTGAAGGCGGTTGACAATTTGGCTTTTATTCCATTGGTTGTGCAAGGCTAGGTCACCTGAGTGTCCTTCTGTAGTTTAGCCTGTCTCATGAGGTTTTAGAAAGCTCATGCTAGGAATAGGATGTGAGTATGCACACAGAAGTTTTGGTTTCAATCCAAGCTGATGCTTGTCAACTTAATAACATTCAAATAATTTGATTGTAACTCAACCAAACATGACATGGCAACCACCTGTACATACTGAATCAGTACCTTAGAATGTTTCTTTTTTTCTAAATCTTTTCTGCAACCTATAGTGTTAGTATCAAGATACTCAAATGAGAGACCAGCCATTAGGATTGCTAACCTGTCATAATACAAATCGCTAGATAAAAGGTTGCTATGATACTCATCTCATCGACTCATTTGATCAAGTTAACCATGAGAGTTATGTTCTAAAAAAATTACACCTGTGACAGTGAAATTGATAATAATTAATATACGTATAGTTTGATGTTTGTTTGAAGTAATAATGGTTTTTAGGTTTTTGTATGATCGATCAGAACATGGAGCAGCAAAAGGGAGGAGAGAGAGGAGCTACCACGGTAGGCAGGTAAGTTGAAGATGTAGAATGAGGTAAAATAAGTGTGGACTCAACAAGCTTATCATGCCATGCTATTAGTCACATAGCATAATTAGGAAATGAGGTGCAATAAAAATATTTGAGGGATTGCAAGGTGCTTTAGGACTCAAACGTCAATGGTGCTGATCATTTCAAATTTAAGCTTTATGATCAAATGGCAAGCCCAGGGAGGAATCATGTGATATCTCAAGCGGTTTCAGGCGGTGTGTTTTACTCTCTTGATCTGATAGCTGATTTGGTGGCTCTAACGGTGTTTGTTACATCGCTACAAGATATCCATATAAGGGAGGAATCACTAAAGAATGTTGAGCTACTCTTTCGCTGCTGGTGTCAATGATGTCCAATTCTATAGTTATGATTCCTCTCTCCAAAACAAAGAAATTCACATGAGTAGTGAATTCATTGCACACAGTTTGGAAGTACACATCAGTATACATTTAATGAAATGGTTGTCCGCCTCTATCCATATGATCTGTATATATCTATAAGGCGTGCATGCAAAGTTTATATTACTCCATTTTTCTGCTCTCATTTATCTTAGGTCTTTTTAGACTGAACATTTTTCTTACTCATACCCAAGGCACCAACAGAAGGAAGTTGCAGCAACGTAGAAATCACAACAATTGTCCAGTTTGAACTAATGCTAGCTATTTTGATATGTTCTTCTGGTTAAAAAAACAGATATGTTCCTATTAGATTATCCCCTTTTTATGTGAAAAATACTAATTACATATTATTATTTGTAGGCTTAGAAGCATTAATGTGTCAATTTGACTTTGATTGTGATTGTTCTGAATGGATAATGCCCTTCTTGTAGTTTTCATTAGGCAATAAAAACAGTTGTTGTAATGAGAAACAACCTACAATATTTACAGTATGTAAATTAAAGAAAAGGAAACAAAATGCACCTGCTCACAAAAATTTATTTTTTAGCAGTTTGCAAGTCACTCAAGACTTGGCAATAAAGATAGAGGGGCAAACCTTATTGATATGTGCCTTTTTTTATGTTTCCGTGGCAACGCACGGGTATTGTTCTACTCCCTCCGTTTCTAAATATAAGACCTTGTAGAGATTGCACTATGTACTACATACAAATGTATATAGACATATTTTAAAGTATAGATTCACTCATTTTGCTCTGTATGTAGTCTATAGTGAAATCTCTACAAGGTCTTATATTTAGGAACAGAGGGAGTAGTATTTATAAAAACCAAAAACATTTTTTGAATTTGATGAATTTTTTTCGAAAATGCCAGACATTTGTTTAAAACCTGGAACATTTTAAGAAAAAACAGAAATTTTTTCCGAATTTGAAGAGCCTTTTTTAAAAACCCAGTATATTCTTGAAAATCAAGAACATTCTTTGAAAATCCAAAACATTTTTTGAAAATCCAAAACATTTTTTGAAAATCCAGAAAAAAAAATCGAAAAAAATCAGAAATAGAATTTGAAGAACATTTTTGAAAACCCATTACAGTTCTTCAAAATCGAGAACATTTTTCTAATAAACAAAAACATTTTTCGTATTTAAAGAACAATTTTAAAAATACCGAACATTTTGTAGAAATTCAGAACGTGTTTTGAATTCTAGAATATTTTTTTGAAATCCAGAATCATTTTCCAAAAATTAAAAAAAAACAGTTTTTTAAAATCCTGAACATTATTTGAAAATCCAGAATAATGTTTTGAAAAAGGGAAGAAAAAACTTCCGAATTAGAAGAACATTTTTTGGAAACCAAGTAAATTTTTTGAAAATCCCGAACATTTTTTAAGGTCCAGAACATTTTTTGAAAGAAAACTGAAACAGAATTTGAAGAACATTTTATGAAAACCAAGTACATTTTTTGAAAATCAAGATCATTTTTATTATAAAAAAACTTTGTCGAACTTGAAGAACAACTTCTCAAAATCCAAACGTTATTTGAAACTCAGAAGATTTTTTGAAATTCCAAAACATTTTTTGAAATTCTAGAACATTTTTCTAAAATATAGAACATTTTTCTGAAAAAGAAAAAGTAATTTAGAATTTGAAGAACAATATTTGATAATCCTGAACATTCTTCGAAAACTCAGAACATTTTTGAAAATCTGGAACAATTTTTTAACAAAAGACAGAAACACTTTCCGAATTTGAAGAACATTTTTTGAAAGACCTGGTACATTTTTTCAAAATGCCGATCATTGATGTAAAACTTAGATTTTTTTGAAAATCCAAAATATTTTTTTGAGAAAGCAGAAACAGAATTGGAAGAACATTTTTTGAAAACCTAGTACATATTTTGAATATCAAGAACATTTTTATAAAAACGAAAAATATTTTTCGAATTTGAAAAACAGTTTTTGAAAATTCCGGACTTTTTTTGAAAATCCAAAACAATTTTTGAAAAACTACAAATTTTAGAAACAAAAACAGAAAAAAAAAAAGGGAAAGAATAAAGAAAACAAAAAAAAAACGGTTCAACGAGCCTTCTTGAAAGTTCCCAAAACCGGAAAAAACGGTTGGGAAAGTTTAGAAGGTTTCCAAAACTGGGATCCCCGCAACCTGTAATGGGCCGACCCAAATCGCGTCGCTCCCTGTGTATTTGTGTGCGAAGCCCCGACATCTTGACGCAAAGAGCGGTAAATAGCATTTTTCGAGATGGAGTACTCCAAAATGGGTATGGAGATGGTATACATCAAGATATTTTTTCAAAAAAGAAGAAAAACCCCTCACCTGTGCATTTGAATGATGCATGCAGCCATATTATTAATCTAAAATGTTGTATAAAAAAATCTGTGATATATAAGCCTCTCTCAAGAGAGCCATAGTATGGTAAAAGAAAAAAAGAAATATATGCTATAACCGACGACAATAGTACTAGATGACTATAAGCCTAGTCTATTATTGGACCTCCATCCAAACCACTTGTAGATAGTCTATGCAATCATCTTCCAGCGATTGCATCCAATAACCATATGCACCTTGACACTGGCGGAGCGAGCCAGCTCAAGGAGTCGGGGCAAATTCTTTACACCATGACGTGTTCCAACATTGCTAATGATGATGGCTTTGTACTAATTAGTGAAGAATGGCCAGAGCAGCCCGGGTAGCTGCCCAGGGTCGTCGGGAGGTAGCTCCGCCACTACACCTTTGCTTCCGCATGGCTGAGTAAGGACCACGTAAGGATCCAAGAGGTATCTTTGTATATGATCTACAAAAAATTTAGAATATGTTCTCTCTTAAAAATCATGTTGTTTTTGTAGTTTCATATCGCTTTCTATACACCAAGATAGACACATAATACACCTTAGAACCACAAGGGGGGTTCTTTAGGAAAGCAATATAGAAGAGAGTCTCGATGATGATTTAAATATTGCAATAGTTAAATATTGAATTTGATTTGTAAAAAATAATCATGTTATTTATTTATCAAATCCACTACAATGTTTTGTTTTGCTTCTCAGGTGGGCAAGTTGTTAGTAGTAAGGTTCTACAACAATGAGCCAAATACTAAAGGTGTGCACTCCGCCACATGTGATGGCACGTGTGTGTTGCTACAACCGCCTCCTAGGAAACCGCCACTACGTGATCTAGGGTTGAACTGGAAGGAAGCAAATGATCAAAAGGTTTACACTTCTCCCCACTAACCTCTACTTGCCCTTAAGTGAATTTGTTCAAATGTTGGCATATTTTGTCCTATGAGACTGCAAAAGAAAAACACCAAAATCGAAAGCATAAACTACATGCCGTTGAAGATGTCACCTCCAACTCGGGGATGTACATCGCTTACGAAGCCTTGCTGGCAGGAGCACACCGACCATTATCGGTGAAGTGGGTTCCATGGAACAATCTACTAAGTGCTACTCTTTGATTGCAACACATATGATTTAGTAGGTTCTTGTGCCATGTAGCACTATGCAACTACCAGTTTCCCATTGGTTGACGGAAACTTTGGCGCATGGTTCGCCGCCGATATTAGTTACATCGCTGGAATTCGCCGAACAAAAATCCAGCCTACACGAGTTCAATCTGCTCTCTAATTGCACTAAAGTCTCTAAATCTTACATATGCCATTACTTTGTAGACAGGAAAAATGTGGGCCACCAGACCACTATGCGTCATGAGCCTAGGAGAGCAAGATAACCACCATTTCCCAACTACTAACATCAGCTTTTGCTAGTGATGCAGATATATGATATAGCAAAATCTTCTCACCCAACTCTGCCTGATGGCATGGCATCTCAAACACCAAATCGATGGTAGTGAACCTTGTTGGAATATGCCCTAGAGGCAATAATAAATTAGTTATTATTATATTTCCTTGTTCATTATAATCGTTTATTATCCATGCTAGAATTGTATTGATTGGAAATCAAATACATGTGTGGATACATAGACAACACACTGTCCCTAGTGAGCCTCTAGTTGACTAGTTCGTTGATCAAAGATGGTCAAGGTTTCCTGGTCATAGGCAAGTGTTGTCACTTGATAACAAGATCACATCATTAGGAGAATCATGTGATGGACAAGACCCAAACTATGAACGTAGCATATTGATCGTGTCGTTTTATTGCTATTGTTTTCTGCGTGTCAAGTATTTATTCCTATGACCATGAGATCCTATAACTCACTAGCACCGGAGGAATACCTTGTGTGCATCAAACGTCGCAACGTAACTGGGTGACTATAAACGTGCTCTAGAGGTATCTCCGAAGGTGTCCGTTGAGTTAGTATGGATCAAGACTAGGATTAGTCACTCCGTATGACGGAGAGGTATCTCGGGGCCCACTCGGCAATACAACATCACACACAAGCCTTGCAAGCAATGTGACTAAGTGTAAGTCACGGGATCTTGTATTACGGAACGAGTAAAGAGACTTGTCGGTAACGAGATTGAAATAGGTATGCGGATACCGACGATCAAATCTCGGGCAAGTAACATACCGAAGGACAAAGGGAATGACATACGGGATTATATGAATCCTTGACACTCAGGTTCAACCGATAAGATCTTCGGAGAATATGTAGGATCCAATATGGGCATCCAGGTCCTGCTATTGGATATTGACCGAGGAGTGTCTCGGGGCATGTCTACATAGTTCTCGAACCCGCAGGGTGTGCACACTTAAGGTTCGGTGACGTTTCGGTATAGTTGAGTTATAGGTGTTGGTAACCGAAAGTTGTTCGGAGTCCCTGATACGTCTCCAACGTATCTATCATTTTTTATCGTTCCATGCTATTATATTATCAACTTTGGATGTTCTATATGCATGAATATGCTATTTTATATTATTTTTGGGACTAACCTATTGACCTAGAGCCTAGTGCAAGTTCCTATTTTTTCCTTGTTTTTTACCTTATTCAGATAGGAATATCAAACGGAGTCCAAACGGAATAAAACTTTCGCCGTGATTTTTTATGGAAAATATCAAAAATACTAGAAGAAAAAGATAACGGAGAGGAGTCCTGACTGGCAGTCTCTGGCAATGGCTAGACGATTGCTATTCTCGATTGCTCAACAATTAGAAATTGTCTTGCAATTACCCACCAGCGCGTGGGATCGAGGCGGTTTTCGAGGGTAGAGTATTCAACCCAAATTTGTTGATTCGCCGGACAGAAAGTGAGAGTATACTCTCAAGTATTAGCATCTGAATGTGTCAGATTCAACCACACCTGAAAGATTAGTATCTGCAAGCAAAGTAGTAACAGCAAAGTAGTATGATAGCAACGGTGTAACGAGTAGCAGCAGTGGCAAGGAACAGCAGTAGTGACAGCAGTAGCAAGTAGCAATAGTAGCAAGTAACAGCAGTAGCAAGTAGCAATAGTAGCAAGTAACAGCAGCAGCAACAGTAGTAACGGCAGCAGAGCAACAGTAGTAACAGCGGCAGTGGGACAAACTCGTAGGCAATGGGTCGGTGATTTCTTTGAATGATATTCATCATGCAACAGTTATAACACGGAGAGATTTGTGGCTAGCTCCCGTTCGTCAATGTGATGTAGGCATGCATTCCGTGTGTCGTCATACATGCTTAGGGAAAAGAACTTGCATGACATCTATTGTCCATCGCTCCCGTGGCAGCGGGGTCCAAAAGGAAACTACAGGATATTAAGGTTCTCCTTTTAATAAAGAACCGGACCAACGCATTAGCACTTGGTGAACACATGAACTCCTCAAACTATGCTCATCACCGGGAGTGGTTCCGGTTATTGTCACTCCGGGGTTGCCGGGTCATAACACATAGTAGGTAACTACAACTTGCAAGATGGGATCTAAAACACACATATATTGGTGACAACATAATAATTTCAGATCTGAAATCATGGCACTCGGGCCCTAGTGACAAGCATTAAGCATGGCAAAGTAGTAGCAACATCAATCTCAGAACATAGTGGATACTAGGGATCAATCCCCGTCAAAACTAACTCGATTACATGATAGATCTCATCCTACTCATCACCGCCCAGCGAGCCTACGCATAGATTACTCTCGAACGATGAAGAGTTTCATGGAATTGGAGAGGGAAGAAGGTTGATGATGACGATGGCGACGATTTCCCCTCTCGGGAGCCCAAAACAGACTCCAGATCTACCCTCCAGATGAAGAACAGGATGTGGCGGCGCCTCTGTATCGCAAACGCGACGAAATCTTCTCTCTTTTTTTTGGACGAAAGTGAATTTATAGAGCTCAGATTGGGGGCGGCAGAGCCACGTGGGCCCCACAAGCTTGCTAGCCGCCACCAGGGGTGGCGGCTACAGGGCTTGTGGCCCACTGGCCCATCCCCTCCGGTGGACCTTTGCGTAGGTATTTTTCATATTTTCCAGAAATATTCTCCGTAAATTTTCAGGACCTTCTGAGAACTTTCATTTCTACACAAAAACAACACCAAGACAATTCTGCTGAAAACAGCGTTAGTCCAGATTAGTTTCATTCAAATCATGCAAATTAGAGTCCAAAACAAGGGCAAAAGAGTTTGGAAAAGTAGATACGATGGAGACATATCAACTCCCGCAAGCTTAAAACCTTGCTTGTCCTCAAGCAACTCAGTTGAAAAACTGAGAGAGAAAGAAAAACTTTGACAAACTCTGTTTGATCTTGTTGTTGCAACTATGTCTAACTCATCACCAGAATTTCGGCAAGATCACAACTTAACCACATAAGCAAGTGACTCAAAGATCTCACGGTAAACTAATATCAATGGCATAATCAGCTAACGAGCAAATAATAATGAGTTTCAAATACCAACACTTCAAACAAAAAAGCATGAAGCAATATGAATAGATGGTAACTCGCTAGCTCTTTCTGAGACCGCAAAACATAAATGCAGAGCACTTTCAAAGATCAAGGGCTGACTAAACATTGTAATTCATAGCAACGAAGATCCAGTCATAGTCATACTCAATATCAATCAAAAGCAAAGCGTAAAAATGACAGAGGTGCTCTCTAATTGGTGCTTATAAAAGAAGAGGATGACTCAACAGGGAAAATATATAGACAGACCCTTCGCAGAGGGAAGCATTGATTTGCAGAGGTGCGAGATCTCAAGCTTTGAAAATAGAGATAATAATTTTGGGTGGCATGCTTTCATTGTCAATGCAATGACCAAGAGTTCTCAATATCTTCCATGCTACTCATGCTATAGGCGGTTCCCAAACAGAAAAGTAAAGTTTTAACTCCCCCACCACCAATCAATCACACTCCACGGCTAGCCGAATCCTCGGGTACCATCCATACTAACATCAATCCGGAGGGAGTCTTGTTTTACAGTTATGTTTTCGATTTAAGCGTGGAACTGGGCATTCCAATTACCGCCCCCTTTCTCGTGAATGACAGTAAATAAACACATGTCGAGGATAACACTCCTAGCATGGAAGATACCAATAGCCCCCTGTCACCACATGAGCGGTTCGGGCATGTAAAACAGATTATTTCTTGAAGGTTTAGAGAGTGGCACATGCAAATTTACTTGGAACGGCAGGTAGATACCGCAAATAGGTAGGTATGGTGGACTCTCATGGAAAAACTTTTGGATTTATGGAAGTGGATGCACAAGCAGTATTCCGCTTAGTACAAGTGAAGGCTAGCAAAAGACTGCGAAGCGACCAACTAGAGAGCGACAACAGTCATCAAGATGCAATGAGTTTGACTAACATTGAATGCAAGCATGAACAAGATATAAATCACCATGAACACGAACATCATAGAGGCTATGTTGATTTTCTTTCAACTACATGCATGAACATGCGCCAAGTCAAGCCACTAGAATCATTCAAAGGAGAATACCATCCAATCATACTACATCATAGTCATCTCAAAATCTATGTTGGCATTCAAGACAAACCATTATAAGCTCTCAGCTAGTTAAGCATGGCATCAGAAACTATGATCTCTAAGTTGTCATTGCAAACATGGTTCTCTCACAACAAGCTGAATCTAGGACGACAAGCTAGTCATATTTACAAAAACAAAATAGATAGAGTTCATACCAGCTTTTCCAGTCTCAGTCACTTCATCATATATCATCATTATTGCCTTTCATTTGCACGATCGAACGATGTGAACAATAATAAGAGTGCTCATGCAATGGACTAAGCTGAATCTGCAGGCAAACAAAAGGAGAAGACAAAGTAATATGGCTCTTTGAAAGCTAAACAGGTATGCATGCAAGAACCACTAAACATTGAAACCAATATCTTCTACCTTGACCCCAAGAAAAAGAAAACTATTTACACGGGAAAGCTCCCAACAAGCAAAAGAAGAAAGGAAAAATATTTTTGGGTTTTCTCAAAAGGACACAAAACAAGAAAACGAAAATAAACTAGCATGGATAATACAGTGGCAAAGTGTAAACACCGACTAACAAAGTGAAAGCATAAGCATGAATGTAAGATCGGTGAGAACACGTACTCCCCCAAGCTTAGGCTTTTGGCCTAGCTTGGTCTACTCCCAAGGTGGGAAATAACCAGCTCCGGGATACTCCGGAGCAGACTGTGGATGCCACTGCTGTGTGAGCTCCTATGGCTCCCACTGATAAACTGGCGTCTGGTACTCGACTGGCGGCTCGGGCACGGGCACCTGTGGTTGGGCCAAGCCCCAATATGCGTAGATGTCCGAGGGCATAATAGTATACCTTCCTGCATGAAGATCAAACAAAGAAGGAGCAGGCAAAGTAATAGTCTCTCGAGTACCCTGACTAAATACCAGGTTATAAATCATTCGTCTACTAGCATCTCTATCCAGAAAATCATGGCGAACCATGTTGTCACAATCTAGATATTTCTCAGGGAGAAGCATCTCTCCTTCCTCTCCCAGTCTAATGGGTATTTCAAAGTGTCTGGCAAGACGAGTAGCATAGATACCTCCATAGACGACACCCTTGGAACGGTTGGTGTTCAACCTCTGGGCTACTATAGCACCTAGGCTATAAGTCTTATCGTTATAAAGGCCTTCGCACAAAACCGCAAGGTCTGGAGAACTAAGTGATCCAGCCTCCCCACGGACAATCAAACATTTTCCCACAAATAATGAGAAGTACCGAAGCACAGGAAAATGTATGCTAGCAATCCTAGCGCGAGACACTCCTCTCTCCTCTCCAACAGCAATAGTACCAATGAAATCCTCCAAGTCCTGTGGACGAGGGTCACGGATATCCCCAACATAAGGTAATTTGCATACATTGCAAAAATCCTGTAGCGTCATGCACTCGGGGACATCGTATATCATGAACTCAACCATGGGAGGATTCTTCCTCGGATAAAAGTTGAAGCTTTGAACGAAAATATTGGTGAGGAGGAGGTATTGCGAACACTTATCTTCAACGAACGCAGTAAGACCTGCGTTCTCCACCAAGTAATAAAAGTCTTCATAAAGCCCAGCGGGGCGCAAAAATTCATCACTTGGCCATTCGCACGCTCGAACTTCTATGACTCGAGGGACTACGTACTTGGGGTGGTTCTTCTCATCCTCCTTGGGGTTACGGCTTGAGGAGCCTCTCAAGAACCTCCTCATCTTTTCCTTTTTCTAGCTCTGAAAAATTCTGAAATTTTTAGAGACTTCGAAAGAAAAGTGAATAAAGATTAACCCAACTTGTAGCAACTACTCCTACTAGTGCCTAGGGACCGTATCACGTGCTAAAACTACTTGGGACCAGCTAAATCAACATTTCTAGCTTGAGAACAGGGTCACCAAGGTAGCAAGAATACGCGAAGGATAAAGCACTAGAGCAAAAACTAATTGGACCAATGGAGGAGTCACTTACCAAGGAGTAATTTCCCCAAAACAGTTCGGAGAATGGTGCTTTGAGCAAGGAGATCGAAAATCACAGCCAAATGAGCAAGAAACGGGTTTGAGCTACGAAACAATTTTTTCTAGAGGTGGAAGAAGAGGATGGGAGGTGGAATGAGTGGAGGGGGTCCCTGTGGGCCCCACAAGCTTGCTAGCCGCCGCCAGGGCGGCGGCTGCAGGGCTTCTGGCCCACCGATCTAGCCCCCAGGCCAACTCTCAGGCCCAGTATTTTTCAAATATTCCAGAAAAAATCATACTAGATTTCCAGGACCATCGGAGACCTTCTATTTTCGGGGTATTTTTCTCTGGGACGCTAAAACATAAAACAGGAAAAACTAGACTAAATCTATCATTTTTCTTCTAAGCAACAGAAAATGAAAGCTCAAAACAGAGGTATGTGACTCTTTGATTCATCCATTTCGTGGTCATCGAAAGAAATCCGTCAATGGGGTTGATCAAGTCCTCATGACAAAACCTTCTCGAATCGCAAGAGAGAACGGAGAATTTTCGAATAGCCACTAAGTCACCTCAATGGGGATATGTATCTCCCCAACAAGAAAATCATACTTCATCTTGACACGAGGAATAGGGCATTCAAAGCTCCCAATAAGAATCGATGAAGTCTTTTCGATAGCATTGATGCAATGTGCTTGATATCGTTTCTTCGAAAAGTGCACTGTGTACTCATTACCGTTGACATGGAAAGTGACATTGCCTTTGTTGCAATCTATAATAGCCCCTGCCGTGTTTAAAAAGGCTCTTCCGAGGATGATAGCCATGGCATCGTCCTCGGGAATATCCAAGATAACAAAGTCTGTTAAGATAGTGGTGTTAGCAACCACAACAGGCACATCCTCGCAAATGTCGATAGGGAAAGCAGTTGATTTATCGGCCATTTGCAGAGAAATATCAGTGGGTGTCAACTTATCCAATTCAAGTCTACGATAAAGATAGAGCGGCATAACACTAACACCGGCTCCAAGGTCACATAAGGCAGTTCTTACGTAGTTTCCTTTAATGGAGCAAGGAATAGTGGGCACTCTCGGATCACCAAGTTTCTTAGGAGTTCCACCTTTGAAAGTGTAATTGGCAAGCATGGTGGAGATCTCAAGATCTGGTATCTTCCGTTTATTAGTCATGATATCTTTCATGTACTTGGCATACGGAGACATTTTGAGCATATCAGTTAACCGCATCTGCAGAAAGATGGGTCTTATCATCTCAACGAAGCGCTCAAAATCCTCATCATCCTTTTTCTTGGATGGCTTAGGAGGAAAGGGCATAGATCTCTGAACCCATGGCTCCCTTTCTTTACCATGCTTCCTAGCAGTGAAGTCAATCTTATCGTATCTCTTAGGTTGTGGGTTATCAGGATTAACCGTAGGTTCAATCTCCACATCCTCATCATTGCTAGGTTGAGCATTATTATGAACATCGTTGTCCATATTATCACCAGGTTCATGTTCATCACCAGATTGTGTTTCTGCATCAGACGCAGAATTATCATTAGGTTCTTCAGGTGTGACAGTATTTGGTGAACTGGCATGTAGGTTTCTATCATCTTTCTTCTTCTCCTTAGGATGACTGGGTGTATCAGCATTAATTCCTTGAGAATCTTGATCAATTCTCTTAGGATGACCTTCAGGATACAAAGGTTCCTGAGTCATTTTGCCTCCTCTAGTAATGACTCTGACAGAGTTTTCATTTAATTCATTGAGCAAGTCATTCTGAGCTTTAAGTACTTGTTATACCTGAGTAGTAATCATAGAGGCATGTTTACTCAGAAGCTTCAGATCATTGACATTTCTGTCTACACAAGCACTTAATTGGCTAAGCATACGAGTACTTTGTTCTAAATGTCTGCTAACATAATCATTGAAACTCTGTTGTTTGGCAACAAACTTGTCAAATTCATCAAAGCATAGGCTAGCAGGTTTATCAAAAGGACTATCACTCTCATCAAACCTACGCAGAGAATTCACTTCTACTACTTGTATCGGGTTATCGAGACCATGGATCTCTTTGATAGGTGGTAGATTTTTGACATCTTCAGATCTAATGCCTTTCTCTTGCATAGATTTCTTGGCTTCTTGCATATTTTCGGGACTGAGGAATATAATACCTCTTTTCTTTGGAGTTGGCTTAGGAGGTGGTTCGGGAATAGTCCAAGCATTATCGTTGATCCAGATGTTATTCAGTAGGGTCTCAGCTTGTTCTACAGTTCGTTCCCTAAAAACACAACCGGTACAACTATCTAGGTGGTCTCTAGAGGCATCGGTAAGTCTGTTATAGAAGATATCAAGTATCTCGTTCTTCTTAAGAGGGTGATCAGGCAACGCATTCTGTAGCTGGACGAGCCTCCCCCAAGCTTGTGGGAGACTCTCTTCTTGGAGTTTAGCAAAGTTGTATATTTCGTCCAAGGCAGCTTGCTTCTTATGGGCAGGGAAATATTTCTCACAGAAGTAATAGACCATACCCTGGGGACTACTCACACATCTAGGAGCAAGGGAGGTGAACCAGGTTTTAGCGTCATCCTTTAGAGAGAAAGGAAACAACTTAAGGATGTAATACTGGCGGATCTTCTCCTCACTAGTGAAAAGGGTGGCTATATCGTGTAGTTTGGTAAGATGGGCTACGACCGTCTCAGACTCATAACCGTGGAAAGGATCATATTCGACTAGAGAGATTATCTCAGGATCAATAGAGAATTCATAATCCTTATCGGTGATAAAGATAGGTGAAGTGGCAAACTTTGGGTCGTATTTCATCCTAGCTTTTAGAGATTTTTCCTTCCACTTGAGAAGTAATTTCTCAGCGTCATAGGCATCCTTACACGCAAGAAAATCCTCAGCTATCTCTCCCTCCATAACGTAACCCTCAGGTATATCAAGCAATTCATATCTAGGAGAGCTAGATCTAGAGGAGCAAAAGCAGGTTCTATCTCAATAGTATCGACAGTTTCAGAAGCATCACGAGCATTGGCAGTAACTCTAGCAATATCAGCATCAAGGAACACCCCTAGTGGAACATCAGGCAAAGTGTGTCTCTAGTAGTATCAAGCATAGCATCATCAGGCATAGCATCTCTAGCAGTATCAGGCAAAGCAGTATCAGGCATAGCATCTCTAGCAGTACCAGGCATAGCATCTCTAGCAGTATCAGGCAAAGCAGTATCAGGCATAGCATCTCTAGCAGTATCAGGCATAGCATCATAAGCATCATCAGGCACAGGCGACATATCAAGATTTCTAGCAGGAGGTGATGTCGCAAACTTACTCATAACTGAAGGTGAATCAAGTGCAGAGCTAGATGGCATTTCCTTACCTCCCCTCGTAGTTGAGGGCAAGACTTTGGTTTTTGGATCCTTCAGATTCTTCATAGTGATCAGCCGATATAAATCCCAAGTGACTCAGAGAATATAGCAATACCTCCCCGGCAACGGCGCCAGAAAAATGCTAACTGGCAGTCTCTGGCAATGGCTAGACGACTGCTATTCTCGATTGCTCAACAATTAGAAATTGTCTTGCAATTACCCACCAGCGCGTGGGATCGAGATAGTTTTCGAGGGTAGAGTTTTCAACCCAAATTTGTTGATTCGCCGGACAGGAAGTGAGAGTATACTCTCAAGTATTAGCAGCTGAATGTGTTAGATTCAACCACACCTGAAAGATTAGTATCTGCAAGCAAAGTAGTAACAACAAAGTAGTATGATAGCAACGGTGTAACGAGTAGCAGCAGTGGCAAGGAACAGCAGTAGTGACAGCAGTAGCAAGTAGCAGCAGTAGCAAGTAACAGCAGTAGCAAGTACCAACACTAGCAAGTAACAACAGCAGCAACAGTAGTAACGGGAGCAGAGCAAAACAAGTAACATCAGAGCAACAGTAGTAACAGCAGCAGTGGGACAAACTCGTAGGAAATGGGTCGGTGATTTGTTTGGATGATATTCATCATGCAACAGTTATAACACGGAGAGATATGTGTCTAGCTCCCGTTCGTCAATGTGATGTAGGCATGCATTCCGTGTGTCGTCATATGTGCTTAGGGAAAAGAACTTGCATGACATCTATTGTCCATCCCTCCCGTGGCAGCGGGGTCCAAAAGGAAACTACGGGATATTAAGGTTCTCCTTTTAATAAAGAACCGGACCAATGCATTAGCACTTGGTAAACACATGAACTCCTCAAATTATGGTCATCACCGGAAGTGGTTCGGGTTATTGTCACTCCGTGGTTGCCGGATCATAACACATAGTAGGTAACTACAACTTGCAAGATCGGATCTAAAACACACATATATTGGTGACAACATAATAATTTCAGATCTGAAATCATGGCACTCGGGCCCTAGTGACAAGCATTAAGCATGGCAAAGTAGTAGCAACATCAATCTCAGAACATAGTGGATACTAGGGATCAATCCCCATCAAAACTAACTCGATTACATGATAGATCTCATCCTACTCATCACCGCCCAGTGAGCCTACGAATAGATTACTCACGAACGATGAAGAGCTTCATGGAATTGGAGAGGGAAGAAGGTTGATGATGACGATGGCGACATTTTCCCCTCTCCGGAGCCCAAAACGGACTCCAGATCTGCCCTCCAGATGAAGAACAGGATGTGGCGGCGCCTCCATATCGCAAATGCGACGAAATCTTCTCTTTTTTTGGGACGAAAGTGAATTTATAGAGCTGAGATTGGGGGCGGCAGAGCCACGTGGGCCCCACAAGCTTGCTAGCCGCCACCAGGGGGTGGCGGCTACAGGGTTTGTGGCCCACTGGCCCATCCCCTCCAGTGGATCTTTGCGCAGGTTTTTTTTCATATTTTCCAGAAATATTCTCCGTAAATTTTCAGGACGATGTGAGAACTTTCATTTCTGCACAAAAACAACACCAAGGAAATTCTTCTGAAAACAACGTCAGTCCAGGTTAGTTCCATTCAAATCATGCAAATTAGAGTCCAAAACAAGGGCAAAAGAGTTTGGAAAAGGAGATACGATGGAGACGTATCAAGTCCCGAGGAAGCCACGAGCCAGGGAGGCGCGCCCACCCCCCCCCCCTAGGCGCGCATGGGGGACTCGTGACTCCCTCGTGGGTCCCCCTGACTTGTTCTCGATGCCATATGGTCTTATAAATACAGAAACCTCCAGAAATAATCCTAGATCAGAAGTTCCGCCGCCGCAAGCCTCTGTAGCCACCAAAAACCAATCGGGAGCCCGTTCCGGCACCCTGCCGGAGGGGGGAATCCATCTCCGGTGGCCATCTTCATCATCCTGGCGATCTCCATGACGAGGAGGGAGTGGTTCTCCCTCGGGGCTGGGGTATGTACCACTAGCTATGTGTTTCATCTCTCTCTCTCTCTCGTGTTCTTGAGATGTCATGATCTCGATGTACCGCGGGCTTTGCTACTATAGTTGGATCCTATGATGTTCTTCCCCCTCTCCCTTCTTGTAATGAATTGAGTTTCCCCTTTGAAGTTATCTTATCGGATTGAGTCTTTAAGAGCACTTGTTGTATGTCTTGCACGTGTCTATCTGTGGTGACAATGGGATATTCATGTGAGTACTTGATGTATGTTTTGGTGATCAACTTGCGGGTTTCGTGACATCGGGAACCTATGCATATGGGTTAGCACACGTTTTGACTCTCCGGTAGAAGCTTTGGGGCACTCTTCGAAGTTCTATGTGTTGGTTGAATAGATGATTCTGAGATTGTGTGATGCATATCGTATAATCATGCCCACGGATACTTGAGGTGACAATGGAGTATCTAGGTGACATTAGGGTCTTGGTTGATGTGTGTCTTAAGGTGTTATTCTAGTACGAACTCTGGGGTAGATTGATCAGAAAGAATAACTTTATGGTGGTTTCGTACCCGGCAATAATCTCTTCGTTTGTTCTCCGCTATTAGTGACTTTGGGAGTGACTCTTTGTTGCATGTTGAGGGCTAGTTATATGATCCAATTATGTTATCATTGTTGAGATAACTTCACTAGTGAAAGTATGAACCCTAGGCCTTGTTTCCACGCATTGCAATACCGTTCGTGCTCACTTTTATTATTAATTACCTTGCTGTTTTTATAATTTTCAGATTACAAAAACCTATATCTATTATCCATATTGAACTTGTATCATCATCTCTTCGCCGAACAAGTGCACCTATACAATTTACCATTGTATTGGGTGTGTTGGGTACACAAGAGACTCTTTGTTATTTGGTTGTAGGGGTGCTTGAGAGAGACCATCTTCATCCTACGCCTCTCACGGATTGATAAACCTTAGGTCACCCACTTGAGGAAAAATTGCTACTGTCCTACAAACCTCTCCACTTGGAGGCCCAACAACGTCTACAAGGAGAAGGTTGCGTAGTGGACATCAAGCTCTTTTCTGACGACGTTGCCGGGGAGGTTAGCGCTTGAAGGTATATCTTTAGATCTTGCAACTGAATCTTTTAGTTTCTTGTTTTATCACTAGTTTAGTTTATTAATAGAAAACTACAAAAAAATGGAATTAAGGTTACCTCATATGCTTCATCTTTTTAATGTCTTTCTGAAAATGATGGAAATGAAAATTGTGCTCAAGTGCTAAAAGAAGAATTACATAGAATGCTTGGCATAAAATATGTGAATGATGAGCATGATGGCGATGTTGTTAGTATGAATTCCTTGAATACCCATGATGTTAATGATATGCAAAGCCACAAGCTTGGGGATGCTATGTTTGATGAAGATGATCTTTTTAGTTCCCCCACTTTGAATGATCAAAATTATTATGATGAAAGCATGCCCCCTATCTATGATGATTATTGTGATGATACTTATGCTATAAAGAAGAATGATAATAAAACTTGTCACAATTATGAGTACCCTCTTACTGAGCATTACTCTTTTAACGTGGAAACAATTCGTAGTGTTCAAGTCTTTTACGATACTCCCACTACTATTGATGAGAATAAATTTCCTTATGTGGAGAGTAGTAAAATTTCTATGCATGTAGATCATGAAAAGAATGCTTTAGGTGTTGGTTATATTGTTGAATTCATTCATGATGCTACTAAAAATTATTATGAGAGAGGATCATATGCTTCTACATATTGCAATAATATCAAGCTTCCTCTCCATGTGTTGAAACTTTTGAAGTCATGCTTGTTTTATCTTCCTATGCTAGTTGATTCTTGCTCCAACAAATCAATGCAAAACTTTATCTCAACCACCAAATCGATGGTAGTGAACCTTGTTGGAAATATGCCCTAGAGGCACTAATAAATTATTTATTATTATATTTCCTTGTTCATAATAATCGTTTATTATCCATGCTAGAATTGTATTGATTGGAAACTCAAATACATGTCTGGATACATAGACAATACACTGTCCCTAGTGAGCCTCTAGTTGACTAGTTCGTTGATCAAAGATGGTCAAGGTTTCCTGGCCATAGGCAAGTGTTGTCACTTGATAACGGGATCACATCATTAGGAGAATCATGTGATGGACAAGACCCAAACTACGAACGTAGCATATTGATCGTGTTGTTTTATTGCTATTGTTTTCTACGTGTCAAGTATTTGTTGCTATGACCATGAGATCATATGACTCACTGGCACCGGAGGAATACCTTGTGTGCATCAAACGTCGCAACGTAACTGGGTGACTATAAAGGTGCTCTACATGTATCTCCAAAGGTGTCCGTTGAGTTAGTATGGATCAAGACTGCGTTTTGTCACTCTGTGTGACACAGAGGTATCTCGGGGCCCACTCGGTAGTACAACATCACACACAAGCCTTGCAAGCAATGTGACTAACTGTAAGTCACGGGATCTTGTATTACGGAACGAGTAAAGAGACTTGCCGGTAACGATATTGAAAAGGTATGCGGATACCGACGATCAAATCTCGGGCAAGTGACATACCGAAGGACAAAAGGAATGACATACGGGATTATATGAATCCTTGACACTCAGGTTCAACCGATAAGATCTTCGGAGAATATGTAGGATCCAATATGGGCATCCAGGTCACGCTATTGGATATTGACCGAGGAGTGTCTCGGGTCATGTCTACATAGTTCTCGAACCCGCAGGGTGTGCACACTTAAGGTTCGGTGACGTTTCGGTATACTTGAGTTATAGGTGTTGGTAACCGAAAGTTGTTCGGAGTCCTAGATGAGATTCAGGACGTCACGAGGAGCTCCGGAATGGCTGGATGTAAATATTGATATATAGGAAGTCCTGTTTTGGTCACCGGAAAAGTTTCGGGCTCATCGATGGTGTACCAGGAGTGCAGGGAGGGGTGCCGGGGACCATCGGGAGGGGTGTCATGCCCCAAGGGGTCTCATGGGTTATGTGAAGAGATAAACCAGCCCCTAGTGGGCTGGAATAAGTTCCCACTAAGGCCCATAAGGTTTGAGGAGGAAAAAACACAAGGTGGAAAGAGTTTCCAAGTGGTAAGGTGGAATCCTACTCCAAGTAGGATTGGAGTAGGACTCCTCCACCCCTAATTTCAGCCAAACCTTGAGGGTTTGAGGCTGCCTCCTCCCCTCCCTCCCTCCTATATATACTAGAGGTATTGAGGGTTTTTGAGACACAACTTTGCCACGTGTTGCTCGACCCTATACCACGTAATTTTTCCTCTAGATCGTATTTCTGCGGAGCTTAGGCGAAGCCCTGCCGGAGTAGATCATCACCACCACCGGCGCGCCATCACGCTGTCGGAGAACTCTTCTACCTCTCTGCCCCCTCTTGCTGGATCAAGAAGGTGAAGATCGTCATCGAGCTATACGTGTGCTGAACACGGAGGTGCCATCCGTTTGGCACTAGATCGGGAAGGATCGTGATGAAGTTCGCGGGATGGATCGTGATGAAGTTCGCGGGACGGATCGTGATGAAGCTCGCGGGACGGATCATGATGAGATAGTACGACTACGGCGATCTGAATCGCGGAAATGTTCCACTACATCAACCGCGTTATATACGCTTCCGCTTAGCGATCTACAAGGGTATGTGGATCTAATCTCCTCTCTTAGATGAACATCACCATGGTAGGTCTTCGTGTGCGTAGGAATTTTTTTGTTTCCCATGCAACGTTCCCCAACAAACTTCCCTACTCGTAGATCTCACACATCAACAATAATTCTCTCGGCATCTATGAGGACCAAAATGAAGCACTTTATGACAGGGCGGGACGATGCCATCATATGCGTGCACATGTTAATGTCTAGGAGAGTGGAGTATCTCACCTTGCACAATCATGGGGGGCGAATCTAACAGTCTTGGTCGAAGAAAAACCCGCCCTCTCTCTCTAATTGCATGCATGGCTCACTTGTCCTACCTCGCCTCATCGACCGGCTAATTCGGCATCTTTTCAATCAATGTATTACTAAAGTGCGGATGAACTCCAAAATGAAAGATAAGTTTTCAGCATACCACCCTGCAACTAAGCACAAGATTGTCCATTTAAAAGTTGTGCAGCATTGATATGTTAGGATATTATTTTTGTTCAAATATATTATGCGTTGACTTCCTTTGTATAGTTTGTTAATAGACTGAAATGTTTTACCGGTCCATTACCTCAAACTAATTGCACGCTTTAGATGAACAGCTCAAGGACCAATCAATTTTGGTCATCAACTTGTTTATTTGATCAATTATAACCAAACCCGATTCAGACCGAAAAAACAGCCAAATGGCTGCTACGTCAACGCACGAGAATGTACTAATGTTTAGAGGGATAATTTTGCAACAACACAAACCACCCAATCCATTTGTTCTGTTGGAAACTAGTATCAAGGGAAAAAATTGAAATGCCATGCATGCATTGAGTAGTATTTCAACACACGTCGTGATGGCAAGAGAAACCAGTGCCCTAACAACCATACCATGAAATGGTTTGTGTCTTTAATGCAACACATAGTTTATCTTACAATGTTTCTTTTTAAAGTTTTGCAAAATCTATTATTTCTTTCCTTTTTTCTCTACTGTCAGATAGTTTCCTTCATTCTTTGAAGATGGTATCAAGCCCCTCTTGTTTGCTCGTTTCCCATGGATGACATTGATTATTTAAGGCACATTTCAAAATAAATATATAGCAATGGTATCGGGTTGACGTTCCCATGGACGTTTTCGTAGCGAACTATCTCACAGCCACATGATCAGATCGCACGGATTACATTTTTGAAGAAATTTGCCTCACAATAAATGAATTGCCATGCACTACACTATAAATGCCATTTGGATTGGTTGTTGTAAGCGAACATTCCCTAGATATTGTGGTCTAAATATAAGCCTAAAAGTTCATCTTGGACGTGGTGGCGACGAGCAACCTGCACAATTAGGCCTTCGTAGGATTGGTTATGTGCTTCTCACTATTTTAGTTGTATAAATACTATGTATGCATGTTTTTATTTTTTATAATATAAATTAACCCTAGTACAAGCGGTCCAACATATGGTGGCATGGCAGCCACTTGGTCTTTTATTGGCCCCGGTTTCGGCCTCATTTGCTCAAATAAATGAGTTCATAGCCTAATCTGGTTGGTTTGTGTGTTGTTGACCTAAAATGTGCAATCAGTTTGAATTAATGGAGTAATGACACATCTCACTCTTGTTAATGTGAGGTGTTGTCCTCTCCTCCTGGCATGGGGATAAGAAATTTGCCTGTGCTGCATCCGTTCAGTCCCTTACACAATTACTAGTGTTGAGAACCAAAGCAAAATGAATGGAACTGTCTCATCTTTATTGATAGATCATGTATTTATAATGTTACAAGAGATGCAAAGCAAAAGCTGCCTGTTCGACAAGGGGCGTGTGCAAATCGACAGTTGCCAAGTTAACAACTATTTTGACGGTATCTTAAGCATGGATTATATTAATACTAACACCCCCCCTAATCAATGCTTAACTTGGTGAGTAACATCATCTTGATAGAAGCTCCTCCAAAACCCAATATGAGGATATAGGTATTTGGTATGTTGCTAAAACTCCTTATAATCATGTGGGAAAAATAAGGAGAAAAATGGTGCAACATATAATAGTTATCGTCTCCTTCAACTCAGTATGTGAGAACCATAGAGTTGGGAGAACAACATGCCGTATATACTTTCCCAAAAAACCCAATGGGGAAAACAAAAGGTACTGGCATATGATCTCATGTTGATATTACCTCATTAAAAACATTTATGAAAACATGTATAGTAAACTCATGAAGGGAAAAAGAGTATAATATGATGCATCGAACAGGAATAATTCAGGAAGATACCCCCCCCCCCCCCCCCTAGTTCTTGCAAATTCCGAAGCCGTCACATACCAATTCCGTGTAGTTCTGGAATGTAAAAGTTAGTAGAGACTTCGTGAGCAAATCAGTCACATGATTTGATTTGCAAGATATGCAACATAGTGATATTGCTTATTTCGTAACATGTTTGCATCCGGGCCACACAAGAAACATTATCTTCGAGATAATGGTTTGTGGATGTAGTCATGAGGTCTGTATCAAAGACTCTCATGAAATGGCTACCACACTTAATAGGAACACTAAGCTTGTCTATGATATGACATAGTGCGGATTTGACCAATGTATCCAATGATATTGGTGTTCATATTTCTCTTAAACTTGAAAAACCAGGACAAGATGTTTGATGCCGTTGGATATATCGATAGATATTCTTGAGTCCCAACCAATTGTGTTTGGTGGATCTAATGGCATTATGGAACGTTGAGTCCGAGTATCTCATTTCCATCATCTCTTTGTCCAAATAGATCTTTCTCTACGTGTAGAGAATGAACTACCATGAGAGTCATGGATGGATAAGATTTATCCACAATGAATTTCTCCAATATATTTTGGATATAGACAACATAGTATATCATAAAAGTATGAATGAAGGTGCTCAAGTTGTAGTAACGAGCGGTATTTTGGTTTACCCAAATTCTTCATTTTAAACTCCGTCATTTAGATGATTACATGTGTTGTTATTTGAGACACACAATCATGGATATTCATCATTGTAGGAGTAATACTTGTGTATAAGGAACTCACTACCTTGGTTGTACCATATGTACCGACAACAATAAGTCGTATGGTGACTTACTGATTTTTACACAATGTATGTTGCATTTTGCATTTCGATTCAGAAGCGAGATTCCAACGGGAACCATCTATGTATCAATCTAGAGATCCACACGGATATGTAATCACTACATTTATCCACTTCATAGATAGATGATTTTGTACTGCCAATGATATAAGTTATCGAAAGAGATTCCACCTGTGGAGAATAGTTGGGTATATGCGTGAACCCTTGTGCTACAATACTTGCTCTTTGTTTCACCACCTCATTGTTCTCAATTCTGTTTCCAGGAGATAATTGGTGTAGATGTTGCTTATGAATACCTTCCCATTATTGAGCAAGATCAGTTCTACCTAGAATATACCCTTTGCTTGAGTTTAGTCCGAGTGTTGTTCACACTTTGCCATGGCCATGGTATTTGGATCTGAATCATTTGAAAGGTTTTTGCAATCTAGCTGAGAAATGTATGTCGACAATTGCAGACTTCTGGTTATATGATTCTCCAGAATCTATATATCAATATATAGTTGATGGAAATATCATTGCACATGATGACTGCTCGCGATTTCCCAATGTGATTGAGTCCAGTATTCCGATGTCCCGGTCATTATGCGCACTATGACCTAGGTTGGTGGAGGTTTCCCATCCATTAGGTGTCTATCAACGTGAAGTTGACTTGCATTTACTAATTAACACGCCTTAATATCCTTGCTCGCGAGAAGCAAGATCCTTATGTACTTTTGCCATACATCTCCCCCTGATGCTTTGAACGGGGAGTGGAGTGGATTTTATTGGTAGCTCCACTATTTCATGCGTACTTTTGCGGGGTTGTAGGATTATGTGACACCTTTATAGTCAGTAAATGAATTTGACAGGTTATTTGCAATGTGTTGCAAATATGATGAACGCATGGTTCAGATCTTTGAGTACATGGATTTGAGGTAGAAATGTGTTGAACATTCCACTAACTTCGTGGCATTCTTTATGGTACTTCAATTCTCCCCCTAATGCCTGGAAATATTCCTCATTGAATCAGCATACTGGCCTTGAATAACTCCCCGTGTGAGGGCTTGATGTACTGATAGAAATACAGTTTTTCCTCACATAGATCTCAAATATATTTGAGGGGTTAATGATGTATGCCGGATTGGTGATATCGTTATGCAACCGAATTACCACAGATAGGAAATACTTGTTAGATTTCCACATATCAAATATAGAGGGGAATAATATTATGTAGTTTGGTCATGAGCGTGTAAAACTGCATGACTCCAACGTAAAGTTGGAGTTGCAATTTCAAAGTAAAGATCATGCAATGAGCTTAATTCTTTGGATAGGATTCTACCAAACCATTTTGAGTCTAGACATGCAGACAAATTGCTAAACTTCAATCTAAGAGCCATAGAGAAGGCACTCAAGGAGAATTATGCAATGTTATCCATTCGATTTGCTTGAAATCGATGTTAGGATAACGGGACAATGGTTTTGTGTGAATAAATAACACATTTAAAACCATTGTATAGATGTGTCTTTTAGAACCATGGAACCCTTGAATAGTCTAGTCAATGGATGGAAGAGACACTTACCTCAACTTAATACATTCAAGGAGTCTGAGGGGTTCAACGTAGACTTTAAGGTGCACGAGCCTTAAAACTAGCTTCCCCATGTCACATGTAGTGCACAAAAAATCCAAATATTGTTAGAATTTAGCATCATAGTAATCATAAACTATTAGTATTGCTGATAGTTTCGGTTTCAACCCAATGTCTCGATGACCAAGGCAAGTATGCCAAGTTTGTCATGTACAAGACACTCTGGAAAACTATCTTGTATGCGAAATGTGCTACGGTTTGTGTCGTATGTGTAGTATAATCCAGATGATACATAGAGAATGTGCTTGCCATATCCATTGCATATGGTAAAGAGAAGTTATTACTCTTTGTTGTCATCATAAGTTTCGCTATGGAAACTAGTTTGACGGATACCACGATAGTTTAGTAGGGTATAAGTTAAACCTGTGAAGCAATAAAGCATCTCGACGTTACTCGAGTACCCACAGGGATAGTAAATACGACTCGAGTTCAGCCAACAAATACCACATCGCGTCTAGCGATTTTAAAACATCTCCTTCTCTCAACGAGAGTGGAAACATTGGACTTTCCTGCATATAGAGTTTGTGGTGCATAAGTCCACAAGGCACATATCGTCTTTCATCAGATTAACACCCATAGAAATCTATATATAGACATGAAGATCCTCAATATAAAATCACTATCAGATATATAGAATACATATAAATTTATTTGTACCAAAGTGTTGATACAATATATTGTGATATGCAATATATGATGACAATAATACTTATGTTTTTGTTACAACATCATAAATGGACATAAATTATATTGACCACTCACGAGAGTGGTAGACATTCACATTCTCCAAACATGTCGGTTGAGGTATATTCAACCATCACGTTCTCCATGCCCATAGGGTCCCGTCATCATCGGTGATGTCGGTTTGAAGGTTGAAGTGAGATTCAAACCTTTGCCCTTGAGGTTCATTGTGTCCCAGGAATTGCTGATACAGAATAATCAAATGCTGAGATCTGAATCAATATAGTGGCTTATGATGTATAAGACAACATTTTCTGTTAGCAGTGTGGTCCTGACCAGAGATGAATCTTATGGTCTTGGATTTCACACATTATCCCACAAGACACAAGAATGATCATGATGTCCTTGGCCCAGGAAGGGCAGTGGTGGCCATTGAGGGCGGATGCCTCAAATTCTCTACCCATCGGTTACGAGAGATAGTTATACGGTCACTAAATTAAAGACCATCATGGTTGATGTTGTAATGAACTTAGCAAAATTAATGGGTATTTCAAAAAGTTATCTTGAAACCGTTAATGTGAATCTCAAATTGCTAAGTATGACACATTGAAGATAATCTCTAAAATGGAGTGGATCTCGCAGCACTAGGGAGTATAATCTGATGACATCAGTAGATACTCACTCGTAATATCTTATGTCACGACTTAGAAAAATGTGGGGTAGAGCACTTTGTAGAGCAATCGTAATGTCGAGATGACAAAACGTAGGCTTTATTCGTAGTCATTGATCATCTCCGTATGTAGTAGATCGGTATGACTACCTTGTGATCCCAAGCATCAATTTAAAGAAAACACTTTGAATTTTGCACCTATATTTGCAAAAAATGAAAATCTCAATTGCAAATAGACGTATAAATTTTGACATGTGTTTAACATGGAAATAAATACCTTAAAGAAATATTCCGGAATACATCGTACTCAACGAAGAAATAGTACTACAGAGATACTGAATTTAACTTTGCCCGAGATTAAAAATCTCTATTGCAAATGGACGTAATTAATCTCATCACGTGATAACGTGGAAATGTATTACATCAACTTACGATCTGGAATACATCTCGGTACTCGACACATATATGCTAATATTGTAATGAATAGTAATGATTTGCAAACTTGATGCTCAAGTAAAAAACTTGAATTGTATAGACCTCAAATGAAATGAGGTGATTTGGTATCAGATTGCAAGATAATCTAGCAAGGTGAACTAATATTTTGTGAGAGAAAATTGATCTCAATCGCAATGAGATTGTTTTGCTAGAAAAATATATACATTTCTCAATCGCATATCAATATTGTTATGCGAGAAAATTTAATCTCAATCACAAAACAATATCGTTGTACTGATAAGACATGTTTAGGGATTGCTATAAAAGAAAATACATTGAACATGCCATATATAACAACCACATATTTTCTGGAATGTTAAAACTCAACAAAAAAGGGCTAAAATGCAAAGTCCAAGGAGCCAGATTGCTCGATTGCAAAATGCAGTAAAACATAGAAGGCGGGATGAGGGTCGTGGCCTCGGCCGCCGCCGCCGCGTGGGAAGAGCTCTTCACGTTGGAATCGCTGTGCGGGGAGGGGGGAGCGTGCTGATAACGTGTTGAGAACCAGAGCAAAATGAATGAAAGAGTCTCATCTTTATTGATAGATCATGTATTTATAGTGTTACAAGGGATGCAAACCAAATGGTGCTTGTTCGGCAAGGGGTGTGGGCAACTCGGCAGTCGCCAAGTTTAAAACCATTTTTACACTTTCTTAAGCATGAACTATATTAATCCTAACAATTAGAGCATCTATAACTTTGGTCACCTAATTTGGAGCTCTATATACCTGCGGATGTGTCTAGCGCTTCCATTGGAAGTGATCATACATACCCTGTTCGTCTCACTCCTCAACCACATCCCCCATTTTTCCGTCGTTAAATCCATAGAACTATGCAAACTATGTAGATCACCATAAAACATATGAATGTAGAAATCCGACATAGATAAAATATATAAACATATCAATCTAACATAGATATGAATTAAAAGGTATTACAATCTGACCCAAAAGGGCTTGCCTAAATTCATCACTTGATTAAAAGATAGATTAAGACCTATTTAAAAAAATCACCACTACCTTGCCGTCTCTTTACCCTTGTGGTCTCGGGAGCGGCGGTTGTCCATGGCGTAGGCATTGGCAGGAACGAAGCATCGTCGTCTGTCGTGTCAATGCCCGAGGAGGACTAGTATAGGAGCTGCTGATACCCACCATGTGCTGGGCGACATGAATATGCTCCGCCGTGAGCCGTGTGAGTCGGATGGAGATCGATCGCTAGTGCTTGAGCCGATCGATGGCATGGAGTAAAATGAGATCGAGCGCTAGCAAGTCATGCAGATGGATCGACCGCTTTCCCTCAAAAAATTAAAGATGAATCGATGGTAGGAGGCTTAACTAAAGAAACGGAATGGGGAGCCTTACCCCCTTTTTAGATTGGAGAAATATGTATCTCAATTGTATAAAATGTGATCTCGGTTAAATCACAAACCGACCTTAGCTCAGTTGGTAGAGCGGAGGACTGTAGTCGTTGCAGATAAATCCTTAGGTCACTGGTTCGAATCCGGTAGGTCGGAATTTCATTTTTATTCTTATTTTCTCTACCTTTTGCATAGTCTCCTCCTCTTTATATTTCCCAACAAAAATCGTGGATAAGCCGATGTCAGGTGGCATGCAGGCCGAGCAAAAGGAGATAGCCACAGTCCTCCGATCCACTTCTGAACCGGCAGTTACACCTGAGTGAAGTTAAACAATGTCTACTGATCTTTTCCTTTCCTCATTAGATTTTCTCCTCAAAATCCTGCATTGGATAGATAGAAGCCATACAAAGCGATTCGGTGAACAAGAAAAGTATGTCTGTATGTTCTGCACGATTCCTTTTCTGCTTCCTCGTTCTAGTTGCTGTCCTCGGACAACAAACTTACACTCAAGATATTGCGCAAACTTCAAATGCTACATACAACTGAGCTCCTGAATGTGTGTGTTCTTTTTGCCGCTGAACACGAATCTATAGAACATTTAAAAAAAAAAATGTACATCGTACTACTCAGCATGAGCTTAGGCTGCTCATAGTGAAAAGTAACATATAATAGTATTATGCATATGTTACTATTGTATGATACTACACTCATAGTGAATAGTATCATAAACTAGTATCATAGATGATCTCATTTATTGACATGCATGACACATACTCCCTTCATCACAGTTTATAAGGCATGCACATATACCTAGGTCGTTAATTTAATTTATATAAAATATATTGTTTAACATAAAAATTATATCATTAAAAAATAGAACATCTAAAGTTTCTAATAATATATTCTTTGTAATATATGTCTTTTATTAAGTTGGTCAAATTGACGACCTAGATACACGTGCCGGGCTTATAAACTGAAAGGAGGGAGTAGTAGCATAGCATTTAACATGTTACGGTGTCTACCTATGTTACTATAATCCTCTCTCTCTTCTTTAATTACGTGCCACATCACCATGTTTGCTAGTCCCAACATTATGTTACTAGCTATGATACCCCCACTATGACCAGCCTTAGGAGAGTGAGATATCCACCATTTCTCAACTACTGACATCGGATTTTGTTAGTGATGGAGAGTGGAGTATTTCACCTTCCACCATCATGGAGCATGCATGAATCTCTCAATCTCGGTCAAAGACGAACCCGCACCACTCACTCATCGATTGTATAATTCGACATCTTTTCAACCAATGTACTATTACTAAAATCTCAGTTGAATTGCAAAATTTAAGATAGTTTTCAGCATACCACCATGCAACCAACCACAAGATTAACCATTTAAAGGTGTGCATCAGTGATATTTGACATGTTAGTATAATTTTTTGTTCAAATGTACTATGAGTTGATTTGCATACAAAGAAGGTCGAATACTGACCCCAAAACTTATAGTATCCAAGTTATTTTGGTAATGTAAACCAACCTGTTTTTAGATGGTTAGGATGATAGTGTTATTCCGAGCCATTATGATTTAACTCCTAGACTTGACATTGTTGTTCGCATTTCCATTCAGTGAGAGAAGATGTTTTCATAGACTACGGAGACGTTTATGACAATTTCGTCAATCTTAAGATGATGTACCGGACTAGGTGTGCATGCATGTACGCATTCATAGAAATGAATGTACGTGAGGCATATATATGTGTGTGCATGCATATATATGTGAGCATCTGCACATGTATATTGTACTAAAAATATATGAGGCGTTGTTCTCGTCTATACTACTAATAAAAGACCAAACGAAAACTTCTCTAAGTACACACAACTATTACCCCCACAAAAACAAACACCAATCACCACCACACAATTAGACAACAAATTACAATCTAATGGCCTTCCATCATCCATGCACCACCACCGTGTGCATTTACCAAACTAACTAAGGCTGATCGTGCTCCACCTCCTCCTACAGCGAAAAACTATTGCACCTCCACGAAAAAAAAGGAGCCAATCAAGTACAGAAATTTAGGAAGAATTAACGGGAGCCAGTCGCCCTGGCCTGCACCTTCGTCGTCGCCTCCGCGTCCAACTCCCCCTCCCCGTCCGCCCCCTCCTCCCCCTCGTCGTCCGCCTCCTCCTCCCCCTCCCCGTCCGCCGCCCGTCGTGTCCCCCATCTCTGTCGCCGCCGCCGCCCGCCGTGTCCCCCATCTCTGTCGCCGCCGCCGCCCACCGCGTCCCCATCTCGATCGCCGGTGGCCTCCACCTCCACTACATGCAGGAGAGCCACCATGCGGATGCACGAGGAGCAGTCGCCCCTTCCTCCGGGCACCCATGCGGAGTCGCCCACAGCGTCGCCCGACGCAGCGCCCACTTCGGCCCTTATTCGCCGACCAGGTGCAATGCCTCATCTCGCCACACCTCACCCGGCGGACCTCCCACCGCGCTGGACAACCCCGCCTCCTCTGCAACTTTTGGGTTGTCAGTATCAGCGAAAAAATCTGCAACTCCATTTATCTCTGCCTCCTTGTTTGGTAAGAGGTGGCTCAAATGCTAACCTCATTGGCATTATGTTATTTGTCTTGCAGTACAATCAAAGACTGAGAGGCTCAGGTTCGTGATGCATCTATGGGGAGGTTAGCATTCTGTTCAATATGAGACAGTATTGGTTTTCTCCTATTGTTTTTATTTTGGACCACCCATCATCTTATCACGATCTTGTGCATAACATGGTAGCTGAGCATGCTTGGAATGGCATGGTGATAGCAAGGAATTCAGGTGTCTCCTGCGGCTTTCGCTGTTGATAAGACATGGTTATAGATATATACTGCATACTATAATGCTAGCTGCTAAGTCACAAGACGTAGACCTGAACTCAATTTGTTTGTTGCTTCAGTCCCAGTAGATTCATTATTTTTCCTTTTGTTTCAGGTTTTATTGGGGATTTTTGTTGACAAAGTTGAGTGATCTAGGTAAATATAAGAGGTTGAATCGACCACTATAGTAGTTGCTGATAACTCCTTGTCTATTGGAAAAATATATAGTTCAAAACACTTCAACTCATGTTGTATCCTTGACGAGTTGGTTTATCTACTTTGGCTTGGTTGCCTGCTTCAGTGACTACATGATATTCGTTGCTCGGTGGAGACCAGCACTGCATTTGTGCATAGCATGCATGGCGTTCTCATCTAATGGGCCCGCGGGCGGTGGGGAATGACTGAAATAAATTGTGCAGGTTCATGTGGTCGATATTGAAGAAGAAACACATGTTTTTTTGGGTGATGTTGCTCTACACTTGTTCGTAGCAATGCTAAACATAGGTGATGGTTTGTTTGTGTTTTTTCTCCTAAACTTGATTTGTAGAAATTGCTGAAAAAATGAGTTGTATTGTTGCAGTAGTAGGAGCCGGGGGCGGGTCCTTCCATCGAACCCTCCATGGAAAGGTACATGTTTCTTCCATGGATTTACCAATTGTGCTTCCAGCAAAATATTAGTCCCTTATCTTTGTGTGATTTAATAAATACAAAATATGTAAAGGTATGTTGATCCGGAAAAACTTGTGTTTATCTATTTTTTTGTGCTTCAGTGGATTGCCTTGTGCAAAGAGATGATTACTGCTTGCCACCCAGCCCCTACCTGCAGGCCGAACTTGTCTAATTGTTCCTCAATGCCAAAATCATATTTTGTTGCTGCTCATGCTGGCACTGTCCTCCCATTCTCCAGGTAAAGTTTGAGGCCTAAGCTCCGATATTCTATACAAACGGTAATTTTTAAAATAATGAGGTATGATGTGCATATTTCATGGATTGTAAAAAACATCTTGGTTATTTATTTTAGGTTCAAGCTGAGTGAACAGTGTTTGTGCTGAAACTGACTGGTTTTCGCTTGTCAACTTGGCATATGTATGCATGAATCCAAATTTTCTCATTCTTTCATTCTGTGGGTCATTTCAGACCTGTGATGTGTTTTTATTTCTAATACACAGTGTTGATGATGCTCTACGACTAGCAGAAAATCTTTTTTGTTGCACAAGGCATCTTATCTCTGAAGCTAAAATAAAGAACCAATATGTTGTCGCCGCATGCATCCTCCTTAACATCCATACAATAACACGTATAACAACCTAACTTGCCACCTACTTCACCCGGTATATTTTCCCTCCTCACCTCTCTTTGTTTGTACTACACAGTGACATGTCAAACTGTAATTGTTGGAGAGTCTACGACCACTCCTGGTCCAACAGCCCACATCGTATCCGAATTTGAATATTAAAATTGGTTAACTTATGCCCGTGCTATTTGGAATCTTGAACAACTTTATTTGTTGCGGACTATAGAAATATGCAATCTACTGATTCAGGCACATTTGCAGATCTTATGTTATTACAGTTAACATTCTTTTGATAAATAGGTTTTGATCGCCAAAACTGGACTAGAATGAGCGGATATGTTGACGATGTTCATCAAAGATTGTCGGATATCTCGACCGGTCTGCGGTACTTGGAAGAAAATTTCCTAGGTAACATTCACGACAAAAATGATTTTGTTGTTACATAGCACACTCCTCTCTGCGTGTTTCATGTCAAGTGGAGCAAACTCTCTTTTAGTGCTTTTGTGAGACTGTAATTTGGAACAAGATTCTTCAGTGGGTTCTACATTTTAAATTTAATATAAGAAATGATGTCAAATTATCAATATGCACTTATTATTGTAACTCAATGTGAATCGAGTTCTTCATATTTTTTTCGTGCTTGCTACTGAGTATTACTTGTTAAGACCACTGTAAGCAGAGATAATTAAAACAAAGCAATGTAAGGTGGAACTTAGTGCATTTGTACCTAAAAAATACCATTGTTTCCAGAACACACAAGACCTATAACTTCTTAGTAGGAACATCGAGATTCCTAGCCGTAGTCAAAAGCTATGTTGTGAAGCCCTTTAAAATCTCAGAAAATGGGTTAACGATGTGGTTCAAGCGACCTTCTCTCTCCATATGAAGGTTATACCTGTCCAAACAAGGTTAAATGAGAGGTGAAGACACCCAGATCCTGGGATTACCAAAAATTAACATTTATGTGGCATTCTCATGTGCTAATGCTCATGCGACCATGGGGTTAACTACAAGACGTGCTGCATGCGAGTTCATTATAGCAACTTCTCAGAGGTATGCAAATATTCCAAACTCTCTGGTTGCTGAAACACTTTCTCTCAAGGATGTGGTATGCACGACCTGTCAAGGAGGAAGAATGGCATGATGTTACCATTCAATATAATTGTCAGATACTGGTGGAGATGTGAAACTAAACTAAACAGAACATATCAGATATTATGGGCCCCATGTGTGAAATTGAGAAGCCGAGCCAAGTCTTTTTTTTCTTATGGTGTCTTTTATTTTTAAAGGCTAATTTCTGAGTGCAAAGCTGCCCATGCAAGTTAGTGAATAGAGGCTCTGGCATAATGCCGCTCCGAATCAACTTGCATTTTGATGCAAACTGACAGTAGTCATGAGGAAGAGAGCTGAGCTCCTTTGATTGTGAAAAAAGCCCCTTTGATCTTTTGGTGTTAAGGTTTTACTTCACAATATTGGTTCAATGCCATTGCTATTTTTATGTGAGATATCTGACTTTCATTTTAGCACTCATTCAGGAGTGTTATGAGTATTTGCAACATGTGATGAAATGTCAAGATTTTCACAACACATTATCAATGCCTATGTTGTTTGCAGCTTTACATATGCATTTGGTTAGCAACCTCATCTAAGAAGTATGTGTTTGATCACTTGATCTACTATCCCTTGTTTGTTTCCTCGGCTTTTTGTTATGAATTGATTGCACCATAATATTCAAGATCAATTGCATGATTGCATCTTCATGTAGCATCCCATAATATAAGATGTTTTTGCAAGAGATTTTTACTATTGCATATATATGTGAATCTCATTGGATCAACGTTTGAGACGTGCGTTGCACATGTAAGATTACTAGTATGTGATAAGAAATAAGTTTGTGGCGCGTCCGTTCAGTATTCGTAGCGTGCACGATCGAAGGTGATGTTCTGCATTTGAGCTCACATGGGCTCTGTCCATCCGAGTTCGAGTGCAAAACAGCTGCGTCCGTGCACGATTCCTTGCCAGAAATCTCTTACCGTGTTACACATATTGTTTTCAGTGTTCCTGTCTTTGTCCTTCCGGACTGCTGCATAGTAAAGAGTATGATCCAGGTACAGAATACAAAACCGACCTTAGCTCAGTTGGTAGAGCGGAGGACTGTAGTATTTGCAGATGAATCCTTAGGTCACTGGTTCGAATCCGGTAGGTCGGATTATTCTTTTTTTTCAGCAGATCTGCAACTCTGCTGCACCTCAGTAAACTACCTTGAGCAATTGCCGGTTCACACCCATGGCCACTCCACCCAGTACAGTAATATCTGATATTTTCATTTCCTCATTAGATTTTCTGTTAATTTTTTAAAAATCAGAATTATCACTGGTCTCTGCAATTAGATTTTCCACTGAAAAAGTCTGCATTAGAAAAAACAATACATACCAATTCGATCAACAATAAAAGTATGTAGAGTGTAAAACGATGGAAACGCTATCCACCATGAGTGTCACACCCTTCCGTCCCTCCTTCCCTTGTCACTGCTGGCAAGTGTCACCGTGGGCGAGGCTGTGGTGCGATCACTACCTCCTCCCGCTCGGGGCTGGGTGGCTCGGGCCGGCAACTTCAATGGGCACTCGGCGGCATAGGGACGGTGCTAGAAGGTGCGGCGTGGGAATGTGGGGTGCCCGGGCGACGTGGATTTGACACGCGTGAGTTGCATCGCGATGTGAGGTGGTTTTGTGGCCTGGAAGGGGCTCTGCAAGAGGCACGACTGTGACGTAGGGGCGGCACGAGGAAGT
This sequence comes from Hordeum vulgare subsp. vulgare, assembly GCF_904849725.1. Classification (NCBI taxonomy): domain Eukaryota; kingdom Viridiplantae; phylum Streptophyta; class Magnoliopsida; order Poales; family Poaceae; genus Hordeum; species Hordeum vulgare. Next base: position 575,999,244 of record NC_058521.1, read on the forward strand.
GTGTCGCGGACGCGTGGGTGTTCCGTCCGGCATGGATCTATCGCGTGTGGGTTGCATCGTGGCACGAGATGGTTCTACTACTGCAGGCAAGGCTATGCAGGAGGCACGGGGCAAGTCGCGAGTGCGTAGGATGCTCGGAGTGTGGTGGTCGCGTGGTGGCCCGTCATGGTGTTCTAGCTCCGACAACGGTGTAGCTAGGACGGTGTGGCTCGGTGGCCCAAGGAGGCACGGAAAGGCGGCTTCATGTGGCGAGTGCAATGGATCTGGTCTTCCGTGGGCGTGTGGTCGTGCGTGGTGCGCGACGACGCGCCTCATGTTTGTCTATTGCTCAGAACTATGGTGGTTCTTGGCATCACTCCTCTACTCCCGCCCAACATGGTGCTCAGTAGGGCACGTCATCTTGTTTTGTGGTCGGTGATCCTATGTCGAGTCTACCATTGATGGATCTAGCGTGTCATGTTGGAGCTTGGTTATCGATGTCCTCTGCGAGGTGCGGTTGGTTGCAGTCAATCTCGATGCTTCTTCATCAGCGGGAGGGTCCAGTGGTGGTGGTTGGTACTCTTGCTAGCACCGGTGCCGGTTGATGTGTGGCGGAGGGCGTGTCCGAAGCCTGGGTGAAGTTCATGTATTGACTATGTGTCGTGACCAGCGATGGCGAAGGCTGCAGGCGTCGTTGAACTTCTTGGCGGCATCACTGCATTGTTGCCACACCCCTCCCGCAAGGATCTGGTCGTTGTTGCGGCTCCACGGAAAACCCTTGATCTTGTGTGATTGGGTGATGGTGGTGGTTTGGTGTCTTTTTCCCTTTGGGGGGCTTAGTCTTCAGAGTCGGGCACCGGCAAGCGGAGCATGTGGATGGCGTTGGTGTTAGAGTCGACGCTTCTAAGGCAATGGTGTCGCGGGGAGTGATGCAGGGGACGTGGCATTCATTTAGGTAGTGCGCTCTTCTCCAGCGTGTTCCTGGGATGGCCACGACGGGTTTGTTGTTGTGAAGTCAAAGCTGCAGTGGTGAGGTTTGGGGGCGTACGGTGACCAACAGCAAGTGGTCCGTTTGGCGATCTTCCATGACGCAGCCTTGGTTGTTCTTGTTCTCTTTCATAGTTCGGTATCGGTCTCGGAGGTGTGTTGTCTTGTCGTGGTGGCTGAGTTCTCGCGATGATCTTCATGTGATGGCTTATTCAGTGTGGGTTGGATCAACAATCGTCTATTGGGAAGTCGGAGCTGTTTAATTGCTTAGGTTTTCGGATCAAGATGACGCTTTTAGGGGAGAAGTGATTACGATGACATCGTTCTGTTGTCTCGACAAGGCAATCTTTGAAGCGGTGTGTCAGGTGTATCTTGTGTGTGTCATTTAGCAGATTGTGATGGTTTTCGCCCCGTCTTTCATTAATTAACTAAACAACTCGCTTTTTCTTAATGACGGATAAATCAAATCTTTTGCCACCAATTTGAAAGAATGTTTTTGTTTTCAGGGTTATGTCTTTATAACAGGATCTTAACTAGGGATAATGTAGCTAAACGAAAGCAATTAAATGATCTAACTTGCTTATTTTGTAATGAGGATGAATCTAAGCAGCATCTCTTTTTTGATTGCATCAATGCTGGTAACATTTGGGATATCATATCTGAGTTCTTTGGTGGTAATAAAATGCAATGCTTGTCTGATGTGTCTTCTTTGTGGAAGACGAACAAGAAAAAACCTATGATTAATTTGATTACTGCTGCCTCCTTATGGAGCATTTGGACATTACGAAATGAATTTTGCTTCCAGGGCCGCACTTGGCGAGGTCTGGGCTGCGTTCTTGTCAAACTAAAAGGGATTTTGCAACAATGACGGGTTCTTTGCGATGCTGCTCAAGTGGAAGTGTTGAGGAGATTCATCTTGCTGTTGGACAAGCGTCGGGGGAAGCTTCTGAGGATCGCCTGGAGCCAGGATCTTGTCTAGATTAGCCTCCCTTCGGTCTGTAATAAAAAGTGTCTCAACTCGAGCTACTTTGCTAGTTTGAGATGTCTTCTGAGTTGTAACCTGGATCCAGGTTTCGTTTTCTTTTCTTTCGGTGTAGCTTGTGGTGGTTAGTAGTACTCTTTGTCTGCTTCATTTTTAATAAAAAGTGGGGCAGGGGGAAGCCCTTTCTTTCAAAAAAAATGTTTTTGTTTTCCTCGGTCTGCAACACGAGAACAACAACCCCCTGTGCAGTCAAGCTCTAGTGCCAACTTCAAATGCTACTACATGTCTACATAAAATTGAGCTCGATCCTAACGACAATGGAGAAATGGAGGAGCCAGTGACGATATTTTTCCTTTCTCAAACTGAGTCGATCTCGCAATTTACATGAACCCTGACACATCATCTGCACGGCTATTCTTTCCTGAATCATTTCGGGCTCATCAGGAAAGGCTTAAAATACTACCACCACTACTACTACACTACTTTTCGATGCAGAGAGGCCGGGGCCATGCCTCCTTTTCGAAAAAAATAACTACTACTACACTCGTTTTCCAAGCACCTTTCGGGTCTCACAACGTTTGCAGTTATTCCCAGCGCATGCAATGCAACTTCACTCTCCAGTCTCAAGTCTCAACGCCGTGAAGTCCAGCAGAGGGTGATCAACGTGGACACGGCTAATCTGTAGCCTGGTCGACCGTCGAGTCTCACCTCCTTGCCTGAACCCTGCTCTGGGACTGGGACCTGCTCCTGCTGCTGCCATCCCTGTCCCAGCTCCTGGCCCCGGGGCTCTGCCCAAGCCGGCGCGCCGCCGAGCCCGGGCGCCGGCGGGAGCTCCAGCGGTTGTTCCCGAGGGCGGCCTTGGCGACGCTGTCCTTGACGGCCTCGCGCGCGCGCTGCGGCTTGAGGGCCTGCTTGCTCAGGTACTCGAGCAGCGGCAGGAGGCCCGAGACGGCCTTGCGGAGCGCGTCGTCGCCCACGTTGGCCTGCACCGGGTTGCCCAGCAGGTTGAGCGCCCGGAGCGAGTTGTAGTTGGCCACGAGCTGCCCCAGCCCCTTGGTGGTGGTGATCTTGTTGAAGCTCAGGTCCAGCACCGCCAGCTTGAGCAGCCGGTGCAGCCCCTCCACGTCGCTCATCTTGTTCCCGGCCAGGTACAGCTCCCTGATCGCCGTGCAGCTCGACAGCCCTGCCATGTTTTTTTTTTTTAACATGATGATAGAATAGAATTGGTCAGCTGCTTCCATCTAGTAGTACATCAGTAAGAGTGTATCTGTGTATGCATGCAAATCCCAAACATCTTTGGTGAAATTCTGGCACTGGCACTGGCACTGGCACTGGCAGGCAGGATCATGATTTTGCAGTGATAGGCACAAAGGAAGGACGACGTACGCAGTTGAGGGCAGCCACCGCTCGAGTGGACCACGGCGTGGCGTCCAGTCAGTCAGTCGCACACGTCTACGTGGCACATCAAAGGTGTGAAGGACGTCTACTCGGTTCCCAAGGCCTGAACAAAGCTAGTAGCAGCAGTCCTAGGTACTGTGTGACTGTGCGACGCGGTGACGAGGACCGTCAGTAGTACAGAACATCAGGAGAAAAAAGCAGAATGCGAGATGTCCATATCGGTCGGCCGTAACCAGATGGAAACACATCTTCCTTTCCAGCGCGGCGTATTGGTACCGGCCGATGACACGACCACTGCCCCCTGTACGCTCATCAATTTGTGCGTACGAATAGCCTGTGGCCCGGACCACCCTTCCCTAGCCATAGCCTGGGCCAAGATGTGGCAGCTCGTTCGTAATGCTACCGTGCGAGCGGTCCTTGTGGACACGGGGACACTGAATATTGTACAAGGTGTAGATAGCCCCAAGCCAAGCTGGCTTTCACCGGAGCACGCACGGAACGAAGGAAGGAAGGACACATGCAAAATAATGGAGGCGATCCATGGCGGATTCATGGTCCGTTGCCGAGAGAAGGAATGGTTACCGTGCCCGATGCGCGCGATGCGGTTGTAGCTGAGGCTGAGCACGCGCAGCCGCGTCAGCTCCCGCAGGCCCTCGATGGTGGCGATGCTGTTCCGGGACAGGTCCAGCGTGTGCAGCCCCTTGGGCAACGACCCAGCCGGGATGTGGGCTGCATGCCAGATCAAAGAATGTCATGATCAGTCACTTGAACTTGCCGATCGATCGTCGTTGAGTGTATGTATAGAAATGTGTGGAATTTACCGATGAAGTTGCCGGAGAGGTTCACGGCGCGGAGGCTGGAGAAGGCCGAGATCAGGGGCACGGCCTTGAGCCCCATGCCGGAGATGTGCGCCACCGAGGACAAGGCGTTGAGCGTCTGCACGATGCTGCTCGCCTGCTGGACCGCCTCGTCCGCCGCGCGGCTGCGCCGGTTATGCCGGGTCTGCGCCTGCGCCTGCGCGTGGCCCTTCGTCCCCGACGGCTCGCCGATCTCGGTCTCGGTGATGCCGTCCTCGTCCTCCTCATCCTCCTCATCCGCGGCGTGGATCAGGGAGCCGTCCCCGAGGCTGCTCACCCACGCGCTGACGCGGTCCAGCGGCGACGAGGCCTCCGCCGAGAACGCCACCCACTGGTTCGGGCACGCCGGCTCTTCCTCCACGGCGGCGATCTCCTTGTCCTTGCAATTGCCGAGCGTGTCGGACGTGTACCCGTCGTGCTGCTGGCGGTGGTTGGAGTGGAACATCTGGTGGGCTGTGCCCCCGCGTGGCATGGCGATCGGTGTGGTGGCCGCGCCCGGCCGGTGCAGGTTCCGGTGGCTCCACATGAAGAGCCTCCACCACAGCTTCCGGCTCCGGGACGGGAGCACCTGGCTGGACGACCTCCGCTTCAGCATCACGCGGTCCGCGCTGCACGTCGACTTGACGGAAGGCGCCGGGCTGGAGCAGCCCGGTGCGCCGTTGGGGCTGGCGAACAAGCTACCGGCGCCGGCGGGCAAGGTCGCGAGGTCACCGTGGGAGCGCGACTTGGCCGGCGGCGGCAGCAGGTCGGACGCCTTCCAGCCAGGCCTCGCCGTCTCGATGTTGGAGCAGGAGCGCTCCAGCCTCGTTGGAGTCCCCGGCAGCTCGCTCACCACGTCCTGCACTACGGCGCCGGTATCACCTTTGTCGCTGTTGTAGCCGGACGAGTCCGTGGCCGCGCCGTCCCTCGTTGGCGAGGTGGCCTTGTCGTCGCCACAGCCTTGGCATGGCGACTCGGCGGCCGCCGCGGCGACAACCTTTGTGTCGCGGCATGTTGGGGCAGGGGCGCTGTCGACGGAGGCGGCGACCGTCCCGTCCATGGACTCCACCGGCTTCACCTTCTGCCAGTCGTTGCCGTTGGCCCTTTTGGCGTACGTAACCTTCTTCACATCCTGCGATCATGCCATGGATTGACCACGCGCAAACTAATAAGATAATTCCTTTTTTCTAAACAACAGAGGTCAATACGTTAACACGTGACCAGTGTGTTAAATACTAGTCCTGCAGTTGTTTTTTTCCCACTGACCAATTAATTAACAGACTTGCTAAATTGAGTGCACAGATGTGCACTGGCTGGCACAGGCTATAGTAATTAAGTAATGAGAAGCAGAGTCCAGCACTGACCTTGGATTTCTTGCTCTTGCCACCGAGCAGAGCACCGAAGCAGCTGATCTTGGCCATCCCGGATCAACACCCACGCCTCGATTCTTCTTCAATCACTTGTTCCCGATGCGATGAAGGATTTGCAGCAGCAAGAAACAGAGAGAGGCGCTTCCCTAGGAGAAGCAAGGCCGGCGTCGCGGTCGCCCAATCAGCCGTTGTCTATCGGGGAGCCCTTGAGGAGGAGGAAGGCCGGGGCACGAACGGCGGCGCCCGCATCCACCCTCGCCGGGGAGAAGTCCAGAGTGAGCGCCGGAGCTGCGTGCGCGCTGCTGCAACAAGAAGAAGAGCGCGGTCGACGATCGGGCCGCATATCAGTATCATCAGTAAGTATATATCTGGCGACGGGTTAATGGCAGGAAAACTAGGTTCTGGCAGCGACGGGCGGGCGGTGGTTGTGATGCGGTGGCAGGCTGGCGGGCGCCTAGGATGGAGTATGGACAGGCGAGAGTCCGTTTCGCTCTTGCCTCTCGCCGAACAAAGATAGTACTATCTTGTTATTGATCTAGAGTCGCAACGAAACTCTCCAACCTTGATACCATCCCTGGTCATTTCTCTGTGAAATCTGGGGCGTGTGTTCTAAAAACGGCGAGAAAAAGATCACGAGGAGAGAGGAGAGCAGCAGGCCATTACCTGGCAGCAACCGAGCCGGGACCGGCAAGGATGAGTCGGGGAAGCGAGAACCGGCGGCGATCTCGTTGTCAGTCCCGGCCGGGGATCGATGGAGGTGGGGGGGAACCCAACGGGAGGGGGAGAAGAGTGAGGGGGAGCGGCCGGGGGGCGCGGGCGGTAGTTATAGGCCAGCGAGGGAGGGAGGGAGCGGGGTCGGGATCGATCGATCGACCGGAGGAGGAGGGACGGCAGCTAGCTAACCTTCCTTTGGCGCCGATCCCACCCCTCCGTCGGGTCGTTGGTTGGTTCGTTCGGGCAGCCAGGCGATACGGGCGCGGATGTTTGTTTGGGGTTTGACTCTGACGCGCGCGGCGCATTCTTCTCTTTCTTTCTTTCTTTCTGGCTTTGGTACTGTATTGATTTTACTTTGTTGGCGGCACGAGATGGATGGGTGACGTTTACCATATCGCACCGTGTTGGGCGCTGTCCGGTAGTGGCACGAGTTTGTGTCACGAAAATGCATTCGTATGGACCGATTAATTGGGAGTATTCATCAAGGGCAACCCCGTTGCATATACATCAACCGAAACCATTGATATGGACCCGTAAATATACGGAAGTGAAGCACAGCGGAAATTTGAAACTCCATCGGTTCCAAAAAATGTAAGGTATTTTATTACGGTTTCTAAAAGTTCTACTCCCTCCGTGTCATAGTATATGACGTTTTAGTAGTTGAATATACAGGATAACATGTCCGCACTTATAATTGAAATGCATTTCATGTTGGATCTAATGATGCTAATTAGGTGTTGGCATTTTCTTTTTCCGAATAAGTATTGATCTATTTTACAGACTTGGTCAAACTAAAATAATTTTCACTTTTCAAGAAAACAATATTAATATCTCGATAAATGCATGTCATTAGAAAAATATCGCATTTATTGTTTACTTTGAGGGAAATGCAATAGTAATACTGTCTCCTTCTCGGTTTATTAGTCATCTTATGAAAATCAGATAATTCCAAAACACTTAGACGCGGTGCATTAATTTTTACCTCGTTTCTTATTTTTTAACATGATTAAAGGAATGAACCAATAAGAGACGTGGTGTGTGTATGTTTTTAACGAATTGAGACTAACTAGCACGACATATAGTGGTCAGTTCATTGCATGCAATAATATTAATTAGAAAATTAACATTAATTTCTCTTGGGTTTTTTCTTCGTCTCGTTCGCGGTGCACATCCTAAGATGACTTATAAACCGTGACCGAGGCAGTATAAAACATTTTTCGCTTACTTCTGGGAAAATGCATGTCATTAGAAAAAAAATGGTTTCCGTTAAATGTATATTTACACACAGTTTTCTAATAGGTATTTGTATTTACTAAATAATATAGCATGCATAGGTTTTGAGATAAGAGTCGTACAAAAATTAGGGCGGCCTCACTCCTCCAGCATAGACTATATCTTAGTTAGGACGTCTAAATCTAATGTGGCACCCTAATTATGATGAAGATATATATATATATATATATATATATATATATATATATATATATATTATCTAGATATACTCATATATTTTTTCTTCACAAAAAACATATAACATATTAAATGAGAGATCTTTTAGATACAACGACGCAGTTGATTATATAGATATGATATCATATCTAGATATACTCGTATTTTTTCCTTATGAAAAACATAGACATACTAAGTGAGAGATCTTTTAGATACAACGACACTGTTGATTATATAGATATGATATCATATCTAGATATACTCGTATTTTTTCCTCATAAAAAACATAGACATACTAAATGAGAGATCTTTTAGATACAACGACACTATTGATTTTTTAGAAAAAGGTATTGTATGTACTGATATATTTCAAGCAGTGGAGTAAGGTACAGTCCATTCAAGGAGTTATATCTAAATACACATTTAATGCATATGATATTAATGAAGATATAATGTGTTGTGGTGCCATATTAGTGTTTTGTTATTACTTTTCATTTTTGGCTTCGTATTTGTATTTCAGATGTAACCTCATAGTACAACCGACAATGTTGCATTTGGCATGCCTTAAATAAGAAAACTTTACAAATTTAAGGCACAACGAGGTTGTTCTCAAGGTTCGTAAAAATGAAAAATCTAAAACTATTAAAAAATTGTAAAACAGGAAAAATGAATGGTTAAATTACTGTTCCCAAATATTCAATTGAAGTGTTAGGTATGGCTCAGTTATACGTTATTCACAGAGTAAAAGTAGAAAACACTATATTTTAGGACGATGATGGTGCAAATACCTTCCGCGCTTTTAAACCAACTCAAGTTGAAGAAACTTATTCGGTGATCACTGCTAACCGTTATTGGTCCCAAATCATTGGTGTTGCTTTTTCCAATAAACGCTGGTTATATTTCTTTATGATATTCTTACCCTTCAATGATTTATGAATGAGTGTTATTGACGTAGTTGGCTTGGCTCTGAACTTACATGTCCATGACTTTATTTCCAAGGAAATTTAGGCAACAAAAGATCCTACATTCAAGATTTTCTACATCAAAAATATTATTTTAAATGATTGTACTTGCACGTGGATGTTGTAGATAACGCGTTAAGTATCCCGTCTGGGAGTTTGCTCGCAAGAATGAAACTCAAAGAAATTGGCGCGTATACTTCGGTCATTGTGTAGTGCTGCATTATGTTAATAATTTTATAAATGTGTTCATATAAGTCTACAAGAAAGTAAGGGGTGCGGGACTGAGATAACCACAAGTGAGTTGGGGATGCAGATTTATCCTCAAGTTTACAGTCATGGGAGTGCCAATCTCCGTTGGAGCGGTGCCCAAGCTAAATCTCTCAGATGCCACCAAGTGGCTCATCGTATTCTCCCCTTTCGAGTCCCCCAAAGTGTGAGCCCTGATTCACTTAGATTTGGTCTTGAAGGCGGCCATCACACCTTTGCATACATCTCTAGAGCACACCACAAACAATAAAAGCTTCTGGAGGAACCTTGGGCACCTAAGCCTCTTCACAACATCTTAGAGCCCAAACAAGAAATGAGGCTTCCACGGGAACCATGACCACCTAGGCCTCTTCACATACTTCTCTAGTATATTAACAAACTATCTAGGAGGTGGAAACGTCCAAGAGTAATAAACACATGGACTCTCACTCGAACTAATCGATGTGGGGAGCTCAAACTAATGCAACGAATGCAAAGGAAGCTCAAGAAACGGATGCTCAACTCACTCTCTCAATCTCGCAACATGCAACCCAAGAAAATAGGAGATTAAAGAGATATATATGAAACAACTGAGAAGATCAACAAATGGCTCCAAAATCAATACATGAATATGTTGGGTAACGTAGCATAAATTCAAAATTTTCCTACGCATATTCAGATCTTCCTATGGAGAGACCAGCAACGAGAGAGGGGTAAGAGCATCTTCATACCTTTGAAGATCGCTAAGCGGAAGCGTTGCTAGAACGCGGTTGATGGAGTCGTACTCGTAGCGATTCCGATCTAGTGCCGAACTACGGCACCTCCGCGTTCAACACACGTGCAGCCCGGTGACGTCTCCCGCACCTTGATCCAGCAAGGAGGAGCGAGAGGTTGGGGAAGAACTCTAGCAGCACGACGGCGTGGTGTCGATGGAGAGACGAGGTCTCCCGGCAGGGCTTCGCCAAGCACCGGCAGAGAGGAAGAGGAAGAAGGGCAGGGCTGCGTCGAGAGAGAGGCAAAAGTCTGATCTCCAATGGCCAAAAGTGCCCACTATATATAGGGGGAGGGAGGGGCTGCGCCCCCTTGAGGGTTTCCCTCTCCTGGGGGGGAGGCGGCAGCCCTAGATGGGGGCTGGTGTGGTGGCCAGGGGGGAGGAGGGGTGTGGCGCACCCCTGGTGGGCCTTAGGCCCACCTGGCTTAGGGTTTGCCCCCCCCCCCTTTCTCTCCCCCACGCATTGGGCTGAGTGGGGAGGCGCACCAGCCCACCTAGGGGTCGTTTCCTTCCCCACTTGGCCCAATTTACCTCCCGGGGTCGTTGCCCCCCTTCGGTGGACCCCCGGGGCCACCTCCGGTGGTCCCGGTACGTTACCGGTGATGCCCGAAACACTTCCGGTATCCGAAACCATCCGTCCTATATATCAATCTTTACCTCCGGACCATTGCGGAGCTCCTCGTGACGTCCGGGATCTCATCTGGGACTCCGAACAACTTTCGGTAACCTTGTATAACAATTCCCTATAACCCTAGCGTCATCGAACTTTAAGTGTGTAGACCCTACGGGTTCGGGAGACAGGCAGACATGACCGAGACGCCTCTCCGGCCAATAACCATCAGCGGGGTCTGGATACCCATGGTGGCTCTCACTTGCTCCACGATGATCTCATCGGATGAACCACGATGTCAAGGATTCAATCAACCCCGTATACGATTCCCTTTGTCTGTCGGTATAGAACTTGCCCGAGATTCGATCGTCGGTATACCTATACCTTGTTCAATCTCGTTACCGGTAAGTCTCTTTACTCGTTCCGTAGCACGTCATCGTGTGACTAACTCCTTAGTCACATTGAGTTCATGATGATGTTCTACCGAGTGGGCCCAGAGATACCTCTCCGTCACACGGAGTGACAAATCCCGATCTCGATTCGTACCAACCCAACACACACTTTCGGAGGTACCCGTAGTGCACCTTTATAGTCACCCAGTTATGTTGTGACGTTTGATACACCCAAAGCACTCCTACGGTATCCAGGAGTTGCACAATCTCACGGTCGAAGGAAAAGATACTTGACATTAGAAAAGCTTTAGCATACGAACAATACGATCTAGTGCTATGCTTAGGATTGAGTCTTGTCCATCACATCATTCTCCTAATGATGTGATCCCGTTATCAATGACATCTAATGCCCATGATCAGGAAACCATGATCATCTATTGACTAACGAGATAGCCAACTAGAGGATTGCTAGGGACACTTTGTGATCTATTTATTCACACATGTATTACTGTTTCCTGTTAATACAATTATAGCATGAACAATAGACGATTATCATGAACAAGGAAATATGATAATAACCATTTTATTATTGCCTCTCGGGCATATTTCCAACAGTCTCCCACTTGCACTAGAGTCAATAATCTAGTTACATTGTGATGTATCGAACACCCATAGCATTATGGTGTTGATCATGTTTTGCTCGTGGAAGAGGTTTAGTCAACGGGTCTGCAATATTCAGATCCGTGTGTACTTTACAAATATCTATCACTCCACTCTGGACATGGTCCTGGATGGAGTTGTAGCGGCGTTTGATGTGCTTCGTCTTCTGGTGAAACCTGGGCTCCTTGGCTATGGCAATGGCCCCAGTGTTATCACAGAAGAGTGTCATTGGACCCGACGTGCTTGGAACCACTCCAAGGTCGGTGATGAGCTCCTTCATCCAAATTCCTTCATGAGCTGCTTCTGAAGCAGCTATGTACTCCGCTTCACATGTAGATGCTGCCATGACTTCTTGCTTGCTGCTGCACCAGCTCACTGCCCCACCATTCAACACATATACGTATCCGGTCTGTGACTTAGAGTCATCCGGATCTGTGTCGAAGCTAGCGTCGACGTAACCCTTTATGACGAGCTCTTCGTCACCTCCATAAACGAGAAACATTTCCTTAGTCCTTTTCAGGTACTTAAGGATATTCTTGACCGCTGTCTAGTGTTCCATACCTGGATCACTTTGGTACCTCCCTACCAAACTTATGGCAAGGTTTATATCAGGTCTGGTACACAGCATGGCATACATTAGAGAGCCCACGGCTGAAGCGTAGGGGACAGAACTCATCTTCTCTCTATCTGCTGCCGTGGTCGGCGACTCGGTCTTACTCAATCTCATACCTTGCAAAACTGGCAAGAACCCTTTCTTTGAGTTTTCCATATTGAACTTCTTCAATATCTTGTCAAGGTATGTACTTTGCGAAAGACCTATGAGGCGTCTTGATCTATCTCTATAGATCTTGATGCCTAATATGTATGCAGCTTCTCCAAGGTCCTTCATTGAAAAACTCTTGTTCAAATAGGCCTTTATGCTCTCCAACATCTCTATATTATTCCCCATCAATAATATGTCATCCACATACAGCATGAGGAAAGCTACAGAGCTCCCACTCACTTTCTTGTACAGACAGGCTTCTCCGTAAACCTGTATGAATCCAAACGCTTTAATCACCTCATTAAAGCGAATGTTCCAACTCCGAGATGCTTGCACCAGCCCATAGATGGAGCGCTGGAGCTTGCACACTTTGTTAGCACCCTTAGGGTCGACAAAACCTTCTGGTTGCATCATATAGAACTCTTCCTTAAGGTTCCCGTTAAGGAACGCTGTTTTGACGTCCATTTGCCAAATTTCATAATCATAAAAGGCGGCAATTGCTAACATGATTCGGACTGATTTCAGCTTCGCTACGGGAGAGAAAGTCTCTTCGTAGTCAACTCCTTGAATTTGTCGAAAACCCTTTGCGACAAGTCGAGCTTTGTAAACGGTTACATTACCGTTTGCATCAGTCTTCTTCTTGAAGATCCATTTATTTTCTACGGCTCGCCGATCATCGGGCAAGTCCACCAAAGTCCATACTTTGTTCTCATACATGGATCCTATCTCGGATTTCATAGCCTCAAGCCATTTGTTGGAATCCGGGCCCGTCATCGCTTCTTCATAGTTCGAAGGTTCACCGTTGTCTAACAACATGATTTCCATCACAGGGTTGTCGTACCACTCTGGTGCGGAGCGTGCCCTTGTGGACCTTCGCGGTTCAGTAGTAACTTGATCCGAAGCTTCATGATCATCATCATTAACTTCCTCTTCAGTTGGTGTAGGCGCCACAGGAACAACTTCCCGCGCTGCGCTACTATCCTGTTCGAGAGGGGGTGTAATTACCTCATCAAGTTCTACCTTCCTCCCACTTATTTCTTTCGAGAGAAACTCTTTCTCTAGAAAGGATCCGTTCTTGAAAACAAAGATTTTACCTTCCGATCTAAGATAGAAGGTATACCCAATAGTTTCCTTAGGGTATCCTATGAATACACATTTCTCCGCTTTGGGTTCGAGCTTTTCTGGTTGAAGTTTCTTCACATAAGCATCGCAGCCCCAAACTTTAAGAAACGACAACTTAGGTTTCTTGCCAAACCATAGTTCATACGGTGTCGTCTCAACGGATTTAGACGGTGCCCTATTTAAAGTGAATGCTGCAGTTTCTAATGCGTATCCCCAAAATGATAGCGGGTAAGTCGGTAAGAGACATCATAGATCGTACCATATCTAATAAAGTGCGATTACGACGTTCAGACACTCCGTTGCGTTGCGGTGTGCCAGGTGGCGTCAGTTGTGAAACGATTCCACACTTCCTTAGGTGTGTGCCAAACTCGTGAGTCAAATATTCTCCTCCACGATCAGATCGTAGACACTTAATTTTTCTGTCACGTTGATTCTCGACCTCACTCTGAAATTCCTTGAACTTTTCAAACGTCTCAGATTTGTGCTTCATTAAGTAGATATACCCATACCTACTCAAATAATCGGTGAGAGTGAGAACATAACGATAGCCACCGCGAGCTTCAACGTTCATTGGACCACACACATCAATATGTATTATTTCCAATAAGTCGGTTGCTCTCTCCATTATTCCTGAGAATGGAGTCTTAGTCATCTTGCCCATGAGGCACGGTTTGCATGTGTCAAATGATTCAAAGTCAAGAGACTCTAATAGTCCATCAGTATGGAGCTTCTTCATGCGCTTAACGCCGATATGACCAAGGCGGCAGTGCCACAAGTATGTGGGACTATCATTATCAACTTTACATCTTTTGGTACTCACACTATGAAATGTGTAACATCACGATCGAGATTCATCAAGAATAAACCATTCACCAGCGGAGCATGACCATAAAACATATCACTCATATAAATAGAACAACCATTATTCTCTGACTTAAATGAGTAGTCGTCTCGCATTAAGCAAGACCCTGATACAATGTTCATGCTTAAAGCTGTTACTAAATAACAATTATTAAGGTTTAAAACTAATCCCGACGGTAGATGTAGAGGTAGCGTGCCGACGGCGATCACATCGACCTTTGAACCATTCCCGACGCGCATTGTCACCTCGTCCTTGGCCAGTCTCCGCTTATTCCGCAGTTCCTGCTTTGAGTTGCAAATGTGAGCAACAACACCGGTATCAAATACCGAGGAGCTACTACGAGCGCTGGTAAGGTACACATCAATAACATGTATATCACATATACCTTTAACGTTGCCGGCCTTCTTGTCCGCTAAGTATTTGGGGCAGTTCCGCTTCCAGTGACCTTTTCCTTTGCAATAGAAGCACTCAGTCTCAGGCTTGGGTCCATTCTTTTTCTTCTTCCCGGCATCTGGCTTACCGGGCGCGGCAACAACTTTGCCGTCTTTCTTGAAGTTCTTCTTACCATTGCCTTTCTTGAAACTAGTGGTCTTGTTGACCATCAACACTTGATGCTCTTTCTTGATTTCTACTTCTGCAGACTTGAGCATCGTGTACAACTCGAGAATGGTCTTCTCCATCCCTTGCATGTTGTAGTTAAGCACAAAGCCTTTGTAGCTTGGTGGGAGAGACTGGAGGATTCTGTCAATTATAGCATCATCCGGAAGTTCGACTCCAAGTGAAGTCAGACGACCGTGTAACCCAGACATTTTGAGTATGTGCTCACTAACAGAACTGTTCTCCTCTATCTTACAGCTAAAGAACTTGTCGGAGACTTCATATCTCTCGACACGGGCATGAGCTTGAAAAATTAGCTTCAGATCCTAGAACATCTCATATGCCCCGTGTTGCTCAAAACGCCTTTGGAGCCCCGTTTCTAAACTGTATAACATGCCACACCTAACCAGAGAGTAGTCATCACTCCGCGTTTGCCAGACGTTCAGAATGTCCTGGGCTGCTGCAGGAGCGGGAGGGTCACCTAGCGGCGCATCAAGGACATAAGCCTTTTTAGCTGCTTCAAGGATGAGCTTCAAGTTGCGAACCCAGTCCGCATAGTTGCTACCATCATCTTTCAGCTTGTTTTTCTCTAGGAATGCGTTGAAATTGAGGTTGACATTGGCCATCTACAATATTTATAAAGAAAACTTTTAGACTAAGTTCATGACAATTAAGTTCATTTAATCAAATTAAGTATGAACTCCCACTTAAATCGACATCCCTCTAGTCATCTAAGTGATACATGATCCATGTTGACTAACCCGTGTCCGATCATCACGTGAGACGGACTAGTCACCATGGTGAGCAACTTCATGCTGATCGTATTCAACCATACGACTCATGTTCGACCTTTCGGTCTCTTGTATTCGAGGTCATGTATGTACATGCTAAGCTCGTCGAGTCAACCTAGGTGTTTCACGTGTGTAAATCTGGCTTACACCCGTTGTATGCGAACGTTAGAATCTATCACACCCGATCATCACGTGGTGCTTCGAGACAACGAACCTTCGCAACGGTGCACACTTAGGGGAATACGTTCTCGAAATGTTAAGAGGGATCATCTTATTATGCTACCGTCGTTCTAAGCAATAAGATGTAAAACATGATAAACATCACAATGCAATCATATAGTGACATGATATGGCCATTATCATCTTCGCCCTTTCGATCTCCATCTTCAGGCATCGCATGATCATCATCGTCACCGGCGTGACACCATGATCTCCATCATCGTGCCTCCGTGAAGTCGTCACGCCAACTACTACTATCACTACTGCTATAGCTAACCGTTAGCAATGAAGTAAAAGTAGTAAGCACATGGCGTTGCATCTCATACAATAAATTAAGACAACTCCTATGGCTCCTGCCGGTTGTCATACTCATCGACATGCAAGTCGTGAAACCTATTACAATAACATGATCATCTCATACATCATACATGCAACATCACAACTTTGGCCATATCAATCACATGTCAAACCCTGCAAAAACAAGTTAGACGTCCTCTAATTGTTGTTGCAAGTTTTACGTGGCTGATTTGGGTTTCTAGCAAGAACGCCTTCTTACCTACGTGACAGCCACAACGATGATATGCCAAAGCTATTTACCCTTCATAAGGACCCTTTTCATCAAATCCAATCCGACTAGAGTAGGAGAGACAGACACCCGCTAGCCACCTTTATGCACGGTGTGCATGTCTGTCGGTGGAACCAGTCTCACGTAAGCGTACGTGCAAAGTCGGTCCGGGCCGCTTCATCCCACAATACCGTCGGAAAAGAATAAGACTAGTAGCGGCAAGCAAATTGACAAATCATCGCCCACAAATTTTGTGTTCTACTCGTGCATAGAATCTACGCATAGAAAACCTGGCTCTGATACCACTGTTGGGCAACATAGCATAAATTCAAAATTTTCCTACGCATATTCAGATCTTCCTATGGAGAGACCAGCAACGAGAGAGGGGTAAGAGCATATTCATACCTTTGAATATCGCTAAGAGGAAGCGTTGCTAGAACGCGGTTGATGGAGTCGTACTCGCAGCGATTCCGATCTAGTGCCGAACTACGGCACCTCCGCGTTCAACACACGTGCAGCCCGGTGACGTCTCCCGCACCTTGATCCAGCAAGGAGGAGGGAGAGGTTGGGGAAGAACTCCAGCAGCACGACGGCATGGTGTCGATGGAGAGACGAGGTCTCCCGACAGGGCTTCGCCAAGCACCGGCAGAGAGGAGGAGGAAGAAGGGCAGGGCTGTGCCGAGAGAGAAGCAAAAGTCTGATCTCCAATGGCCAAAAGTGCCCACTATATATAGGGGGAGGGAGGGGCTGCGCCCCCTTGAGGGTTTCCCTCTCCTGGGGGGGCAGCCCTAGATGGGGGCTGGTGCGGCGGCCAAGGGGGGAGGAGGGGTGTGGCGCACCCTTGTTGGGCCTTAGGCCCACCTGGCTTAGGGTTTGCCCCCCCTTTTCTCTCCCCCACGCATTGGGCTGAGTGGGGAGGCGCACCAGCCCACCTAGGGGCTGGTTCCCTTCCCCACTTGGCCCAATTTACCTCCCGGGGTCGTTACCCCCCTTCGGTGGACCCCCGGGGCCACATCCGGTGGTCCCGATGGTCCCGGTACGTTACCGGTAATGCCCGAAACACTTCCGGTATCCGAAACCATCCGTCCTATATACCTTCGGACCATTCCGGAGCTCCTCGTGACGTCTGGGATCTCATCCGGAACTCCGAACAACTTTCGGTAACCTCGTATAACAATTCCCTACAACCCTAGCGTCATCGAACCTTAAGTGTGTAGACCCTACGGGTTCGGGAGACAGACAGACATGACCGAGACGCCTCTCCGGCCAATAACCATCAGCGGGGTCTGGATACCCATGGTGGCTCCCACTTGCTCCACGATGATCTCATCGGATGAACCACGATGTCAAGGATTCAATCAATCCCGTATACGATTCCCTTTGTCTGTCGGTATAGAACTTGCCCGAGATTCGATCGTCGGTATACCTATACCTTGTTCAATCTCGTTACCGGTAAGTCTCTTTACTCGTTCCGTAGCACGTCATCGTGTGACTAACTCCTTAGTCACATTGAGCTCATGATGATGTTCTACCGAGTGGGCCCAGAGATACCTCTCCGTCACACGGAGTGACAAATCCCGATCTCGATTCGTACCAACCCAACAGACACTTTCGGAGGTACCCGTAGTGCACCTTTATAGTCACCTAGTTACGTTGTGACGTTTGATACACCCAAAGCACTACTACGGTATCCGGGAGTTGCACAATCTCACGGTCGAAGGAAAAGATACTTGACATTAGAAAAGCTTTAGCATACGAACAATACGATCTAGTGCTATGCTTAGGATTGGGTCTTGTCCATCACATCATTCTCCTAATGATGTGATCCCGTTATCAATGACGTCTAATGCCCATGATCAAGAAACCATGATCATCTATTGACTAACGAGCTAGCCAACTAGAGGCTTGCTAGGGACACTTTGTGATCTATTTATTCACACATGTATTACTGTTTCCTGTTAATACAATTATAGCATGAACAATAGACGATTATCATGAACAAGGAAATATGATAATAACCATTTTATTATTGCCTCTAGGGCATATTTCCAACAGAATAACCCTTCAGATAGAGGGGAGATAGGCGTTTCAGGAAGGTTGTTTGTGGCTCAAAATAATGTTTAGAATAGGTATGAACAAGCCCCCAACCGATATGGGAACGAAGCCATTAAATAGCCAAACCTCAAAACTAGTTGTTGGGGCTCCAATAGGCATTTCCTAGACACCCCGTGCCCACGGGGTCCCATGTGCACGATACGAGCCTCATGCACACAGGGGGGTTTTGTGCCCACGACCTCAACCCCCGTGCCTATGAGTACCTAGAAACAACCACTACCAGCCCATTGAAATAATCATAACTTTGACATATAAACTCCCAATTCGATGATCTCGGGCTCATGGTAAAGGTATGGAAAATCCCAAGGTACTCACATCGAGAACCATAAAAGATAAAAAAAATGAAGCAAAACATCCAAAGATTTGATCTCTATACATGTGACGTGATCAAGCTACTCGGTTGGAAGTCCCTATTGATAGTATGGCTAGCAAATTTATAACCCAGTCTCCCACCAAGCACCATGAGACCGACAAAACTAGAAAAACCTAGCTAAGTTATACATTTGAATTGCACATTCCACTTGAGCTTGTTGGTGCCGTAAATGCTTGCCATAAGTTGGAATCTTTTTCTTGTCCACAACCACTTGGTGACGATACTCAAATTGCTTCCTCATATTAAAGCGAGGGAAGCCTAAATTTAAGCCCATCTTCACGAATACAGTATCACGAGCATATAACCTATGGCTTCTCTTCATGCACTTGCAAACCTCAAACACGATGACCATCACCACTTGATATCGTCTTCACATAGTCTACTTGGAATCTTTATTTTAGTGCAAGCCCATAATAAATACCTAAACAACATAGACATAGCAAACACATAGCATGGGTAAGTTCACAAAATCCAGTTCACAATTATTTACCATACCACTAAATCACTTGATCCAACGCAGTACATTGTTTGCGCTTGTGAATTGATCGTCTAGATACACTCTTCGAGCTTCATCTTGGTCAACCAACATCTTTACTTCATGCTTCATCTTGGTTCTTGAAAGCCATAATGAACTCTTCGTTTCACTTCATTGCTTCAAGACAATATCACCAAAGACTCTTTCATGACCATATCAAGTTCCATTATGAATATCATCTTGGTCAACACATGCTCTTCTAAAAACTCCATCACAATCTCTTGACATGCACAATGAATTGTTCACTCTAGTTGCTTGCTTCAACACATGATTGGCTGAAACCCAACACATGAGCTTACCATGATATTATCTTGTAGCCATACCTTGACTTCTTCTTTTTTATTATTCTCTCAAGCCCTTGATCCTTGTAAGCCCAAATAAGTCAATCTCGGAAATCTTCCAATGAACTCCACCTTGAACAAAATTGGTTAGACATTAAAATTAATCTTGATGGATTCAATAGAAATCCCCAAAGACCAGCTCGAAACCTCACTGGACATGGGACCTTGAACGCCAAAACTTAGGCATCGTGTGTATGGGCTTCATGGACCTCGTGCGCAGGGGGTACACAAAGAGTTGATACTCGACCCCATGCGCACGAGGGTCAAGAGGTTATCCAGATAAGGATACCATAAGGATTTCTTCGGATGCTTTGATGGCATTCTTTGCAAAACAACACAATGCACTTCAAGCATGACTATGGAACATATGTTCATATAAGGTTCAATGCCCTTGATGCTCCACGAGAATTGTCATTTAGTACCAAAGCTTAGAGCAAAAAATATCTTCATATATATAGACTTCATCCTTGAGTCCATCAAGTATGCTTGAGGTGCCATTTATGGGTAATACCTTCAAATATATCTCACTGAAACATTAGTCCATAGTGAAACATTAGTCCATAGTAAGAACTCTAGCTTGCTCTTGTGAAAGTTAAGCACGGAGCCCATGATAGTCGTGAATCGGTCAAATATGAGCTTGAGGCGGGAAGCAGACCGCACATCGACAAGTAGGGTTTCTAGTGTGACGTCGATATAGTAAAGCATTGGAGGCATGCCACCATCGACAACATGGTGGGCAAGCACTTCGGCTTGTTGGATCATCTTCTGCAGGACATCGCCCACGAGCAAGAAGAGATAGGGGGGAGGGGGTCCCTTAGCGGACCCCCCCCCCCTTCGCAATCCATCCATCTCTGCATCACGCCATTCAACGTCACCATGAAGTGCGAACCGGGAAAAACACAATCCATCCAGTCGAACCATCAAGGAGGAAACCCCTCACCTCCATGATCATGCGAAGGGTGCCCCGGTCAATTGAGTCGAAAGTCTCCACGAGAGAGGGAATGATTAACTAATTCTAAATCGATTTTACATTTATTTTTATATACAAACCTAGAAAAATGTGTTCGCCAAGACGTATTAATATGTTCATCCAGTGAATGAAAATATTTCCCTAATAATAAAGCAGCTACTGCTTCTGTCGTCCGTCGTGGTAGTTTTGCAGAAAAGCCCTCGTGATTTTATGTATTCAACCCACAGTTCTTATCTAAGTGGACCTGGGAAAACGATTCGATTTTACAAATTAACCCCTGCATTATCTAATAATTCCACCCACTCTCCTTTGTGATCTTATTAGTGACAGAGAAGGCGGAAGGGGGAGCATCTTCTCGGCTCTCGTCGACGAGCCCGTCGGCATGGAAGCTGCCCGCCTCCTTGGCAGGTGGCCATCTCGGAACCCCTCGGCCTCCGGCCCTATCGGCCTCTCCAGGTGGGCGTCAGCGCCAGCAGACGCATCTTCCCCCGTCCTGCATCTTCCTCGTCCTACCCACGGCGACCGTTAGCGTGAGCGCCAGCGACGGAATATCCCCCGTCCCGCTCGAGGCGCCCACGCGGCCGGCCATCTTCCTCCCACTTTCTTGTGTCCCGTGCGAGCCCGACTCGGAGCAAGAGCAGGAGCGGATCGGTCTCCTTTGGTTTTGTTTTTACGAAAAAAAACTTGGATCTGTAAGAGGTGGCCGGTGGGTGACGAGCTCCAAGGCAGCGGACGAACAGGTGCTCCTCTCGTCGTCCTCGTCCCTACGACAGGGCAGGCAGGCGGCGGATGTGACTGCTCCGACATGGATTTGGCGGCGGGGCTAACAGATCAATGGAGACGTGGCCGAAGACGGCGAGCTCCAAGGTTGGGTGCCACTCCCTTTGATCCGGCTGCTCCGATGTGAATTCGGCGGCGGGGCGGATGGATCGACGAAGAGGAGGCCGGAGAAGGTGAGCTCCAAGGCTGGGTGCCACTCCCTCCCGGCTAAGGTATGCCCGCCTCCCAAAACCATAAGCGCATACATTTTTTGCGGATTTTGTTTCCCGCATGAGGGTTTCTTCACCCCCGACCCTAATTCTACCGCTCCAATCTTAATTTCATGCCCAGATTGGTTAGGAAATATGTTCAACTGAGAACTTGTGTAGTTGAGGAGGCTTCGACTGCCATCATTGACCCCCTACGATTTTGTGGGTCAATCCTAGCTGATGGTGCGCTTGATTCCTTGTGCAAAATCCATTCACCAACTATCCCCGCTCCCCAGTGCATTATCAGCAAGAGTAGTACCATTGGCTGCCTAATTAATTGTTCCTTCAACATAGCAGTGTCTCTGCATGAATCTTTCATCCGTGAATAGCTGAGATGAATTACGTAAGTTTGTATGTTTCCCTTTTCTAGATCATTTGTATTGTATCACTGTGCCATTTGCAATTGGCATGTACATATACACGCACCATCGCGAGAATGGAGTTAATATTCATGATGTCTTTGTGAAGAGGAGCCCATTTCGGGTACTGTTTTCATATATCGGTGTGATATGTTTTCTTGCGAATGTTTGCCATACCTTCTTGCCAAAGGTAGTTTTCTCGGAATCATTCACAAAGCAAAGTATAGCAGATGGGAAGAAATATGTTAGGTTATAAAAAAATCATAGTACTATAAATGTTTTATTGATGATGCTATCACCATGCCATGGTTTAGATTCAGGTGGTGTATGTTAATGTAATTTTCATGCATTTGATTGTCCCACTATAATGACTTAAACATGCTTAAATGTTTCAGGAGAGTTTATGCATTGGTTTCTTTTGAAGTGTTTCATTTTCTACTATATATGGTCGCTAAATGTTTGTAATACAAGTCTGTGAAGAAAGGTTGGACGCTGATGATGTATCCTTATTAAGCACTACTCTTCCATGAGATGAAGAATGTTAGGTTGGTTTCTTCGCGTCCACACTTCACACTTTGTAAAGCGACAACATTATAAAATTATTGTTGATGTTTATCAGAATTGTATATAAGAAATGACACTTCATACTTTGTAAAGCGACATCGGTATAAGTTTATTATTGCTGTTTACCAAACTTTTATGGCATGTACTATCACAGGAAGCAGGTTTTACGTCATTTTTTATCCGTTGCAAAGCACGGGTATTTGTGTATATATAGTAACGTTCTTTCGGGGTGTTTGAAAATATATATTCGTGCGCGGATCTCAACATCGAATCGACGGTCCCTGCCTTGTGGTGGAACCCACGGGTGTTTTTTACGCACGGAAGCGTACGATCGACGCGACGATGGATACATACACACACATTCAGCCGTCGGAATCAAGCCCAACGATCCCCGACATGTGGCGGCCGCCTGCCCGGACGTAAAACCTGAGGCCTACCGCCGCCCGGAAATCTAATCGGAGACATACTTGGACGCCCGCCCGCCGCAGCTCTCACCGCACAAAAAAGCAGCGGTCCACCGCGGCCGGCCTAGGCCAGGTTCGGTTCTCCTCCGGCGTTCCCGTACGATTATTTTTTTTTCATGGCGAAGCGTACGTATACGGACTACAGATCGGACTGGCCCCGTCCGTCGCTCTCGCCGGATCGCTGGCTCCGGCCCCATGCATGATGCATGATCGATCTTCGCTGGATATTTTTCTTGTTTTCTCAAACGCTTAATTCTCTTCCTTTTTGATCACTTACTTATCTTCGTGTCCGTGGCAGAGGGAAACAGATGCTGGCTAAGCTAGGCCTAGGCGCTCCCCCTAGCTAGCTACGGTGAGATCGGCGGTCGCGCCATGCGATTTGGCTTGGAACGCACGTCGGGGCAAAGGACCGATCGATGATGGATGGATGGATAACCGAGTATCGGAAAACGGAAGGTGCACGCCCGTTGTTCCCTTGTTATCGCAATCGCATATGTCCGGGAGGAATCCCGATCGCCTCTTGCTACACGCCTTGAACTCCGACCACCGGCCGGTCGACCCATCCATCCATGATCCATCGACCTTTAACGACCAGTCGCATGCACAGGTCTTTTTTTTCTTCGTCCCTGTACGAGCAGATATATATGCCTTGGGCTTGGGGTTCAGGTGCCGAGCACGGCACGTACTTGCCAGGTACGGTACGTCTACCTCTACTTGCATGCACCATATGCATTGCACTCCATCGGTTCCTAAATATAAATCTTTTTAGAGATTTAACTAAGAGGCTACATATGAAACAAAATGAGTGAATCTACATTCTAAAGTATGTCTATATACATGCGTATGTAATGCACTAGTAGAATCTCCTAAAAGACTTATATTTAAAAACAGAAGGAGTATATATACTCTCTTTATAAAGAAAATATAAGAGCATTTAGATCACCGATGCATGTGCGCCGACCGTCACACGATGCATGCTCACTCGGTTCACCCGTAAACGGAAAGGTTTCTCACTCGATATCACTGACCGAACAAGATAGCAATAGATCAGTAGCGAGCACGTGGAGAGCTAGCCGTGCCCATTCCTTCGGTTAACTTGCTAAAGATGCCTAGTCGGATTTGCCGGCCGGCCACCCTGTCGTTCCCCGGAGATACGTACGTACATGGCGATGGCCGGTCTACTTCAAGCTCTCGTGGCCACGGGCCCCGTTGAAATTATGGTATGGTCCAGTTCGTGCTAACCGCATGCGCAACCAAAATCATCGACATGCATGAACGCGACACGGCGACCGCGACCGCGAGCCACAATGTGTGACCGCACCAGTCGCCGTCGCGCGCGGCCTTCTGTTTCCGTAGGCTTTTGTTCGTGGACAAAACCGGGGAATGGTGTGTGCTTGTGTGAGGTCTTTTTTTTCTCTTGCTTACTGTTCGTTTTATAAAGTTGTCATGTTTGTAGCGTCTTGATCGAGAAGTGAACAGCAACTTACACTCGGTGTATGTATAACTTTAGAGCAAGTACAATAAGATGATGTAGACGTATTATAGAATTTTAAATGAGTTGAAAGATTAAAAAGAAGAGAAACGGGATACAAGCTAACATTCAACTGTAACACATACTTTTAAACACTGTATCAAAAAAGTAGTTGGGTCATGTATCAGGCTTTTGTTCGTGGACAAAACCAAGGAATGGTGTACGCAGTTTCCGTAGGCGTTTGTTCCTCGACAAAACCAGGGAATGGTGTACGCTTGTGTTAGGTCTTTCATTTATCTTGCTTACTGTTCATGGTAGAAAGTTGTCGTGTGTGTAGCTCTTGATCGAGAAGTGAACAGCTAGCAACTAGCACTCGGTGTATGTACAACTTCAGAGCTAGTACAGTAAGATGACGTGGCCACGTGGGGCTGTAAGATTTTAAATAATATAGTTCTATTGAGTTGGAAGAGAAAGAAAAGTGAAGAAAGAAGAGAACCGGACTAAAAGCTACACCAATCTGTAACACGTACTCCTCAATATTTTATGAAAAAAAGATAGTTGGATCATGTATCAATTAAAAAATACTCTCTCTGTAAATTAATATAGATCACTACTCCTTCTGTCACGGTTTAGAAGGTACGTTTGAAAATCTCTGGGACCAAGGTAGTCACCGATTGGTTGTGAGATGTAACAGGTGTAGATGCTAATGCGCCTAATCAACTGAGAGAATACTACTCCCTCCGTCTCGGTGTATAAGAGGAAGTACAATAGAGCTGAGTCAGCTGGCTATAAGGAATAAACTAATATATTTTTATTTAGTTAGAGGAAAGAGAAGATGAGAGCGAAGGTAAACGGGCTCTTAGCTAAGAGCCAGCTCTAGCACGTGCTCCTAGGCATCTTGTGAGTATGAAAGGTGGGCCATATAATAAAAAAGTAGTACACATTTGCAATGAACTATTGTACATGTTGGTTATAAGATGGGCTATAGATGACATGGCAATGGCTTATAGCCAGCAGCTGGCTATACTATTATACTTGCTCTAAGTCATCTTAGGTTGTGCACCGTGACCAAGACAAAGAGGAAAACGAGAGAAATCAATGCTAATTTGTTAATTAATACCATTGCATGCAATGAATTGACCAATGCATGTTGTGCTAGTTAGTCTCAAGTCATTAAAAACATACATGTCTCACGTTTCTTATTGGTTGATTCATTTATTCATGTTAAAAAACAAGAAACGAGGTGAAAGTTAATGCATCGTGCCTAAGTGTTTTGGAATTATTTGGTTTCGTAAGATGACTTATTCACCGAGACGGAGGGAGTAGTACTAATGCGTGAGCAGCAAATTAAGAGGGCGCACGCATGACTAGTATTAATACTAATTAATAAGAGTAATTGTTTTCGTGCCTTAAACCTTGTGTACTTTAAAAACGCACGCAAATTTAACCGTGTCTTATAAACCGTGACGGAGGAAGTACTTTAGTTATCTATAAACACTCTTATACTACTACTTCCTCCGTTTCAGTTTATAAGTTCGGCACGTGTATGTAGGTCGTCAATTTGACCAACTTAATGAGAGACATATATTACAAAAAAATATAGCTTTAGAAACTTTAGATGTTCTATTTTCTAATGATATAATTTTTATATTAAATAATATATTTTATATAAGTCACGTACATGCCTTATAAACTGTGACGAAGGAAGTATTAGTTTACGAAGGAAGTATTTATTTACATTTAACGATATCTATCGGCTATAAAGTTAGCTATAAATAACGTGTCAACATCATATAGGCAGCGGAGGCTATAATACTAACCATGTCGCCATACATAAACATTTAGCAGATTAACCAAGCAGTTTATGTATCAAAAGTGTAATTATCCAATAAGAAAACTTGTAAAAAATAAAAGAAGTGAACAGCCGCCCGTTGCGACCATCTGCATTTGGCACTTGCTTCCGTAGGTAAACAAACGGCTTCTGCCGGGGGAGACGTTCGGACACACGTACCATATTCTCCCGCTGCGCTCCTACAAAACGCCATATCTCCTCGAACTTGGGGAGCCTCGGGCACAACAACGGACGGTCAATTACTGCTCTCAGTCTCAGGTACGTAGTACCAGTAGCCTGGCACGGACAAAACGGGGTCGCCGCGAACGTGCGTGGTGTGGCGTCGCGCGGGAATGCGGGACCGCGACGTGACCACGCACCCGACTACGGGTGTGGTACGGCCGGCGATGGAGCGCTGCGTTGGCGTCGACAGCCCGTCGGGTCAGACGATGGAGTGCTCGCTGAACGGAAGCGGAAATCGTGCTGCTGCTGTGAGCGTCTCAACTCAAGTGAAGTGGGTACGAGTTTACACGTAGGCTGACTGCCACCATGCAGATGCGTCACGCGACACCCGTAAACACTTTTCTCGTGGTACTTCATCCGATTCCAAATAAGTGTCGCGGTTTTAAGCTGAGTTACTTTTGTAAGCCGTTCTTTTTTTCTGGCTCAAAACCATCGCAAAAATAGTCGATTAGATGAGTAAACAAAAACTAGCAAAATGAACCGTGCGTTGCAACGAGAGAAAAAAAACATAATCTTTAATGATGATGACCACACTATGTTCACACATCATCGCTTGATTTTGAAATTTTGTGCACAAATGCAAGAAAATGTTTCTTATTTTAAATTTATTCACAAGTTGAAGCAATCTTTACATTTTTTAAAAAAATATATCATGGTTGTCAAAAATTTTGGTAACTCAAAGAATTATTATTAATTTCATGATTTTTTTAGAAAACATACAATAATAATCCGATCCATCCAACAGTTAATTCTTCAAAAATCACACTGGTATATATTCAAAAGACTTAGAAACATTAATGTTTAACTACATACATTAGATATTTCATGAACAATTTTACAAATATGAGAACAATTTTAAAATCAAGAAATCTTTTTACAATTTACAAACATTTACTAAAAATCGTGCATATTTTTTATATTTCAAACGGGTTTAAATATTTTCTTTTGAATTGGCGACCAATTCTAGAAAAGACTAACTTAATTTTTTATGTTGGGGAATTTTACTTTAAATTCACAAACATTTTCGAAACGCATGAAGTTTTTCTGAATAAACAAACATTTTTATAAGTCAGTAATATATTTATTAAATTCACGGACATTGTTTTATAATTTGCAAAAAAAATATATAAAAATCCGGCGCATTTTTCGAATCCACAAACATTTTATGTTTTCATCAACATTTTAATTCAAAATTCCTATTTTTTAATATGCAAATGCTTTTGTAATTCTAAATTATTTAAATTAGAAGTAAACAAAAATGAAACGGAAAAATTTAAATAAAAAAAGAAACTATCAAAACTGGCATTAGCTATTTTTAAAATTTTACGACATTTTCTAAATGCATTAACATATTTTGAATTAGAAAGAATTTTGTTAAATGCTTTTAATAATTTTTAATACATGGAGTTTTATTTGAAATCATGGACTTTTCTTATTTTACAAATATTTTTTCAAACTTGCAAACATTTTTATTGTATATGCGATCAATTTTTACAAAAACTCCGAGCAGTTTTTGAGGTCACAAACATTTTATTTTTTAAATATGTTGATTTAAAATTTTAAATTTATTAAAATTTTAAAGGCTATTTGAAGTTCTAAATTATTTAAAATAGAAAAATAAAGTGGAACTGAAGATAAATAAATAAACGGAACTAAAAAAACTGGCGCCTGTACATGAGCCAGCCCATACGGTGTGCTGGGTATTCTCCCAGGGTGCAGAGCGTAATATAGGAGGTTTTTACATGGGCTGGCCCAGTC
This sequence comes from Hordeum vulgare subsp. vulgare, assembly GCF_904849725.1. Classification (NCBI taxonomy): domain Eukaryota; kingdom Viridiplantae; phylum Streptophyta; class Magnoliopsida; order Poales; family Poaceae; genus Hordeum; species Hordeum vulgare. The sequence goes on from NC_058521.1 coordinate 576,027,572, forward strand.
CGAGATTTTCCATTTTCTGAAACGTTTTATATTACTTACCGGTGGCATGGTGGATAATTTATACAAACTTCAGAGGCAATTCCCATGACGTACAACAGAAGCAATAGGTGATTTATTAATAGGTAAAGATTTCAAGTTTTCAACAAAAAAAACACTGAGTTATGACACCCGCGTAGGCTTGTCGACACGGCCTTGTAGGCTTCTAGGTTTTGTACTCACTCCGTTTCTAAAATTCTAAATATAAGACCTTTTCGATATTCCATTATAGACTACATACGAAGCCAACTGAGTGAATCTATACTCTAAAATCTATCTATATACATCCGTATATAGTCTATATTAAAATCTCTAAAAGGTCTTATATTTAGGAACGGAGGAAGTAGTTTAGAACTATAATGCAACAAAGCCGAGATGTTAGGGGCAAGGCAATAATTAGCATTTCCTATTCCGCGCTTATGACCCTGTTTGGGAATGTTCTACTCTAGAAAATTAAACTCTGTTCTAGAAAACATAAGACAAACGGGGTAGCTTCATGATAAATCGATCTACAATTCTTATTTTTTTATGCATCTCTTTAGGAGGTGCTCCATAAAATCAAAGAAGCTAGAGTTGAAAGAAAATTATCCATCACTGCCACGGGTAAGTGAATACCCTTTCATTTCTTTCTTCTCTTCCAATCAAACTGATACTTTTCACCAAATTTTTCATTGAGAGAGTTGTAGCTAAATGAAAGCCAAACATTCTCTTTCAAATGGTTGCAAGTATTGTATGAAACTGCTTTAAAATGGATTTGATAAAGCGAAACTGATTTTGATGAAGTAGAGCAGTCCCAAACATGCCCTATATTGCCGATTACGGGAGCTTCTAATCAGAGCTCCACGCGACATGGAAGATCACTGCCACCCATGCATTTGAGAAAAAAAGAAATAATTCGTAAAAAATGAAAGAATACATGAATTTAAAAAGGCTCAGGGTTTTAAAAAATATGAATTTGAAAAATTATCTAATTTCAAATGTTCATCAATTTGATAAAAAGAACTTTCAGTTTGAAAAAAGTCCATCAGTTCTAAAAAAAGACCATCCAATTTTAAAAAAGTACACTGATTTTCAAAAGAAATTCATAACAATAAAGTGCATCAAAATTGAAAAAGTTCTTCAATTTTGAACAGAAAAACATGGATCTAAAAACATTCATTGATTTTGAGAATACAAATCCGTGAACTGTAGAAAACAAAAAAGAAAAAGGAAAAAAGTAAAGTAATTACAATAAGAACAAGGAAACAAAGGAACAAGGAAAAAAGGAAACATGACCTCTGGATTCGCCGCAAACAGAAGAAACAATAAAGCGAAAACAAGAAGTTAGTAATCACCAACATGTGGATGGCCAACGGTTACTACTATTACTCGACCAGTCTCGATTTTGATCCCCATCGGCCACACCATTTTTTGAAGCTTAACGGGAAAGAAAGAAAAATGTCAATGTGTCGGCCCAGCTTGGACAGGAGGTGTACGCCGGATGATGAAAATGCCTTTAGCTGACGCCTAAAGACCAAATAGGGAGTGTGGCCAATCGTAAATAGCACAGGTTGACGGTTGCACGCACAGGGTATCTATGACTGAGCATGCCCGATGGAGAACTGTAGCTCAAAAATACTTCCTCCGTTTCAAAATAAGTGTCGTCGATCCAGTATAAAATTTGTACATCACTAACTTAGTATAAATTTTGCGGCATTTATTTTGGGATGGAATGAGTATAATAGAACGGAGGATCTCGTCCTAGCATCAATGTATTACTACCAGTAGAGCTAACAAGCTTTAATGCTCGCAATAAAGCATTAACCTATAAAAACGAACTACTGACCGCTGATTTGATATTTTTTCGAAATTTGAAACGGTTTTTTTCAGAAACAAAACTGAATGTTTTATGAAAAGCAAATTTTTTTAATACCGTGAACTATTTTTTTTAAAACTCCCACATTTTCGAAAATCATGAAGAAAATTTTGAAACAAGGAAATTTCTGTAATTCCAAAACAAAAGTTGAAAGGTGAAAAAACTAAACTCCCTACAAAATTTGAAAACATTTTCTTTAATTTCATTTGTAAACTATTCTTTAAACAGGAACATTATTCGAAAAATGAAAACATGAACATTTTTTAAAACTCCCGAACAATTTTTTAAAACATGAACATTCTTTTGTAAACGAACGTTTTTTGACATTTGCAAATAAGTTTCGAAACACACGAACATATAAAGAACAATAGGAAAACGAAAAAAATAAATTGAAAATTGAAAAAATAAAGAAACAAAAGAGGAAAATAAAAAAACGAAAGATTAAACTAAAAAAAAAAGTGGAAACAGAAAAAAAGGTTCAGGAACCTCCTAGAAGGTTCTAAAACCAGAAAAAACTAGACCGCGTCGCTCGCTCGGGAAGCTGGTGCGAGGGTTCGACGTGCGTCACAGGATTTAAGTGTAGCGCGCACCCCGCAGCCCAATGGGTAGGGCCATAGTTATGGAAAATGAAGCTTTGGGCCTTTTTATTTTTTGTTTTTGATTGTTTCAGTTTTATTTTTTATTCATTTCATTCTTATTATAATTTTTCAATAAATTAAATACATTGATATTTTTAAGAAAGTCACGATTTTCTAAAATTCTTGAGCTTTTCCCAAAATTTTGAAAAATCAATCGATGAACATTTTATCAAACTCATGAAAAATCAAAATCTAAAATTTACCAAATTTGTGCACTTCTTTAAAGTTCAGTAACAAGTTTGAAATTTGCTACAATTTCAAAAAAATGTAAACATTTTTCAAATCTATGAACTTTTCCAAATGCACATTTTCTCATACATGTATTCGTTTTCAACTCCTTGATCTCTTTCGAATGCCACAAAGTTGTTTTTAAATTCGTGATATTTTCAAAATTATGAACTATTTTTTCAAATGTTTGCAAAATAGCGAATACCCATGATTTTTTTAAAGTCAATGTTTAATTATTGACCAGTCAACCATGTACCGAGCGGGCAAACAAAGAAGTTAGCCAGCGCAACGAACAAACGGTTGACCGCCTATCCAACCAATGTGAGGTTGGTTGAGCTGCCCAAGCACCACTTAGGAGCTCTCGTATTAGGGTATCCTGTTTTCGTGCCCTATGCCTAATTTCATGGAAATGAAGATAAAGGTGCTTCGGTAGATACACAAGCTCGCTCGTGTTCAAATTGATCTAATTTCAACCCTCAATCTAGCAAAATGGATAAATCATTGTCCAAGATGTGTTTTATTGATTGATTTAGGCGGGTTTGGAACATATAAGCTCATTGTGCTACATTACATCCAAACTAAATAAAATTGAATGAAAACATTCTTCTTTTACTTGTTCGGCATCTCACCAAACACCTCCAGGCCGACGAGTTAATCACTGTCATGACTTCCACGTGAATGGAGAAAATTGAGCCACTAGGGAGAGACGCATGGTTATGGGAGGGGGCCGAAGGACGGCCTAATTGTCGGTACTAGAGCATCATGGGACACTAGGCCATCAGGCAACAACGTAGTTGTGTTGTCGAACAGTATGACGTGATGGCACAAGTAGAGGCATGCGAGGGGAATGTGCATGAGGCGGTTGGAGCTTTAGATCGGATGCAAGATGGGTTGAGAGGGTTTGCGCAGTGTCCATGGCATCGTCGACGGGAGGCAGTGGCAACGACGTTGTGAGAGCGGGAACACATAGGAGTGGAAACTTCACAAACGCAAAAAAACTCCTAGGATACAACCATAGTAACTCACCCCTCCTTTAGAAATAAGGTTAGACCATAGCTTGAAAGTGTCATTTAGAAAATACTAGAAACAAGGCACATCAATGCGCGCCTCTTGAGACGGTGTCATTTGTAGTTGTCCTTGCGTGAGTCCTATTAGCGTTTCTATTAGAGGTGAACCAAAACTTTCTCTTTTTGGCATAAGTCCAACCAATGCACTACATGTGGACTAACAAAGGCAAAGCTAGACAAGATGATGCGCGTGTGCGGTACATGCCTCCTTTCTCTCTCATGAGCACGAGAACGCATAGGAGTGGAGTAATGCTTGAGCTTATTTTTGCAATTTTACTCGATGTAAGTCGCCTGACTTTAGAACGTCGGTTAGTCGATTCGATTGAGAAGGAAGTAGCAGCTGCAGATCACCGAGGCCGCCGACAGCAGGTTTGATCTCGTCTATCTTAGGGTACAGGGGGGAGAAGAAGCCTCCTTGTCCATCTTAGGGTGCAGGGGGTGGAGGTTTGCCGGAGAAATCAGGTAGTTCATTGGCTTTAGAGGGCTGGCCTGGGGTGAAGACAAGCTTGGCGGTGGGTGATATTTAGGGGAGGGCAAGGCGGCTACGGGCGGAGGAGGCAGGAGGTTCGGCCTGGGCTGGAGGGTTGTCGTAGGAAGAATAGGTTCGGATTGTGAGGAGGAAGATGATGAACATTTTTCTTCATGAGGCGGGTAGAAGGAGATCTAATCGTTCCTTTTTCATCCAACGACCCGGAGCAAATTGAGCGACCCAAAACACAAATTCAATTGACTTGGCCCTAGCCATTCCCTTCGTTTTTGCATTTTTTTTATTCCGCCACAACTATCGTTTTGATTGGCTACTTGTGCTATGACGTGGCATATGCGAGAGGGTGTCCAACAGCCCCCCCCCCCCTAATAGGTTGTACTCCCTCCATGCCATAGTACCTCCGTTTCATAATATAAGAGCGTTTTGAACACTATATTAGTGTAAAAAAACGCTCTTATATTATCCGACGGAGAGTGTATTAAGATGCGTGAGGTTTTGGAAATCATATAGGGGGTATGATTTTTTACCTCCGCCTTTATATTGCTAGAGTTTTAGAGGCGTCAAGTTTCATGGAAATGCTTGAGCCGCCGTATATTTTTTTATTGATTTATTATTTTATTTTTGTGACTTTTTCTTGTGTCGCTAATTTTTGAGTTCATTTAAAAAAAAGTTTTCTGAGTTATTTGTTCACGTACTGATTTGTTCATTACATTTTTATTCGGCATCACAAATATTGTGAACCCATGAAGCTTTTAAATGTGCTTTGTATTCTTTTTATCATCATACTGAACTAAATACTCTTCAAATAATATTATTGGGAGCATATTTTACGAACTACGTGAACAATTCACACCCTCCACATGAACACTTTCATTGAAGTAAATGAGCATATCCGCTGATTAACAATGATTTTAAAATAAAAATGTCTCATGCGCGATACATTTTTTTAGGAAGCATCCATATGATTGTTGTGATCCACCGAAATGTTTCTAGAACAATCAGTGTCAAAATCTTGTTTGAACTTGATTAATATTGAATTACCGTAAGCACAATCCCTACTTGTTCCCCTTATGCCTTGCTTTGTGTTCATGCAATCTCCGCTAATAATAAAGCGCGGAGCGCTTCTGACATCCGTCGTGGCAATTTTGTAAAAAAAAAAACTTTGTTTTGTTGAAATCAACCCGCAGCCCCTTACTTTAGTGGATTCAAAGAAAACGTTTCATTTTTATTAAAAAAATATGCACCGCCGCCTGCAGGTCATCCTGCCCAGCTCCCCTCGCGCCCGCAGACCGCCTCGCCAGTGACCCCACACCGCCGCCACGCCCCGTCGGACCTCCGTCGCTCTGCCGCCTCGCCCCTCTCCCTTCTCCTTCTTCCTCTCAATCTTCTCGCATCTCTCCCTCTTTCTCGCTGAACAAGGACCTTCAGAAGGGCCATGGCGCCGCCGGCCCTCAATCTCGTCGGATCTGGCCGCGTCCACGCCAAATCCACCGAAAATGGATCCACCCCGGCCAGATCCGACCGGATCCGACCGGGCCCTACCGTCGTCGCCACCATAGGGCCTGAAAGGATCGATATGGTTGACTAGAGGGGGTGAATAGGCAACTATCAATTTTTAGCTTTTCTAATTAAATACGGAGTAGCAATCATAAAGGTTCACTAACATGACACTAGGAGGACAACCTATATGATGGTACTTAGCAACGAGTAAAGAAGAACGTAGGAGATACTCTACAACATCAACAAATACAAAGTAAAGGTAAGAGATAACCACAAGTGGAACCGATGAAGACGAGGATGTGTTACCGAAGTTCCTTCCCTTTGACAGGAAGTACGTCTCCGTTGGAGCGGTGTGGAGGCACAATGCTCCCCAATAAGCCAGTAGGGCCACCGTATTCTCCTCACGCCCTCACACAATGCAAGGTACCGTGATTCCACTATAGGTGCTCTTGAAGGCGGCGACCGAACCTTTACAAACAAGGTTGGGGCAATCTCCACACAAAGCTTGGAGGCTCCCAACAAGACCACAGAGCTTCACCACAATGGAATGTGGCTCCGAGGTGACCTCAACCGTCTAGGGTGCTCAAACACCAAAGAGTAACAAGATCCGCAAGGGATTAGTAGGGGGAATCAAATATCCTTTGGTGGAAGTATGGATCAAGGCCTTCTCAAGCAATCCCTAGAAAATCAACAAGGTTGATTGGCTAGGGAGAGAGATCGGGCTAAAATGAGCTTGTGGAGCAACAATGGAGCTTAGAGAGGTTAAAGGTGGGCTCTAGGAAGAATAAGATGCCTTTATATAGTAGGGGGGCAGATCCAACCGTTACCCACCTACCACATAAATGCACGAGCGGTATTACCGCTCCTGGAGCGGTACTACCGCTTCCCAGAGTGGTACTACCGCTCAGCTCCTCACCAACCACGGTAGTACTGGGGTACTACCGTGCCACCACCTCCGTGGGAAAGTATGCAAGAAAAAGCCCGTCGGTGCGGTAGTAAAATAATACTACCGCACTGAGGGCGGTAGTACCGTCCTTGGAGCGGTAGTAAAAAACTACTACCGTTCTTTGGGCGGTAGTACCGCTCCTGGAGCGGTAGTAAAAGTTTACTACCGTACGTGGGACGGTAGTACCGCTCCTGGAGCGGTAGTAAAAAATTACTACCGCTCTAAGAGCGGTACTACCGCTGGTACAGCGGTACTACCGCTTACCCTTTTTCGCATAGGCAAGGAAAACAAAATGGTGCTCCATTGAAGCTAAAATATGGGTGGGTGCATGAGGTGTGTGCGTGAGGATTCCACCCAAGCCTCTCCGACACGGACCCCCTCTTGGTAAGAAGACTTTCCTATGACTCAAACTAGGAAGAGAAATGTAGAAGAAAAACCGTCTTCGAGATCCTCCAAGGGGCGTCGAATCATCTTGTGCCTAGAAGAGAATATTCTGAAATGCTCAAGACACAAGATTAGTCCGTACAACAATTGTCATCAATCACTAAAACCACTTAGGATAAATATGCCCTAACAATCTCCCCCTTTTTGGTGGATTGATGACAATGTTGGATTTGCACAAAAAAATAGAGATAGGCATATGCAAACTCCAAAGATATCACAAGGGGGCTAGTTTCCTCTGGGTATGTGCATACCAACAACTAACCACAGAGAGAAGACTCCCCCTAGATTATATAGACTAAGCCATCCTTACTACATACGTACGAGGGATGAAGAATATTGAAGCATGGCAAAGCATGTGAGCAAAGGAATACTGGCACAAGATACTATGTCTCACAGGTTAATAATAATAGGACAAAACTGATAATACTGAGACAGAAGATAAGCAAGATAAAACATATATCTCACATTAAGATAGCTTCTAACGACTCAGTCTCAACCATAAAGCAAAAATAGCGAACGAAAGCAACAAAGTATTATCAAACCAATAAACCAGAAAAACTAGAGAACGAGCAAATCTTACACTCTATCCCCCTTTGGCATCGAAACACCAAAAAGGCAGAGGGGATCCCTACGACCCAGGTGGTAGAAACATCAGTCGGTGTCCTCCTCATCACGATACTCCTCATCTGAGTCATCGTCGGTGTCCTCCTCAGATGCAGCCCACTGAAGTTGATGCTTCTCCATCCATTCAGCCTCGGGGGTGATCTCTCGCTCAGAACTGCTGGAGAAGGGTAGGTCAAGCTTCCTGATGATCAACTTGTCGCGCTGGCGACTCTCCTTCTGGGCAACATGTGTTCTGTACTAGCCCTTGGCCTGCATATAGAACAGGGTCTTCATCCTGTCCGTGAGCCGTGTGGCCCAAGATGGTTCCGCAGATGTGTGGGAACCCTCACCCTGTCGATGAGCCTCTGGAGGGGCCTCATCCTCAACGCGTGGCAGATCATCATCAGAATCCCTGGGGGCAGCCGAACGAGAGGAGGTGTTGGCCCATTTGTCCTTCTGACGCAGCTTAATGGGCTCATGGCGGACCCAATCAGGAGCAAGAAACTCAGCCCCGGGGAAGGTCTTGGTCCAAGTGGCCTTGATAAAGTAGAATAGGTAGGGACCATAGATTGGGACCTTACGGTTAAAGACTGTAGACTAGAGCTCAGTCCACATGACATGAGAAACATCAAGGGGCTGACACTGACGATTCTTCGCTTTCTGACACATGAGAAGCATGTCTACCAGGTAAGAGTGCACCTAGTCCTTGTTGCCAACCCTGGGAAACAACGTGTTGCGAAAAATCCAGTGCATCACATCCAAGAAGGGGTTCATGACATAGGATACCTCGCCAGTGGGGGTTTGCTTCACAGAGAGGTACGGGTGCAGCTTCTCCTTTGGAGTGGCTTGACGCTTAGCATGGGGGCGCAAGCCAACAGCAGTAGTGATGCCCTCATCCCTGACCTGAAGAAGACCCATGAAGTCTTTCCAGGTAGCAGTCAGTTGCATTCCATTTGTCAACCAAGTCATAGCGCGAGCCTCATCATGGTGAAAGTGCACTGTAGCAAAGAAGTGAGCTACAATGGAAATATCAAAATCCTGGTGAAACGAGATGAGGTCCGCAATCTGAAGTTGTTCCACCATAGCAATGGCCTCCCCAAAATAAGACATGTCCTTCCTCAAATGTTCAAGATCAATCCACTGCACTAGGACATATAGGTTCTTCTTCGATCTGAGAACGTCTTCATAGATTAAGAATTGATCGCGATTCCAAAACAGTTCACCGCCAGGGAAATCCTCCCTATTGTTGGCATATGGGTTGAGCTTGCGACGGTGTTGTAACTCGGCAAGCGGCATGGTGTTCCAGTTGACTGAGGGCTTCTTTGGAGCAGGCTTCTTGAACGAGCTCTTGGGGGCATTGGAGCCTTCAGACGGATCAGAGGAAGGTCGCTTGGAACTTGCAGTGCGAGACGGGTTGGAACGACGGGAACCACCACCTGGGACACGCAAACAACACACAAAACACGAAAGAAAGGAGAAACAAGTCAAGGCAACGAACAAGAATGACCAGAAAACCCATAAAACACAATAGATCAGTGTGTGTGCACAAAGGGGAGCGGTAGTACCGCAGGTGGAGCGGTAGTACCGCTCCTCGAGCGGTAGTACCGCGCCACGAGGGGCGGTAGTACCGCACGGGACGGCCTAATCACAGATCTAAGCAATTTTGACACGGAAAAACTTGTGAAGAAGATTGAAAACCTTAGATCTGGATCCTATGCAGGCCTAGACACACACACCGCCAATGCAAGGAATCATATTACCAAAAAGTTGCCACGAAATCCCAGTCACGATGCCATGAGACCATATGCCCTAACCCTAGATTGAATCAACGAGCAAAGCATAAGAGTGCAGATGAGGGGCAGTACCGGTGTCCATGGCGCATGGGGAAGAGTATAAATAGCCACCCCCACAACCACTAGCTGGTTGGCTGCTCCGTTAAAAACTGACACTTGTCATAAGAGCAAACCAAATTCCTCAGAGCCTTCGAGAGTAAATCATCAGTGAGGAAATACACCACCCACCGAAACCACAAACCAAACCTAGTGATTGAGCATCACTGAAGAAGTTGTTCCTGTGTGGGACTGAAGCCTTTTACCTTTGAGGACTGTGCATCCTCCAGACGGTTAGGCGTCATGGTCTAGAGCTTTCCACCAGTCAATTGTGGATCGCCGAGTGACCTAGTTTGTGAGGGTTTGGAGGTCTGCCCTGAAGACTTACCACGAGTGTTGGGCGAGGACTGTGTGTCCTTAGCTCAAGGAGAGTATGGTAGGGACTGTGTGTCCCGGGACTGGGTGTCCTTTGGTTTCAATATCAAGCCGCTCCAAACCAGATGTACGACTGTCACAACAGTTGGAACTGGGTCATCAACGACTGTCTTCACTGAGAAACGGGTTCTAATTCCTCAACTCTTTATTTTCCCGTATTATGTGTTGATGACTTTCACTGTGACTGTTTGAAGAATTTGCTGAAGACTTTCTCCGAATTTCCTCAACCCCAAATTCTTCACGTTAGTCATTTCTCATCTGTATTCTGCGTGCCTGCTCACTTTGCAATCTGTTTTCACATTCTTCACTCTGAAAAACTGCTGTTGTGAAACTTTGCACTTCTGATCCTTTACTGTTTCCGCTGTAAGTTAGTCATCAGTGAGGAATTTCCTCAAAAGGAATTTCCTCAATGATGAAATTCTAAAAATCTCCTATTCACCCCCGTCTAGTTGATATAACGCACTTTCAATTGGTATCAGAGCAAGGTACTCCCTTGTTATGTGTGATTTTGGTTTAACCACCTCGAGTTTTAGTTATGTCGACTGCAGGCATGTTTAAGGTGACTGCAGCATGTCCTACCTACGAGGGAAAGAACTTTCCCTTCTGGAAAAACAAAATGCAAATGCATTTACAAGCTATTGATAATGATCTCTCGTATATTGTGGAAAATGGTGTCCCCATTATCTCTGCCAGTGTCACTGCGGCTGATGTGAAAAAATTCAAGCAACTCGATTCTCAAGCGGAGAACATCATCTGTGGCCATCTGAGCCCAGGCGAGTTTGGAAGAGTAAGTGCTTTGGGCTCTGCAACACTGATCTGGGAGAGACTGTGCAAGGTAAATGAAGGAGTATCAACCCAGCATGACTCTCGTGTTGATATTCTTCGCAATCTCTTCAATCGCTTCAAGAGACATGACAATGATGGCTGCCAAGACACCTTTGATCGCCTCACTGACATATCAAATGAACTGCAAGCACTGGGAGCTCGAGACATCACTGATCACGAAGTTGTGAAGAAACTGCTGAGATCTTTGGATTCTTCATTTGATACTTTAGTTCTGATGATTCAAGAAAGACCAGATTACAAGATGCTTGATCCAGCTGATATACTAGAAAGGCTAAATACTCATGAATTCCAGCTAGAAGAAAAGAGAGATCTATATGGACCAAGTTATTCCAGACCACGTGCACTGAAGGCTAGAGCAATTTCCTCATCTGAAGATGAAGACACAGATGACAGCATTTGTGACCCTGAAGAATTTGGACAGGAGCTTGCAATGCTCGTGAGGAAATTCCAGAGATTTACACTACGTGGTCAGTTCGGTAAATCTTCAAGAAGAGACATGAGGAACTCAGAATCTTCATCTGAGGACTACAAGAAACGAACCTGTCACAAGTGCAAGAAATCAGGTCATTACATTGCTGATTGTCCCCGTTGGGGAAAGGAATCAAAGAAGAAGAAATACAAGGATGACAGTTTTGATGACTCGAAGAAGAAGAAGAAATCTTCAAAATCCTCATCTTCAAAGCCCTCATCGCACAAGAAGACTAGTTTCAGAAAGGCTCGGGCACTTATTGGCAAGGAAATGGACTCCGAGGAAGAATCAGAGGAATGTGATGAAGAAGAGGGTTCTGATGAAGACTCAGAATCCGGACAAGCTAGTCTTGCACTGGCAACCACCTTTGTGAGCAAGTCAATCTTCAACCTTGAAGAAGATGATAGCACCATCCGCACTGATGACTATGCTAATGACTTTGCTCCAACTTTTTGCTTCATGGCAAAAGGTTCAAAGGATGACAAACCCAAGAATACTGAGTGGGTTCTTGATAGTGGCTGCACACATCACATGACTGGTGATAAAAGCTTACTGATGAATATGCCACTAACTCCATCACCTCTGAAGCAAATCACATATGCCGACAAAGGTAAAAGCAAGGTATTGGGACTTGGCAAAGTGGCTATTTCCAAGGATAGGCATATGGACAAAGTGATGCTTGTTGAATCCCTTGGTTTTAACCTTATGTCAGTCTCGATGCTTTGTGATCTTGATATGATTGTTATCTTTGGTAGATATAGATGTGTAGTCATCATGGAATCTGACAGATCCAAAGTCTTCGAAGGTGTAAGAAGAGGGGATTTGTACATTGTTGATTTCTCTACAGGTCCTCAACCAGCCACTTGCTTACTAGCAAAAACCTCAGAAGGATGGATGTGGCACCGAAGACTAGGTCATGCAGGCATGAGGAATTTGCACACGCTCGCGAAGAAGAAGCATGTCATCGGCATCGAATCAGTCAAATTCCTCAAGGATCATCTCTGTGGTGCTTGTGAATCTGGGAAAATGACCAGATCCAAGCATCCCTCTAAAACCATCATGACCACTACACGTCCATTCGAATTACTGCATATGGATTTATTTGGACCTACTCACTATGCCACACTAACCAATGCAGCATCTTTATATGGCTTCGTCATAGTTGATGATTATTACAGATACACTTGGGTGCATATCATAGTGTATAAAACTGAAGTGCAGGAAATCTTCAAACGATTTTCTTCAAGGGCCTCGACGAACTTTGGCATCAAGATCAAACATATCAGGAGTGATAATGGAACCGAGTTCAAAAACACTGGTCTTGACGATTATCTTGATGAACTTGGTATTACTCACGAATTGTCTGCTCCTTATACTCCTCAGCAGAATGGTGTCGTCGAAAGGAAGAACAGGACTCTGGTTGAAATGGCGAGAACTATGCTTGAAGAATATCAGACTCCTCGTCGCTTTTGGCCTGAAGCAATCAACACTGCATGCCATATCATCAACAGGGTATATCTTCACAGATTCCTCAAGAAAACCTCATATGAACTCCTCACTGACAAGAAACCCAATGTAAGTTATTTCAAAGTCTTCGGTGCAAAATGCTGGATTAGAGATCCTCACCATAGCTCAAAATTTGCACCTAAGGCACATGAAGGTTTTATGCTCGGTTATGGAAAGGACTCGCACACTTACAGAGTCTTCAACAACTATCACAACAAGTTGTTGAGACTGTAGATGTGCGGTTCGATGAAACTAATGGCTCGCAAAGAGAGCAATTGCCTTCTGATCCAGATAAGCTGACTCCTGAGGAAGCAATAAAGCTTAAGTCTACTGAAGACATTGTTCCCACTAAGGAAATTGGTGAAGAAATGATCCCCATCACTGATAAAAACCAAGAAGATGCTCCTGAGGAAATTGCACCAGCATCACTTCCTCAGCCCAGACAAAATCCTCAACCAGCTCATCCGAGGATTGCAAACGAAGTAGAACTTGACAAAATCCTCAATGACATCAACGCGCCAGGTCCTCTCACTCGCTCAAAAGCTTCACACTTAGTTAACTTTTGTGGGCACTTTTCCTTTGTATCCATCACAGAACCCTCAAAAGTTGCTCAGGCTTTTCTGGAACCGGATGGATCCAAGCTATGCAAGACGAACTTTCTTCAATTCAAGCTGAATGACGTATGGGAGCTCGTCAAATGACCAGATCCTCGCAAGCACAACATCATCGACACTAAGTGGATTTTTTGAAACAAGCAAGATGAGGACGGTCAAGTGGTGAGGAACAAGGCACGACTTGTAGCCCAAGGCTACACCCAGGTTGAAGGAATAGATTTCGATGAAACTTTTGCACCTGTTGCTAGACTTGAAGCTATTCGAATATTACTTGCTTATGCTAATCATCATAACATCACCTTATATCAAATGGATGTGAAAAGTGAATTCCTCAATAGTAAGCTTGAGGAAGAAGTATATGTTGCTCAGCCTCCAGGTTTTGAGGATCCAAAGAATCCAAACAAAGTCTTCAGACTCAAAAAGGCTCTGTATGGCCTCAAGCAAGCCCCTCGGGCATGGTATGATACATTGAAGGAATTCCTCATGAAGAAAGGCTTCAAACCTGGTTCACTCGATCCAACTCTTTTCACAAAACCCTATGATAATGAGTTGTTTGTATGTCAAATATATGTCGATGATATCATATTTGGCTGTACTGACAAAAGATACAGTGATGAATTTGCCTACATGATGAGTGAAGAATATCAGATGTCCATGATGGGGGAGCTGAAATTCTTCTCAGGTCTTCAAATTCGTCAACAAAGCAATGGAATCTTCATATCAGAGGAGAAATACCTCAAGGATGTTCTGAGGAAATTCGACATGCACGAATGCAAAGGTGCCAAGACTCCGATGCCTACCAACAGCCACCTCGGCACTGATGAAAATGGTAAAGATTTCGATCAGCAGGTATACCGTTCTATGATTGGCTCTTTATTGTATCTATGTGCATCTAGGCCAGATATAATGCTTAGTGTTTGCATGTGTGCACGTTTTCAAGCAAAACCGAAGGAATCACACCATAAAGTTGTGAAACATATTCTTTGATACTTAGCTCACACACCAACACTAGGATTATGGTATCCCAAGGGCTCCAATCTTCATCTGGTAGGGTATTCTGATTCTGACTATGCTGGTGACCGTGTGGATCGCAAGTCAACTTCTGGCACATGCCATTTCCTCGGAAGATCACTAGTTTGCTGGTCCTCAGAGAAGCAGAATTGCGTATCACTCTCCACTGCCGAAGCTGAGTACATTGCTGCTGGTTCTTGCTGTGCTAAATTGCTCTGGATGAAGCAAACCCTCAAAGACTACGGCATCAAAGAATGTGCCTCTCTACTGTGACAATGAGAGTGCTATCAAGATTGCATACAACCCAGTACAGCACTCGAAGACCAAGCACATCCAAATTCGTCATCATTTTCTTTGGGACCATGTCCTCAAGGGCAATATCCTCATCGACCATGTGAAGACTGATGATCAACTGGCAGATATCTTCACTAAGCCCTTGGATGAGAAAAGGTTTTGCAAGTTGCGGTGTGAGCTAAATATCTTAGAATCTTCAAATGTTTTGTAAAAACATGCACACATCCTAACACTTATGCAAAGTTGATGACTTAGATGTGCAACACATGATGAATCGATTTTCTTCAACTGATGAAGAATGTCACTCTGAATGTGAAGAAATTAACGAAGAAATTGATTCTCAGGGCCCTACGGCAATTGTACGCGGCGTCTGTAATCAACTTTCTTATATGGTGGGTAACGCCACCGCCCAATGTGAAATTCCTCAAGTTGATTTTCTTCAAATGATCAATTTCCTCACAATGCGTTCTTCTTCAAAACAGCTGTTCTTCATTGTGATGATTTATTACAAAATCTTCAAAGACACTTGATGACTTTCATTTGACTAGATAGACTGTGATTTCTAGTCCTCAACAACATTCACTTATTGCTATTTCTTCAAGTTGATGTTTCTGCTAAGTGAATGTGATCGGACCCTACTTTCCCTCTATGCTATACTTATCCAGTCTATTCAACTCTTCATATGCGTTCTACTTGAAACTTTGTTCAAAATCCTCACTGCATCCTTGTCAGCTGATGATTTTGTAACGAAAATCCTCAAATCTTCAAAAGTTGCTTCTTTAAAGACACAGTAACTGAACCCCCACTTCCCACGATCGGATAACCACGATCTCCACTATCTCCACCGCATCGTACGGGAGCTACACGTGTCCTGCGGAGACGTAGAGGCAGGGGCTATTTGGTCCGACATTCTCGCGCCAACAGTAACTTTTGGCTATAAATATGTCCCTATCCCCCTCGGCATCCTCTTCTTCGCCTCATCGCTCTCCTGCCACAGCACACTCCACCGAACCCTAGCGCCACCGCTGGTAGTCTCGTCGCTGGTGAGGAAGAGCTTCACTGCCTCGACTTCTCCGTCGCCGGAACCACGCCGGAGTCGGACCATCTTCGTCCACCGCCGCCGTAGACGTCCTTTGTAGCCGAGTTAGGGTGCATTGGACACTCGAACGAGGAGCCTCTCCAACACAACTTTCTGTGTTCTTCGTGCGCACCTTCCAGGGTAAATATATCCCATTTTTACAGCAGATTAGATCTAAAATTTTACATCTTTTATGTGAAATCTGTTTTTCCTCAAGATACGATGCGCACATGATTCCTCAAACACTACCTATCACCACAATCATTGATGAACTATGCTAAGCATCTAAGACTTTCACGAGATTCCTCAATTGTGTGAATTTTCAGATCTGTACAACTCTGGAACCCAAGAACATTATGCTTAGGAAAATTCCTCAACCACTGGTTATATTCCTCAAACTGTCAAACTTTTTCATTTTCCTCAAATCTGAGAACGCATATGACCTCTCCAAATTCCTCGCAACTATACTCTGTTCACAGGTACACACATGTCAGCTGATGAATCTCTCGGTTCTCATCACATTAACTCATTTGCAGCGTTTCTGGAAGAAGCTCTTCAAGGCTCATCAGAATCCTCAAGAGTTCAAAATCATCAGCAAAATCCTCAACTGAGGAAAATGGAGGAAGACAGAAAACAGAAGGGAGGAAAGAAACTTGAGCAAAGCACAGCTGCTGATATCCGTGAGGACATTTACTTGGACTATTGTACACCTGATGAAAATGAGACAATGGCCAAGAGAAAGATACGGCTGCAGAAGATTGAACGCTGATGGGCGAAGGAATGGAAGGAGTACAGGTTTGTGACTCCTAAATATGCGAAGAAATTCGCTTTGAAGCCTCCTAGCAGAAGGGCCCCACTTGAGGATCATCAAGTAGCACATCCCTCAAGCCTCATGACAATTGATGACTATCCAGATGAGAAAGAAAAGCATCTGGCCAAGCTCAAGAGGCAGGCAGAAGCTGCAGTGAGGAAATTTAATGAATCCTCAGCTGCTGCCTCTGGCGCTGCTAATTCCTCAGCTGCAGAAACCTCAGGCTCAGAAATTCCTCAAATGTAGTCTGTGCCATCAAAGCCAAGGGCTCCAAAGCCTCAAGAGAAGTCTGCTCAGGCTTCTGTCACAAAACCCTGAGCACCAAAACCCTCATTACCAAAACCTTCAACACCAAAACCATCAGCGCCAAAGCCCTCAACACCAATCTCCTCAGTATCAAAATCCTCAGCTCCAACCCCAAAGCCTCAAGAGAAACCAGTACAGAAGCAAGTCGTGAAGCCTACGATCGCCAGCTCTAGCTCCTCACTCCCAGCTGCAACTAGCTCGGAGACAAAGTCTTCAACACCTCCTGTGAAGACTTTGGCAACTGCTGAACGTGCACCTCTGCCCAGCCCCAGCAAAATCATCGCAGTCCCGTATGCATCAGAGGGAAGTGATGAATATGATGATGAAACCCTGCAAGCCATCATCAGAAACAAGCAAGAAAGAGTAGCTCAAGCATCAGGCAGTGCTATTCCTCTGGCCATGGACCCCAAGGTCCTCCTTGACTACATCAATATCTGGTATGAGGACCCAAACACTCCTATTGATGATTTGAAACTTCCGCCTGACATCATCCACATGGTGGCCACTTTCATAAATGAAGCCAAGTGGAAAGAACAGCAGGCCAGGCAGGCAAAGGTTGCAAAGATCAAAAAGGAAAATTTCCTCAGGCATAATCTCCTCAAACTGACTCCTGATGCACTGGTGACAACACAGGCAGAGCTGCAGAAATTGACTGACAAGTACGCCAAGCTGTCAGATCGCAAAAGCCTCAAGAGCAATTTCATCAAGCTGGCCACTAGTGTTGTTGATGACTACAATAAGAGAACCGCACCCCGAGCACCAACTCATCAGCCCTTGGTTGAGGAGTCAGCAGATGCATCTCCTCATGAGGAGGAAACTCCTTAAGCCGAGGAAGAACATCAAGAGCCTCGTGTTGATGAACCGGCCATTGAAGAAAATCATCACGGAAACTCCAACTGATGAAATTGCTGCCGCTGATGAGACTGCTCCTGATCCAGCTGCTTCATCAAAGCAGGCTGATGACTCTGTTCCAGCTGGTTCCTCACTACCAGCTAAAGAAACTGAAGAGAGAACACCTTCACCAAAAGCTTCAAAGGTGAAGAAGATATTTCCGTCTGCATCAGACGTGAAGAAAACAGGGGCTACTGAAAAGGAAGCCAAGAAGAGAAAAGCCTCCTCAGCAGTAGAAGAGACAGAGGCAAAGCGCCTCAAAGAAATTGAAGAAACTGCTCCTCTGGACCCGGTGCCTCTCAATGTCGCCCCTTCCTATGAGATGGTCGTCATTGATGACCCAGCTACGAAGGCAGATGAGGAAATGAAGGATGTCGCCCCTGAGGAACACAATGATGAGGAAATTCAGATTGACGACAGTCCTCAACCTCTTATTCCTCAGACAGAAACTGCTCAAGCATCAGCTGCACCAGCTGATGAAACTGCTTCTGCCACAAAGCCAGCTGAGGAAAAACAAGCTCAAAATCCTCATGCTAACGAAATTCAATATTCTGAGAAGACTCCTCAAGATGAGGAATAGGCTGACCCAACTCCTCTAACTGAGAAAGAAGCAGAAATTCCTTAGCCTGAAGCTCAGCCAGAGCAAGCATCATCTCCTCACCATGAAGTACCAGCTGATGAAATTCCTCACCCTGAGGAAAATGCTGAAGAAAATGTACCCGCCCAAGACAATGCATTCATTGTGCTCAACACAGAGACTGCTATTGTTGTCTCCTCCCCTATTCCTCAGCAAAATCTTCAGCCAGTTCAGCGTCAGCCATTCTCCAAGCATCCAAAGTTTCAGAAAGACAATTTCTTTGAAGAACACATGTACTTCATCGGAGAGAACCCTTATGACAAGCCTCAAATGAGGCATCTGAAGTTTTGGACAAGGACTCGGATGAACTACTATGCCTCTGTGCTCTGTGGACGAAACAAGATATTCCAGCACAGGCATATTCCTCATGTTGAGCTTGAAGCAATACCTTGCCTGGAGCCAGTCCTCAGTGTACTCCACGATGCAGGTTTGCTCCCAATGTGCTCAGACATATCAGACTGGAACAACGAGCTTATTCTTCAGTTCTATGCCACTCTTCACATATCTGGCAACGCTGAAGACATCAACACTTGGGTGTTTGACTGGATGTCACAAAACACTCACTACAAGGCTCCTGCTTCTGAACTCCTCAGAGAACTGCCCGTACCAATTCCCTCAGATGGGGCAGTGAAGCTTTATGGTGAGCGTGAGCTGCCAAATGGAATGATGGAAGTCCTCATGAAGCCTTTGGCTGCAGGCAAATCTTCAAGAACAACCTTCCTCGTCCACGAGCTGAAGTACACACCCCGGTCTGTCTACAGAATCCTCTGTGGTGTGCTCGCACCGATCAAAGGTCATGACGATGAACAAGATGTTGTAGGCCTCATGAAGAATATCCTCTTCAACATCATTCACGGTATTCCTATCAATATCCATGATTTCTTCTTGAGGACTTTGGCCGACAATGCCATGTGCCCCTTTGATCACAAGATATATGCCCCGTCGATCATGAGATTCATCAGGACAAGGACAGGCATCAACTTTCACGCTGATTGTCAAAACCATGTTGGTTATATGCCTCCTATCCGAGTCAACAAGAAGACTTTCGAGCCCATTGAAGGAAAAGGAAAATCTGTGATTGAAGAAGGCAGTAGGCCCCTTGATGGCCAGTTCAGAGAGCCAGAAGCTTATTCTTCATGGGACGATACTCAGACTCGTCCAGCAAGCCCAGTTCCTCCTCGCGTGCTGAATACCAGAGAGCTCCTCCTCAGTCTTCACCAGAAGGTGGATCGCAACCACAAATGGGTCAAACGCCAGTTTGGTGCCATTGTGAAAACCCTCACTGAAACACAGAACTCTGTGAAGATTAACCATCACTATCTGCATGAGGTTTTCGATCGCACCTGGGCTACACTTGCACATCTGAAGACTCAGACTGAGCTTGAAGAACTGGACTTTGAGCGAGACTTTGACTGGTCGTGGCCTCCCAAGAAGAAGTTCAGGCCCATTCCAGTGCCAGACCTTGAAGACAGCTCCTTTTCTTCATTCCGCACTGCTGAATCTGATGAAGAACAGCTCGACACTGCAACCGTCCCAAGGAAGAAGACTACTCCCAAGAAGCATCACGACTCTTCCTCAACCACCAAGAAATGAAGTCTTCACGGGCGTTAGTCCTCAGTTTGTCCCTTTTTTGTCACTTGATGACAAAGGGGGAGAAACTCGAGAGTTAGTCTTCAAGCGGGATATTTTTGGGGCTTATGAACTATATTTAAGTTACAAACTCTTGGCTCTTCTGAAGTTTTTATGTAATGAGTTGTAACTTAAGCCCGATGGTACTCTGACGCTTTTGAACGTTTTTCTTCGCATGCTTATTTTTCAAGTTTTAATGCACGCATGCTGAAATTCGTCAGATATCATTTGTCATCATGCATCTTCATTTTCTTCATATGATATGTTACATATATGCATGATTTACAAGACTCAGGGGGAGATCTCCATGATATAAATCATCAATGTGCATTTGCTATAAAAGCAAAATCCTCAAGGTATGCACATCTTCAGGGGGAGTCTCTCTGAATCTTGTTTTCAAATTCCTCAAATGAGTATTTACACTTCATATTTTTAATCCCTGTTGAAGACTTAACCTAATTGTAATCAACCACCAAAAAGGGGGAGATTGTAAGTGCATCTAGTGCCCCTTAGTGATTTTGGTGGTTTGAAGACTTATAGGTTAAGTATCTAATGTTTTTGTGAGTATACACAGGATCTATAAGTCATTGAGGAGTTTGAGATATTTGAAGAATATCGACCCCTAAAAATATATGTCTTCAGTTGAAGAAATTAGTCTGAAGCTGAAGAAATGAATCGCGAGGAATCTGCGATGAAATTGATATTTCTCATGAAGATACTGATATTGAGATGTCCGGTGGTTCCTGAAGAAAATCATTCTGAAGAATTTGACGCATGAAGATTTACACTTTCTGTTTTACTTTCTTCGCATTTGAGTAATAGGAACACCGTACTGTTAAAGGGGGTCGAAGTTACAGTATGGAATGAATATCCTCATGATGCTCAACCCAAGCCTAATACTACCAAAAGCCTCAAGTGAGGAATATGAGTGACATGAGGACTCTCACAGTTGAGGGTTCCGACCGTTTTTGATAACCACGCCAAGTCATTGGTCTTATCCACTCCAACGGTCATATTATATAAGGGCATTAGTGTCTTGGGATGCTCCCAGGCTATAAATAGCCACCCCCCACAACCACTAGCTGGTTGGCTGCTCCATTAGAAACTGGCACTTGTCATAAGAGCAACCCAAATTCCTCAGAGCCTTCGAGAGTAAATCATCAGTGAGGAAATACACCACCCACCGAAACCACAAACCAAACCTAGTGATTGAGCATCACTGAAGAAGTTGTTCCTGTGTGGGACTGAAGCCTTTTACCTTTGAGGACTGTGCATCCTCCAGATGGTTAGGTGTCATGGTCTAGAGCTTTCCACCAGTCAATTGTGGATCGCCGGGTGACCTAGTTTGTGAGGGTTTGGAAGTCTGCCCTGAAGACTTACCACGAGTGTTGGGCGAGGACTGTGTGTCCTTATCTCAAGGAGAGTACGGTAGGGACTGTGTGTCCTTTGGTTTCAATACCAAGCCGCTCCAAACCAGATGTACGACTGTCACAGCAGTTGGAACTGGGTCATCAACGACTGTCTTCACTGAGAAACGGGTTCTAATTCCTCAACTCTTTATTTTCCTGTATTATGTGTTGATGAATTTCACTGTGACTGTTTGAAGAATTTGCTGAAGACTTTCTCCGAATTTCCTCAACCCCAAATTCTTCACGTTAGTCATTTCTCATTTGTATTCTGCGTGCCTGCTCACTGTGCAATCTGTTTTCACATTCTTCACTCTGAAAAACTGCTGTTGTGAAACTTTGCACTTCTGATCCTTTACTGTTTCCGCTGTAAGTTAGTCATCAGTGAGGAATTTCCTCAAAAGGAATTTCCTCAATGATGAAATTCTAAAAATCTCCTATTCACCCCCCTCTAGTCGATATAACGCACTTTCACTGCTACATACTCAGCTTCGGTGGAGGATAGTGAGACACAATTCTGCTTCTTTGAAGACCAACTTACGAGTGAACGACCAAGGAATTGGCATCCTCCAGAGGTTGACTTCCTCTCCACAAAGTCTCCTACCCAATTTGAGTCAGAATAGCCCACTAGGTTAAAGTTTGCTCCTTTGGGATACCATAGACCAAAGTTTGGGGTATGAGCCAAATATCGAAAGATTCGTTTGACAACCATGTAATGGCTTTCCTTTGGTGCGGATTGAAACCGTGCACAAATCCCTACACTCAACATGATATCTGGTCTAGATGCACAAAGGTAAAGGAGGGATCCAATCATGGAGCGATATACCTTTTGATCCACTGCTTTACCATTGGGATCACTGTCAAGCTTGCATCGTGTTGGCATGGGAAACTTGACCGGCTTGACATCCTCTAGCTCAAACCTCTTGAGCATGTCTTGAGTGTACTTGGCTTGTTTAATGAAAGTCCCTTCTAAGCCTTGTTTGATCTCGAAACCGAGGAAGAACTTCAACTCACCCATCATAGACATCTCAAATTTCTCGGTCATCAGTGCAGCAAATTCTTCATTGAAAGATTCGTTAGGAGAACCAAAAATGATGTCATCAACATATAGTTTGCATATGAAAAAATCCCCTTTGACCCTCTTAGTAAAAAGAGTGGGATCAATCTTTCCAATTCAAACCCACGATCTTGTAACAACTCAGTAAGATACTCATACCACACACGTGGGGCTTGTTTAAGGCCATAGAGTGCCTTATTAAGTTTGTACACATGATTGGGGAGCTTGGGATGTTCGAACCCCGGAGGTTGTTTGACATAGACCAACTCATTTAAAGGACCATTAAGAAAGGTACTTTTCATATCCATTTGTTGTAATTTGAAATTATGATGAGAAGCAAATGCAAGCATCATGCGAATAGATTCTAGACGAGCAACAGGGGCAAAGGTTTCACTGTAGTCGATACCCTCGACTTGGGAGTAGCCTTGAGCCACCAATCTTGCCTTGTTTCGAATCACAATCCCATTGGCATATTGCTTGTTTTTGAAGATCCATTTGGTCCCGATGACATTATATTCCTCCTTTGGCCTTGGCACTAAATCCCAAACTTGGTTGCGCTCGAAGTCGTTGAGTTCTTCATGCATGGCCATAAGCCAATCCTCATCATTGAGCGCTTCCTGTACCTGTTGAGGTTCACAATACGAAACAAACGCGTGATGCTCACAATAATTCCAAATTTGTTGACGAGTGGATACTCCCCTTTTCAAACTACCAAGTACATTCTTCATAAGATGTGACTTGACTCTCAGCTTGTTCGCAATCTTGGCTGTGCGACGTTCCAAGAGTTCTTCATTGGATAATTGGGGAACATCGACTTGATTGCTTTGCTTGCCCTTGCGTTTTGACCCTCCCTTGGCACCAGTACCCCTTTTAGGCGCCGCAGAAGGGAATTGAGAGACAGCATCCTGATCAACTTGATCTTCGACTTGAGAGGTTCACTAGTTTGTCCTTGTTCTTGTGGTTGCTCTTGAACTTGATCTTGTGCTTCTATTTGGTCTGGATCATGTGGTTGCACTTGATCTTGATCTTGAGCCGGTTCGAAACCTTGGGTGAGTGCTTGTACTTCATGGGACACGTCACCATCTTTAGGCACTTGGTCTTGATCTTCAATTTGTTTAACTTGTTGAGGGTCTTCTCTTTGTTCATCGGAAGCGTGTGGGACTTGTGAGGATGATGGCTCCACTTGAGTAGAGCATTGTCCTTCTCCTTCGGCCACAAGGGGTTCCTCAATGGGGAGTATTTGACCAATCCCCATTCTTCTTATGGCTTGAGGAGGAATTTCATCACCTACATCACAAAGACCACTTTGCTCCACTTGGGAGCCATTATTTTCATCAAACTCCACGTTACACGTCTCCTCAATGAGTCTGGTGGACTTGTTGAGGACACGGTAAGCATGAGAGTTTGTAGCATAACCAACAAAGATGCCCTCATGTGCTCTAGAATCAAATTTAGCTAAACGTGAACCTTTCTTGAGAATGAAACACTTACACCCGAATACCCGGAAGTACTTGAGATTGGGTTTGTTTCCGGTGAGAATCTCATATGGGGTCTTGTTCAAGCCTTTGCAGATATAGAGCCGATTGGACGCATGACATGCTGTGTTGATGGCTTCGGCCCAAAAGTTATATGGAGATTTGAATTCTGCCATCATTGTTCTTGCAGCGTCCAACAGTGTCCGGTTCTTCCTTTCCGCCACACCATTTTGTTGAGGGGTATATGGTGCCGAATATTGATGTTTTATTCCCTCATCACCTAGAAACTCATCCAAGGTGTAGTTCTTGAACTCGGTGCCGTTGTCACTTCTGATCATCCAAATCTTTGCTTCATGTTGACGTTGAGCTTCATTAGCAAAGTTGATAACAGTCTGTTGAGTCTCACTCTTCCTCTTGAAGAAATATACCCAAGTGTATCTTGAGTAATCATCAACAATCACCAAGCAGTACTTTCTCCCAAGACTATCAAATGATGGGGGACCGAAGAGATCCATATGAAGGAGCTCCAATGGTCTCTTAGTGTAAATGAGAGTCGTTGGACGATGAGCAGTTTCATGGATTTTTCCTTCAATGCAGGCACTGCAAGCACGATCTCTGGCAAAACTCACATTTGTTAGTCCACGAATATGGTCCCCTTTAAGGAGACTTTGCAAAGATCTCATATTGACATGAGCTAGTTGGCGATGCCAAAGCCAGCCCACATCAACTTTAGCCATTAGACATGTCGCAGTCTTAGTAGGTCGCTTTGAAAAGTTCACCACATAGAGACTATTTTCGACATGTCCAACATAGGCTACTTTAAGAGTCTTGCTCCACAAAAGGACCACAATATCAAGATTAAAGAATGTGGAAAAGCCCATAATTGCAAGTTGACGAACCAAAAGTAAATTATAAGCAAGGGACTCAACAAGCATGACCTTCTCAATAGATAACTCTTGAGAGATGACCACCTTACCAAATCCCAATACCTTTGACGATGATGCATCGACGAATTAGACATGAGTGGGCATAGATGGGGAAGGATGCACATCCACCACTAAGTCCTTGCTTCCGGTCATATGATTTGTTGCTCCACTATCGAGCAACCATGACACCCCTCCGGAAGCAAACTCCTGCAATAAATCAAAGCTTGGTTTTAGGTACCCATTTTTGAATGGGTCCTTTAATGTTAGAGACAAGGGTCTTAGGAACCCAAATAGCACATTCAATGTACTCATAGTAAGAACCAATAAATCTAGCATAAACATGCCCATCACCAGCATGGCATAAAACATAGGAAGGATTTAGTTTGCCAGCCGTGTTGTTAGGAATGGTTTTGCCCTTCTTGATGCTCCCATTTTCCACCTTGTTCCTGTTCACCTCCTGAGTCCCTTCGCCCTCTTTGACAAAGATGTCCATGAGGGTGGGGGGTCTGTTGTTCCTGTTCTTTCTTTTTCTTTTAGACTTAGATGTAAGTCCAAGCCCCTCCTTTCCTACCACACCCTTTTGATTGCTCAAAAGGTCGTTCAGGCTCTTCTTGCCTTGGATGCATGACACAAGGCCCTTCTCAAGTTTATCCTTCAACTTGGCATTTTCCTCCACAAGATGTACATGCTCACAACAAGGGTTAGTTGTACAAGCATTATCAATTAAAACAAAAGGAGGACAAGTAGAGATTTCCTTGGTAAGCTTTGCTTGGAGTTGATCATGAGACTCTTTCAGGGAGAAATGACTACCTTTCAAGACCTTGTGAGCCTTGTCAAGTGTGTCAAACTCCATTTTGAGTTTGTCATGGTCAACCCCAAGAGCATCCTTTTCAGACTTAAGCATACGAGTAAGAACAGTAGAATGGTCTTGTTTCTTTTGCAATTTAGCGCAGTCATCGTTGTATGACTCCTCAGGAGCCAAACGAAGAGTGCGCTCCGTTTCTAGAGCAATAGAAAGTTCAGCAATCTCATCGGCATAGTCACGACTATGATCTTGCATCTCGGAGATGGTCTCCTCATGAGACTCGATGAGGTCATTAGCCTCACCCAATTGTTCCAAAAGGGCAACAAAGTGCTTCTTGGTTTCTCCTTTGATAGTACACAGAAATTTGTCAAGATCATGCTCATTAAGTTCCACAACATCACTATCATCAACACAATTCAACAATGAGGGAGCACTAGTGATGTTGGTCTTAATGATGGGTGTTACCTGAGTGATACCTTTGGCCATGAGGCACTTGGCGATGTGATTATCATTGGGGGCGTTGAAGAGTGACACCTTCTTGGGAGAAGGAGTGGCAATAGCGACAGTCGTAGTTGCCACCATATCATCATCATCATCATCATCGGAGGGGTACTCTTCAAGTGCCACCATACCCTTTGGATGGGGTTTCTTGACAAAGTTGTTCTTGCTTGGGAATGACTTTGTTTTGTCTTTGCGAATGAGCTTGCCTCTGTTGTCTTCCCTCTTCTCATCAGGACATTCCGCCACGAAATGGCTCACATTACCACAGTTATAGCATGTCCTCACTCGTTGCTTGGGTTTGAATCCACTTGAGTTGTTCTTGGTGAAGCTGGGTCTTGAGTTTCTCTTGTTGCCCCAGAATTGCCTCGACGCAAGAGCCATGTGCTCGTGATAAGCATACTTAGTGTCTTCAGGGCAGCTCTCATCTTCCTCATCCTCCTCTTCTTCTTCAGAAGCAGCCTTTGCCTTCAAAGCAAGGTTAGGTGAAGCTGTCTTTGACCGAACTCGAGCAAGTGCATTGTCAGCGGTCTCGTTCATGATTGGCATTGCAATGAATTCATCCAACACCTCACTCGAAGACAAGGAGTGGAAATCTGGTCGTTGGCGAATGACTGATGACATGGCTTTGTTGAAAGGCATGACGGCCTTAAGAAACTTGCGCTTGACCCATGTGTCATCCACATCCTTGCTCCCATGATCCTTAAGAGCAACAACAATAGCAGTCACCCTCCGATAGAGATCACGAGGGTCCTCATCTTCCTTCATTACAAACTCATCGGCCTTATCAAGTACCACTTCATAGTTTGATCGTTGAATGCTAGAGCTTCCCTTGTATAGCACCATAATGTGCTCCCATCAGTCCTTGGCCAGAGAGAAGGGACGCAAGTGAGGAAGATCTTCATGTGGTACTGCGGACTGTAGAATAAACAATGCGGAGTGATTATATTGATTGTCCGCTTCTTCTCTTGGAGTGAGGTTGCTTGGGTCATGAGGATAGTAGCCTTGCTCGATGATTCTCCATAAGTTTGTTGAGCTGTGATTCAAATGAGACTTAATAGAAAACACCCAGTTATTAAAATCACCCTTAACAAGCTTAGGAGGAGGACCAACAGGATTAAGACGCGGTGTGGGAACAAGTCCTCCATAGACCATGGGAGGTGGAACTGAGGCATAGGTTCCAGTCCCATCCTTTTCGAGAGATGAGGAAGGTCGCATACCTTTAGCCGCTTCCTTAGAGGAATTGGCCTCCGAAGCGGCGATGGTG
This sequence comes from Hordeum vulgare subsp. vulgare, assembly GCF_904849725.1. Classification (NCBI taxonomy): domain Eukaryota; kingdom Viridiplantae; phylum Streptophyta; class Magnoliopsida; order Poales; family Poaceae; genus Hordeum; species Hordeum vulgare. The sequence goes on from NC_058521.1 coordinate 576,055,166, forward strand.
GGTTTAACCACTAACGCCGGTTCGGGTGAATTTTTAATTCCCTCAATTAACTCTTTAAGCATGGTCTTGACTTCGTTCGTCAAGGACGTCTTGAGGGCGGCCATAGCCGTATTCAAGTCGTCCCTTGTGACCGAAGTCAAGTCCATGGCCTCGGGTTGCCCATGGGGAACTCCCTCTTCGCCTTCCATACTCTTCGGGTGGTGAAACCCTTAATAAAGAGACGTGACTCTGATACCAATTGAAAGGATCGATATGGTTGACTAGAGGGGGGGGGGGGGTGAATAGGCAACTACCAATTTTTAGCTTTTCTAAATAAATACGGAGTAGCAATCATAAAGGTTCACTAACATGACACTAGGAGGACAACCTATATGATGCTACTTAGCAACGAGTAAATAAGCACGTAGGAGATACTCTACAACACTAACAAATACAAAGTAAAGGTAAGAGATAACCACAAGTGGAACCGATGAAGACGAGGATGTGTTACCGAAGTTCCTTCCCTTTGACAGGAAGTACGTCTCCGTTGGAGCGGTGTAGAGGCACAATGCTCCTCAATAAGCCACTAGGGCCACCGTATTCTCCTCACGCCCTCGCACAATGCAAGGTACCGTGACTCCACTATAGGTGCTCTTGAAGGCGGCGACCGAACCTTTACAAACAAGGTTGGGGCAATCTCCACACAAAGCTTGGAGGCTCCCAAGAAGACCATGGAGCTTCACCACAACGGACTGTGGCTCCGAGGTGACCTCAACCGTCTAGGGTGCTCAAACATTCAAGAGTAACAAGATCCACAAGGGATTAGTAGGGGGAATCAAATATCCTTTGGTGGAAGTGTGGATCAAGGCCTTCTCAAGCAATCCCTAGAAAATCAACAAGGTTGATTGGCTAGGGAGAGAGACCGGGCTAAAATGAGCTTGTGGAGCAACAATGGAGCTTAGAGAGGTTAAAGGTGGGCTCTAGGAAGAAGAAGATGCCTTTATATAGTAGGGGGCAGATCCAACCGTTACCCACCTACCACATAAATGCACGAGCGGTACTACCGCTCCTGGAAGCGGTACTACCTCCCAGCTCCTCACCAACCACGGTAGTACCGGGGTACTACCGGGCCACCACCTCCGTGGGAAAGTATACGAGAAAAAGCCCGTCGGTGCGGTAGTAAAATAATACTACCGCACTGAGGGCGGTAGTACCGCCCTTGGAGCGGTAGTAAAAAACTACTACCGTTCTTCGGGCGGTAGTACCGCTCCTGGAGCGGTAGTAAAAGTTTACTACCGTACCTCGGACGGTAGTACCGCTCCTGGAGCGGTAGTAAAAATTTACTACCGCTGTGCCAGCGGTACTACCGCTGGTACAACGGTACTACCGCTTACCCTTTTTCGCATAGGCAAGGAAAACAAAATGGTGCTCCATTGAAGCTAAAATATGGGTGGGTGCATGAGGTGTGTGCGTGAGGATTTCACCCAAATCTCTCCGACACGGACCCCCTCTTGGTAAGAAGACCTTCCTATGACTCTAACTAGGAAGAGAAATGTAGAAGAAAAACCGTCTTCGAGATCCTCCGAGGGGCGTCGAATCATCTTGTGCCTAGAAGAGAATATTCTGAAATGCTCAAGACATAAGATTAGTCCGCACAACAATTGTCATCAATCACTAAAACCACTTAGGAGAAATATGCCCTAACAGGGCCGTCCCGCCCGATCTACAGCGCCGCCGCCGCCTGTCCTTGCCCGCGTCTGCACGGGGACGACGCTCGTCCCGCTCGCTCGCAACACTCGTGTAGGTAAAAGGATGTTTTATGTAGTAGATTTCGAAACTACTGTTGTTGTTTAACAGACATTACTTTACTGCAGTACTGCTTAATTACTGATCGAGGTTTTCCTTCGTGTAGCTATTAAAGTAATTTTAGTGTAGCATGGAAGTTGATTGTGCTCCTGTGAAGTAGGTTCGTCTTGTCTGCTGGTATGGTATTTCTTATGAAGTAAAATTTCATGAATAAATATAGGTCCATTCAAATGGGTAAATAGATTGGTTCATACTGAGTGATAAGATCTAATTATGTGGATATGATATTCCGAGATTTCATGTTGTATGAAGATATCATGTCTTTGATTTGTACAAAAGATTTCTCTCCTACTCTATCAGCACCTAGGATTTAATATTGCTAATCCCTGTAGAAGTAGTGAGAGGATCATGTCTACACGCGCATCTAAGTGATTTCTTGAATAAAACGTCTTCTTTCTATTCTCCGGGCGATAAGTCAGTTCTTTCTAATCGGTAAATAATCATCCAATTTTTTCACCTAATCAAGTGTTCTCTTTCCCATGCCACAACACAATGATTTTTTTTGCCGACTCCATCATATTTGTGTGTCCCATGTTTTGTACAAAGTTGGAATCAAGAAAAAGCAACACTAAGCATTAAGGAAATGATGAGTCGAGTGGCCGGCGACGCGTCACAAGACGGTAATGTAACTTTTCGTCTCTAATTTTCATGATGTTTGATGCAGAAGGGGAGCTAATATACTAATGGCAGTTCAAAAGAGAGATATAGGTTTGGTCCTTTGTCGGGGAGCTACACTAGAAAATTCTACCATACATGCTGTGAGACTCCTGGCACTAGGGCAACACTAAGTATTACGACAACAAGGAGTCCAACGGCCAGCGGCGCGTCACAAGACGGTAATGTAACTTTTCATCTCTAATTTCCATGATGCTTGATGCAGAAGAGGAGCTAATATACTGATGGCAGTTCAAAGGAGAGATATAGGTTTGGTCCTTTGTCGGGGAGCTACACTAAAAAATTCTACCATACATGTTGTGAGACTCCTGGCACTAGGGCAACACTAAGTATTACAACAACAAGGAGTGCAACGGCCAGCGGCGCGTCTCACTTGGCATGGAGAAAAGTGGTAGTGCCATGCATGTTTCATTAGTCCCGTTTCTTTTAATTGATGGTTCTCATATGTTGAAATTTCTGTTATTTATAATTAATCCTCCTCATGTCTTGATAGCCATGTATTTGTTGATGTCTTGGGTTGAAAATTGGATTGATCGTGACTTTGTTCCAGTTTTGCTAGACTGTAGCTGGGATTTCTACTAATGTAAGATGTGAAGTGATAATGGCATTTATATTGCTGCAAATATAATATATAATTATGCTATTATGCTGTCTCTCTCCGTACGTGTTCTTTTGATGGTAGGTTATCTTTGCTGATGAGAATTTATTCCTCTTTGTAGTATATGAGAATTCATGAACAATGTCAGCTGAAAGCATGATATTTTTAGGTCATATTTTCCATGAAATTTATTGTATTTTACTACTTTCTATATGATTTAATTCATAGCAGGAGATAGTTCTTGACCACACCAACAACATACAAATGAAAACAATTAAGAAAAGAGGGAGTAGTTCCCTTGCCATTCTTGCCTCCACCGACCCCAAAATGCCTGCATCATAGTTCAGGACAAAATGTTGAGAGTGCCACACAGAAGGAAAATAAATGCTTAGTTCAAGAGAAAAGGAACATACCTCTTGATGCTGCGCTGGGAGCAGTGCTTGCAGCTCTGGCACTACAACTTCAACACAATCTTCCTGAATAAAATTAAAAGAAGGAATATTTTCTTGCATTTGTGAACAAAATTTCAAAATCATGTGATGAGATATGAACATAATGTGGTCATCGCCATTGAAGATGGTGATTTGTTTTTCTCCCGTTGCAACCGGGCCCTTTTCCTAGTGTTACAAAATTGTTGTACCGACACTTTTGTTTTTTAATGTTTGGATTTTATCATCTAGTCGCAGGAAACACGGGTTAAAATAAATGGTGGTTTGGAGGATTAACTTGAATGCTACAAACTTCTTAAATATCCCATCCTTTATTTTTGTTGGTTTGAGAAATATCCTTTTCTTGTTCTGAGGGAAAGCGCTCCTGCAGTTTGAACACGGGCTACAGAAAGCATCCTTGTTGGGCCGTTATGGCCAGCCCACCTCCACGGCGCGACCCCAAAGCCTGCAGCGGGGGCAATGTATCCGAGCGCCGTAACCTAAACCCTGACCCCTCCCTCTCATAGCGCCTCCTCCCCGACCCCGACGCCCCCCTTCTCGCTCCCGCGTCTCTCCGGCGGCCACCGACCCTCTCCGGCGATGTCGGTTCCCCGTAAGCAAGGTGAGTTCCTGCCCCTCTCCGCTCTCCACACCCTCTCCTTTCTTGGACCGTTCCGCCGCCGATTCTGTGCAGCCGCCGGCCAAAACTGAAACAAAAGTCCCCTCCTTTCGAACCCTGGGCTGCGCCGTCGCATCCTTCGGAATCGCGTTATATTTGGTTCTGTAGATTAACGATGTGCTTTCTTTCGTGCAGCGAAAATGGTGGCGCTCGAAAAAGAAGAGGATCCCTTGGTCCACGACGAAGCCATGATGGATGACGACGATACTGACGACGACTATGTGGAGTCGGAGGACGACGATTCAGAGGAGGAGTTGCAGGCCGAACCTTCGAAGAAGGCCGTGTACAACAAGGAGGGGCTCCTCGAGAAGCTCGAGGACATCGCCTGGCCGGAGGATGTGGACTGGATGCACAAGCTCACCGTCGACCATGACCAGGGGGAGAAGGTCGATGTGAACGACGATCTGACCCGCGAGCTCGCCTTCTACACCCAGGCCTTGGACGGCACGAGGCAGGCCTTTGAGAAGCTGCAGTCCAGGAAGGTCCGGTTCCTCAGGCCCGCGGATTACTACGCGGAGATGGTCAAGACCGACTCTCACATGCACAAGATCAAAGGGAAGCTCCTGTTCGAGAAGAAGAAGATTGAGGAGGCCGAGGAGAGGAAGAAGGCGCGCGAGTCGAAGAAGCGATCGAAGGAGGTGCAGGCAGAGAAGCTCAAGGAGAGGGCCAAGGAGAAGAAGGAGAGCATCGAGTCGGTCAAGAAGTGGAGGAAGCAGAGGCAGCAGGGGGGATTTTCCAAGGGGAATGAAGACGGCCCAAACCTCAACTTTGAAGTTGAAGAGGGACTCAAGCAACACAAGAAGCAGAGGCCTGGCGTCTCTCCCGGTGATAGGTCTGGTGGTCGTGCTAAGCGAGGTAAGCAAGGAAAGAACCATAGGTCAAAGGATTCCAAGTTTGGGCATGGCGGTCGCAAAGGGATGAAGAAGCAAAACACTGCTGAGACGACGAATGACTTCAGAGGGTTTAACAACCAGAAGGGCGAGTCAGGAAACAAGAAGAGGAAGATGTTTTGATACGGTGTTGTAAGAGTCTGTGCCTGCTTCCTTGTGACACTATTATATTCTTGTCTTTATGTTATTTTGCTGCAGTACTCTATCACTAGATGCAAAAGTTAGCTTGAGGTATGGAATTTGGGGAGGCAGCTCAAACACAAGACTATTATCTTTAGCTGTGCTATTCTCCATAAGATGGGTGCTGTTTGCATTTAACCTGTGATTGCACTTTTGGTCGTGGAATGGAGCTGAACTTACTATCTTTGCAATTGTGTTACACAGTTTATTGCAGTTTGCAGCTGCTGTGCGTGTCTTCCTGTTGTTTACTTTGTTCTGCAGGGTTTTATTGTATTCGTGTGGAAGCTATAGTGAAAGGAGCAATACTTGGTAATTGTGACTGCTAGTACAGTCAAGTCTTGGTTTCTTAAATTATGCCCCCCTATACATCTTGCATCAGCTACAGACCTCAGTGTATCACAATGAGCATCAAATTCATCCTCTTTTTCTGCTGTTTTGACTTTTGATAGTGAATGGTTTGGTTTTTCATGCTCCAATGGGACTAAACAGATTTGGTTGTGATACATTGTTTTTTCTTATTGCTATGGACGGCCAGATGCAGTTGGGATCATTTTTTTTTCTTGCTGATTTTGATTGTTGGGACGACTATTGCATTACCGACAGAACCAATATGAGCTGCACTGCTTGCGATGAATGCATATGCCTAAATTCTCCAAGTTGCAGCTTGGCTAGTTATGTCTGTCAATGTTTTGTTTTTCTTATGTCATTGCCTGTTGCGATGCTACACTCTTGTCTGGAAAATATCGGCCCTATAAATTACAATGCTAGTCTTTTCCTTCTTCTTTTTCTCTATATTGTGGCAATTATCGTCTTGGTTGCTGGTACTTCTCCACTGAGGGGATCTGATCAATAGGCCTGATAAAGCCTAACAACCGCTACTGTTTTGTGCTGAAAATACTTCCAAATGTTCGTAAAATAGCAAAAAGAATGTAGAAGATGGATGTGGTGGTTACTTGGTATCAGATTCTAAAGATAACCCTGTTCAGATTATTTGGGTTCGTGCCATCCTCTGCAAGGAACCAATTTCCATGAGGTACTGCTGGAAGAGGGTGGTGTAGGATCTCTTCTGTCTGACCATGTTGTAATATGAGAAGCCTTCTCATTGTGTCAGGATCTATCTCAGGCTCAGCAACTTTGCCTTCTTCTCTAGTTGGAGGAGCTTGTGGTAGATCTTAAGGGGCATGGTTGAACGACTGGTTGGCTGAAAGGAGGTGGTAGAACCTGATTGTTTTACTCGAAGGCGGCTGAAGATGGAACACATTTTGACTGGGGGCTACAGGCGTCACAGGGTTGGCTATTGTTGGATTGAGAGCATTGCCAGTGCCAGATGCTTTCTGGAAATAGGAGAGACGAATACATAAGGAAAAAATGAACTGAAGATGAACTGCAGAGGTCCTTATGTTATGTGGTGCTACAATATACTCCCTCCGGTCCTTTTTAGTCTGCATATTAGCTTTGTCCGAAGTCAAAGTATCTCTACTTTGACCAAATTTATAGAAACATGTATCAACATTCACAATGTCAAATTAATATTGTTAGATTCATTACGAAAGGTGGTTTCATGATATGTATATTTGGTATTGTAGATGTTGATTATTTTTAATATATATTTGATCAAACTTTGCAAAGTTTGACTTGACCCACATCTAATATGCGAAGTAAAAAGGACCGGAGGGAGTATGAAGATGCTAGGGAAGCTAAAATTTTGGATTGCATCTGCTAAGGCCGCGCTTGTACTCATTGTAATCAAATACGGATGCGTTTAGCTTACATGTGTATCTTACTGTCCGCTCAACAATTCTTGGTCGGAAACAAAATGATGAGCCCAGGTTTGTATTCGTGTGTTTGAAAAGAACACTACAATCCAAACAGGTTTTTAATCACAAATGTTCACCTGCTCCTATTTTTCTCCTTTTAATTAATAGACGAGGCAAATCTTTTGCCTCTGTTAAAAAAAAAACACAATCCAAACAGGGCCTAATGGGTATGTCCAATCCAACTGACACTCATGAAAGCATTTCTTATGTTATGGAGTAGATGAGAAAACTTGTTAGAAACATCATCACAGTTCAGTTTTTTTGCTGATAAACACTGATTCCGCTATAGCAGGTATCCTTAAAACCACATCTATAAAATTTCGACACATTTAGTTTGCTGAGTGATCTCGTGTCGGAAACATCATCGTGCACAGTAGCACAACCACTCTTGAGGCGTTATCAAAAGGCAGTGAATCTCTATTCGCATTCACCTATGCAGCCGGACGATTCACTTTGCTATGTCAGTCGCTAGTGCAAGGACAAATCTAAATCATTCAGTAGCCATCAGCTACAATATTCTTGTTCCCGCGGTGCATGTATTTAACTGTTGTCGCTTTGGTGAACTGTTTGATTCCAGTTTGAGCTTGTGCACTTGCGTGCATATGGTTTCTGGGGGAAATATCTTGCCTGTAGTGGTAACTTGGAAGAACTTTGTGGCCGGAGGACAACAGCCGGTCCAGATCAACAGCGGCGTCCAGCTGCCCGGACAGACACACCCACGAAATGCAGAACCAGCCGTGTTGCTTCCTCACCTGGGCTTCATGCTACCTTGCCAAACAGACTTGATCACTTGCAGCATCCATGTGGTCCATTGCAACCAAGTTGGGAAAATTGGCCATGGCACAAAACATGTGGTTGCACATATCTCACGATTTTCGGGAGCTTAGCAAGTCGGAACAAGCTCCCAAATCAGAATACATGCAGCATGACAAAGGAAGCAAGGCCGCGTAAATTTTGTTCGCGTATTAGCAAACAGCGGCTACAAACAGGAAAGATATTGCAAGCTTCGGCGGCAACATTTTACTAAGCCAGAGGGCTTCAAGATACAAGCATCTCTTCACATGATATGATGATAAGATCCTCTTAAGAAACATTATTCCGGATCGATTCAGGCTTGTGCCACAACGGAAAACAACGTCAAGAAGGCGGCAAGCTTCGGCGGCTGTAGTACCCACCCGCAAAACTCGTCACGGCTTCTTTATTGCTAAACACCGACTCCACAAAAAGCATCTAAGGTTGAACAGCCTTGCCATTCGAATTATTCTAATTTACCGAATCTTCTATATAGCACGGAGCAGGAGGTGTGGCGATGAAAGGAAAAAACTGTGTTGCTGATCACGAGATGCGCGGGAAGGCATCAGCTTGTTTTGGCGAGGCTTTCGTAGAAGAGTATGTAGCCGTTGTCGGTGTTACCACTGAACTCCTGTGCCGAGCCGAAGAATGTCTGTACCATGGACTCATCGGTCATCTCAACAGTCTCGTCGTCGAAGAACAACCAGTGGTTGTGGCTCTTGACCACGCTGATGTAGTGGCCGTGATTTGGCCCACTTCCAACGTGGACTAGCACGGCGAAGAGGGAATATTCCAAGTCTGAATTGTCGACCGTGTTCATGAGTTTAAGCTCCAGCGGGAAAACAACTCGGTATGTCAGCTTTTTGTAGCGGCCGAGCTGCTCGATGTACTTGAAGCGCTTGAGATGGATTACCAGGATGTTTGGCTGTTTCTTTATCTTCATTCTTTTCTGTGCTTCTTGTAAACTGAAATTAATAACAACTTCAATCAAGATCCAAGATAAATAGAGGCAATGCAACAATTACGATCAAATTATGATCGGCAAAACGAAAATGAATACCTGTGACATGGACATTTTTTGCAAAATAACTGAACTTGGAAGTTTGATATGCTACTCTACTGAATCATGATGTGGACCACTGAGTGTAGCCATGTTACAGAATGTCAACCAGGAGGAAATGGAGATACCAGATATCACATGAGGAAACAACATGCAATAAAAAAATGGAATAACATACCTGCAGCATTTGTCACAGAAGAACTTATCCTCAGCGTTCAAAGTTTCTGTTGAGCTGAAGTTTTTAAGACAGCTGGTGATTGAACTATTCTGTTCTATATCCAGGCTCAAGTCAAGAAATGTTTCATCTCTATCAGTGACGGTTTCACATCTCAAACATTTTGTTTGATTAGTCAATATTCCCTAAAGAAATAAAATACTATGAGGCACACATCTCCCAGACTGCAATAAGAGCAGGAGGCATACACAAAAAGGATATAGGCAGAAGTGGATGGAAACCCACCTGGAAGCATTTGTGGACCCATGTAGTATCCGGTTCTTTATGACTACCATTGGGCTGACCATTAACAGGGCCATTAGAATTCTTATTCGAAGATGAATTTTGAGAAGGTTCTTTATTGGCTTTACATTCTTTCTCGAGAATGTCAACTAGCTCATTCAACAAAAAATTCAGAAATTCATGAGCATCCTGCAAAACAGGACAGTATAGCAGTCATGGTCAATTAGGATGATTCAGACGACATAGCACACTAGTAAATGTGTCATCATCACGTAATGCATTACCTGATGCATATAGCTGCGGAAAAGCTCATTCTGTTTCTTTAGTCGTTGTATAAAACGCTTCGGAGCAATAACGCCAGTTTTCTTCTTCTGATTGCTGATCTGTGTGCACAGAGGAACAGGACAATTATACTTTGCAATGTGCCATTCATTCCTGCTTCAGTGTAATCCAGCATAGCCACTTTTTATCAAATCATACAACTGAAACTAGCAAAAGGCCTCCAGATAAAAGGCACTACCGAAATGAACATTGATGTTCATACTAAAGGATAAACGAGGAAAGGAATTGACTAGAACCTATGTATCATCTCACTACAGAGTTAAACACAAACAAACTCTGAAACCATAAACATCAACCAAGACAATAACAAGTGCTTGCTCTACAGTCCAAATTCTTGAATTTGACACTAGGACCACTCCAGGGGGTTAGTAGATACTGCCAACTGCCGGCTTTTTTCAGGAAACATACGCATTACAATATAGGCCTCTGATGAGGAACCCCTCAATAAACCAGAGGAAATCCCATGTTATTCAGGGGACATGTGATAAAGTGCGAGCTCAGATATAATATGTTTTACATGTGATTTGTATATGAGGCAGCAAATGGGAATGAAGGAAACTGAGGCAGAATAGACAAACAATTTTCATCAACAGATAGCTGCAATGGTACCTACCTGAGAGAAGAGGTCAGCTAAGCAGGTTAACATGTTCTCCTCGCCATCACTGGCGCTTTTATTGTTTGCATAGTACTCCAGCAATTGCTCGCGGAAAGGAACACAGAAGTAAAGTGCCTGCGATATAATCACAAAACAATTCAGCCAATCCCATGAGGAATACGGATATAAATCGAGAAAACATACTATCCTCTCCCTTCTCGTGATGTTTCTGACGAGAACATCAGTCGATCATGCAGGGCAAAACTCACAAATCGGTCTATGGGGAATCCAGGAACGCCCCCCAATCATACAGGCCATTGTCAGAATTGAACATTAGAAATGCAACCTCTCTGTTCAGAGTTGGAACACACATCGAAAGCGCGACGCCGTAACCGAAGCGGGGACAGCATCTCATCATCCATCGATCAGGGCAGGCCAGGCCCAAGAGCGAGTTTCTCTGTGCAAATACAAAGGGGCTGACTGGACTCTTGAAGTCCGAACCTCACTCGCTCCCCTCACTCCACCCCACCCCCGGCACGCACGAATCTAGCGCGGCATCGCGAGATCGCACCCAACGCCCCGCGATCTCCGGACCACCCCGACGCGGGGGTGGGGACGCAATGAACAGGACGAATCGACCCCCGCGCGCGCGCACAGGGCGAAGGAAACGAGGCGCGCGCGCGCTGGGGACGATCTGGGGTTTGGGACGGGCGTATACCTGCAGGACGCTGTTGCAGTAGCAGGTGTTGCCGAAGTTCTCGAGGCCGAAGTACCGCTCGCCCTCGGGGAACTGCTCGCCCAGCGCCTTCTCCAGCCTCGAGCTCGCCGCGCCCATCACCGCCCAACTCCCATTTGCCCGCCGGCGCTGCGCCGCGACGGATCGGCCTCACCGCCGGCTCGGCTCGTCCCGTCGGGGTGGGGGCGGGCAGTCCGTACCGGGTTGGGGATCGGTGGGCGGGCGGGCGGGCGGGGGTTGGAGCAGGAGGACGGATGGTTTGGAGGAAACGGGCGGAATAAAAAGGAGCGTCCGTGTGTCTGTGCGTGCGTGTGTACCGCTGCGGTGGTGGTAGAGTGTAGAGGAGAGTAGAGGGAGGGAGGAAGGAGTCGTGAAATCGGTGGTGGAGTGGATGGGGGAATGGAGGTGGACGTTGCCGGCCGGTCCGGTGCGACCGACCGACCTGTGCCGTCATGGGAGGGAGGGAGGGGGCTCGTGTCTATCTCGATTCGACGGCCTGGATCGGCCGCTGTTGCTGTTGGTGAAGAATGCGACAGGCTCTCCCCCCTTGCGCTCCGCAACGGACCCACCGCCACGCCGTTAAACATGTCTTAAGTGACGTTTCAAAAAAATACTCCCTCCGTTCCTAAATGTAAGTCTTTTAAAATATTTCACTAAGGGTCTGTATACGAACCAAAATGAATGAATTTACACTCTAAAATATGTCTATATACATCCGTATGTAGTTCATTAGTAAAACCTCTAGAAAGACTTATATTTAGGAATGAAGGGAGTAGAAAGTATGTGTATTTACTGATGTTTTTTTTTAAGTCATAATTTTTGAACCGAGCATTAGAACGACGATCCGTTTTCGCGGTTGTGTTTCTCGCGACGAGCTCTTTAAAACTAGATCTCATATGAATAGTTTCGACAAACTTTTTTGGGGGCAACTTTAGTGTTATAGGAAAGCAACTTATTTTTTGGCTTATTTGGACTATCTATTTGATTGTTTTTTTTAAATGAGAAAATCACACAAAACATAAGACGCATATAGTGCTACGTGCAAGTCACTAAGTTGCTTCAAGTTGGTTTGAGTTGCTGCTAATTTCCCTTACCCCATTGTGAAGTTGTATACGGTTGTGGTGAAGTTGTTAACCGTCCTTGTGAAGTCGCTAAGTTCTTTTATAGTTGTAGGTAATTGCCTATTTTTGTTTTGGAGTTGTGTATCGGTTGTTGTGGAGATGACTACCGGTGTTGCGAAGTTGCCTAACATCGTCATTGTGAAATTGTCATTGGTGATGGATCATACTATTTCCAAAAGCGTAATACAATATGAGACAGCTTTACTTGTGATTTCAGGCAACTCGTATTAAATTTGAAGCAACCACTATCAAGCATGTGCAAAAGGCATGCTGCTCCATATGAGTTCCTTGCAGTAAAAAATAGGATGCATCCTCTTTGTAAAACTAAAAAAAACATGGATCGACTTTGTTTGTGATTTCAGGTAAAACATGCTAAATTTTGAAGCAATTCGTTCCATGCATTAAAAAAGGGTTGTCTGCCCTGTAAACTCCTTGCAGTAATATCAGGCAACCCTTGTGCATAAAAAGGACAACCACAAAAACAACAAGTAGAGGGCAACATATGTAAGTGGCAGAAAACATATATAGGTGCATTATATATACATGTAAGAACAAAAAATGGTCACATAATCAACGGTGTATTAGCGGTGGGTCATGCTAATTTTCCAAAAGAGTAAAACCACATGAGGCGACTTTACTTGTGATTTCAGGCAACTCCTATTAAAATTTGAAGCAACTACTATCAAGCATGTGAAAAAGGTCTGTTGCCCCATATGAGTTCCTTGCAGTAAAAAATAGGATGTGTCATTTGTGAAAAACTAAAGAAACATGCATCAATTTTGTTTTGTGATTTCAAGCAAATCATGTTAAAATTTGAAGCAGCTCGTGCCATGCATTAAATAAGGGTTTGCTGCCCCTATAAACTCCTTGCAGTAATACCTTATGCAAAAAAAAGGGCAGCCATAAAAACAGCAAGTACATGACAACCTATATAAGTGGCAGTAACACATATATAGATGCATTATATATATTGGTAAGAACAAGAAACGGTCAAATAATTAGTGGTGTATTGGTGATGGATTGTGCTATTTCCCAGAGTAAAACCACATGAGGCAACTTTACTTGTGATTTCAGGCAACTCGTATTAAAATTTGAAGCAACTACTATCAAGCATGTGAAAAAGGTTTGTTGCCCCATATGAGTTCCTTGCAGTAAAAAAATAGGATGCGTCTTTTGTGCAAAACTAAGAAAGCATGCATCAACTTTGTTTTGTGATTTCCGGCAAATCATGCTAAAATTTGAAGCAACCCGTGGCATGCATTAAATAAGGGTTTGCTGCCCTGTAAACTCCTTGCAGTAATGTAAGACAACATTTGTGCAAAAAAAGGACATCCACAAAAACAGCAAGTGGAGGACAACCTATATAAGTGGTAGTAACACATATATAGGTGCATTATATATAGTGGTAAGAACAAAAAATGGTCACATAATTAGTGGTGTATTGATGCTGGACCATGCTATTTCCAAAAGAGTAAAACCGCATGAGACGACTTTACTTGTGATTTCAGAAAACTCGTATTAAATTTTGAATCAAGTACTATGAAGCATGTGAAAAAGATCTGCTGCCCCATATGAGTTCCTTGCAGTAAAAAATAGGATGCATCCTTATGCAAAACTAAAAAAGCATGCATCAACTTTTTTTGTGATTTCCGGCAACTCAAGCTAAAATTTTAAGCAACTTGTGCCATGCATTAAATAAGGTTTTGCTATCCGTGTAAACTCCTTGCAGTAATATCAGACAACCCTTGTGCAACAAAAATGATAGCCACAAAAAGAGCAAGTGAAGGCAAACCTATATAAGTGGCAGTAACACATATATAGGTGCATTATATATACAGGTAAGAACACAATATTTCACATAATTAGTGGTGTATTGGCGGTGCATCATGCTATTTTCAAAAGAGTAAAACCACATGAGGCAAAAATATGAGTTCCTTGGAGTAAAAAATAGGATGCGTCCTGTGTGCAAAACTAAAAAACACATGCATCCACTTTGTTTGTGATTTCACGCAAATCATGCTGAAATTTGAAGCAAATCCTGTCGTGCATTAATTCTCTATATACATCACTAACCAAATACTGAGAATTTTAACATTCAGAATGATAATTTCATAGAATTTTCGTAACTTCTTGTACCACCATTGTTTGAAACTACTGCGTGTTGCTGCCACCATTTTAAGAGAAGGTTGTAAACTAAAAAATAATGTCTCTGTGAGTCTGGCTGCTCACCGCTACATCTTGTTTGAGAAAAAATTGTAAACTGAAAACTGAAGTACATGAGCTGCCTGCTCACACTCACGATGTTCACCTACATCAAGTACAAAATGCATATTCCAACTAGTACTTTTTTTAAACAAGATTGTCTAACTGGCCATAATTGATTCAAACTGAAGGTGAATTCGTGTCGCGCCTACAAATTGTATGCATGTGTTATTGAGGATGCCAACGTTTAGTTTCACCCACGATCAGCTACAGGCCGTGGAGCTTTCAGGGGTAAGTACGACAACGTCGGCTCGACATGTATATTTTTTGAACTGCTAGCAGTGGTCATCACGATACTGATGATATCTGTTGTGACAGCCCGATGCCGACGTTTCACAAGATTCCTCTTTTATTCCGTTTTCGTCGTGTGTCTATTTCTATTTGTCGCATCATCATCGCATCATGCGCATCATCAACATTGCATCAGCATCCCGTTGCCGTCAGTTTTCAAACTTGCATCCGTTGCTAGTTGTCGGTTCTCGTCGTTGTCCGTTCTGAGCCTGACCACACACGCATGCGCCCGCGACATCGTCAAAACCCTGTTTTCTAAAAGTGTGTATAAAACTTTCTCTCATTGGGTTGGAATTTGACGTGCGGTCTTATTTTAATATAGCTAGGCCGCCTGTTGAATTTCGTCGCGTCCGTCTGGTACCCGAAAGGTCGACCGTAGCGGCACCGTATTCGGTCTACCGTCGGACGTTTATCGGTGTTTTAAAAATCGCGTTGCCGCGCCACACCGTTTCCCTCTCTTCCCCGGCTAGCCTACTCTACACGGCCACTTAACCGTCCCAGCGTTCGAGATTGTCCAATTCCGACCGCGCAGTTGGATCCGGGATGAAATTCCGCTAAACCTAGCCCCCCTTTGTCTATAAATAGACCTTCCCACGCATTTTAAACAGCAAACCCTAGCCGCCTAGGGATCCGTGCCGTCGCCAGCCGCCTCCCATCTCTCTCCCGCAGCCACTTTGTTGGAATTATGCCCTAGAGGCAATAATAAATGTATAGTTATTATTATAATTCCTATATCAAGATAATAGTTTATTATCCATGCTATAATTGTATTGAATGAAGACTCATTTACATGTGTGGATACATAGACAAAACACCGTCCCTAGCATGCCTCTAGTTGGCTAGCCAGTTGATCGATGATAGTCAGTGTCTTCTGATTATGAACAAGGTGTTGTTTCTTGATAACTGGATCACGTCATTAGGAGAATCACGTGATGGACTAGACCCAAACTAATAGACGTAGCATGTTGATCGTGTCATTTTGTTGCTACTGTTTTCTGCGTGTCAAGTATTTATTCCTATGACCATGAGATCATATAACTCACTGACACCGGAGGAATGCTTTGTGTGTATCAAACGTCGCAACGTAACTGGGTGACTATAAAGATGCTCTACAGGTATCTCCGAAGGTGTTAGTTGAGTTAGTATGGATCAAGACTGGGATTTGTCACTCCGTGTGACGGAGAGGTATCTCGGGGCCCACTCGGTAATACAACATCACACACAAGCCTTGCAAGCAATGTAACTTAGTGTAAGTTGCGGGATCTTGTATTACGGAACGAGTAAAGAGACTTGCCGGTAAACGAGATTGAAATAGGTATACGGATACTGACGATCGAATCTCGGGCAAGTAACATACCGAAGGACAAAGGGAATGACATACGGGATTATACGAATCCTTGGCACTGAGGTTCAAGCGATAAGATCTTCGTAGAATATGTAGGATCCAATATGGGCATCCAGGTCCCGCTATTGGATATTGACCGAGGAGTCTCTCGGGTCATGTCTACATAGTTCTCGAACCCGCAGGGTCTGCACACTTAAGGTTCGACGTTGTTTTATGCGTATTTGAGTTATATGGTTGGTTACCGAATGTTGTTCGGAGTACCGGATGAGATCACGGACGTCACGAGGGTTTCCGGAATGGTCCGGAAACGAAGATTGATATATAGGATGACCTCATTTGATTACCGGAAGGTTTTCGGAGTTACCGGGAATGTACCGGGAATGACGAATGGGTTCCGGGAGTTCACCGGAGGGGGGCAACCCACTCCGGGGAAGCCCATAGGCATTTGGGGGGGGGGTCACACCAGCCCTTGGTGGGCTGGTGGGACAGCCCACCAATCCCCTATGCGCCAAGAGAGAAAAAAATCAAAGGAAAGAAAAAAAAGGAAGAAGTGGGAAGGGGGAAGGACTCCCTCCCACCAAACCAAGTAGGACTCAGTTTGGGGGGGGGGAGAGTCCTCCCCCCTGGCTCGGCCGACCCCTTGGGGATCCCTTGGACCCCAAGGCAAGGTCCCCCTCCCTCCTCCTATATATATGGGGCTTTTAGGGCAGATTAGAGACGACTTTCTCATGGCTGCCCGACCACATACCTCCATAGTTTTTCCTCTAGATCGTGTTTCTGCGGAGCTCGGGCGGAGCCCTGCTGAGACAAGATCATCACCAACCTCCGGAGCGCCGTCACGCTGCCGGAGAACTCTTCTACCTCTCCGTCTCTCTTGCTGGATCAAGAAGGCCGAGATCATCGTCGAGCTGTACGTGTGCTGAACGCGGAGGTGCCGTCCGTTCGGTACTAGATCGTGGGACTGATCGCGGGATTGTTCGCGGTGCGGATCGAGGGACGTGAGGACGTTCCACTACATCAACCGCGTTCTCTAACGCTTCTGCTGTACGATCTACAAGGGTACGTAGATCACTCATCCCCTCTCGTATATGGACATCACCATGATAGGTCTTCGTGCGCGTAGGAAATTTTTTGTTTCCCATGCGACGTTCCCCAACAGTGCTTCTTTAAGTAGACGTTCCCCAACAGTGGCATCATGAGCTAGGTTCATGCGTAGATGTCTTCTCGAGTAGAACACAAAAGGTTTTGTGGGCGGTGATGTGCGTTTTGCTGCCCTCCTTAGTCTTTTCTTGATTCCGCGGTATTGTTGGATTGAAGCGGCTTGGACCGACATTACTCGTACGCTTACGAGAGACTGGTTTCATCGTTACGAGTAACCCCCTTTGCTCAAAGATGACTGGCAAGTGACGGTTTCTCCAATTTTAGTTGAATCGGATTTGACCGAGGAGGTCCTTGGATGAGGTTAAATAGCAACTCATATATCTCCGTTGTGGTGTTTGCGTAAGTAAGATGCGATCCTACTAGATACCCTTGGTCACCACGTAAAACATGCAACAACAAAATTAGAGGACGTCTAACTTGTTTTTGCAGGGTATGATTGTGATGTGATATGGCCAATGATGTGATGTGATATATTGGATGTATGAGATGATCATGTTGTAATAGAAATATCGACTTGCACGTCGATGGTACGGCAACCGGCAGGAGCCATAGGGTTGTCTTTATACTAACATATTTGTGCTTGCAGATGCGTTTACTATTTTGCTAGGATGTAGCTTTAGTAGTAATAGCATAAGTAGCACGACAACCCCGATGGCAACACGTTGATGGATGATCATGGTGTGGCGCCGGTGACAAGAAGATCGTGCCGGTGCTTTGGTGATAGAGATCAAGAAGCACGTGATGATGGCCATATCATGTCACTTATGAATTGCATGTGATGTTAATCCTTTTATGCACCTTATTTTGCTTAGAACGATGGTAGCATTATGAGGTGATCTCTCACTAAAATTTCAAGACGAAATTGTGTTCTCCCCGACTGTGCACCGTTGCTACAGTTCGTCGTTTCGAGACACCACGTGATGATCGGGTGTGATAGACTCAACGTTCACATACAACGGGTGCAAAACAGTTGCGCACGCGGAACACTCGGGTTAAGCTTGACGAGCCTAGCATGTGCAGACATGGCCTCGGAACACATGAGACCGAAAGGTCGATCATGAACCATATAGTTGATATGATTAGCATAGGGATGCTTACCACTGAAACTACTCTCGACTCACGTGATGATCGGACTTGGGATAGTGTAAGTGGATCATGAACCACTCAAATGATTAGAGAGATGTACTTTTTGAGTGGGAGTTTAGCATATAATTTGATTAAGTTGAACTCTAATTATCTTGAACATAGTCTAAGTCCACTTTGAATATATTTGTGTTGTAGATCATGGCTCACGCAAGTGTCATCCTGAATTTTAATACGTTCCTAGAGAAAGCTAAGTTGAAAGATGATGGAAGCAACTTTGTAGACTGGGCTCGTAATCTTAAACTAATCTTACAAGCTGGGAAGAAGGATTATGTCCTTAATGCTGCGCTAGGAGATGAACCACCCGCTACGGCTGATCAGGATGTTAAGAACGCTTGGTTAGCGCGTAAGGAGGACTACTCAATAGTTCAATGTGCAGTCTTGTATGGCTTAGAACCGGGACTTCAACGTCGCTTTGAGCGTCATGGAGCATTTGAGATGTTCCAGGAGTTGAAGTTTATCTTTCAGAAGAACGCCCGGATCGAGAGGTATGAGACCTCCGATAAATTCTATGCTTGCAAGATGGAGGAGAACTCGTCTGTCCGTGAACATGTGCTCAAAATGTCTGGGTACTCAAACCGTCTAGCTGAACTGGGGATTGAACTCCCGCAAGAAGCTATCACTGACAGAATCCTTCAATCACTGCCGCCAAGCTATAAAGGCTTTGTGTTGAACTACAACATGCAAGGGATGAACAAGTCTCCCGGCGAGTTGTTTGCGATGCTGAAAGTCGCAGAGTCTGAACTCCGTAAAGAGCATCAAGTGTTGATGGTAAGCAAGACCACTAGTTTCAAGAGAAACGGCAAAGGCAAGAAGGGCAATTCGAAGAAGAGCGGCAAGCCTGTTGCCAATCCGCCGAAGAAACCCAAGGCTGGACCTAAGCCTGAAACAGAGTGCTTCTATTGCAAGGGTATGGGTCACTGGAAGCGCAATTGCCCCAAGTATCTGGCAGATAAGAAGGCGGGCAAAGAAAAATCAGGTATATTTGATATACATGTTATTGATGTGTACTTAACCGGCTCTCGTAGTAGTGCCTGGGTATTTGATACCGGTTCTGTTGCTCACATTTGCAACTCGAAACAGGAACTGCGGAATAGACGAAGGCTGGCGAAAGACGAAGTGACGATGCGCGTAGGAAACGGTTCCAAGGTTGATGCAATCGCCGTCGGCACAGTGTCACTTCAGCTACCATTGGGATTAGTGATGAACTTAAATCATTGTTATTTAGTGCCTGCGTTGAGCATGAACATTATATCAGGATCTTGTTTATTGCGAGACGGTTACTCTTTTAAGTCTGAGAATAATGGTTGTTCTATGTCTATGAGTAACATCTTTTATGGTCATGCACCGAATGTGAGAGGATTGTTCATATTGAATCTTGATAGCGATACGCATATACATAACATTGAGACCAAAAGAGTTAGAGTAAACAATGATAGCACCATATTTTTGTGGCACTGCCGTTTGGGTCATATTGGTGTAAAATGCATGAAGAAACTCCATGCTGATGGACTTTTGGAGTCACTTGACTTTGATTCACTTGACACGTGCGAACCATGCCTCATGGGCAAGATGACTAAGACTCCGTTCTCCGGAACAATGGAGCGTGCAAGTGACTTGTTGGAAATCATACATATCGATGTGTGTGGTCCAATGAGCGTGGAGGCACGCGGCGGATATCGTTAGTTCCTCACCTTCACTGACGATTTAAGTAGATATGGTTATGTCTACTTAATGAAGCACAAGTCTGAAACATTTGAAAAGTTCAAGCAATTTCAGAGTGAAGTAGAAAATCATCATAACAAGAAGATCAAGTTCCTACGGTCTGATCGTGGGGGTGAATATCTGAGTTTCGAGTTTGGTACTCACTTAAGACAATGTGGAATTGTTTCGCAGTTAACACCGCCTGGAACACCACAGCGTAATGGTGTGTCCGAACGTCGTAATCGTACTTTGTTAGAGATGGTGCGATCTATGATGTCTCTTACTGATTTGCCGTTATCATTTTGGGGTTATGCATTAGAAACAGCTGCATTCACTTTAAATAGGGCACCATCAAAATCCGTTGAGACGACACCATACGAACTGTGGTATGGCAAAAGACCAAAGTTGTCGTTTCTTAAAGTTTGGGGATGTGATGCTTATGTCAAAAAGCTTCAGCCTGAAAAGCTGGAACCCAAAGCGGAAAAGTGCGTCTTCATAGGTTACCCAAAGGAGACAGTTGGGTACACCTTCTATCTCAAATCCGAGGGCAAAGTGTTTGTTGCTAAAAACGGAACTTTTCTCGAGAAGGAGTTTCTCTCGAGAGAATTGAGTGGGAGGAAGATAGAACTTGATGAGGTTGTCGAACCTCTCATCCCTCTGGATGGTGGCGCAGGGCAAGGGGAAACCTCTGTCGTTGCAACACCGGTTGAGGAGGAAGTTAATGATGATGATCATGAAACTCCAGTTCAAGTTTCTGTTGAACCACGCAGGTCGACGAGATCACGCGCTGCTCCAGAGTGGTACGGTAATCCCGTTTTGACAATCATGTTGTTAGACAACAATGAACCTGCGAATTATGAAGAAGCAATGGTGGGCCCAGATTCCAACAAATGGCTAGAAGCCATGAAATCCGAGATAGGATCCATGTATGAGAACAAAGTGTGGACTTTGGAGATACTACCTGAAGGCCGCAAGGCTATTCAGAACAAATGGATCTTTAAGAAGAAGACGGACGCTGACGGTAATGTGACCGTTTATAAAGCTCGACTTGTGGCAAAGGGTTTTTCACAAGTTCCAGGAGTTGACTACGATGAGACCTTCTCACCCGTAGCGATGCTTAAGTCCGTCAGAATCATGTTAGCAATAGCTGCATTTTTCAATTATGAAATCTGGCAGATGGATGTCAAAACGGCGTTCCTTAACGGTTTCCTTAAGGAAGAGTTGTATATGATGCAACCCGAAGGTTTTGTCGATCCCAAAAATGCTGACAAGGTGTGCAAGCTCCAGCGATCCATTTATGGACTGGTGCAAGCATCTCGGAGTTGGAACAAGCGCTTTGATGAGGTGATCAAAGCATTTGGGTTTATACAAGTGGTTGGAGAATCTTGTATTTACAAGAAAGTGAGTGGGAGCTCTGTGGCGTTTCTAATATTATATGTGGATGACATATTACTGATTGGAAACAACGTAGAGCTTTTGGAGAGCGTAAAAGGTTACTTGAATAAAAGTTTCTCTATGAAGGACCTAGGAGAAGCTGCTTACATTCTAGGCATTAAGATCTATAGGGATAGATCAAAACGCCTGATAGGACTTTCACAAAGCACATACCTTGATAAAGTTTTGAAGAGGTTCAAAATGGAACAGTCCAAGAAAGGGTTCTTGCCAGTGTTACAAGGTACGAGATTGAGTAAGACTCAGTGCCCAGCAACTGATGAAGATAGAGAGCATATGGTTCCCGACTTAGGAAATCTTAATTCTACTCCTCTTCTCGCTCAAATTTATTTTTAGGATCACGCGGGTATTTTTGAAATCTATATGATTTCGATGTGACGGAGTTCTGTCTTGGTTCCTCCTATCTGCCTTGATTTCTTTCGGGGAGTTGAGCTCCAGGGGATTCTTGCACGCGTCGCCATCATTCAGATTTTTGAGTATCTCAGAACGAAGGATGTTCGTAATTGCATCAATACTAGTAGTGGCGAGATAACCCCGATGTCCCTAGTACTGGTGCATATTGTTCGGGAGTACTGTCATACTTTGTATCGTTGTGATCATGAGGGTCTGTAGTAGATGAAGGTCCGAGATTCTGGTTATGTGTTGACGGATGTGATACAGTGGACGGGTTAGTATAGGAGTTGTGTGAATATTACTCCTTGTATCCGTGTACCAGATTGCATGACCAGATATTTCGGGAATTCATAGGTGGGATATCAAGTAGTGACTTATAGGACAATCTTCCTACAGATGCATGATCTGAGGTTGGGATTCGATATTCAGTGGGTATGTTTGTTCACGTCGTCTTACAGCGGTTCTCGTTGTGTCTTAAAGAGTCCTTGTAGCTTGCTACGACTCGGGGATACTTCGTAAGTCGTGTGCACTACCTTGCACAGGATGGCTACTGTAAATTCGAGCCCGTGCGATCTTATCCACGAAGATATCGGATGAAATCTCGATCATATGTTTGTTCCGAGCAGTTCCAGCTCATACTTGTTTGCAAGTGGTCTTAATCAGAATTTTGTCGACAGTCACTTTGAGGAAGCATTCTTACTATTTTCTTCGAGTGCAATTGCTAATATTCCTGTTCAGATATTCCTGCCTTTTTGATTCAGCTATACCTTCAATTTATTCTGTGGGCTAATGTGTTGTCCGTCTTCAGGATGGCTCCACCAACTCGTCAGAATCCAGGTCGTGAGGATGTGCCGCCTCCACCTCCTCCTCCGGAGAATCCTCCTGTAGAGGCTTGGCAAGCGGTGATGGCTTCTATGAATGCAAATACTCAGATGCTGATACAGTTGTTGCAAGAGAGGACTAATCAAGAGCAAGGCAACTTCAATCATGGTGGCAACCAGTTTGCTAATCTGAGTCAGTTTCTGTCAAATCAGCCAAAGACTTTCACTTCCTGTGACCAGCCGTTTGATGCTGAGGATTGGATCCGCGACATGAACAAGCACTTTGAATGCAGCAATGTTCGTCCATAGGATTTCATCAAGTTTGCAACATTCCAGCTGAAGGGGCAAGCATCTATCTGGTGGCAACAGTTGAAGGATTCCAGGGGTGCTAGAGTGATCACTTGGGATGAGTTCTGCCGTGACTTCAGATCCCACTACATTTCGTCCAGCTTTGTGGAGGAGATGCGTGAGAAGTTCAGGCGCTTGAAGCAAGGTGGTAACTCCGTGTACAAGTACAATGTTGAGCTCCACGAGCTAGCCTGATACGCCTTGCAGGATATCCCTGATCAAAAGAGCGAGATTTATCAGTTCAGAGGTGGTTTGAAATAAGATTTGCAGTTAGCTCTCGCTTTGCACGACCCTGAGGAGTTTGATAAGTTCTACAACTTAGCTCTCAGGGCTGAGGCAGCTTTGCTCATGGTGGAGAATTCTAAGAAGTGCTTCAGAGATTCCAGCTCGTCTTCCTCAACTCAGGTGGTTCAGAAGCAACAGAAGTCTTGGGTGTCTCCTCCTGCTCCTCGGCACACGCAGCAGTTTAAACATTCAGGTGGTCGTGGTTCTTCCCACCTACCAAACTCAGCTTTCCAGGAGAGATTCCAGCAGCAGAAGCAAGGGCCTCCTCAGACACAGTACCGTCAGCCAGCACATGTTACTTGTCACAAGTGTGGGCAGAAGGGTCACTATGCCAACAAGTGCACTTCTCAACTCCGTTTTCCGCCTCCTCCTCCAGGCAAACCTCCAAGCAATGCTCTCATCAAGTTCAACCCCAGGTCTGCTCGAGTCAACATGGTGAATGCGGCTGAGGTAGAAAACTCGTCAGATGTGATCATGGGTAACCTCCTCGTTAATGATATTCCTGCTAAACTGTTGTTTGATTCTGGTGCTTCTCATTAGTTCATGTCTAGACCATTTGCATGGAATCATGATTTCGTTTCTAATACATTGGACAAACCTCTTCGTGTGGTTTCCCCGGGCATGTTGATGAGCTCTAATGTGGTAATTCCGGATGTTTCTGTCAAGATGGGTAGTTATTCTTTTCTGGCGTCTCCTATTGTCTTGGGCAATTCCGACATTGATTTGATCCTTGGTATGGACTGGTTGGCCATGAACAAGGCATCGATCGATTGTGAAGCTAAAGAAGTGAAGCTTACTCATTCTTTGGAGGACGTGATTATCTTCGCGGCGCGCGATGACACAATCCGTCTGTTCTCTTTGAATGAAAAGGGTGAGATTAATCCTATTTCGCAAGTCCCAGTGGTCTGCGAATACGAAGATGTGTTTCCAGAAGAACTGCCAGGAATGCCTCCGCACCGTGAAGTTGAATTTGTTATTGAGCTTGAACCAGGTACTGAGCATATGTGCAAACGGCCGTACAAATTGGGTCTAGAAGAGCTGAAGGAACTTAAGAGGCAACTCGATGAGCAGAAGCGTTTGGGTCTGATAAGACCAAGCTCGTCTCCTTGGGGCTGTGGAGTACTGTTTGTCAAGAAGAAGGATGGCACAAACCGTTTGTGTGTCGATTACCGTCCATTCAACAAGAAGACAATCAAAAACAAGTATCCACTTCCGAACATAAATGAGTTGTTCGAACAGTTGAAAGGGGCTAAGATCTTCTCCAAGCTCGATCTCAGAATGGGCTATCATCAAATTCGCATTCGCGAAGAGGATATTCCGAAGACTGCTTTCAGGACAAGTTTTGGCTCGTATGAGTATACGGTCATGTCTTTTGGTCTGGCAAATGCTCCACCGACATTTTGTCGAATGATGAACTACATATTCTTTCCGTTCAAGAATGAGTTCGTCTTGCTGTATCTCGACGATATTCTGGTCTTTTCAGAGACTGAGGAAGAACATGAAGAACATCTCAGGCTGGTGCTTGATAAGCTGAGAGAGCACAAATTCTATGCCAATTTTTCCAAGTGTGAGTTCTGGTTGAAAGAAGTCGTCTATCTTGGGCACATCATCTCTGTCGAGGGCATCAAAGTTGATCCGTCGAAGGTGCATGCCATTGTGGAGTGGGAGCCTCCGCAAAATGTGAAGCATCTTCGAAGCTTTCTCGGGCTTGCAAGCTATTGTAGAAGGTTCATTGAAAACTTCTCCAAGATTGCTAAGCCTCTCTCAAGTCTTCTTCAGAAGGGTGTGAAGTATGCCTGGTCTCCAGAGTGTAAGTTGGCCTTTGACACACTCAAAGAGAAGCTCACCTCTACTCTAGTCTTGGTTCCTCCTGATGATTCCAAACCTCACCAAGTGTTCTGCGACGCCTCTCTTCAAGGTCTTGGTGCAGTTCTGATGCAAGAGAAGAAAGTGGTTGCTTATACCTCCAGGCAGTTGAAGCCAGCGGAGAAGAATTATCATGTGCATGATCTTGAGCTCGCAGTAGTTGTACATGCTCTGATGACTTGGAGACACCTCTTGTTGGAACGAAAGGTTGAAGTGTTCACCGATCACAAGAGTATCAAGTACATCTTCACCCAGCCTAACCTGAATCTCCGGAAAACTCATTGGGTGGAAATGCTCCAAGATTTCAATCAGAGTGTTGAGTATAATCCAGGCAAAGCTAATGTCGTGGCAGATGCTTTGAGCAGGAAGGCTTACTACAACAGTCTCATTCTGAAGCCTCTCCAGCCTGACCTTTGTGAATCTTTCAGAAAGCTCAACCTTTAGTTAGTACCTCAAGGATTTCTTGCAAATCTTCAGATCTCTCCTACATTGGAAGATCAGGTCCGAGCAGCACAACTTCTTGATGCAATGGTGAAGAAAGTCAAGATTGGCTTGGTGATACGTCTCCAACGTATCTATAATTTTTATGGTTCCATGTTGTTATCTTGTCATCTTTGGATGTTTTATGCACCTTTTATATCTTTTTTGGGACTAACCTATTAACTCAGTGCCAAGTGCCAGTTTCTGTTTTTTCCGTGTTTTTGGCCCATTTTCAGAAGGAGTCCAAATGGAATGAAACTTTATGATGATTGTTTTGGACCAAAAGAGACCCGAGAAGCTTTGGAAGAAGGCCACAAGAGCCACACGGGAGTCACAAGCCCTGACGCCACCACCACCCCCTAGGTGGTGGCAACCAGGCTTGTGACCTCCTCGTGGGCCCAACCGACGTAATTCCACCGCCATAAATTCCTATAAATTCAGAAACCCCCAAAAAGAAACCTAGATCGGGAGTTCCGCCACCGCAAGCCTCTGTAGCCACCAAAAACCAATCTGGAGCCCGTTCTGGCACCCTGCCGGAGGGGGAATCCATCTCCGGTGGCCATCTTCATCATCCCGGCGATCTCCATGACGAGGAGGGAGTAGTTCTCCCTCGGGGCTGAGGGTATGTACCAGTAGCTATGTGTTTGATCTCTCTCTCTCTCTCGTGTTCTTGAGATGTCTTGATCTCGATGTACCATGGGCTTTGCTACTATAGTTGGATCTTATGATATTCTTCCCCCTCTCCCTCTTGTAATGAATTGAGTTTCCCCTTTGGAGTTATCTTATCGGATTGAGTCTTTGAGAACACTTGATGTATGTCTTGCACGTGTCTATCTGCTGCGATCAACTTGCGGGTTTGTGACAATTGGGAACCTATGCATGTGGGTTGGCACACGTGGATTCATGTGAGTACTCGATGTATGTTTTGGTGATCAACTTGCGGGTTTGTGACATTGGGAACCTATGCACAGGGGTTGGCACACGTTTTGACTCTCTGGTAGAAACTTTGGGGCACTCTTTGAAGTTCTATGTGTTGATTGAATAGATGATTCTGAGATTATGTAATGCATATCGTATAATCATGTCCACGGATACTTCAGGTGACAATGGAGTATCTAGGTGACATTAGGGTCTTGGTTGATATGTATCTTAAGGTGTTATTCTAGTACAAACTCTTGAATAGATCGATTAGAAAGAATAACTTTGTGGTGGTTTCATACCCGACAATAATCTCTTCGTTTGTTCCCCGCTATTAGTGACTTTGGAGTGACTCTTTGTTGCATGTTGAGGGCTAGTTATATGATCCAATTATGTTATCATTGTTGAGAGAACTTCCACTAGTGAAAGTATGAACCCTAGGCCTGGTTTCCACGCTTTGCAATACCGTTCGTGCTCACTTTTGTTACTAGTTACCTTGCTGTTTTTGTAATTTCAGATTACAAAAACCTATATCTACCATCCATATTGCACTTGTTTCACCTTCTCTTCGCCGAACTAGTGCACCTATACAACTTACCATTGTATTAGGTGTGTTGGGGACACAAGAGACTCTTTGTTATTTGGTTGCAGGGTTGCTTGAGAGAGACCATCTTCATCCTATGCCTCTTGCGGATTGATAAACCTTAGGTCACCCACTTGAGAGAAAATTGCTACTTTCCTACAACCCTCTGCACTTGGAGGCCCAACAACGTCTACAAGGAGAAGGTTGCGTAGTAGACATCAAGCTCTTTTCTGGCGCCGTTGCCGGGGAGGTTAGCGCTTGAAGGTATATCTTTAGATCTTGCAATCGAATCTTTTTGTTTCTTGTTCTTTCGCTAGAAAATTACAAAAAATGGAATTGAGGATGCCTCATATGCTCCATCTTTTCAATGTCTTTCGTGAGCATGATGGGAAGGAAAATTGTGCTCAAATGCTGAAAGAAGAATTACATAGAATGCTTGGCATAGAATAAGTGAATGATGAGCATGATTGCAATGTTCTTAGCATGAATTCTTTGAATACCCATGATGCTAATGATATGCAAAGCCACAAGCTTGGGGATGCTATATTTGATGAAGATGATCTTTTTAGTTCTTCCACTTTGAATGATCAAAATTATTTTGATGAAAGCATGCCCCTATCTATGATGATTATTGTGAGGATACTTATGCTTTAAAGAAGAGGGATGATAAAACTTGTCATACTCTCAAGAACCCCTTTGCTAAACCTTGGTTTTTCATTGTGGACATAATTTGTAGTGCTCAAGTCTTTTACGATACTCCCACTACTATTCTTGAGAATAGATTTCCTTATGTGGAGAGTAGTAAAATTTATATGCTTGTAGATCATGAAAAGAATGCTTTAGGTGCTGGTTATATTGTTGAATTCATTCATGATGCTACTGAAAATTACTATGAGAGAGGATCATATGCTTCTACTTATTGCAATAGTATCAAGCTTCCTCTCCATATGTTGAAATTTTTGAAGCTATGCTTGTTTTGCCTTCCTATGCTAGTTGATTCTTGCTCCAATAAATTGTTTGATCACAAAATCCCTATGCATAGGAAGTGGCTTAGACTTAAATGTGCCAGCCATTTGCTCCATGATGCTCTCGTTGTGTTTCAATCCTTACCTTTTATGTGAGCATCATTGAAATCAATGCCTAGCTAAGGGCGTTAAACGATAGCGCTTGTTGGGAGGCAACCCAATGAATAAATTTTTCTTTGCTTTTTTGCTTCCTGTTTTGTGTTTTCCACACTTTCATAATTCTGTTATGATTGTGTTTTTTGTGTTTATTTTTGCTTTTGTGCCAAGCAAAACCGTTATGATTAGTCTTGGGGATGATCGTTTGGTCATGCTGGAAAAGACAGAAACTTTCTGCTCACGAAATGAATTTCCATTTTTTTCTGGAAGAGCTTTTGAGTTGATTCTTTCTGCTGCTGATTTCTACGCAAATTCTTCAGACTTTCGTAATTTTTCAGAATTTTTGAAGTACAGAAGTATACGAAATATACAGATTGCTACAGATTGGTCTGTTGTTAACAGATTCTGTTTTTGTTGTGTTGGTTGCTTATTTTGATGAAACTATGGATAGTATCGAAGGGTATTAGCCATGGAAGATTGAAAATACAGTAACCCAACATCAGCATAAGTAGAATTTAAGTTTTCTACAGTACCTAAGGAAGTGGTGGTTTGCTTTCTCATACTAATGTTATCACGAGTTTCTGTTTAAGTTTCGTGTTGTGAAGTTTTCAAGTTTTGAGTGAAGTTCTTATGGACAAAGAGATAAAGAGTGGCAAGAGCTCAAGCTTGGGGATGACCAAGGTGTTGGGTAACGTAGCATAAAATCAAAAAATTTCCTACGCATGATCAGATCTTCCTATGGAGAGACCAGCAACGAGAGAGGGGTAAGAGCATCTTCGTACCTTCGAAGATCGCTAAGCGGAAGCGTTGCTAGAACGCGGTTGATGGAGTCGTACTCACAGCGATTCCGATCTAGTGCCGAACAACGGCACCTCCGCGTTCAACACACGTGCAGCCCGGTGACGTCTCCCGCACCTTGATCCAGCAAGGAGGAGGGAGAGGTTGGGGAAGAAGACCAGCAACACGACAGCGTGGTGTTGGTGGAGAGACGAGGTCTCCCGGCAGGGCTTCGCCAAGCGCCGGCAGAGAGGAGGAGGAAGAAGTGCAGGGCTGCGCCGAGGGAGAGGGAAAACTGTGTCCTCCAAAGGCCAAAAGTGCCCACTATATATAGGGGAAGGGGAGAGGGGGTGCCACCCCTAGGGTTCCCACCCTAGGGGGTGCGGCAGCCCTCCCAGATGGGGGGTGTGGCGGCCAGATGGGGAGGAGGGGGTGGCGCACCCCTCTGGTGGGCCTAAGGCCCACCTAAGTTAGGGTTCCCCCCCTCTTTTTCTTTCCCCTGCGCCATGGGCTGATTGGGGAGGCGCACCAGCCCAACTAGGGGCTGGTTCCCACCCCCACTTAGCCCATCTTACCTCTTGGGGTCGCAGCCCCCCTTCGGTGGTCCCCCGGGACCACCTCCGGTGGTCCCGGTGGTCCCGGTACGTTACCGGTGATGCCCGAAACACTTCCGGTGTCCGAAACCATCCGTCCTATATATTAATCTTTACCTCCGGACCATTCCGGAGCTCCTCGTGACGTCCGGGATCTCATCCGGGACTCCGAACAACTTTCGGTAATCTCGTATAACAATTCCCTATAACCCTAGCGTCATCGAACCTTAAGTGTGTAGACCCTACGGGTTCGGGAGACAAGCAGACATGACCGAGACACCTCTCTGGCCAATAACCATCAGCGGGGTCTGGATACCCATGGTGGCTCCCACTAGCTCCACGATGATCTCATCGGATGAACCACGATGTCAAGGATTCAATCAATCCCGTATACGATTCCCTTTGTCTGTCGGTATAGAACTTGCCCGAGATTCGATCGTCGGTATACCTATACCTTGTTCAATCTCATTGCTGGTAAGTCTCTTTACTCGTTCCGTAGCACGTCATCGTGTGACTAACTCCTTAGTCACATTGAGCTCATGATGATGTTCTACCGAGTGGGCCCAGAGATACCTCTCCGTCACACGGAGTGACAAATCCCGATCTCGATTCGTGCCAACCCAACAGACACTTTTGGAGGTACCCGTAGTGCACCTTTATAGTCACCCAGTTACGTTGTGACGTTTGATACACCCAAAGCACTCCTATGGTATCCGGGAGTTGCACAATCTCACGGTCGAAGGAAAAGATACTTGACATTAGAAAAGCATTAGCATACGAACAATACGATCTAGTGCTAGGCTTAGGATTGGGTCTTGTCCACCACATCATTCTCCCAATGATGTGATCCCGTTATCAATGACATCCAATGTCCATGATCAGGAAACCATGATCATCTATTGACTAACGAGCTAGCTAACTAGAGGCTTGCTAGGGACACATTGTGATCTATTCATTCACACATGTATTAGTGTTTCCTGTTAATACAATTATAGCATGAACGATAGACGATTATCATGAACAAGGAAATATGATAATAACCATTTTATTATTGCCTCTAGGGCATATTTCCAACAGTCTCCCACTTGCACTAGAGACAATAATCTAGTTACATTGTGATGTATCGAACACCCATAGCATTATGGTGCTGATCATGTTTTGCTCGTGGAAGAGGTTTAGTCAACGGGTCTGCAATATTCAGATCCGTGTGTACTTTACAAATATCTATCACTCCAGTTTGGACATGGTCCTGGATGGAGTTGTAGCGGCACTTGATGTGCTTCGTCTTCCGGTGAAACCTGGGCTCTTTGGCTATGGCAATGGCTCCAGTGTTATCACAGAAGAGTGTCATAGGACCCGACGTGCTTGGAACCACTCCAAGGTCGGTGATGAGCTCCTTCATCCAAATTCCTTCATGAGCCGCTTCTGAAGCAGCTATGTACTCCGCTTCACATGTAGATGCTGCCACGACTTCTTGCTTGCTGCTGCACCAGCTCACTGCCCCACCATTCAACACATATACGTATCCGGTTTGTGACTTAGAGTCATCCGGATCTGTGTCGAAGCTAGCATCGACGTAACCCTTTACGACGAGCTCTTCGTCACCTCCATAAACGAGAAACATTTCCTTAGTCCTTTTCAGGTATTTAAGGATATTCTTGACCGCTGTCCAGTGTTCCGCATCGGGATTACTTTGGTACCTCCCTACCAAGCTTATCGCAAGGTTTATATCAGGTCTGGTACACAGCATGGCATACATTAGAGAGCCCACGGCTGAAGCGTAGGGGACAGAACTCATCTTCTCTCTATCTGCTGCCGTGGTCGGCGACTGAGTCTTACTCAATCTCATACCTTGCAAAACTGGCAAGAACCCTTTCTTTGAGTTTTCCATATTGAATTTCTTCAATATCTTGTCAAGGTATGTACTTTGCGAAAGACCTATGAGGCGTCTCGATCTATCTCTATAGATCTTGATGCCTAATATGTATGCAGCTTCTCCAAGGTCCTTCATTGAAAAACTCTTGTTCAAATAGGCCTTTATGCTCTCCAACATCTCTATTTCATTCCCCATCAATAATATGTCATCCACATATAGTACGAGGAAAGCTACAGAGCTCCCACTCACTTTCTTGTACAGACAGGCTTCTCCGTAAACCTGTATGAACCCAAACGCTTTAATCACCTCATTAAAGCGAATGTTCCAACTCCGAGATGCTTGCACCAGCCCATAGATGGAGCGCTGGAGCTTGCATACTTTGTTAGCACCTTTAGGATCGACAAAACCTTCTGGTTGCATCATATACAACTCTTCCTTAAGATTCCCGTTAAGGAATGCTGTTTTGACGTCCATTTGCCAAATTTCATAATCATAAAAGGCGGCAATTTCTAACATGATTCGGACTGATTTCAGCTTCGCTACGGGAGAGAAAGTCTCTTCGTAGTCAACTCCTTGAATTTGTCGAAAACCCTTTGCGACAAGTCGAGCTTTGTAAACGGTTACATTACCGTTTGCATCAATCTTCTTCTTGAAGATCCATTTATTTTCTATGGCTCGCCGGTCATCGGGCAAGTCCACCAAAGTTCATACTTTGTTCTCATACATGGATCCTATCTCGGATTTCATGGCCCCAAGCCATTTGTTGGAATCCGGGCCCGCCATCGCTTCTTCATAGTTCGAAGGTTCACAGTTGTCTAACAACATGATTTCCATCACAGAGTTGCCGTACCACTCTGGTGCGGAGCGTACCCTTGTGGACCTTCGTGGTTCAGTAGTAACTTGATCCGAAGCTTCATGATCATCATCATTAACTTCCTCTTCAGTTGGTGTAGGCATCACAGGAACAACTTCTTGCGTTGCGCTACTTTCCTGTTCGAGAGGGGGTGTAATTACCTCATCAAGTTCTACCTTCCTCCCACTTACTTCTTTCAAGAGAAACTCTTTCTCTAGAAAGGATCCGTTCTTGGCAACAAAGGTTTTACCTTCGGATCTAAGATAGAAGGTATACCCAATAGTTTCCTTAGGGTATCCTATGAATACGCATTTCTCCGCTTTGGGTTCGAGCTTTTCTGGTTGAAGTTTCTTCACATAAGCATCGCAGCCCCAAACTTTAAGAAACGACAACTTAGGTTTCTTGCCAAACCACAGTTCATACGGTGTCGTCTCAACGGATTTAGACGGTGCCCTATTTAAAGTGAATGCTGCAGTTTCTAATGCGTATCCCCAAAATGATAGCGGCAAGTCGGTGAGAGACATCATAGATCGTACCATATCTAATAAGGTGCGATTACGATGTTCAGACACTCCGTTGCGCTGCGGTGTGCCAGGCGGCGTTAGTTGTGAAACGATTCCACACTTTCTTAGGTGTGTGCCAAACTCGTGACTCAAATATTCTCCTCCACGATCAGATCGTAGACATTTTATTTTTCTGTCACGTTGATTCTCAACCTCACTCTGAAATTCCTTGAACTTTTCAAACGTCTCAGATTTGTGCTTCATCAAGTAGATATACCCATACCTACTCAAATCATCGGTGAGAGTGAGAACATAACGATAACCACCGCGAGCTTCAACGTTCATTGGACCACACACATCAGTATGTATTATTTCCAATAAGTCGGAGGCTCTCTCCATTATTCCTGAGAATGGAGTCTTAGTCATCTTGCCCATGAGGCACGGTTCGCATGTGTCAAATGATTCAAAGTCAAGAGACTCTAGCAGTCCATTAGTATGAAGCTTCTTCATGCGCTTAACGCCGATATGACCAAGGCGGCAGTGCCACAAGTATGTGGGACTATCATTATCAACTTTGCATCTTTTGGTACTCACACTATGAATATGTGTAACATCACGATCGAGATTCATCAAGAATAAACCATTCACCAGCGGAGCATGACCATAAAACATATCACTCATATAAATAGAACAACCATTATTCTCTGACTTAAATGAGTAGCCGTCTCGCATTAAGCAAGACCCTGATACAATGTTCATGCTTAAAGCTGGTACTAAATAACAATTATTAAGGTTTAAAACTAATCCCGACGGTAGATGTAGAGGTAGCGTGCCGACGGCGATCACATCGACCTTTGAACCATTCCCGACGCGCATCGTCACCTCGTCCTTGGCCAGTCTCCGCTTATTCCGCAGTTCCTGCTTTGAGTTGCAAATGTGAGCAACAGCACCGGTATCAAATACCCAGGAGCTACTACGAGCGCTGGTAAGGTACACATCAATAACATGTATATCATATATACCTTTAACGTTGCCGGCCTTCTTGTCCGCTAAGTATTTGGGGCAGTTCCGCTTCCAGTGACCTTTTCCCTTGCAGTAGAAGCACTCAGTCTCAGGCTTGGGTCCGTTCTTTTTCTTCTTCCCGACATCTGGCTTACCGGGCGCGGCAACAGCTTTGCCGTCTTTCTTGAAGTTCTTCTTACCCCTGCCTTTCTTGAAACTAGTGGTCTTGTTGACCATCAACACTTGATGCTCCTTCTTGATTTCTACTTCTGCAGACTTGAGCATCGAGTACAACTCGGGAATGGTTTTCTCCATCCCTTGCATGTTGTAGTTAAGCACAAAGCCTTTGTAGCTTGGTGGGAGAGACTGGAGGATTCTGTCAATGATAGCATCATCCGGAAGTTCGACTCCAAGTGAAGTCAGACGACCGTGTAACCCAGACATTTTGAGTATGTGCTCACTGACAGAACTGTTCTCCTCCATCTTACAGCTGAAGAACTTGTCGGAGACTTCATATCTCTCGACACGGGCATGAGCTTGAAAAACTAGCTTCAGCTCTTGGAACATCTCATATGCCCCGTGTTGCTCAAAACGTCTTTGGAGCCCCGTTTCTAAACTGTATAACATGCCACACCTGACCAGAGAGTAGTCATCACTCCGCGCTTGCCAGACGTTTAGAACGTCCTGCGCTGCTGCGGGAGCGGGAGGGTCACCTAGCGGCGCATTAAGGACATAAGCCTTTTTAGCTGCTTCAAGGATGAGCTTTAGGTTGCGAACCCAGTCCGCATAGTTGCTACCATCATCTTTCAGCTTGTTTTTCTCTAGGAATGCGTTGAAGTTGAGGTTGACGTTGGACATCTACAATATTTATAAAGACAACTTTTAGACTAAGTTCATGACAATTAAGTTCATCAAATTAAGTATGAACTCCCACTTAAATCGACATCCCTCTAGCCATCTAAGTGATACATGATCCATGTTGACTAACCCGTGTCCGATCATCACGTGAGACGGACTAGTCACCATGGTGAGCAACTTCATGCTGACCGTATTCAACCATACGACTCATGTTCGACCTTTCGGTCTCTTGTATTCGAGGTCATGTCTGTACATGCTAAGCTCGTCGAGTCAACCTAAGTGTTTTGCGTGTGTAAATCTGGCTTACACCCGTTGTATGCGAACGTTAGAATCTATCACACCCGATCATCACGTGGTGCTTCGAGACAACGAGCCTTCGCAACGGTGCACACTTAGGGGAATACTTTCTCGAAATTTTAGGAGGGCTCATCTTATTATGCTACCGTCATTTTAAGCAATAAGATGTAAAACATGATAAACATCACAATGCAATCATATAGTGACATGATATGGCCATTATCATCTTTGCTCATTCGATCTCCATCTTCAGGCATCGCATGATCATCATCGTCACCGGCGTGACACCATGATCTCCATCATCATGATCTCCATCATCGTGTCTCCGTGAAGTCGTCACGCCAACTGCTACTATCACTACTACTATGGCTAACCGTTAGCAATGAAGTAAAAGTAGCAAGCACAAGGCGTTGCATCTCATACAATAAATTAAGACAACTCCTATGGCTCCTGCCGGTTGTCATACTCATCGACATGCAAGTCGTGAAACCTATTACAATAACATGATCATCTCATACATCATACATGCAACATCACAACTTTGGCCATATCACATCACATGTCAAACCCTGCAAAAACAAGTTAGACGTCCTCTAATTGTTGTTGCAAGTTTTACGTGGCTGATTTGGGTTTTTAGCAAGAACGCCTTCTTACCTACGTGACAGCCACAACGATGATATGCCAAAGCTATTTACCCTTCATAAGGACCCTTTTCATCAAATCCAATCCGACTAGAGTAGGAGAGACAGACACCCGCTAGCCACCTTTATGCACGATGTGCATGTCTGTCGGTGGAACCAGTCTCACGTAAGCGTACGTGTAAGGTCGGTCCGGGCCGCTTCATCCCACAATACCGCCGGAAAAGAATAATACTAGTAACGGCAAGCAAATTGACAAACCATCGCCCACAACTTTTGTGTTCTACTCGTGCATAGAATCTACGCATAGAAAACCTGGCTCGGATGCCACTGTTGGGTAACGTAGCATAAAATCAAAAAATTTCCTACGCATGATCAGATCTTCCTATGGAGAGACCAGCAACGAGAGAGGGGTAAGAGCATCTTCGTACCTTTGAAGATCGCTAAGCGGAAGCGTTGCTAGAACGCGGTTGATGGAGTCGTACTCGCAGCGATTCCGATCTAGTGCCGAACAACGGCACCTCCGCGTTCAACACACGTGCAGCCCGGTGACGTCTCCCGCACCTTGATCCAGCAAGGAGGAGGGAGAGGTTGGGGAAGAATACCAGCAACACGACGGCGTGGTGTTGGTGGAGAGACGAGGTCTCCCGGCAGGGCTTCGCCAAGCGCCGGCAGAGAGGAGGAGGAAGAAGTGCAGGGCTGCGCCGAGGGAGAGGGAAAACTGTGTCCTCCAAAGGCCAAAAGTGCCCACTATATATAGGGGAAGGGGAGAGGGGGTGCCACCCCTAGGGTTACCACCCTAGGGGGTGCGGCAGCCCTCCCAGATGGGGGGTGTGGCGGCCAGATGGGGAGGAGGGGGTGGCGCACCCCTCTGGTGGGCCTAAGGCCCACCTAAGTTAGGGTTCCCCCCCTCTTTTTCTTTCCCCTGCGCCATGGGATGATTGGGGAGGCGCACCAGCCCAACTAGGGGCTGGTTCCCACCCCCACTTAGCCCATATTACCTCTTGGGGTCGCAGCCCCCCTTCGGTGGTCCCCCGGGACCACCTCCGGTGGTCCCGGTGGTCCCGGTACGTTACCGGTGATGCCCGAAACACTTCCGGTGTCCGAAACCATCCGTCCTATATATTAATCTTTACCTCCGGACCATTCCGGAGCTCCTCGTGACGTCCGGGATCTCATTCGGGACTCCGAACAACTTTCGGTAATCTCGTATAACAATTCCCTATAACCCTAGCGTCATCGAACCTTAAGTGTGTAGACCCTACGGGTTCGGGAGACAGGCAGACATGACCGAGACACCTCTCTGGCCAATAACCATCAGCGGGGTCTGGATACCCATGGTGGCTCCCACTAGCTCCACGATGATCTCATCGGATGAACCACGATGTCAAGGATTCAATCAATCCCGTATACGATTCCCTTTGTCTGTCGGTATAGAACTTGCCCGAGATTCGATCGTCGGTATACCTATACCTTGTTCAATCTCATTGCTGGTAAGTCTCTTTACTCGTTCCGTAGCACGTCATCGTGTGACTAACTCCTTAGTCACATTGAGCTCATGATGATGTTCTACCGAGTGGGCCCAGAGATACCTCTCCGTCACACGGAGTGACAAATCCCGATCTCGATTCGTGCCAACCCAACAGACACTTTCGGAGGTACCCGTAGTGCACCTTTATAGTCACCCAGTTACGTTGTGACGTTTGATACACCCAAAGCACTCCTACGGTATCCGGGAGTTGCACAATCTCACGGTCGAAGGAAAAGATACTTGACATTAGAAAAGCATTAGCATACGAACAATACGATCTAGTGCTAGGCTTAGGATTTGGTCTTGTCCACCACATCATTCTCCCAATGATGTGATCCCGTTATCAATGACATCCAATGTTCATGATCAGGAAACCATGATCATCTATTGACTAACGAGCTAGCTAACTAGAGGCTTGCTAGGGACACATTGTGATCTATTCATTCACACATGTATTAGTGTTTCCTGTTAATACAATTATAGCATGAACGATAGACGATTATCATGAACAAGGAAATATGATAATAACCATTTTATTATTGCCTCTAGGGCATATTTCCAACACAAGGCACCCCAAGAGATTCAAGGATGTCGTAAAAGCCTAAGCTTGGGGATGCCCCGGGAAGGCATCCCCTCTCTCGTCTTCAATCCATCGGTAACATTACTTGGGGCTATATTTTTATTCACCACATGATATGTGTTTTTTGCTTGGAGCGTCTTGTATCGTAGGAGTCTTTTATTTTTGTTGTGACACAATCATCCTTGCTGCACACCTAGAGAGAGAGACATGCACTCACCATGATTTTGTCGAGCTTCACTTATATCCTTTGGTAGACAATTCAGCTCACATGTGCTTCACTTATATCTTTTGAGCTAGATACTTTTGCTCTGTGTGCTTTACTTATATCTTTTAGAGCACAGTTGTGCGTGGCTTGGTAGTTGATATATGCTTTGAAAGTAGTCTCAAAAGTGGTAGTTATCCAAAGGGATACGGAAACTTCCACCTTCATGTGCATTGAATAGTTAGAGAAGTTTGATTCCTCTCAATTAGTTTTGAGATATGGTTGTGGTAATATTGAAGTTATGCTAGTAAGGTGTTGTGGATCTAGAAATACTTGTGTTGAAGTTAGTGATTCCCGTAGCATGCATGTATGGTGAACCGCTATGTGATGAAGTCTGAGCATGATTAGTCTTGTGATTGTCATCCTTTGTGTGGCGGTCGGGATCGCGCGATGGTTTATACCTACCAACCCTTCCCCTAGGAGTATGCGTTGAATGCTTTGTTTCGATTACTAATAAAACTTTTGCAACAAGTATATGAGTTATTCATGACTAATATTGAGTCCATGGTTTAGATGCACTTTCACCTTCCACCATCACTATCTTCTTAGTGCCATGCAACTTTCGCCGGTGCACAAAACCCACCATTAGCCTCCCTCAAAACAGCCACCATACCTACCTACTATGGCTTTTTCAAAGTCATTTCGAGATATATTGCCATGCAACTACCACCATGACATGTGCCACCACGTCTACATTGACATTGCATGATCGTAAGATAGCTAGCATGATGTTTCCATTAATGTCTATGCCATGCTAGATCATTGTCACGGTATACTACCGAAGGCATTCCATATAGAGTCATCGTTGCTCTAAGTTTTGAGTTGAAAGTGTGATGATCATCATTGATGGAGCATTGTCCCATGTGAGGAAATAAAAGAGGCCAAAGATGCCCACCAAAATAAAAATAAAAATAAAAATATAAAAAAAGAGGCCAAAGAGCCCACCAAAAAAACAACATGAGAGAAAAAGAGAAAAGGGACAATGCTACCACCTTTCCACACTTGTGCATACTAAGCACCATGATCTTCATGATTGAGAGTCTCTCGTTTTGTCACCACCATATAGCTAGTGGGAATTTTTCATTATATAACTAGGCTTGTATATTCCTATGATGGGCTTCCTCAAAATTGCCTTAGGTCTTCGTGAGCAAGCAAGTTGGATGCACACCCACTAGTTTTCTTTAAGAGCTTTCACATACTCTTAGCTCTAGTGCATCATTGGTATGGCAATCCCTACTCATTCACATTGATATCTATTGATGAGCATCTCCACATCTCATTGATATGCCTAGTTAATGTGATCATCTTCTCCTTATTTTGTCTTCCAACCTCCACCACACTCCACACCACTTATAGTGCTAAAACCATGGCTCACGCTCATGTATTGCGTGAGAGTTGAAAAGGTTTGAGAAAGTAAAGGTGTGAAACAATTACTTGGCCAATACCGGGGTTGTGCATGATTTAAATTCGTTGTGCAATGATGATAGAGCATAGCCAGGCTATATGCTTTTGTAGGGATAACTTTCTTTTGGCCTTGTTATTTTGAAAGTTCATGATTACCTTGCTAGTTTGCTTGAATTATTATTGTTTCCACGTCAATAGCAAACTATTGTTTTGAATCTAACGGATCTGAATGTTCATGTCACGTGAGAGAAGTTACAAAGGACAACTATGCTAGGTAGCATGCAACATCAAAAATTCATTCTTTATCACTTTCCTACTCGAGGACGAGCAGGAGTTAAGCTTGGGGATGCTTGATACGTCTCCGACGTATCTATAATTTTTGATGGTTCCATGTTGTTATCTTGTCATCTTTGGATGTTTTATGCACCTTTTATATCTTTTTTGGGACTAACCTATTAACTCAGTGCCAAGTGCCAGTTTCGGTTTTTTCCGTGTTTTTGGCCCAGTTTCAGACGGAGTCCAAAGGGAATGAAACTTTACGATGATTTTTTTGGACGAAAAGAGACCCCCTAAGCTTTGGAAGAAGGCCAGAAGAGCCACGAGGGAGTCACAAGCCCTGACGCCGCCACCACCCCCCTAGGTGGTGGCGACCAGGCTTGTGACCTCCCCGTGGGCCCAACCGACGTAATTCCATCGCCATAAATTCCTATAAATTTAGAAACCCCTAAAAATAAACCTAGATCGGGAGTTCCGCCGCCGCAAGCCTCTGTAGCCACCAAAAACCAATCTGGAGCCCGTTCTGGCACCCTGCCGGAGGGGGAATCCATCTCCGGTGGCCATCTTTATCATCCCGGCGATCTCCATGACGAGGAGGGAGTAGTTCTCCCTCGGGGCTGAGGGTATGTACCCGTAGCTATGTGTTTGATCTCTCTCTCTCGTGTTCTTGAGATGTCTTGATCTCGATGTACCATGGGCTTTGCTACTATAGTTGGATCTTATGATGCTCTTCCCCCTCTCCCTCTTGTAATGAATTGAGTTCCCCTTTGGAGTTATCTTATCGGATTGAGTCTTTGAGAACACTTGATGTATGTCTTGCACGTGTCTATCTGCTGCGATCAACTTGCGGGTTTGTGACAATTGGGAACCTATGCATATGGGTTGGCACATGTGGATTCATGTGAGTACTCGATGTATGTTTTGGTGATCAACTTGCGGGTTCGTGACATTGGGAACCTAAGCACAGGGGTTGGCACATGTTTTGACTCTCTGGTAGAAACTTTGGGGCACTCTTTGAAGTTCTCTGTGTTGGTTGAATAGATGATTCTGAGATTATGTGATGCATATCGTATAATCATGCCCACGGATACTTGAGGTGACAATGGAGTATCTAGGTGGCATTAGGGTCTTGGTTGATATGTATCTTAAGGTGTTATTCTAGTATGAACTCTTGAATAGATCAATCAGAAAGAATAACTTTGTGGTCGTTTCGTACCCGACAATAATGTCTTCGTTTGTTCCCCGCTATTAGTGACTTTGGAGTGACTCTTTGTTGCATGTTGAGGGCTAGTTATATGGTCCAATTATGTTATCATTGTTGAGAGAACTTCCACTAGTGAAAGTATGAACCCTAGGCCTTGTTTCCACGCTTTGCAATACCGTTCGTGCTCATTTTTGTTACTAGTTACCTTGCTGTTTTTGTAATTTCAGATTACAAAAACCTATATCTACCATCCATATTGCACTTGTTTCACCTTCTCTTCGCCGAACTAGTGCACCTATACAACTTACCATTGTATTAGGTGTGTTGGGGACACAAGAGACTCTTTGTTATTTGGTTGCAGGGTTGCTTGAGAGAGACCATCTTCATCCTACGCCTCCCGCGGATTGATAAACCTTAGGTCACCCACTTGAGGGAAAATTGCTACTGTCCTACAGCCCTCTGCACTTGGAGGCCCAACAACGTCTACAAGGAGAAGGT
This sequence comes from Hordeum vulgare subsp. vulgare, assembly GCF_904849725.1. Taxonomy (NCBI): domain Eukaryota; kingdom Viridiplantae; phylum Streptophyta; class Magnoliopsida; order Poales; family Poaceae; genus Hordeum; species Hordeum vulgare. Next base: position 576,096,706 of record NC_058521.1, read on the forward strand.
TGTGTAGTAGACATCACTTGGCAAAGGGTCTTCCCAAATATAAGTGCTTCAATGTTGATGCCAGAGACACGTTGTTCTTTGAGGATCGTCTTGTCGTTCTGAAAGGTGATCTCAGAAAGGTAATCATGGAAGAAGCTCATAACTCTCTGCTCTCTATACATCCAGGAAGCTCCAAGATGTATCAGGAATTGAAACAGACCTTCTGGTGGACTCGCATGAAGCGTGAGATTGCTCAGTTCGTAAATGAATGTGATGTATGTCGAAGGGTGAAAGTAGAGCATCAACGTCCAGCAGGTCTTTTGCATCCATTGCCCATTCACGAGTGGAAGTTCGACCATATTGAGATGGATTTCGTCACCGGGTTTCTGAAGTCCAAGAAGGGTAATGATGACATCTTCTTCATCATCGACAAGTTGAGTAAAGTGGCTCATTTTCTTCGAGTCAGGGAATCCATCTCCGCAGCTCAGCTTGTAGAGCTGTACACTTCCAGGATAGTGTCTTTGCACGGCGTGCCTATGATGATTTCTTCGGATCGCGGAAGTATCTTCACTTCCAAGTTCTGGGAGTCTTTTCAGTCTGCGATGGGCACGAAGATACGATTCAGCACAACTTTTCATCCTCACACTAGTGGTCAAGTGGAGCGACTCAATCAGGTCCTTGAGGATATGTGAGAGCATGTGTTATCTCTTTTGGCATGAAGTGGGAAGACTGCCTACCTTTCGCTGAGTTCTCGTATAACAACAGTTATCAAGCTAATTCAGGCAAAGCTTCGTTTGAGATTCTCTATGGCAGGAAGTGTCGTACCCCGCTCAACTGGTCCGAGACCGGCGAGCGTCAGATTCTTGGGAATGACTTCATAGAAGAAGCTGAAGAGATGTGTCGGGTCATTCGGGATAATCTCATAGCAGCGCAGTCCCGTCAGAAGAGCTATTATGATAGGAAGCATCGTGACATGTCTTATGAGCTCGATGACTTCGTCTATCTCAAGGTGTCGCCTATGAAGGGTACACATTGTTTTGGCATCAAAGGCAAGCTTGCGCCTCGTTTCGTTGGTCCTTTCAGAATTGTTGGCAAGAGAGGCGACCTTGCGTATCAGCTCGAGCTCCCTTCAAACTTTGCAAATGTGCATGACGTGTTCCATGTCTCTCAGTTCCGGAGATGCTTCAAGACTCCCAAGCGCACTGTTCATCTTCAAGACATCGACCTTCAACCCGACCTATCCTATCGTGAGCATCCAGTTGCGGTTCTCGAGGCGATTGAGCGCAAGACCCGCAACAAGACTGTCAAATTTCTCAAGGTGCAGTGGTCACATCATTCCGATAAAGAAGCCACTTGGGAACGCGAGGATCACCTCCGTTCTGAATTCCCAGAGTTCTTTCAGTCTTAGATCTCGGGACGAGATCTTTTTGTAGTGTGGGAGAGTTTGTAATGGCCCAGAGTGTAACTTGCCTTATTTGGAACCTTCTGTATGTGGGTCCATCTTGTCATTGCAATGAGAGTTATATTCCATGTGGTGTTTCATGTGCATGCCTTGTTTCCTTTGCATTCATGCATCCTTTCATCCATGCCTCCATTATATTGTTTGATGTTGTTGTGGTTTCATGGGTGATGATGTGGGATGATGTGTGATGATATGTGGAGTGTTGTGGAGTGGTGCATTTGAGAGTAGGGTGCAACTTATGCTAGGTTTCCAAATGGGTTTTAAAACTTCCCCCTTCTCTATTTATCTTAAGCACTAGTTTCTCTTGCTCCATCCTTGATTCAAAATGTCCATATTTCTAAGTGTTTTGTGATGGATGTAATGCTATGTTTTTAGTGTTCTGAACTTTGTTTTAGTGGTGCAAATATTCATAAAATAGATCAATTAATTATGTTTTATAAATATTTATATGCTCCAAAAATTTCTTTTATATTTTATTTAAATAGGTCATAGTTCCTTATGACGAGGGGCATTTTTGTTTTATTTTTAGCTTCTACAGTGTTGCCTGTGCATTTGTTTTGCCTCTGTTTGTTTTGTAATTAGAAAACCCCAGTGGGTTTCCTTTTCTTTATCTGGCGCATCCAGGTGGGCCTTCTCCCCCCTGTCTGGCCCAACCTCCCTCTCGCGTGTGCCTCCCTTTTTCTGACGGCGTCTTCTCCTTCCCCTGTTTCTTCCATCAGTAATAGGCGGGCGAGGAGAGAGCGTAGCGACGCCGTGAGGCTCACGGACGTAGAGGCCCCTATTTAACCTCGGCGTGGGTGCCCTGCTGCCTAGGGTTCCACATCCTCCCTCCTAACGCCGCCACCTCCCTTCCATCTCTCTCTCTCCCTCTCCCTTCAGGTAAGATCTGTAGGAGCAGGCTCAGAGACAGTGTCGCCGCTGGTGTTCTGTTGTCCCTCCCCTCCTCGTCGGCGCGTATCCGTCGAGCCCGAGCCGTCCACGAGGATGGGGAGTCAACCCCCATTCCATTCCCGACGCTAGCGAGGACGATCATCCTCCCTCGCGTCTCCTCCGCGTCGTCATCGCCGGAGCAGCTGCGGGTCGCGCGGTGGCTGCATCCTCTTCTTCCTCTCCGTCGAGGCCAATCGTCCCCGAGCAGTCCAAGGTGAGCTGCTCGTCCCCTTCTTCCTTTTCCTCCTCGCACGTAGCGTCATGTCGCCGTAGCGCCGCCGCTCTGTCGCCGTAGCCGCTGTCTAGTTGTGCGTAGTGGCGCCGCCGTGGCAGGCTCCCTCCTGCTGCGGTAGGCACGAGAATGGATCCGTGGTGGATCCCTCTTCCTCCCTGCAAGCAGTCGTTGACCAATTTAGGCCGTAGCTTCCTCGGCGGTCGTCCCCTGTTCCGGCCGCCGCCGATCTGTTGCAGGAGCAGAGAGGGGTACCCAATAGAGCAACCTCCTCTTCTCTGTTAAGATCTGAGTGCATAGCAGAGTGGTAGGTGGGTTTTGTTGCATCAGGTGGTCGTGGTTCGAAACCCCGCAGCGCCAACCCTTTTGTTTTGTGGATTTCGGCACAGTAGCAGCAGGGGCATAGTTTACCATGGTTGTCTCCCGTGTTCTGTCGAGCAAGGTGCAGTAGCAGAGTGGTTTGCATGTGTGTGTGTTGTTCAGCAGGTGGTGGGACCGAATCCCCACTGCCCCCTTTATTTTTATTTCCTTTTTTTCTTTTGTGTTACTCTTGTGCATGGGTGATGAGCTCATGCACTAGTTTGTGCAAGTGTGTGTGTGTGGGTCCCCCCCCCACATACTTTGTGGTTGTGTATTTGGTCATGTGGTGTGTGTGTGCATGTGGTGTGTGACACCCACATGCCCAAGGCATGGCATAGCCTTAGTGGTCACTTATGTGCAAGCTTGTAGGTGTAGGTGTAGGAATGCATGATGCGAGTGTAATTTAGTGTGTGTGTTTTAACTAGCATGTGTAGGTGCTTGATATATGTGTGCTTGATGTATGTGTGTGTGTGGTGGTGTGCTAGGGCACATGAACATGAGGTCTACCCCTCATGTGAACTAATGGCGTGATGAGTGTGTGCAAATGCATGTGTAGGTGGTGATCTAGTGAGATGCACATGTGATATAGCACTATTTACCTCTATGTGATTCCATGTAGATTTTACCTTTCTACTTTGTGCCCATTTGTTCTATGCAAGTACCTAGGTATTATATATGTTTTTGGGGTAGAATCATCCCAGGAATCCAATGGTGGAATCAGATTCCACTTTGGAACACTTTGTGGGAATGTCATATTTCTGTTTTGTTCAATGTTTAGAGCTCGGTTCCATGTGATGTGATGAGCCCAAGAGGATGATTCCTTGTTGTGGCAGTAGAGGGTGAACCCCTCTATAGCCTGTTGGTTTTGTTTTATGCTTAGTAGTTTATATGTGCAAGTTGTGCTTAGTCAAAGTAGGCATGGGGCTGAAATTTCAGCTTAGTGAAAATCTGTGATTTTCACAAAGTCTAAGAAACTGCTGTTATTTTCTTCCCTGTAGTTGTGCTTGCAAAAGTTCATGTGTTGGGAATCAGCCCTTGCAATCAACTGGAAAGTTGGAGCTTTTGTGTTTGTCTAGCTCTCTGTTAGTTTTCATTCCATTTGACTTCCTGTAGATATTGTTTTGGGTGTTGTCAAAATGCTTTAGAGCATAAACAGCTAGTGAGAATCTGAGATTTTCACTAAGTCCTTGATAACTGATATTTTTGTCCAAGTTAGCAGATGTAGAACTTTCTGTGTGAAACTCCTTTGTATTATCTTTTTGCTCATGCTTGAAGAGCTTTTGAATAGCTTCTGCCACATATCTTATTTGGCACATTTGGGTGGTTGTAGATGCTTTGCATGTAGCTCTCAAACTGCTATGATGCTGTTTAGGACAGAATGTATCGTTTTGATGTTTTGATGCTTGTGAGTGCATAGTTGATGGTGTGGTGAGTTTATTTGCACCACCCCATCTATACTTGTTTGTTTTATGATGTGGCAACCTGGGAATACCAGAAGTATGCCATGGGAGTGTGTTTGTGATGGATTTGATCCATAGGACTCCATTTCTTGTTTTGTTGTTTTCGGTTGATCTGTAGCTCCGTTCGTAACATTCTTTATAATTGCATCGTTTTCGCGTGATGCATCTGTTCATGTCATCTTCATGCATGTCAAGATAGCTTAGAGAGAAATTATGTCCAGAAGTTTGTAGTTTCTTCTCATGCATGTGCAAGTGACTAGAATAGAGATGCATGTTCATTTTCATCTCATGCATCATGTGCTTGTTGCATCATGTTGTGTTGTTGTTCATTGGTTGCTATTTTTATGTTGGGTAGAACCGGGATCGGAGAGCGAGTACGTGGATCCGGGAGAGTACGTGCAAGACGAACAAGAGCAGTTCCAAGCTGAAGACATCACATGCAAGATGAAGTGACTTTGATACCATCTCTAGTCTTGTTATGCTAGATTCACGTTTCCTTAGTTATATGCACGCTGCCTACCACTGAAATAATTGCCTCCTGATATTGCCATGAAACCCAAACACTTTCCCCTTCTAGGAAATATTGAATGGCTAAGTAGGGTTGCTCAGCTTCTAATGTTAGCGTTGCTAGTTACAGGTGCAGTTGTCTCATGTGATAACATGATTTTGATATCATTATGTTAAATCTGTTATTTAATTAATGCACCTATATACTTGGTAAATAACGGAAGGCCTAGCCTCTTGCCGGGTGTTTTGTTCCGTTATTGGCGCCATAGTTTTCGGCTATCGGTGTTTGATTCCATAACTGATCGCTCCTAACACGTTCGGGATTGTTATGGGGACCCCCTTGATAACTCGTGTAGTGTTAAGACTTGTCCGGCAGGACGCAACATTGGTGTTAATTTGCTAATCACTTAATAATAGTGTGCATAGGGAATAGCTACCCCGAGGAATTAATCAACAATCCGGGCCAGTGCTCCTCATGAGTGTTGGTCCAAACGTGAGCACTGTTCGGGGCCAACTCAGGGCAACTTGAGTGATTTCTAGCAGGCCACCGTGCGCGTAGCTCATCCGTCGTGTCCTGAGACTGAGATATGTGGCTCTTATCGGGGTCGTCGATACGACGGGAGGTCCTGCTAGTCTTGTCTTACCTTAGCGATATATCTTGCGTATAGGAATCCCGGTGAAGTTTTGGTTCTCCCCAGAGTTGAAGTTTTCCTCTAAGGAATCCGACGAGATCAAGAGATTCGTGATAGAGGATTACTTTGCGGCCCGTGACCGTTTGTGATGGACTAGTTGGAGCACCCCTGCAGGGTTTAATCTTTCGGAAAGACGTTCCCGCGGTTATGTGGCAACTTGGAATATTTGTTAACATACGGTTATAGATAACTTGAACATAATCTAATAAAATTGCCAACTGTGTGCGTAACCGTGACTGTCCCCTTCGAACATCTCTCTTCGATCGGGAACACGGTGGGGTTATGATTGACGTAAGTAGGTGTTCAGGATCACTTAGTGATCAGCTAGTCTTCGCTCGCTAGTATAGACCACCATCAATAACTTGTTACGTAAGTTAGCCACCATAAATGCTTAGGATGCTGCAACCTAAACACTGAACCTTCCTTACCTAATAAATTGACTAGTTCTGGCACCGAGGTCATAGATTGCTGAGTCCCCGTGGCTCACAGATTACTTCAACACCCCAATAGGTACAGGTACGCCCGACACAGGTGATCCCGATGGCACGCAGCTGGCGTGGCAGTACGATGAGGAGAACGACCGCCTGTATGTGGACTATCCAGAAGACTGAGGCGTGGTCGTGATCTTGGGCAAGCATGTAGGGTAGGATAGTCTTTTCTCATGTTATGTAGTCCGTAGCGGAACTACCTTGTCTGAATAATGTGTGATGTAAACTATGATATTATCTATGAGATGGCAAATGATTCCCTATTTGTCATTCTATTATTATATATGTGATATGTTATCGTGCTTGCGAAACTCTTATATGCGCTTCTTTCCATTTTGGGGCCTCGTTCCCTAAATCGGAAAGGGTCGCATCTTACTCGTTACAAGTCATTACTCTAACAACATGATTATTCATTTCAGCAAGAAAATCATTTTGTGACTTAGGTACTTGATCTAGTTGGGTGTGAACCATAGAGGCATGTTTACCTAGACCTTTCACATCATTAGAAATTCTAAACATCAAGTCACTTAAGTGGTTTATCATCATGGCATTATTTTTCAGTTGATCCTTAACATGGTTATTAAAGTGCTCTTGCTTAACAATGTAATTATCAAATTCATTCATGCATTTTTCAGGAGTCTTGCATAAGGTGTATTATTTTCGGTAAAGGAACGGAGGGAGTTTACCTCACTACCTGTGTTGGGGTATCAAGTCCATGTATTTCTTCAATTGGTGGTAATTTCTTGGCATCCTCAATTTTAATACCTTTCTGTTTCATAGATCTTTTTTGCTTATTGCATATCTTTAGGGTTGAGGAATATAATACCTCTCTTCTTTTGAATATCTTCCGGTGGTGGTTCAGGGAGTGTCCAATCATCAACATTTTGTAATATATCATTTAATAACTCTTCTGCTTGTACAATGGTTCTTTCCCTAAAAACACAACCAACACAATTATCTATGAAATCCCTAGAAGCATTTGTTAGTCCATTATAAAGATATCAAGAATTTCATTATTCTTAAGAGGACAATCATGTAAAGCTCTAAGTAACAGGAGAAGCCTCCCCAAGCTGATCATGTTTCATTTTCTCCATCATATATTTTTCTTTTAGTTTGCATAGTAATCTCCTCACATCATTTCTATTTTCACAAGCAAGAAAATACCTACCCACCTGACCATCCATAACATAACTTTCACGTACATAAGACAATTCATATCTATTAGGAGGACGAGGTGTAACACGTGATTCAAAGTCTTCATTAATTTCAACATTTTCAAGCTCGCTAGCTCTAGCAATGTGAGCGTCAAGTAATTCACTCAGTGCACAGTCTCAGTTTCAACATGTGTAGCAATAGTATCATGATTAATTTTAGAATTAGCATCATCAAGTTCATGTGACATATCGGGACGATCAACATGTAGTGTTGTAACAAGTTGATTCAAAACAGTAGGCGAAACAAAAGCAGAGCTATAGTTCCTTACCTCCTCTCGTGCGAGAGGGGACGATCTTAGTTCGATTATATTTTATATTCCTCATAGTGTCAACCGGATATCCCCAAGTCAACACAATAAATAAAGTTATGCTCCCCAGCAACGGCGCCAGAAAAAGGTCTTGATAACCCACAAGTATAGGGGATCGCGACAGTCTTCACGGGCAGTATTTCACCCTAATTTATTGATTCGACACAAGGGGAGCTAAAGAATATTTATTGTCCTTGATAGATGAGTTGTCAATTCAACCGCACCTGGGATATCTCTATGCAAAAAGGATTTAGTAGCACAACAAATGGTAGTAGTAGTAATAGTAACAGTGATAGCGGCAATTTGGTAACAATAGTAATAGGAACAATTGAGGAGCACGTGTGACAGCAGCAACAACAGTAGTGACTTAGCAAGATAATCACTAGAAAGAATTCCATGGTCAATATCACATGGTGAATACATGAACTCCTCAAACTACGTCAATCACTAGAAATAATTCCAATCATTGTCATCTTGGAGTATGTGGATCAAGACACGTAACAGGTAACTACAACTTACAAGATAGGATCTAAATCACTCTTATATTCATGGAAAAATAATAGGTTCAGATCTGAAATCGTGGCACGCGGGCCCTAGTGACAAGCATTAGGCATAGCAAAGTCGTAGCAAATCAATCTAAGAACATAGTGGATACTAGGGATCAAGCCCTATCAAACTTCACTCGATTACATGGTCAATATCATCCAATCCCACCACCGTCCAACAAGACTACAAAGGAATTACTCACTCCCGATGGTGAGAATCATGGCGGTGTTGATGGCGAAGGGTTGGTGATGACGACGACGACGAATCCCCCTCTCCGGGGCACCAAACTGACTCCAGATCCGCCCTCCGGAGGAAGAACATGAGGTGGTGGCGGCTCCATCTCGTAAAACGTGATGAAAACTTCTCTCTCATTTTTCCCTCCGAAGATGTGATTTTATAGGACTGGAATTAGGGTCGGAGGAGCCACGTGGGACCCACAAGCCATCAGGGCGCGGCCTAAGGACACTCTGTTGGCTTGTGGCCCCTGGCAACCTTTCTCCAGCAGGTCTTTGCTCCATAATTCATCATAAATCTAAAAAATATTTCAAAAAAGGTTTCGTTCGATTCCGAGAACTTTTATTTCTGCACAAAAATAACACCAAGGTAATTCTGTTGAAAACTGCGTTAGTCCGGGTTAGTTTCATTCAAATCATGTAGATTAGAGGTCAAAACCATAGCAAAAGTGTTTGAAAAGTAGATATGTTGGATATGTATCACCCTCACCCCTTACCATTTACTCGGTCACCACTACCTCTAGCCTCACCACCACCAGCGGTTATGACTCAGATCTGCGAAAGCGACGGAGGCGATGGATGCGAAAACACCACTCTCCGACAACACGAGTTGGTGGTCCCCTTCCTATTGGCCACCGTTTAGTCGTCTTCGACTCAACCATGTCCATCTCCCCTTCTTCGTCCTTGTCTCCGGTGCCAGTAAACAACACCCCCTTCCCTCTACGTTAGGTCGGTTGTTGGCCATTAGGCAAGTGTAGATCGATTTCCCCATTGCTCAACGCACCCCCGATGTCGATTGAGTTATGGACGCATGGGTGAGGCTGGTAGTTTAGGCAGCAATGGTGATAGCTATGATTCAGGCATGGCTCATGTTTATGCACAAGAGAGTTGTTCGTCATGATGAGAGTCTGTCATTAGTTATGGTCAAATGTGTATCCGGTATCAGGAGAGGATTGCAAATCTGAACAACATCTACAACTGCAAGGACAAATAGGCTTTGTGGATGCTTCGAATGAAAAAAAAGCACCATTTGTCACGCTTGTCCAAACCTTCAGGTGTAGGGGATTCTACAAGATAGCATTCATACCATTGTGGAAGAGCAAGTGGTCATGTTCCTCCATGTTGTTGGCCATAGCCAGAGGTTCAGGGTTATGCACAACACATTCAAGAGATCAATGGAAACCATCTTAAGGTAATTCACACAAGTGTTCTATGTTGTTGGGGAGCTCAGATGAGAGATGATCAGGTCACCAACTGATCGAACTCCTACCAAGATTCACACTAGCCCAAGATGGTATCCATAAGGTGAGCACTAACAGTATGTGGTTCATGGGTTGATATTTTTGTATTGTTTAAGGTGAGCACTAACATAATCTTATAATGGGCAATAGATGTATTCATGTTACTGCCAGAGTGTCGAGGTCACGAGCTGTAGCATGCAAGGGGAGGAAACATTACGCAAGCTAGAATGTGCTTGTTGTTGTTGACTTTGATCTGAAGTTCACATATGTGTTCGCTGGTGGGAAGTGCCGGCACATGATACTAACATTCTTAGTGACAACATGAGTCGTATTGATGGCATCAACATCCCCGACGGGAAGTTCTACCTAGGAGACGCTGGCTATGCATGTCGGTGTGTTCTTCCATCCTCCAGAAAATCCAGGTACCATTTGAACAAGTTTGCTAGTAGGAACTATCCTGGGACTCCACAAGAGCTATTCACTCTCACACACTATAGCCTTTTTTTAAATGGGGGGCAAAAGCTTTGCCCCTTTTCAGTAATTAAGGAAGGAGGAGTTTGACAGAGTTTGCCGAAAACATAGCAGCAAAGAAATGCCCCCAGCAAAAAAGGGGGGGCACACCACCCAACAAAAAAACTCTACTCTCCCAACATATTGTGCCCCAAATGCTTTGCTCCCACAGTGGCCCAAAGTTGTGCCAGCGATTGTATGGTGCGAAGGAGGATGAATGGTGGCGCGTTTGTGGAATGGAAGACCCTTGCATTGCTCTCATCCCAAATCATCTTGCGCACTAACATAGTGAGGGAGGCCATCGCCCTTCTGTGAATCCCATGGGAGGATGCCATGTCGTACCACCAGTCTTTAATGGTCCTGTAGGCAGGCCAAGCAGAGGTGTCCAAGCTAATGAGTTGAAGCCAGTCTTTTACCAATCTCCATAGCCTAAGAGTGCACCAGCATTTGAAGAAAAGGTGTTCGACGATTTCTTGCTCCCTTGTACAAAGTGGGCAAGGTCCACAGTTTGGCCATCTCCTCTTGGCCAAACTGTATGTCGTCCAAATCCGGTTCTGGATTGCAAATCATGCAAGAAACTTAACGTTCGGGGGTGCCCAGGTCTTCCAGACAACTTTGCACATGTCAGTATGGGTGATGGACAAAAATTGCACATTATACGCAGAAGAAGCAGACTATTCTCCTGAGGCGGTATGCTTCCACGGGATGGAGTCCTCGATGTGCGCGTTTAGCTGGATTCTGTGGAGGGAAATCCATAGCAAGAGAAATTGCCTAAGATGGTCCAGCGAGAGCGTTATTCCAAGGTTGATCTTGCTAATCCATGCAGCATTATTCAAGGCCTCCTGAACCTTCCATGTCTTTCGCGATGATGCCTCGAAGATCAGAGGGGCGATGTCTTTTGGCTTACTCCCATTTAGCCAAGGGGAGTTCCAGAAGGGTGTACAGGCATCGTTGCCAACGGTGATGGTTGTGCACGTGTAGAATAAATATGTCTCTCTCATCACATGGGTTACCTAAGCCCACCCATAGCCTTGTTGGCTCGGTCCACTCAAGCCATAGCCAGCGCAAACAAAGAGCCTGGCATAATTTATCAAGATTCGATACCCCCCCCCCCAACTCATTGGGCCTGCAGGCGTGCTCCCAATTGACACTCTAGCCTTAGAGTTACTATTGAGAGGGCCTTTGGAGCTCTGAAAACCGGATTTAAGGTCCTAGATCATAATTCATTCCACACTTTCCCCGCTTAGGTTAAGCTTGTTCTTGCTTGTTGCATTTTGTATAACTGGATCCTGCAATGGGGTTGTGATGAACTGGTGCCTAGCTGAGAAGGAAGATGTGACGCCTCACGATGTTGTTAGCTCCGGCCATGATGTGAAGGTATTTGACAACGAAGCCTAGAAGAATAAAAGAATGGAGTGGACACAGACAATGCGGGATAAAAGAGGCCGGACAAGAATCTGAAGTAGAAGAAGAGTAAGAGCAGCAGTAGAAGAAGAGGAAGAAGTAGCAGTAGGAGAAGAGGAAGCGGATGGACTCCCATCTAGTTAGCATCGATGATGAACTTTTCCTTATTCGGCCATATGGCTCTTAATAATGTATATTGTCATTTGATTATAGCTAGTATGAATTGTAATTTGTTTCGTAGCTAGGACTGAATCTATATTCAGATCGTGTGTGGCAAGGTCATCACTAGTGAGAAGAGCACTTTATGCAGATTGCAACCAAATAGCCTGTCCCTATGTGCGCTTACTGTAACACGGACAACCAAATGGCAGGTCAAAATTAGTATCTCATGCAACTAGCCTAGACGCGGCAATCAGACAATGTGCACATCATGGTTTTGAGGCTATTTTTTCTCATCCGGACCCATCAAAGAAACACATGCAATGCATGCAAAATTGATGCAACTTACTAAACACGCCCTTGTTGTTCCTACCATCTAATATGTAATACGTACTTCATTGCGAACCAAGTAAAAATTTTGATTGGTCTGCTGAGGGTGGATGTGCAACAACTGCTTGATTAGAGCTCACTCAAGTCACTCATATACTCTGTCTTGATGTATATTGGCAGGCAGATTGTGAAAGGGTAGTACTGGGCGCCAGTGCGCCGGCCCGAAAACTCGGTCGATGGCAGCACAACCCTACGATTGGAGGCTCCCGCATCGTTGGATCTCCCTTGGTCCTTCGCCCTCCTCTAGCAGCTCAACCAACACCCCGATCCTGCCTCCCTACATCTCGCACGCGCCGCCGCCTGCGGGTAGCCTTGCGGCTCTCCGCGCGCTCGTCGTCGTCGTCCCCATCATCAGCCTGCTCACCTCGCTCGTCGTCGACGTCGTGGTCCGCAGCAACCCACCACCAACATCTCGTCTCCTGTGAAGCATTGTGGGAGTCCATCAATGGATGTAGCAAAAAAAAACCAGTACTAGCAAAATCCAACTATGGTTGCAGCAAAATCATCGTCGCCGTCGTCGCGAGGTCGCAACACCGCTTTGATGGATGTAGCAAAAAAGTTCGTCGGTTGTAGCAAAATACAACTACGGTTGCAGCAAAAATTCGTCGCAGCCGTCGCTAAGTCGCAGGTCCACCTTGATGGATGTAGCAAAAAAGTTAGCCGGTAGTAGCAAAATACAACTACGGTTGCAACTTTCCTTGCTGGGCAGAGTTGATTGAAGCTTTTCTGTCTATGGTTGAAGCTTTTATCAACAACGCTTGAAGCTGTTTGAGATGACGGTTGCAACACATGTATACGCGCGGTCTGACCATTGCGGCAGGCGACGAGGATGACAAGCGAAGGCTGAAACCGACGATGCGGACTGCCAACAGGGACGGGAACCGACAATGCGGGCGGTCAACGGAAGCAGGCACCGGCGCTGCGGGTTGGCCCCCTCGGCGCTGCGGGTTGGCCCCCTCGGCCATGCGCCCCACCACACGAGAGAAATTGGGTGCCAGATCGAAGGAGATCGCACGGGTCACAACGTTCGGCCGCGTTTCCCATTGTGAAATTTCTTCTTCCTGGGTTGTTCAAGCTACGAGAGCCGAACGTTTCCCATTGTGAAATTTCTTCTTCATGGGTTGTTACGTTCATAAACTTTAACCCGCTGAACCTCACTAGGATTCGGAAAACACACGACGACCTGATTATTTGTGCCAATAGATCTAGCAGCACGTCACCACCCAGCACAAAATTTTCTCTTTTATTTTATAGCTATTTTCAGAACACAAGAAATTGAAGTGAACAGGATTGCATTTTTCTCTGCAATACAGTCAGAAGTTACAATGCAAAGAATTCGATGGCACAGATGAATGATCAGTGTTCTTCCCGGAAAAAAAGAGAATGATCAGGGTTCGATTCTCAGGCAGGATAAAAAGGTACAATATCACAAGATCAATAGTTTACAGTTCATATGTCCTGAACCAGGGCATTGGTTTCCGATAAATAAATTGAATAATAAATCTATGATTTGTTACACCCGTTAAATTCCGCTTGTGGGGATCTGGGGAGAGCCTCCTGTACCAGGCTTACTGTAAGCTAGAAGAATCCATCTAATGTGCCTATCTACTCTTGCACTAACATCACAACCCCATTGGAGAGGAATTTCTACAGACCAGCGAGCTACCGAATCTCTTGATTCCATCATTCAATGGTGAATATTCCTTTCTTGATTCCGTCACTGGATGTAGAATGGCATTTGCTTTCATCGTCCTCCGACGGAAGCGGCACGCCGAACACCCAGTCAAGGACATTCAGGTACTTGGACCGGAAAACCTCTCTTTCCTGGGCGTAGCAGTGCATGATGATCGAGGTAGCCATGCTGAAAACCACTACATCGGCTCGCTTGATCTGTAGTATCGGAGGGCAGAGTCCAGCGTCGGTCAGGCATGTGAAGAAACTCTCGATGGCTCTCGCAAGGCAGTACAGGGATATCTCGGTTCTCCTGCTTTTCTTCTCGATAAACAGCGCCAGACCCGCCGGGAACTGCCACATGAAAACAGTTAGTACCGCAGACATGGTTAACTAATTAGACGCTTAATCCATGCGGTAAACTGTGTGTCTTTGCTTACCGTGCCAAGTACAACAAGTGGAGTACTACACTTCTCGAAGGTTCTAAAAAGGAAGCATGTCCAAGCCCTGAAATAGAAAAAAAAACACCATGAATTGCTGTGCCGACAAGGGAGGTTGGCGATATATTTACATTCTTAATACGAGAAGTTTGGGGTTGAAATAAAAAGAACTCACCATGCAGATGCACAATACATTGAGAGGAACAGGCTAGATCTTGCTGTTCCTAGAAGACTCTTCCCCATTATTGTGTAAGGCCTGCATGTTGTGAGGTCTTCAGTACATATTAGGTGTATCTAGCTATGCTAGAGTTTGTGTCCAGTTAGGAGTCCTTGTCTTAGGGGTCAAGTTAGGTTATTGAGTTTGTATGTTAGGGATATGGGTCAAGCTGCGACAAGCTGGAATTACTGTTCACTGAACATTAACCGGCCTAGAAGGTCTATAAAAGGCAAGCAAGACCAATCAATCTATTCTTTCTTCTCTACCTATGTCTACCCAATCTCTCACAGACATGCCGACTGGCTAGCTTCAGAACGGTAATTATCCCGTTGTGAATCTAGGTTCACAACACTTAAAGAAACTATAACCTGTTGCAAAAACTGCAGAAGGCAGCATAACAGCTCCCGTAGAATACCAATAGATAATATTGCCATCAAGAACACTCGTTTTTTTCAATATAAATAGGACACACATTTTTAGGTTTGGTTCTTACATGAAGCACAATTACCCTGAGGTCATCAGGCTTAATTAATGCAGGGCCTGCATGGTTTTTGGCAGCTAAAAGAAGAAACTCCTCAAGATATGAGCAACTTAACATGTCAGTTTACTTGATACAGTTGTGTACCTTTTCAACAGATCCTGCCGATGAACTACAAGTGCAGGAACTAGGTAGACTGGAATATAGACAGGAACTGCTCTTCCATATGCTTGTAACAAGAACGAAATAAAATGTCCTGCACATGATTGATTGCCATGCACAATCTGGATTGGAGAGAGAATAGATTAGATGAAGGAGAAGGCATTACAGAAGGAATAAAAATAACAAATGATAGGAAATTAACAAGGAACACTCCAAAAATTACTCACAGCAAAATGTTATACGGAGTGGCAAATTTTAACATGCTCCCTCTTACCCCCTCTTTTTACATGTGAGGTAAGAAGTTAAGAGTTAATCAGACCACTAATGAATGAGATCAACGGCTCAGGTCTGTTATATACTCTTACCTCTCATGTGAAAAAAAGGGGTAAGAGGGAGCATGTTAAAACTGCTCATACGGAGTACCATGCTCGATAGGATACTACACTACATGAATGTGATGTCATCATGTGACACATGTTACAACTAAGGAAAACTCTGACAATTATTAACAAATTTGTAGTACTTACTTCCTCGCGAAAAAAAATGTAGTACTTACTGAGCAAGGCACTTTCATGTCTGGATCCAACTTTATGTCAACACCAACAGATTTGTAGTGCTTCTCAATAGCCTCTAGGTTAGAGAAAGCAGTGTGGTTGACTACTTCCTTCAACCCTTGCAGAATAGACTGATCCTTTCCACCATGCGTCTTCAGAAATGATTTATATGATGACGGCAAACTGTCCTGCTGTAGAATGTATGCAGATCTGCAGAATCAACAACATAGGCAAAACTCACCATTCCCACATTCTATTGAATATATATAACAAAATACACACCAGTCACCGGTGTTGATGCCTATATGTTTTAATAATGTAAAATGGTTTAAGTTATTTTAAGCAAGATAACAAGGGAAATGTCCTTGAATCTACAAATATATCACATTCTTACATTTATATTCCAGTCCCAGTAGTGCACTCTACGATTCCATTTCTCAACTATTTGGACAAAGCAATTACAGTCCAACAAACACATTCCTTTTACACATTTTCTCAAAAACAACCCTATTGTTGCCATGCGGCTTTTGCCTAACATCAAAACGTTGTCTGCCCATTTGAATGCGATGCATTCTAATGAGACATTAACGAACAACATGAAAGATAAAGTATTACCTTCTAGGTTTACATACTACTCCCTCTCTGAACTTATACAAGATCTAACTAATAATTAGTTTACAGAGGGAGTGTTTTTTATGATATTAATAAATAGCACATCATTTCAAATTTCACTAAAGAATGACATAACTGTTATTGATCAAATGTAGCCGCTATTTTTGTTAACAAAGTAGCCCTTATGTGTCACAAACAAGGTATCTCAAGAGAATTTTGACAATTCAGAGAAATTGTCTATACTACATCTGTAGTGCCATTTGCAAATACTCCCTCCATTACTAAATATAAGTCTTTTTAGAGATTCCACTATAGACTACATACGGATGTATGTAGGCATACTTCAGAGTGTAGATTCACTCATTTTGCTCCGTATGTAGTCCATAGTGGAGTCTCTAAAAAGACTTATATTTAGGAACAGAGGGAGTATAACATTTCCAGAACTGAACATACAATGGATCAAAAAACTGTTACTTAGCCCTTTTTTTCAAATATAAACAGTACTTAACCTGCATAAATTTGAAATGATATACTCCCTCCGTTCCTAAATATAAGACCTTGTAGAGATTTTACTATAGACTACATACGGAGCAAAATGAGTGAATCTATAATTTAAAATATGTCTATATACATCCGTATGTAGTCCATAGTGCAATCTCTAAAAGGTCTTATATTTAGGAATGGAGGGAGTACTAGTTTTGAGCGTTGGGTGCAGTGCAATAGGGGCATCAGGCCCAAATAACTCCATGCACTGCATATCAGCGTATATTAACAGGGCTAAGCGATCTCTGTACATACTACATACATGCAGTAGTAACATTGACATATATAACTAGTGCAACCCGGAAACACATAGGAATTCAGTGGAACTTACAAAATTTGTGCAGATGAAAGGCACATAAGGAAGACATCACCATGTGACCAGGTCAAAGGTTTGCAAATCTTTCCAAATCTTCTGCTCTTTATTCCACAACGTGACGCAAGCACCGCCGCACGCATGAGAATGTATATTGCCAAACTGGTATGCTGCGTGCCTGGCCCCGTCAAGAGCATAGAAGGACCAGCAATTAACCCAGATAATAATGACCTCCACCTTGCTGTTCTGAAGCAACAAGAGTATTGAGTTATATATTATCTCAAAACAAACTCCTACGTTACAGAAGGGTAGTGTGAAAGATACAATGGAACAGAAAACAACATGCATTCTGTGATATAATCAAAGTTTAAATGCGTAATACGTTTTGTCGAAAGCAACCCCCTTCAAAACTTTATAACGCTTATGGCATGTGGCAAGGAGACTTCATAGGCACAACCTGGGAGGCCATTCAGTGGTTTCCTGGCATGTGTGTAGAAGCCTGACTGAGGTCACTGAAAAGTTGGAAATGTGGAATATTTTTATCCTTTTTCTAATTATTGGAAAACAATATATGAAGCCAAGTTTGCGAATTCTTTGTTTGCAGGATTCCAAAAGTGAAGTTTGTAAGTTCTACTCCCTCTGCAACTTTCTATAAGACGTTTTTAGTGACCATGACAGTGTCAAAAAAAACACTGTGTTATATTAAGTTACAGAGGGAATAGGTTGCAGTTGCAGTATCCCAAGTGAAGTTTCGAGATCCAAAATCATCGAAGCAACATTTGATGTTAGAGAGGGGGAGAAAAGAAGACCTTGCTATAGTCCTTTTGAAAGCATAAAGTTAGGCGTATTGATTCATCATGATCAATAAAGATGATGATTTAGGTTAAGACAGCATTGCTATAAACTATTGAGATTGCGCTCTGGTAGTTGTAAGGATCTTATTTTGGGTTAGCAAGCAACATATATCTCCAGATCACGCAGGAGTTGCAAATTTTGGTATTTCCTAGAATCAATGGAAGTCCAAGATTAGAATTTAGCAGTCAAATATTACAAATCTGTCTTGATGATACCTCGGAGTTGCAAAATGTTGGTCACTGATCACTACCAATCTAATACTACCTTCGTTCGGGTTTATTAGGTCCCATTATATTTTGGGTTAAACTTTGGCCATCGATTTGATTTGCAAAATAAAAGTGACACGTCATAAAAATTTGAATTGTTGGATTCATATTTGAATGAAGTTTTCAGTTCAATTTTTCCTACATACTATAACTCATACTCCCTGGTGTCAAACAACTCCTATATTTTTAGACAGAGGGGGTATTTTATTGCGCAGATGATAGTCAATCTTTGTCTCAAAATGTGAGGGGGGCTAACAAACCCGGACGAGCAATCCCAGATTCAAGTAGCAAAGAAACATCATTTCCACACCGTAATCATTTGCAAGTTGTGAAAGGTTGATCCCCAGGTCCTGACCGAACTAAGCGATCTTTGCTTCCAATTCTCGGTACCGACAAACAAAGAAGAATTTATATGACAATACACCTACACCAAATCGACATCAAAGCACGTCTCCTTGAAAATGTGACCAATCAGTAACAAAACACAATAGTAGCGCTCTTCCTCTTATCCTCCACAAGAGTCTGCTCACACGCTGTCTTTACACGCAACTCGGCAAAGCCGGAGGAAATTATTAGCTCAAGTCAAGGAATCGCACACCGTCTCTGTTACAACGAAATCGACAGCCATTGCTATTAATAGGACGGGACGGGGAGGAACTGGCTAGTAGAATCATCACTTGGACAGCGGGGGTGTGAGGCGGCTGACCTTTTGCGGCCCCAAAGGGCGGCGATGCACTCGTCGACGGAGACGAAGGAGCCGGCGAAGGTGCCGAGGAACATGCCGTACCTGACCGTCTCCTTGAGCGCCAGCAGTGCCGCCTCCTCGTTGGTCATCGCGCCCGCCTTCCTACACGCACCACGCCGCCGCACGGGTTACAAGTTACAGTACAGTACAACACAAGAAGCCGCGAGGCGTGGCAGCAGCGGCGCGGATCAGGCAGCGTGCGAGGGAGAGCAGCAGCACCTCGATCTGGTGGAGCGGCGGGTGCGGAGGCGGACGAGGAGGGAGAATAGCGCGAGGCCGCCCTTGAGCCCGGCCCCGATGGCGAAGCCCTTGGTGGCCGCCCCCACGCAGCGCCGGAGCCACCGGATGTCGCCCCCCTCCGCGACCGTCCCCGCGCACCGCCGGAGCCACTGCAGCTCGCCCTCCGCGGCCGCGCAATGGAGCTCGTCCAGCGAGGCGGGGGCCATGTGCCGGAGATGGGGATCCGCCCCCTCCCCCCGCACCGCAGTCGCAGTCGCAGTCGCAGCGAAGGAGAAGCGGAGGAG
The DNA here is from genome assembly GCF_904849725.1 of Hordeum vulgare subsp. vulgare. Classification (NCBI taxonomy): domain Eukaryota; kingdom Viridiplantae; phylum Streptophyta; class Magnoliopsida; order Poales; family Poaceae; genus Hordeum; species Hordeum vulgare. The sequence goes on from NC_058521.1 coordinate 576,116,201, forward strand.
ACAGGAAGCCGTGCTCCGGGCGGCCTGCGTCCCGTGCGCAACGTGTGTCAATGTGGGGACTACTCCTCTCCTACTCCTACTAGGGAGGAATAGTCCCGCTGGACTAGCTCCGTTTAACTTAACCGAAGCCGGCTTCGGCTTCTTTTTAAACATGCAAGCGTCATATGAATTTTTATACGCTCATTTCTACTAGTATAAACTCATATGCGTACATCCTACCTTTACGAAAATCTTTAAAAGACTGAGTCATCGTCACAAACGTCTCCTCCTAGTAAAAATATATCGCCGAAAATTTAAATATCACTGATCACTGCCTCTTTAACTATGGGGAAGCCGGCTTCTGGGCTACTTTGGGGGCTCTGACCCAAGCCAACCCAACCCAACCGGGCGACCAGGAGCGACCCGTCTGCGCTGCGCTGCGCTGCATCTGCAGGACGGACAAGCAAGGGAAGCGCATGTGCTGGATCTGCTGCAGGTGATCCACCTCCAGCCACCACTGGGTTTAAGACTACACGTACCGCTACACATGACATGATTGATTTGGCTCTAGGGCGGTGCTTGATTACGGGTGGACGGACTTGATTATCGGTGGGATCTCTCATGATGACATGCTACAGTTGTGTGTGTGTGGAGCGGGAAACATGACGAGTCCTCGGACATCACATCAACCATGCAGCAGGTACTGCTCTTTTTTTTTTTTTTTTTCTTTTGCGATGAACAGCAGGTACTACTCATACTAGACTATTATTAGTAGCGCTACACGCGGCGGTAGTTAGGTCTGCGCTGACATGTTCAACCTCAAGAAATAGCAGTGAAAAGACAGCACGTGTAAAGCCGTGGCCGGCGAGAGGCAACAAACTCTGGCCGGAGCGAGCGACCGGCGGCAGCTAGAGAGCGGGAGGTGTGCACGCAAGCAACAGCCGACACGCGACGCGCACGCCCCCGTCGTGTCCGTCCAGTTACACGTCCGCGTCCGACCCGACCCGACCCATTCACGGCGGCCACTGGCGACCTTGACGGACGGACCGCGCGTTGATCCTTTCCCTTTCCCTTTCCATGCGATGTTGGGATGGTTCGGGAGAGCAAACTGAGCACATGGCATCCACGCGTGTCGCACTCAAGGCCATTCTCGTCGCGTCTTTTCTGTATATATATATATATATACGAACAACCCGCGGCCTGCGTTTAACGGGGCGTCGCTTTCGCGCAGAGTCGTCAAAAGTGATGTGCGAACGTGTCCATGTTGCTCCTTCTTCTCTACTTGCTCGTTTGGACGCTTGTAGCTGGACGGCACGGCCGAAAGTTCATTCGGGTTGGGTGCTTGGTTTGGGCTTTTATCCTTGCTTGGTGCAGACACCACACCTGTTTCGCTCCTACCCAAACAGCAGCAAGAAAACTGGCCAAAGCATCAAAACAGCAGCGCCGCAACCATGTTTCGCTCCTGCCCAGGCCCAGGGACCAAATGCAAATGAACGCGACCGTCACCACCGCCACAAGGGTTCGACAAATCTTATCCTACAGCAAAACCATGCGATCATCTATCACGTGTCCCTCCCAACAATACAATCAGAAGCAACCTTGGACCATTACGGACAAACATAAATGAACAAAACCAATGTTGCCAGGTGCTTACAAAACTAAACCAAGATTTTCTAAAGCAACGGTGCCTGTTTATACAAAAGAGGCTCCTAATTAAACATCTGCCCTCTACAAATAAACACCGACACTGGTTTATTTCTCTAAGCGCCTTGCATTGTACAAGGCCTTAGTAAAAGTTTCATGAGCATCCATGCCTAACTAGTTTAATTTTAGGCAAATAACTGAAAGGTTTTAATTTCATAATCCAGATACATTTTCAACCAGGATATATATACTGTACAAGGAGCTAGAGCTAGACAACCAAAAAGACAAAAAAAGAAAACTCAAAACCATAATGGACAAGTCGGTTTAGTGACTATCAATCTATCTGGTGAGGCTAACAAACAAATCAGAGAGGTAATTTACAAGAACAAACGCCACTTCGTTAGGACCTAGAAATAGCCAGGCAATGGCATGTCATCGTCCCAGAGCTCTTTGAATTCACTCATCAAGAAGCCTTCATCCATCTCCGGCGACTCCTCGAGCATGCTTTCTTCCACGGGCTGTGTCACATTGTTAGCAACAAAGAATTGAGTAAGCCTTACATCAAGAATACAGAGCAAAAACTCGCATTTTCTTTTTCTTCTCCACCCCTCAACTCTTGCCGGAGTTTAGATTTCTCCCCACAACTCTTAAACCAGACAAATCACATCCACATTTATCAAAACCGGATAGATCATATCTCGGGGACTACCCCAAAGCGTTCTTTATGACGTGGCTTTGGAAATCAACTCCACGTCACCCAAAACTACTTTTGGATAGCCTCCAGTTTTGATGGTTGGGTCCAATTTGTCTGCTTTTACGGTTGAGGGGTAAAATCTATGCTCTGGTAGAAACATGTGCCTAATTTTTAACCAACACATCATGCCTAATTGTTCAGCGTCACCCTAAAGCTTTTGTATTGGTGCCAAAAGGGCAGGAAAACATAACGCTACCTGGGATTCCTGCATTTTTGTTACGACAGTCAGAATCCTCTGATACTGGTCCCGAGCATCGGGGTACTGAACCATTGACTTCACTCTGGCAAGAGCTCTCTGCAGCCTTTCTTCAGTTTGCTTCCGTCCTTCTTGCAAGAAGTTGTAATCATCCTCGGCAGGTTTAACTGGGATCACATCAACACTGCTGCTACTAGTGGTGCTTTCTGTTGCACCTTCTGTAGACCGAAACCCGCGTAACCCAGCTCCTCGCCGCCTCCAGCGCAATATAACCTTCTCCACTATCCCAACAGACCAAATTATTTTGCGATAATGCTTTCTCACTTGGTGACCTCGCACATGAGCCTAGCAAGTACACAATATAGCACGGTTGAGAAAAAAAATCATAATAATAATAGCATCAGAAATAAGAGATGCTTGACAAAGCATTATAGCTGTTATAACATCATGGTATGATATCCTGTCCTGGATACTAGATTAGCCAAAGAAAAGAAAAACTCATGTTTCACTGAATTACCTTCACACAAATTTGTAAATGATACAGTCATAATTGAAACATTTTAGTATTGCAAAATTCAGTAGAAAAATATGAAATGTGTTGGCGTACTAGCATACTAATCCAGTATTAATCTGGAGCGTTCAGAATTGTAACAAATTCGATTAATTGTCATATACTTAACATTCATACCTGGATCTTGACAATTCGTTGTCTAATAAGCAGAAATTCTTTTCTTCCCTTCCATCCACGAAATTTGTTTTGTATCCGAGTTGCAGCAGCATGCATGGGATCGAATTGTCCTGGTTTAGATGGTTTATAAGATAAGAGTGACATGGCGCGTTCATCTGATATCACACCATTGTCATCCTCATACTGAACTGCTTGCTTTCTCTGGAAGGACTGCACCCTGAAAACTTGATATATCCGAGCAGCAGCTTGGGCAGCATTCCGCACAGCACCTAGTGAATCTCCCATCGATCCAGCCTGAAGACCTTGACCTGCCGATGGTGAGGCAATTCTTCCGGTAACATCTCCAATACCAGGTAGACCAGATATCTCTGATGCATTGCTCCCCATGGCTTCCTTCAGGTTGAGGGTCTGAAGATGGCTTGTTAAAGAAAACTCTGCCAGAAAACCGGAAATTCCCTTGTGCCCATTGAACGATGCAAGATCAGCTGGTGTGCGCCCTGAAGGGAAATCAGGCCTTGGATCTGTCAAAGCTCCAGGAGCCGCACCTAATGCTATAAGAGCAACAACTGTACGCTCTCTGCAGAACATGGCAAACAAGTTCAGTACATATACATGTGTGTGTGTGTGTGTGTGCGCGCGCGCGCAAACAAAAACTATCACCCTCAAAAGAACTTACCTGCCACAAAATGCTGCCCAGTGAAGTGCAGTCCATCCATGAACATCTCTGAAATTTATGCTTACACCAGCAGTTATTGTTGGCCTTATCGCCCAATCATATCCTAGAGCAGCTGCCAGATGAAGAACGCCCTGCCCTTCCTCATCTAACACACTGGGACCTTTGCCACCACCTCCTGCTTTGTGAAGAAGCCAGACATGCAGCTTTTCTTTGATACCGCTTTCAACAAACTGATCCTGCCTATCATCAGGGGCAAGCTGATTGTCATCAGCAAACTTTAGCAACTCAGACCACTGATCATTGTTCGTCATCAATGAGGTTATCTTCTTGTTCAAATCAATCAACTCCTTTGTGGGGTTAGATAGAGCTGCCTGGAACTCGTTTTGCTCATCTTGTCCCAAAGACAATAATTCATCAAGACGCGCCTGGAGATATATTTTGTTTGTAGCACCATGTGGACTGGGAGCATCCATGTATTGAGAATCACTTGGTCGATATTCAAACTCTCGTACTTCACTGCAGGCTAACCTGTTGGAGCAAGTCACATAAAAAGGGACCCTACCAGGTTTGTGCGACGGAGAATAACACCTGAGGGTCCCGTCTACTAAAATTTCTGCTGGAACTTCGACTTCTCCAAACATACATGACCACTTGAGCTTTATAACTTCGTCAGAAGTAAGGAATCTACCAGTGACAAGAACCTGCAGGATACAAGCAATTTTGTAAGCAGTTAACAAACACTAATTCACTCGGACACCAGGACAGTTCTATTTCGTATGGCACTCCTAAGACTTTCAAGCTTTAGAAGCCTAAAGTATAAGTTTAAGAAGACATACCCTAGTCTTTGAACCTGCATATGTCCAGCTTGGAAAAAAATCAGTGATACTAAACAGCTGATCTTGTGCAACCATTGGGTCCAGAGTAAACTGATCCAACTGGTCACGGCCCGATGCTCCAATGATATTGTCAGCATCTTCGCTGTTCCAGTACAATCCAGAACTGGACTTAACTTGGGAATCATCTACTTCAGCAAGTTCTTTGCTCATCCATCTAGTAAAACTATCACTTTTCTTAAAGCTATCCTTCAGGATATCAGAAAGATTAGATGATTGAGTTTTCAGGACGGGGAAATTAATGGCTTCCTCCAAAAGTTTACTGTTTTGTTCAAAACTATCCACTGTACCAAATGTACCATCTGTAGCACTTGGAAGCTGAAATTCAGTAGTTATACCATCAGTGGCACTTGGAAGCTGAAATTCAGTAGTTGTACCATCATTAGCACTTGGAAGCTGAAATTCGGTAGTTTCACAAGTGAGTACATAACCAAATTGAAGCCAGACAATAATAGCAGTATAATATTTTAGGGGAAGACAGTAATAGTACAATATCAGTAGCATGAAAGTCAAGCAGGTGTTATTAATCACAGTATACAAAATAACACAAAATAAATCTATTGGGATGGCAAGAAACAGCAAGAGAAAAAAAACCAGTTATATCCAGGGAAACGAATACCAGGAATTCATCTTTTAAACATGTAACAGAAAACACTATACTACAGCTGTTCAAAGAAAATAATACATGCCATTCTGAGAAAATCACTGTAAGTGCAAACACAAATTTGTACAGAGTGGATTTAGCTTCATACTTTAAGAACACTAGGTAACCGAAAGGTTGGAGAAACAAACATGCTGAGATTGGCTATTCTCTTGTAGCTATGCAATGTCACTGCAGCTCCAGAGTCTAGTATCTCCCCCTCCCCCCCCTCAAATTTCAAGTTCCTGTTATTTTTCCCTACTAGAATTTGCTTAGCACTTGAGGTAACCATCCTCATCCTAAAAATCATTCGATCTACATTTTCAAAATTTTGAGGAACAATACGCTTAATCAAAATAAAAAAATATATAAGGCACTTTGTGGCATTATTGTACTTCCAGTCTGGTACTGTCTGTTAGAGAAAGATGTGCTCCTGAGTGACTTTTGAGAAGAACCATACCCCATTCAAAATTAGTATGTAGGCTTCATCAAACAATGTTTCACGAAATTACTATTCTTAATAAAAGTGAAAGGGTTATCAGTTACAAAACTCTGTGCATTTCAATTACATCCAAACGCATTAATTTCTGAATATATGAAAACAATATATATTCCATTTTGCAAATTTCTGAAGCAACTCAGGCACTAAAAGTACAACTTGACATAAACAGATAAGACACGGTTTCATGGGCATTTTGCCACAGCCTATGCTCCAAAGGACATAGCTGTGCAGATCCTCGTGCACCATGGGTGCAACAGGAGATGAGGGTTGGGGGTAATCAGAGGTAAACCTCCTCTTTACGTAAACAAAAACTTTGCCATCAGAGAACATTAATATGCTATATATATTATATTGCCACACAAAAATGTCCCTGTTACCTGCCACAGTGGTTCTTTATCCGTGTTTGCATGACCATCATCCAGCCCATTGTTATATACTTCATCAAAAGTGAAAGATACAATTCCAGGGCCTTCTGTAAAAGGAGGCTGCTCAGAAGGAACATGAGACTGGTATGGAGGCAATTGATGAGTCCCTTTATCCAGTTTCGTCATTTCATTCCATGATGACAGATCAAATTGAGTACTGGGCCCATTGAATGTAATTCCAAGATTGGACTCGTTATGAATCACAGGTAGGTTATTTTGATAATGAGAATAGAAGCCTGTATTAGGTGCTGTAGCCTGTAATCCTTGATGATTACCTAAACAATAGTAGCAAATAAAGAGTTACAAATCGATCCAACTTAGGTTTCATAGCCTTAATAAATCATTTTTAGTGGCACATACCTACAGACGATGCAGGACCGTATGAGCTGACAACAGAACCATCAATTACGGATCCACCTCCATTTTCATGCTGCTGCATCCGAGAGATAGAGTGGTATCCGGCTCCTCCCGAATAAATATCTGCTGCACCGAATTTTGCTTTAGATACGCTGTGCATAGTTGGAATAGTATCAGTGAAACTATTTAACTGGACTTCGTGCGGAACAGAATAAGATGATCAAACAGCTCTACCTGATTCTGCCTCGTATTCAGAGGCTTGTCCGCTAAGTGAGCTTTCACCATCTGTAGTTTGTGAAGGCATGCTTAAAGGGCTATCCACATAGGCCCCTTGTAGCATGCTATCATGCCCCCTAGTACGAGAACTTGACTTGCCAGCCTGATGTTCATATCCATATACAAAGAAAATGAGACTTTAAGCGACTTATTGCAGGAAAAGCTTTTGTTCACAGCGCATGAGGCAACAACGACTTAAACTCAAGACTTTGAACCCAGGATAGTAAAATGAAGTAGGCAAAGTAAAATATGTAAGCAAAGAAGCAAGACAAATTTACTTCTAAAACCAACATAAACAGAGGGCTTCCAAAATAGGCTGATTAGGTTCCTATATGGAGAGACAAATTAGTTTAACATGTTCAGATTAGTCAGTTTATCATGAGATAATAATTTTCACACAATGTGCTACTGGAACATATGCAAGCATAAACACACAATATTCTTACAAAGGTGGAGTCCAATTTCTTACCCCTTTTAGTTAATTTCACTCTTAAGTTTTGCACTTACTTTACATTTTCCATCCTGTTAACAATGCATTATTAACATTTTCTGACAAGGCTACCTAATCAAGGATCGATCACTTAACGTATCACAGCACTGAAACAGTTTCTTTTGTACAATTGCCTAATTCCTGGTTTATCGTAAGAATCAAGCTCATCAACCACCAGGGCTAGTGAAAAACAAATCAGCACTCTTTATAAACGGTATAGCAACTATGATCCCAAAATAAAACTACAAGTGTGATTACTAATTTACATGTAGCACCTAAAGTGTTGTCCAGACATAAGGATAAGGTAAACAAGTAGCTAACAACATTGCAACCATAGAAGGATTAGGTGTAACCTTGACTTCGAGATAATGTACAAGGACAATGTGCATATAGTCCCTGCAAAAGCAAAGGTATGATAGCTTAAATACAAATGTAGTGTAGTATTTCTAAGTTCCCATGCATGCATGTAAGCTCCATACAGGCATATACAATGCACATGCCATGAGTTATTCAGCAACCGCGAACTTTGCAATATGATAAAAGCAGAATGGATCATTAAAAGTATTTCACTTACTCCTCCAGCATCCAATAGCTCCTCCTCTGGAAGTTTATATTCTCTTCCCCATGAGCATAGTAGCAATGAAGCACATCGATGCTTCCAGACTAGATTTATAAGGAAATATCAGTTAATTTACCTCTGTAGACAAACAATGCAGTATGACTAGGAACCCTTAGAAAAATACTGCAAGATGTCACAGAAATAGGTACTAGTAACATTAAACTTTACTTACTTTTAATCTTTCATGGGCTTCTTTGACAGTCTTTCCATCTTTTTTCTTCCTCCAATTATGGCCATCCTTCCTGAAAAATCTCAATACCTTCCGATCAAACAAGAAAAGTGAACCACCTACAAGCAGAGATACAGATATTAGTGAGATACAATTGAACCTTAACATGACTACTTGGGAGACACGTTGTCAGCTCATGTTCATGTTTACTTTAGAATATGTAGGCTCCAAATAGCACATGTCATTCCAAGTGTCGAGATGTTATTAAAATAGAATGTTCAAATCAAAGCCATGGCTGATCCGAAGGCAAAATGGCATCGATCTAAAGACACTAGTAAGGTATAACCGAAAGCTTAAAGAATCCCATTGAGCAAGGACACAAGACCCAGGCCTGGCATGAGAAGGTGCACAGATCACATAGCAACCCCTCAATCCTGACACCAGGAGAAAGATCATGGTGCATCCAGAGGCTTAGAGATGTGGTTCAAGCTAGTTATAGTAAAGATTGCATAAAAAATTTCTATCGCTATATGGCATTAAAAAGCTGGCAGGGCTACCAGGATGTGCTAAAGTTTACACCTGAGATCAGTATTTGACTAGGTTAAAACGGAAAAAACACCATAAAACCTTATTTTCTGTTTTCGCAATTTCAATGGAACTTTTATTCTCAGAGTGTTGTGCAAGTTTTGAAATCAATGACAGTTTCCAAGTTACAAAATATTGATATATTTGCCCAAAACATAAGTTGATTCGGAGAACTACAAAACAAATAATCAAACAACAAGAGTGTTGAACAGCAAACAGGGGTCATACTTGCAGGCATATTTGGTGGCTCTGGAGCTATACGGAAATTCCTGTAATTCTTGAGTATTTCGCAAATCTCAGTAGGGCGTAGCCATCTGGTTTGAGCCTCCTTCAGTATCTGCTCCATGTCTGTTCAGAAGTCAATGAAATGTAGAGTCAGACAATTCAACTAGTTAAAAAATAGTCATATAAAAGCGGATTTTAAAATCACTCGAGAGAAAATATCATCAGTGTTGCTTCCCAATCTACAACAAATGAAGCATGTGTCATCATCAAAATTCACTTGCACGGTTCAATTTCCTATTTCAGGTTCATGTGCGCACATCACTGAAACCCCAATTACTACTCCCAGAAAACCTTGTAACAATCAGTAGGTACAACTTGACCACCTAATAAGTGACCAAACGTTCCAACTGAGCAAACTGTGGTGAAACTGACTCGTGTCCAGACACAATCACAAAAGGACAACGTGAGGGGTATGTTCATCACATAGATGAAGGAAGCACAATTACTAGAAACGCAAGGAGCCGGAAATTCATCTCCAGAGTGCAGACCACTCAGACCACAGCCGCTACAGCTCCAGGTGGTTCCTCAGGACACTCATGCGCCCAGTGATCAAACTGAGATCTCCACCTTTTCCGCAGCTCCAAACAACCAAAATCTCCGCCACGGAAACTCAAAATTGTCAGAAATCACTTGGCACCAACAATTTCATGCCCTCAAAATTCCGCGGCAGCCCAACGACCCAGATCCCCCGCACGCAACGCAAAGAAGGTGCTGAGCGGAAACAAATCGAAACAAAGACTGGACCGGACCGAGAGGCGTTGACCATCGCCAGCCACCTGAAGCAGGCGCGGGCGGCATCAAACCGGACCAAGCAAAAACACGACACAGAAGGGGAAAAAAAAAACTCCGAGGCGGCTCTCACCCAGCTGCGGCGCGATCCCGTAGCGCCGGCCCTCGGCCATCTGCGCCGCCGCCCGCGTCAGCCGGTGACCGCCGCGAGCCGGCCGAGCGGCGAGCAGCAGGACTCCCGGCGGTCCGCGCCGGGCGAATTCCGCGGTAGGGTTTTGGGGGATTCCGTCTCCGTGGGAAGGGGAGGGGAGGTGGTGGCGATGGGTGTTTTAGCCGACAGGTGAGACGAGGCGGGGAAAGGGAAACAACTGGACGGCTCGCGAATCGCGATGGGCTACAAAGGAAGGAAGGGAGGGAGGGAGGAAAGGGGGGGCGCTCGTGGAGGGTGGAAATGCCCGTTCTGCCCCTCGCCCGCGCTGGACGAGGGGCAGTGGTAGCATACCTGATCTTTCTGGCGATGGGAGGATCCTGGCCGTCCGATCACGGTTGGTGGCGCGGTGCGGGGCGGGGAAGGGAAGGGAAGGGCCGGCCGCATGCATGCATGCATGCATGGCATGAGTACACACGGGACGGGGGGCGCGACTTGACTTGTGGCGCGGTAGGTGGAAGGCGCCAAACCTGTCAGCTTTGCGCGTATACTCTATATACTGCTGTACGGTCGGGTCGGGTCGGGTCTAGTGTGCTGGTGGCCCTGCCGCATGCTGCGTTTTCTACACGTGCCTATCTGTGACTCTGCCATCCACCGCCCGGAGCCAACTCCCCCCAAGAGACAGCCATGTGTTAGTAGAAGAATTCGGCACCGTTGCGTTCAGCAATGCTTCGACATATACAGACCGTCTTGTCCTCTTTTTTCTTTTCTTTTTTTGCAAATCCTGGCAGCGTCGGTTTTGCGCACGGGGAGCTGTAAATGCGGCAGCGGTTACATCAACCGCTGCCGGTGGTGACAGGCAGCGCAACACATACACATACTAATCCAATTCCAACGTTGTCGCGCTCCGAACCACGTATGTATTACGTACGTACAGCACGCAGCTCCTTCCGCCAGCGTCGTACCAAAGGGGGTGGGATAGGAAGGAAAGAGCCGGGGAAAGCGAGTGGCGCGCCACTAGTCAGTTGCCCGTTCAACGCGAAACCACCCTGATCCAAGAAAGATCCGTTCGTGCACAGGAGAATGATGCTCTGAGCCTCTGACTGACCCGAACCCGAGGAGGAGCGCTTCTCGCGCGCGCCCAAGCTTGGCGGGCAACGGGGAAGGGGAGGAGGGGCGGTCGTTATCCGTCCCCCTCGCGCGCCCGTTCCCCGGCCCGTCCGTCCGTCCTTGTCGCCGTCGCTATCGGCTCGGGCTCGTGGGCTCGCCGCCGTCCCGCATACGTCTTGTCGCTCACCTTCTTTTCCTTTTTTTCTTTTCGATTGACGAAAGCCTGATGACCACTCCTCCGTCCTCTCCCTCATGCCAAAAAAATCGACGCAGATATTCTTTTCCATGCCACGCACTGACGCCGCTTACCACGAAGGAACTGATCATCACGGTAATTGCTTCAAGTCTCCTGCCTGGGGCCGAGGAAGAGGATAGATTAACCTTCACGGACCCGGAGCCGGAGCCACGCGTCCCGGTCGCTGATCCGCGCGCATGATTGCAGCTCGGGGTCACTGACCAGAGCTTCCCCGGCCGCTTGAAGCTTCTTAGAAAATTCGTACGAGTAATTAGCTTAGGCATCATTCGTCGATCGTGCCATCCATTAGGCCTGCTAGGCCGACATTTATCTATGCAGCCTTGCAGCTAGCGGTAGCGGCTTTGCACCTAACCCCTGACCCTGAACCTGCTCGTCTTTCCAGCTCAAGTTAAGCGTGCATGCCCGGATACCCCCGGGCCCTGGCCAACAACTCTGATGCGGGAAGAATTACGCATTGAATAATCGCAGCAGATGCTAGGCACGCTAATCCTTGGATCGCCGGAGCCGCATGCGCAGTCAGAGGCCGTGGATGGACGATACATCCACCGGTCCTGTTGGGAGCAAGGTGCATACATAATAAGGTGGGTCGATCGCTACTGCTAGTCACGGAGACGGGGACGCGCTTCCGCTCCGGAGGTGCCCAGACCAGGTGTCCATGGGAGGGAGGGCGGAAACGTCGCTGCTGCTGCTGCTGCTACCGGCAGGCGCGTCGTGCTCTGTGTTGGCCGATCAACAGGCACCCAAGAGGCGAGCAATCAGCGGCAGTTTTTAAAGTGATCGCCCCGCCGGGACGGCGTCCGCCCATTCGGCGTCCGTTGAGAACGGCTGGGCCTGACGAAGAAGCTTCCATGGGGAACGGCGGAGTGCAGCGGCCACGGCTGCTGCCTGGTATGCATTGCATTGCATGCCGACGTGCTGCCGCCGATGTCAGAGGGACTGTAGGACAGTGCCCCACGCGCGTCAGCGCGTCACGCATTATTGCGGTCACGGCCCTGTTTACAATCAAGATGCGAGTTCGCATCCATCTCGCACCTGTGGCTTCAACTGTGGGTCTGTGTGCTACCATGAAAGAACTGGGCCGCGGGAAGGAGAGCAGCTGACCGACCTCAAGAATCGGAGGGGTCGGCTGCTGACCGTACTACAAAGCCTATCCCAGCATAGTGCTGAACTGTGGATGTACAGTAAAAAGAACAACGGAGAAGTACATACTAGGCAAAGGCAATCCTATCTACGGGGTTCTTACCAACAATAATTATTTAGGAACGAAGAGAGTATTAATTAGAGCTTTTTTACCGTACCTTGTACTGTTTAAAGGGGAGGCAGCAGTATAACATAATCAAATCATCAATTTTCTAAGGGTACGATGGGTAGAAAAATATGTTAGTTAATTTACACGAAGCGGTGCCCTGGTCCTTCGCGTCCTTATCCTTGCCGCGGCTCCTGCTCCTTCTCCCTGCCGCCGCCGCCGCCCGTCGCTCTAGCCCCGCCCTCGAGGACCTCTACGGCTCCATGCTCCTTCTCCCCGCCGTCGTCGCCGCCGCCACTCGCCGTCGTGGCCACCGCCGCTCGTGTCGTTCTCCCTGTCGCCGCGGCTCCCTGCTCCTTCTCCCTGGCGTCGTCGCCGCCGCCACTCGCCGCCGTGGCCACCGCCTCTCGCGTCGTTCTCCCTGTCGCCGCCGCGGCCGCCACCGCCACTCGACATAGTTGGCCCCGCCATCTTGGACCTCCGCGGCGCGTCCTCAACCTGGTAAGGTCTCTGTTCTGTTCGAATCCCCTGTTGAATAAATCATAGTGCATCTTCCTTTATCAGATAGCTAGTTTTCTGAAACTGTAATGTAGTGAATCGTGAGGTCTACTCTTGCTTTTGTAATTCAGAATAAGAGGAATAGAACTGCAGTAAGAAAAGTTGCAGCTTTTAGGCAACACAAACACACTGTCCACTTCTCTGTCAGTTCATTGCAATTGCGTTCTTCAATATTCAGTGATAACATCCCCTCTGAACAGAGATCATTATAATCTGCGTGTTACTCCCCTATGGGTTTTGGTTAAATCACTCTTCTAGTTTGACCTTTGGACAAATCTTCATATTCCTACTAGTTTGGCCTTTGGACAAATCTCCATATTCCTATTAGTCTGCGGGTAGTACTAAATTGTTTATGCTTAAATCACTCTTCTATGGTGCTGGTTCTGTTGGTGCAAATTAGGAAGTGCTTACTGGAGTATATCTAATGTTTCTGTTTGATTATGTACACAAGCATTGTTACTGATACGTGTTTTAGTTTCATGGGTGGAATTCAAATAACTTAGATTTGATTCTTTTTAATTACAGGGTTTGACATAGAATATGGGAGTGCCACCCTCGAGAACATTGCAGAATATGACATGGTGATCAGTCAAATTTTTGGCAGCGAGGAAGAAGGTTACAATTACTATAATGCATATGCTCGGTCAAAGGGTTTTGGTGTTACGAAGGAAGAACTGACCAGGAAGTCGGGCACGAACATAGCTTTTCGTCGCCTTTATGTCTGTTGTAAAGAAGGATATCGGGTGAGGAAGCACTTCGAAAAAACGACGAAGTTCCATGTGTTGGAGAGTGTGTGTGTCCGGTGTGTTGGTCATGGCCCACCATCAGGAGAGTGCGTGTGTAATTAAAAAATCCAATAGAAGTAACACAGGGTGATAATAATAAATAATTATAGACAAAACATTAAATATGCTCATTGGGGGAATCGAACCTATGACCTCGAGCAAATTAGTGCACCAACCAAACTAGCTGGTCATATACTTGTGATGTAAATTCATATACTTGTGACGTAAATTCTTAAGTATATAATTATTTACTTCACTTCAGGGAGGTTGTAATTAAAAATTAGGAAAATATATTAACTAGCGTCACAAAAAAAATTCTTTTGTACAGATAAGTCGAGTCATAAACATTTAGATCATCTACAGACGGAATCTAACCAAAGTATACAGTGAAACGATAATAATAAATAAATAATTACAGACAAAACATAAAAAAAATCTATAGATAAGTCGAGTCATAAACATTTAGAGCATATGCAGGCAGAAACTACGATGAATTTCATTGTTTTATGACATTTTATGTATTTTACACTTTTTTATGACAAACTACTAAAATACAAGCCGAACGTGACAGAACGTGCATAATAGGCCATTCGGGTACAAGCCGAAAGGTTCAGTCTCACTAGTGGGGACGGGGCCTTTAGCCCCGGCCCGTAAGGGGCTTTAGTCCCGGTTCACCAACCGTGACTAAAGGCCTAACCTTTAGTCCCGGCCCTGTTACAATCCGGGACTAAAGGTGTTCCACGTGGGCACCTCGTAGCGTCCCAGGGGCAGACCCTTTAGTCCCGGTTCGTTACACGGACCGGGACTAAAGATTTTTAGATTTTGCTGATTTTTGGGTTTTTTTTTGAATGAAATTATTTTTTGGTTTTAGGGTTTAGGTGTTCGGGAGATTAACGCGATGCCTCGTTTGGTGTTCGGGAATTAGTTTTCATATAATTTAAATAGAAATAATTATGCATATATATATATAAGATTAACTTATCTTACAAGCGAGCATATATATACAATTATATGCAGATCTGAATTATCGGGACTAGAGCCCGTCTATTCGATTACATGGACGAACATCAGTAATGGCCCCTAGTTACACTAAATCGTCCTTTGTCATCTATAGCTTCCGTCCTCAGAAATCCCGCAAGCTCCTCTACAACAGCAATCGCGCTTTGCTCTGGTAGGACCTTCGTCCTCATGGCCGTGTGCTATATAAGAAGAGGAGATGAATATGAATATCAATCATGATAACAAAGAATGACGGGTAAAAATAGAGGCGTGAATGTTCATTGCTTACGTCGAATCTGTGATCCTTGAGCTCAGAGGTAAACGTGTGAATGGTCTCGCAAACATAGTATCCGCATAGATGAGTTCCCCGTGGCTGCTGGTCGCACTTTACGAGAATAGAATATATATAATCAAAATAATAATCTAGCATCATAAATGTATTGAAAATTAATAGAAGTATATCATACTACTACTTACCTGAGCCGCTCTAAAGGTCAGCTTCTCAGGAAAGTTACCGGGAGTCACGCACTTGAACCGCTTCCAAACCCTGCCCGACAAGGATAATGATTTCTAAGTTTTTCATTAATTGATATATCAGAAAATCATCGAAAGAGACCGATAGAGCGCAAGAATGATTAAAATTACCCTTGGAGCATGTCCTGCAGGCTTTGGAACTGTTCCAAGGGTCTCGATAATGGGTCGAAGGCATCAACTCTTCCCTTATCAATTTGAATGTCCAACAGAATCCAATGAAAGCTGCATATATATATATGTGTGTGTGTGTGTGTGTGTGAGTAACTTATCAATTACACTTATAAGTGAATGGACACAACAGAGTAAAGACCCTCACCTGAAGTTGTATGGAAACAGTATGTGGTCACAAAAATTTTGATCTATTAGAAACCTTAGAAGGTTTTCCTCCGTCTCCTTGGGTTTATCAGTTAGCGTCGCTATATGTATTTTATCTGGGTCAATAAACCCAATATTTAGGATGGTCTTACTTTTACAATCCAGAATCTTCATTTTGCATAATAGAGTACAAGTTATATATAGACAATGAATTGAAATAGCTAAACAAGTTATATGTAGACAACGAATTGAAAAACTTACAGACAATAGCAACTCATAAGCGATTTGTCGAGGGCGTCGCCATTGTACATCTGGAAGAGTTTATCAAAGTCGATATGGATTTCTTCGGAGCGGCCGTAGTACTCCCGTGGGACACTCAGCACGATCATCGTTCTCCCATTCTTTGATTCACTTAAGTACCATTGATGCAAGTAACGCATATTTGTTGGGAGATCATCTTTGCTGACCAAAGGCTCTCCCATGACAAACTGTGGCTTAGGGGCTACCACGGCCTTGGGTATCCTGTCGTCTTGGGAAGCCAGCAAATCTTCAACCGAGATACCACATTCAGCCGCCAACTCCTTTGCTCTTTCAAAAGCTTGCCCCTGCACCGGAGGGGGAACATTCTCGGTTAACACCTTGAGGGGTGGGATCGACTGTTTGGCATGTTGTCCAAGCTGAGGAACGTCTGATTTTTTCTTGCTTGTAGTTGAACTTGATTTGCTCCACTTGCACTTGCACGTGAGCTTCTCTTTTCACTTCCTTCTGCAATGTGCGTGTATAGTCATCAGGCTTATAGTGTAAGTCATATTGTGATGGAAGGGTTATGAAGTCTTTTGCCCATGCTATTTGCTTCTTGGTGTATTCCGGGCGGGGCTCGGGTTCCTTCTTTTTCATCTGCGCATCATGATGTTCCTTTGCTATCCTGGCGTTTTCCTCGGGGGTACGATCATAAGGTCTGATAGGAAGATTAGCATGAGGTACCTTTGGGAGGGGCGACCGTTTGCGCTTTGGGGGGCTCCATCGCTTAGGAATCATCGACGGAGCGTTCTTGGTGGCACGCTTCCGCTTAGTATCCTATGCGGGCGGCGGCGGAGACGGACGACCCAAGTCCGGCGGCGGTGATCGAGATGGACTCGTGTTGTGCTGGCCGACGTCATGTGGAGGGCTTGGAGGTAATGGAGGTGTAGGTGACCTGCGACGACTAGGAGGCGGTGTTGTCCTTGGGGCCGAGCCTGGAAGCTTGATGTAGTTCTTGTCCCATAGGATGACTCCACCCAGTACTTCTCCGAGTGTCCTCTCATCTTCGGGTCCAGCTATGTCGAGCTCCATATCATGAAACCCCGTCATGATTTCATCCACCCCGACTTTAGCAAAGCCAGCTGGAATCTCACGGCCATGCCAGCGTGCATCAGGGCCAGAAGGTAAAGCTTGTCCGACGGCCACCTTCATGGATATGTTCTTGAATTTCTGATGGAGTTCACATGATGTTGACTCCTTGATTCCATCCACGGGGTCGCCGGGACCGCCCTCTATCATTCTTCGTGCATCGTCGGGCGGGGCCTCAGATTCAGCCACGCTGCTTTTCCGCTTAGATGGGGCGCCGGTAATATCAAGTGCAGGATCTTCCTGGCGCGGTACTCCTCTAAGCTCATCAATCTGCTTCTGTTGCTCGTTAATCCTGGCAAGCAACTGGTTGAACTTGTCATTCTCCTCATCCTGCTGCCGCTTCTTTGCTCTCTCTCGGCTTCTGTAAGTGTCTTGGTCTCTCGCAAACCCAAGCCACCACGGGTAAGAAGGACCGAAGCCTCGCGTTCGTCCTCCATGTTCCTCATTGCCGAGGACCAGTGTGAGCAAATCTTTCTCTCTATCTGCAGTGAACTTTCTTTTTCCCTCCTTAATTTCTTTCACTATCCTTTTCCAATTCTCCCTGGGTATCCTAAGACCGTGACTGCAGATGAGGTCCCCTGTTTTTTCGTCGTACGACCCACCATGCGCAAGGAACCAATTTCTTGCTCTCAATTCCCACTCATCACGGAGTGGTTCAGGTACGATGCCTTTATCTAGCAGATCTTGCTCTTTCTTATCCCACTTTGGGATGGCAGTCTCATAGCCCCCTGGCCCCAGCTTGTGGTGATATTTCTTCTTGTTGGCATTTATCTTGTTCTTTTCTGATAATGCCTGGGCATCTTCTGACTCCTTGTACTCTTGAAATGCCTTCCAGTGATTCGCCTGCTTGGCTAGATACCCCTCGAATACTGGCACTTTCTTTGTCTTCAGATAGTTTTTCCATAGCTTCTTCTTCCAGCTACGGAACAGTTCGGCCATCTTCTTTAGAGTCCACTTCTTGACTTTGGCCCTCAGTTTGTCTACCGCGTCTTCATTCTCACATTCTGGCAGGCTGAAATGTGACATGAGATCATTCCAAAGATTATCTTTGTACCTTTCGGCGACATAGTCACTATCAGCTGCCCCTTTGCGCTTGTTCCACTCCCGAACGCTGATCGGGACGTGATCCCTAACGAGAACTCCGCATTGCTTCTTGAATGTGTCAGCAACATTCTTAGGAAGGTTGGGTTCGCCCGTAGGCATTATCACCTCAAAGGTGTAATGCGTCCGTGCATCCAACTTTCTAGTCGGGCCTCGTTTCGTAGTTTTGATCGATGTGGAGGCCTAAGAGACACTATTAACACTTAAGCATATACACTATACAATATTTCTTCTTCTTGTAACCCTAAACTAATTTTTCCTCTTCTTCTATTTCTCCTCTTCTTCTACTTCTTCTTCTACTTCTACTTCTCCTCTTCTTCTACTACTTCTCCTCTTCTCTTCTTCTACTTCTCCTCTCCTCCTCTTCTAATTTTTTCTCTTCTTCTTCTATTTTTCCTCTTATTCTCCTCTCCTCCTCTTCTTATTCTCCTTTTTCTTCTTTTCTTCTCCTCCTCTTCTTATTTTCCTTTTTCCTAATTCTAAATATTACTAACCCTAATAATCTAGCACAAACCTAATAACAATAGGAATTAAATGACAAAAAAAATCTTGTTCTTCTTTTCTTCCCTTTTTCTTCCTTTCTTCTCCTTTTTCTTCTTTTCTTCTACTGGCTGGAGTGTTGGGGAGGAGGGGGCGGGGGGCTTACCGGCCGGAGGTGTCGACGGCGCGGGCGAGGAGGATGGCGCGACGGCGAGGAGGACGGCGGCGGCAAGGAGGACGGCGCGACGGCGAGGAGGACGGCGGGTAGCCTGACGGCGTTGTCGAGTTCGTCGTTGTGCCGCGCCGGGCAGGAGAACGAGAGGAGGAAGAAGAGAAATGGACGATTTGGGTTGGAAAATTTCGAAGTCCCGCCTATATAGGTGGATCTTTAGTCCCGGTGCGTGGCTCGAACCGGGACTAAAGACCCCCTTTAGTCCCGGGTGGAGCCACGACCCGGGACTAAAGGCCTCTTTTCGGGCAGACCAGGAGGCGGGAAGCACGGGGTCTTTAGTCCCGGTGTGTGGCTCCAGCCGGGACTAAAGGGGGTCTTTAGTCCCGGGGCGTGGCTCCACCCGGGACTAAAGCCCCTCCTCGGCTGCACGATAAGTTTAGTCCCACCTCGCCGAGCGAGGGGGACTAACACTTGTTTATAAGCCCCGTCGCAGCTTGTCCATCGAGCTCCTCTCTAAAGCAGGCTTACGGGCCTAAACTTACTGAAAATTGAAACTATATTCGAAATTGTGGAGAAAATTCAATCTGAATTCAAAGTGAGTTCACTTTGAATTTAGATTGAATTTTCTCTATGAATTCATATATAGTTTCAATTTTTTTCTATTTTCAAAATTAATTATTTTGACTATCCAAACTATTAACTATTTTGTTATTTTCAATTAAAAACTATGTTAATTATTATTTTTTTGCATATTTGAGAATTTGACAAAACTATGATAATGAAAAGTGTTTGAAATTGAATAAATAATTCAAAACTATTTTCTATTTTCAAAAGTAATTATTTTGACTATCCAAACTATTAACTATTTTGTTATTTTCAATTAAAAACTATGTTTATTAAAAATTCTTTTTGCATATTTGAGAATTTGACAAAACTATGATAATGAAAAGTGTTTGAAGTCGAATAAATAATGCAAAACTATTTTCTATTTTCATAATTAATAATTTTGACTATCCAAACTATTATCAATTTTGTTATTTTCAATTAAAAACTATGTTTATTAAAAATTCTTTTTGCATATTTGAGAATTTGACAAAACTATGATAATGAAAAGTGTTTGAAATTGAATAAATGATGCAAAACTTTTTTCTATTTTCAAAAGTAATTATTTTAACTATCCAAATTATTAACTATTTTGTTATTTTCAATTAAAAACTATGTTTATTAAAAATTCTTTTTGCATATTTGAGAATTTGACAAAACTATGATAATGAAAAGTGTTTGAAATTGAATAAATAATGCAAAACTATTTTCTATTTTCAAAAGTAATTATTTTGACTATTCAAACTATTAACTATTTTGTTATTTTCAATTAAACTATGTTTATTAAAAATTCTTTTTGCATATTTGAGAATTTGACAAAACTATGATAATGAAAAGTGTTTGAAATTGAATAAATAATGCAAAACTATTTTCTATTTTCAAAAGTAATTATTTTGACTATCCAAACTATTAACTTATTATTTATTTTTTGAGCTAGTTGACCCTGAAATTGAAAAGCACTACAAATGAACTCTGAAAATGTTGAAAGTTGGCATGCTATCATCATTTCACCCACATAGCATGTGTTAAAAAGTTGAGAGGGCTACGACAAAAAGTGGATGCACTTCGTGTACAAAACGGACAATCTCTCTCGAAGTATGAGCGTTTCGAACGAGAACTCGTCTCTTACAAAGGGATTTCATTTTTTTGAACTTATTTGAACTCCATACTTTTTGTGTGTTCAAAATGCACCATTCAAAGGCACATCCCAAATTTTCAGCAATTTCTGACTTTATTTGGTATTTTTCGTGCATTTACTTATTTTTTTTGAGCTAGTTGACCCTGAAATTGAAAAACACTACAAATGAACTCTGAAAATGTTGAAAGTTGGCATGCTATCATCATTTCACCCACATAACATGTGTTAAAAAGTTGAGAGGGCTACGACAAAAACCGGATGCACTTCGTGTACAAAACAGACAATCTCTCTTGAAGTATCAGCGTTTCGAACGAGAACTCATCTCTTATAAAGGGATTTCGTTTTTTTGAACTTATTTGAACTCCATAATTTTTGTGTGTTCAAAATGCACCATTCAAAGTCACATCACAAATTTTCAGCAATTTCTGACTTTATTTGGTATTTTTCGTGCATTTACTTATTTTTTTTGAGCTAGTTGACCCTGAAATTGAAAAGCACTACAAATGAACTCTGAAAATGTTGAAAGTTGGCATGCTATCATCATTTCACCCACATAACATGTGTTAAAAAGTTGAGAGGGCTACGACAAAAACTGGATGCACTTCGTGTACAAAACGGACAATCTCTCTCGAAGTATAAGCGACCCCCACAATAAGAGACGACATTCTACTTCTCTCATATATGGTGGACACTAGCTCACGGGATTTTTCAACCGTCGATGATGGTCGCTACTCCTACTTCCCCTAGTGCATAACCAATATCTAGCACAAGAAGAAGAAGGAGAAACGACCCCCCACAGCAACAGTCGACATTCTTCTTCTCTCATGTATGGTGGACACTCCCTCACCTGATTTTTCGACCGTCGATGATGGTCGCTACTCCTTCTTCCCCTAGTGCATAACAAATATCTAGCACAAAGAGAAGAAGGAGAAGCAACCCCCACAACAACAGTCGGCATTCTTCTTCTCTCATGTATGGTGGACACTTCTTTTTGTATATATATGTGGTCGAAATGCATGATACCATGAAGTTAGAAAGGGCTAAACCATTCAAAAGTAGCAAATGAAGTTAGAAAGGGCTAAACCATTCAAATTTGGAAACTATAATGGCACAAATAGAAACTAGACATATATAAATTGGTCCAAGCAGTACATGATACTAGTCCAAACAGTACATAATAATAGCTACCATAGATATATATACAAGTGTTCGACGTTGAGAACACTACTCGTCTGAATCGTCTGAATCAGAATGTCCACCTTCCTCGAGGTGACGCTGGCCATAGTTGACGACTCGAATCTTGCGGTACAACTCGTATGAAACGTCTGCATCTTTTGCTGCATACTCAATGTTGATAGGATCAAGTGGGCCCTTCTCCCAAAGTTTGTGCCGAGACTTTGGGAAACTGGTCTTCATATCACCATATTCCTCGTCGATCAAGGCAACTGCCATATGAGCCATCGAAGTCCTGACATGTCGAAGCCTGAATACCGTTTGGAGATCAATGAGGCAACTCGTTGGTATCTCAATACCGAAGTTGTGCCTCATCTTCAGCTTGTCGTTCCTTATGTCAACGCTAGCAAAAGTGATGCCGCTGCGAAGGAAGTCCATGAGTTTTGGACAATGCTTGTCACTTCTGCAACAGAAACAAATTAAAATGGAACAAATATTACATACTGCTGCAATAAGGAGACATGTTTCACTACAACTAAAGAGAAAATTATCTTTAGGATTCAAATAGAACATATGCAATGGAACCTAGAGAGATCACTAGCTATATGCAATTTTCATGACTATGACATATCATATTGCTATCCAATGGAACCTAGAGAGATCACTAGCTATATGCAATTTTCATAACCTTGGATCAAAGAACACCGCATAAAATTGTATCACTACAACTATGATTTCAATGGAACATTTTGAACCAATCAGATTTTTCAGATTGTGGAACACTATTCCAATCAGATCGTGTTCCCTTCAACTAATCAAAATTGTTTCACTACAACTATTTGAAGCGAACCAACTATGATTCCAATGGAACATATTAAACACTAGTTGATTCTAATACGATTTTTCAGATTATGGAACACTATTCCAATCAGATTGTGTTCCCCTTCAACTAATCAAAATTGTTTCACTACAACTATTTGAAGGGAACCAACTATGATTCCAATGGAACATATTAAACACTAGTTGATTCTAATACGATTTTTCAGATTATGGAACACTATTCCAATTAGATTGTGTTTCCCTTCAACTAATCAAAATTGTTTCACTACAACTATTTGAAGGGAACCAACTATGATTGAAACAAATAAACTTACAATGTCATTATCTTGGATCAAAGAAAGCCTCAAAACTTACCTCGCCCATTGGAAGATCAAGACATGGCGTGCGAAGCATAGTTGGATGACGGCAACACCGCGTTGATCGGCCGTGTACTCCAGATCAAGCCTCAAGAACTTCTCATGATCCATTGCGACGTCAAGCCATTTTTCCTTCAACTGTTCAAGAAAAAACGGCACCTCCCTGCTCTCGTTCGTGTACACGACATCGAGCATGGTCGTGCCATGTGCGAGCACCTTTTGAAAGCTTGTTGGCATGGTGGAAGAAGAGAAGGGAAGAAGAGAGGAGAAGAACAGAGAGCAAGAGCGAGAGAGAAGAAGAAACAAAGAAATGGCGACTGTGCTTCGGTTCATGCTTTTCATCGCCCGAAACGACGCGGGATGCAAACCGTTTGGGCCTTTAGTCCCGGGTTGAGCCACCAACCGGGACTAAAGAGGTATACCAACGGTTGCCACCACTATGGCAGGCCACGTGTTAGGCCTTTAGTCCCGGGTTGAGCCACCAATCGGGACTAAAGGGGGATACGAACGGTTGCCTCCACCACTGCCCGCCGCGTAGCCCTTTAGTCCCGGTTTGGGACACGAACCTGGACTAAAGGCTCCTTACGGGCCGGGACTAAAGCCTCGAGGGAGGCATTGAGAATTGGGGCGACGTGGCCGGGCCTTTAGTCCCGGCCCACAGGCAGGCCGGGACTAAAGGGTCCCGGCCAAAGGCCCGTTTTCCACTAGTGTCTCTTACCACGTTTTTGTTTTCACTTTCTTCAATTGCTCCAAAAAAGATTCTAATACATTGTATCATACTCGAAAGAATGGATGCCAAATTTCATTGATTTATGGCATTCTATTTATTTTTTATGTATTTTCGATGTAAAAACACTAAAATACAAGTCGAACGTGACGCAACGTGCATACGGTGTCGAAATTCGTTTAAATTTTGCATATACGAACAGCATGGGCATGCACATTTATTGGCCAAATTTTATGTGATTTCATGCATGGTCAAAAATTGACCATGTTCATGGTAGGGGTTCGGGTACAAGCCGAAAGGGTGACTCTCCTAGCACGTATCTTTTAACTTTCTTCAATTGGTCCAAAAACAAATCTAATACATTGTATATCATAGTGGAAAGAATGGATGCCAAATTTCATTGTTTTATGGCATTGTATGTATTTTTATGTATTTTCGAAGTAAAAACACTAAAATACATGTCGAACGTGACGCAACGTGCATACGTTGTCGAAATTCGTTTAAATTATGCATATACGACCAGCATGGGCATGCACATTTGTTGGCCAAATTTTGTGTGATTTCATGCATCGTCAAAAATTGACCATGTTCATGGTAGGGGTTCGGGTACAAGCCGAAAGGGTGACTCTCCTAGCACATATCTTTTAACTTTCTTCAATTGGTCCAAAAAGAAATCTAATACATTGTATCATAGTGGAAAGAATGGATGCCAAATTTCATTGTTTTATGGCATTGTATGTATTTTTATGTATTTTCAAAGTAAAAACACTAAAATACAAGTCGAACGTGACGCAACGTGCATACGGTGTCGAAATTCGTTTAAAATTTGCATATACGACCAACATGGGCATGCACATTTATTGGCCAAATTTTGTGTGATTTCATGCATGGTCAAAAATTGACCATGTTCATAATAGGGGTTCGGGTACAAGCCGAAAGGGTGACTCTCCTAGCACGTATCTTTTAATTCACTTTCTTCAATTGGTCCAAAAACGAATCTAATACATTGTATCATAGTGGAAAGAATGGATGCCAAATTTCATTGTTTTATGGCATTGTATTTATTTTTATGTATTTTCGAAGTAAAAACACTAAAATACAAGCCGAACGTGACGCAACGTGCATACGTTGTCGAAATTCGTTTGAATTGTGCATATACGATCAGCATGGGCATGCACATTTATTGGCCAAATTTTGTGTGATTTCATGCATGGTCAAAAATTGACCATGTTCATAATAGGGGTTCGGGTACAAGCCGAAAGGGTGACTCTCCTAGCACGTTTCTTTTCACTTTCTTCAATTGGTCCAAAAACGAATCTAATACATTGTATCATAGTGGAAAGAATGGATGCCAAATTTCATTGTTTTATGGCATTGTATGTATTTTTTATGTATTTTTAAAGTAAAAACACTAAAATACAAGCCGAACGTGACGCAACGTGCATACGGCGTCGAAATTCGTTTAAATTTTGCATATACGACCAACATGGGCATGCACATTTATTGGCCAAATTTTATGTGATTTTATTCATCCCCAAAATTAGACCATATTCATAGTAGGTCGTTCGGGTACAAGCCAAGTGGTAGTCTCCTAGTACGTTTCTTTTCTCTTTCTTCTATTGGTCCCAAAAATTTTAAAGTACATCATATCATAATGAAAAAAATGGATGCCAAATTTCATTGTTTTATGGCATTATATATATTTTCTATGCATTTTCGATGGAGAAAAACCCTAAAACAGAACTCTCATGAAAAAAAAGAGCCACGTACAATTTTAAGAAAAAACTTGATACTATGTATGGAACTGATCGTGCAGCACGGGAGTTACGTACAACTCGCAGGAAAAAAAATAGTTAGGTATAGCTGCCATTATTCTTAGGATAAAATAATAACAGAAACCACGCTGGCGTCCTTATCTAACCCACCCTACTATTAATTAGGGACGGCCATCAATCTAATCTGCCTCCAATTGCCGCCGCCACCATTTTCACGTTGTCCTCCAGAAACAGCCATGGAGCATCGTTCTTATCATCCGCCACCAAGGAAAACGCCATCAGGCAATCCGCCGCCACTAGGGAATGCGCCGCCACGCAATCCGCCGCCATCAGGCAATCCGTCGCCACGCAATCCGTCGCTCAACCCGCCAGCAGCCAATCCATCGCTTCCAGAGAACACACCAGCAGCCAATCCGTCGCCATGCAATCCGTCGCTCAACCTGTCAGCAACCAATCCGTCGCTTCCAGAGAACACACCAGCAGCCAATCCGTCGCTCAATCCGCCACTGCGAGAGAACTAGCCACCAGGCTGCAAGCGAAATCTCAGGCAAAAAGAAACAAAGTAAGGAAATTCAGTACCTGGTTAATAGTACGACACACTATTTTGTTCCATAGATGTGCATAGTACATCAGAGTATTTTTTTATTAGATTTGTATATTAGATCTATGTATTTTCATACGCTAGATGCATATTGGAGCATTATTATTTTCATTGTCGGCCTGCTTCGGTGTCACTGCTGAAAGAGTTCATCAAAATTAGCCCCACCACAAAAATTCAGATATGTTACCAGAAAAGCAGATAATATTTCTTACTACTCCAATCCGCATGGTTCGACATAATACTTAACCACAGCAGCCACTACTGCAATGGTGCTCTTGAAACCATGGTTCAGTCTTTGTCCCTAATCATGTTTCATCGGTACATACGTGCATGCTAGACGAACGACAAACTAACCCAACGCTCCACTTGACGTCTGGTTGCATCCATCAACCAGCCACCCAGCTGTACACTATAATGCATATACCCTCTGGCAGCTGGACCGCCGGGATATAGGGAGCATATACACCCCAAATCCAAAACGCCACTCCTGACTATTTAGTCCTTATTTCATAGTTGTCACATGTGCAATCGAAATTTGGTTGAAGGAACTCTACAGCAAAGACATATGGTTTACTGCTATCATCATTATTATGTATATAATGCTAATTGATATCTTTTTGATCCAATGATTAGGAAACACAAGCATGTTCCCTTATAGCATATCACAGAGTAATTAAAGAATTCACCGATGACCAAAGAAAAATCATAGCAGATGTGGAGCTAGATGGCTTACTGAGGATCCTACCTGTCACAATTCGAAGGAACATGTGCAGATCTATAGCAGAGCTATACGACCCCACTTGTGACGCCTTCATCATTGATGGGGGACCACTAACCATGACCACTCGGGACGTGGAGCAAATATTTGGTATTCCTGCACCGGGATTCATATGGCTTGAACCTGGAGGAAAAGATGTCAGCCGGATATACAGAGAGTTAGAAGCACATGGAGAGCACAGAATAACTTTTGCGCAGCTGCAGAAAACCTTAAAAGCACATATAAAGACAAACGAACATGGGATATATTTTCTCCGACCCTTCATTTTATATTCAATTGGGGTCCTACTGTGCCCAACAACTCAAAGATACGTTAGCTCAACTTATCTACCGAAAGTGGCGACAATGGAAAGTATTAAGGCCACAGACTTTGCAAAGCTCTCGCGTGATCATCTAATGAAGTGCGTTATCAAGTATAATGCAGCGCGAAAAGATCCAGAAAGAACAACACTCCAGGGTACAGTTAACCTTGAGGGGAACCTTCCGTTGCTCCAGGTTAACCCTCATAGTAATCATGTAGATGTACGATTGTATCATAATATGATACAGTGACTAACATCCAAATTTTGCAGTTTTGGTTCTGGGAGAACCGTCGTCTAGATAGATTAGACAAAACAATTGATTACAGCAAACGAGTTTGAAAGAGACTTGCAGGGTGGTCAGGATGACACCACTAGTGAGCACAAAGAGTTTGACAAAGACGATGTCCTAAAATCAGACGTATGTATGTACATTAATTACGTGACTGGCTATTTTTTTAATGAACTCCTCCCTCTAACACGCAGGCAACAGGACGTTCTACGGTGACGGGACAAAAGAAGAGACAAAGGAAATCCACTTCTGCAAATAACAAGGATTTTGTTTATTTTGTTGAACCCAAGAGAACTAAAAGATGTAAGATAAATCCTAAAGATGTGAGTGCTTCCAGAATGGGAACGGATGATGCTCCGGATGAGAAGATAATTGAAGAGGTCATTGACTATGTCAATGCATCCCCGTCTTCGAAAGTGTTGGTACAAATTGACGAAATTCATCTCTATCGAGCTGGTCTTAGATGCTTGACAGCTCCATGCTTTAAAAGTTTTACAGATGGATGGCTAAAATGCAAGGTATGTGGTAACTTCTTAAATAATAAACAAATTGTTCTTTTCTTTTTCAAATCCTTACTACTTTGTGATTCAGATTTTGGATGCAGCCATAACATGGGTACGTCACATGCGCCCCAAACCAGATATTCGGGCCGACGGAAAGATCTACCTAGAGAGGGCATCAGTTAGCGGTGTGCTAGTCAGAGACGGAAGCGTTGCAAGTTATACCCGTGATCTACAGAACAAAACATGTGCTAGCAATCTTGGAAAAATGTACATTTCCCATGATATGGTACGTCGCACTACCCTAAGTCATTTTCTAAATGGTACAAAACTAATTATGTGTAAATTGCAGGTTGCTCTTCCTGTGAATGTTAAGGATACACACTGGTACGTGTCGGTTGTCAATGCCAAAAAAAGGGAAGTGCAAATTCTGGATTCATAGCTATCAAGAACAAATCAGTTTAAGAAAGCCCACCCGGAACTAGAAAACATGGTACATTTTCTCAATGCTTACATACACACCAAGAGATAATTTTCATATTATGTCTTATATTTCTTAACTTAATGTAGCTCAAAGGCATGCAACTCCATATGGAAGCGGCATTTCAGAATGGTTGTGAAAAACTTGATACTTGGGAGGATTTTGACATCAACACTTGGACAGTTAAAGTTATCAAAAATATACCACAACAGCAAGACAGGTACTGTACACAACAATTAAAACCACACATTTAGTTTTGGTACTAAAAAATAGTTATAACAATCCATATGATTGCAGCATGTCATGTGGGGTTTTTTCGGTAAAGAACATGGAAAAGTTTACACGCAATGATCTAGATGGAGCCTACACAGCAGTATGATGTCCACACTTATTTTAACCATATCATTCGCAATTTTACAGCTGTCAAACTAACTCAACCTATTATGCAGGATGACATCCCCAGGTTCACGAAACAACTCAGCGCCCTCCTAGTGGAGTCTACATTCAACTCAAAAGGACGGCGAAACGGCGAGGAGTAGAAGATAGTCAAAGTCATTAATGAAGGATGAAGAGAGTTGAAAGTTGTTAGAATTTGCTAGTTTTTCTACAATAAAATTAGGATTAATATTTGTTTAAACTTTATGCTCATATTTTTTATGTTGGGATTGAACTTTAGAAAGTTTTACAATGAATTTTGTGTCTGTTATGTGAATCAGTTGAAACGAATACACGTGTAATTGCATGGACGCATATAGATAGTATTTATGCTTGTGTTTCTTACAGTTGTCGTTAGAAGATGAAAATCTATGCTTATAGGGGAAATTTATGAGGGGAAAAGAAATGGATTTGAGTTCTGATCAGCTTGGTGGTCCAATACCTAAGCTTCCCATCAATATAAGGCTCAATTTAACCAGCCTGGATCTCAGTCAGAACAATTCACTTGGCCCACTACCATTAGACTTTGGAGCACCAAGATTTAAACACTTCTAAACTTAATGGGTCAATTACTGATTGCCTAGTCAACGAGTCCAGCACAAGCATGGCAGGTCTTAGTATCACTAATCTAAGCTTAAGAAACAGCAACCTCTCGGGTGCATTTCCTTTGCTGCTGCAGAAGTGTACACGACTTAAACAATAATCAGTTCTCTGGGACTTTACCAGCATGGATTGGGGAGAAGCTACTTACATGGAAAACAAGATGCCATGAATGTTGGCGTCGATTGGAATCCTACAGGGTAGGTAGGGGCCTACTCTGCCAAAAACGACCAGCCTACGTAGTGGACGAGCAGTAGATGTCGGTTCCAAGGCCGAGCAGTAGACACCAGCGTTTAATGCTAGATACACAAGCATTGTGAATGACAGATTAGTCTTGTCATTTGTTGAAATAAAATAACAGAAACATATTAGAAATAATTAAGATTTAACATCAAGTACCTGACAATTGGCTCTATTTTCATCCAACCTTGTCAATGCATGAAAGTTCTTTGCTGGTAGGTTGGGCGCATATTTCAAGCAGATCAAAGCACTACAAGAAGCAGATACTCCAAGTCAAACATGATAATAGCATAAATCAATAACACACTTAGCAAGCAAAAAACCTGTCCATACTTAGTGTTACAGGGGTTCCCAGCAACTATGACTTTCACATTCCGAGATGCAACTTTCAATCTAATGTACATGTTTTGCCCGGAAAAAAGGTTGCAGGTAAGCATTACGTAGACAGTCCGCATACCTGAAAATAAACAGCTGATATTCTGCAAAGAACTTTCTTCATATGTCCAAACATTAATGCCATTCAAGATTTGGTTAACAGTGAAAGAATTAAAAAAACTTCAGAAAAGGTAAAAGCTTCGTTGATAACAAGGACAAAAGAATAATACACTGTTCGGCCACACATATTAGTAATACTGGTGAACTCTATAGTTCCCTCTCCATCGAATATGCAAGAGGACAGGGCACATTTTGTATCAAAGGAACCGCTTAGTTAAATATGAAAGTTTGAGATATACTTTCCTACAAAGAAAAACAATATGTCTCTTTACAGAATGGGTTCTTACTAATTCTAACAGGAAGACACCAACAACTTCTAGCATCCGCAAGAAAAATTCTGCATGATGCACACAGGAAGATATAGAACAAACCAATGCCTATGTACAAAACTAAACTGCAATCATCAAGACCAGGGAATCTTGCAACTTGGTCTAAAAAAGGGAAATCTTGAAGATCAGCACATGCTAGATTAGATATCTGCGCAAGCATTTCATTCGAGTTTGACGATGAACCATCAAGGAAGGACGCAAGCGAGTTCTGAAATGAACATCTCCAAGAATCACCAAGAAACAGAGCATTCACCCCCAAAGAGGAGAAAAGATGGATTCATGACAACAATTGACGCATCTCTGAGTACTGTGACAGCAGCCTCGCCCACGGCCCCTGGTGCGGCGACTGCCTCGCTTGCGACCCCGTCCTCGCCGCCGCAGGCAGCGCTTTCCGCGCGGTCCATGGCGCGAGCGTCTTCCCCGCTGCATTAGCAGGCCTCGACCTCGAGGTCCTCGGCCTCTGCTCCGCCTCCGCCGCCGCGGCGAAGGGCGCCTTCTCCTGGGGTAGGTTCCGGCGGCGACGAGGAGGAGGAGCGGGAGTAGGAGGGGTAGGTGCCGGCGGCGACGAGGCAAAGGACCGAAACCCTAGTAAGCGCACGACTCCGCGACGCCCGCGGCCGACGCCGCTCCCCGCAGCGTGGCGACGACGACGAGGAGCGGGAGCAGGAGGGGGAGATGCCGGCGGCTACGATGAGTAGGGGGCATGGATCTCTCTCTGTGCGACGGAGGAAGGGCGGCGGCGGCCGGAACCCTAGTGTGTGTGAGCGTAGTGGGGAACGAACTGGAAGGGCCGGGATGGGGGTGGAATGGGCCAAACTGGCCTTCGCGGCCTCGCGGGCGGCTGTGTTTTTCTTCTTCCCAAAATGCCCTCGCCACGTCTATACTGGCAGACTCGAGCCGCGCGGTGCAGGCTTTACCGTTCACGATTCCATCTGTCGAACTGGGCAGTATAACTCACTCGTCACCGTTCGTTAATTAAGATTTAACGGATGATATTTCACCCTGGGTACCGTAAAAGAGCTCATTAATTAAGCAAAAAAAAGGTTATCTAATTAATTAGTGAAACACGGTGTGAAAATCGAATGCAAGTTCCTGTTCGAACACCAAAGAATAGAGAGACCAAGCCTACACTCGTCATCACCGTCACAAAGAAGAAGCCACTCCTACTATGGGAGGAGCAGCCAAGCAACTCAACTCTCGCAGCCGCCCAAACATGGACGATGGGAGAAGAAAATTGATCATGGAGGCCTTGGGGATAATGAATATGGCATGGAATGACCGCTATTTGTGTTTACCGGTTCATGTTGGCTGATCGGTGAGGGAAACTCTTACCTATATTAAGGACAAAATTTAGGAGAGGATGCAAGGCTGGATCGAGAAGTTAATCACTAAGCCGCGGAAGGAGATGTTGGTGAAGGTGGTAGCACAAGCGATCCCAACCTCTGCGATGTCATGTTTTTACCTTACAAAAGGGCTTTGTGAGGATATAAGCCCGATGATTGGGAGGTATTGGTGGAGCATGCAAGACAAGGAAAACAAGATTCACTGAACTGGGTGGAGGTGATTGATCAAACTGAAGGGGACAGGGGGGCTCGGGCTCAGGGATATCCATAGCTTCAATGTGGCCATGTTGTCTAAGCAGGTGTGGAGACTTATCCAAAGCCCGGACGCATTGTGTGCGCGGGTGTTGAGGGCTCGGTACTACCCTGACGGGAATATCTTGGAGGCAAAAGAGGGTCCTGGTATTTCCTACGCCTCGAGGAGCTTGTTGCATGGTGCTGATCTGGTGAGGCAAGGCTACATTTGGAGGATTGGCAGTGGATCAAAGGTGAACATCTGGCGGGACCCTTGGATCCTGAGGGCCTGGTCGCGGAGAGTCATTACGCCAAGAAATGGGAACCTACTCGAGAGGGTGAATGACCTAATTAGCCCTGATGATGGGAGGTGGGACACTCAGCTCGTGCGTGACACCTTTCTGCCTGCTGAGGCTAATGTTATTCTGAACATTCCACTCCGGGATGGTATGGAGGATTTCATTGTGTGTCACTACGACTCAAAAGGGCTAAATTCAGTGAAGATGGCATACAAGCTGCATGCGCAGATTTTAGGGCTGAATGGTGATGAGAGGGGCAGCACCAGTTCTGGAGGCCAAGGAGACTTAAGGGCATGTGCTGATAGGTTTTGGACGAGAATATGGAAATTGGCATGTCCTGGCAAGATCAAAATGTTTTGTCTGGCGCTTAGCACACGATTCTATTGCAGTTCGAGCCAATTTGATAAGGAAAGGAATGGTGTTGGAGGATGAACGGTGCCCAATGTGTGGTTACGTTCGCGAGGACAACGCACACTTGTTCATAAGGTGCAAGAGGGTGAAAGAGGTGTGGCGGGACCTGGAACTGGAGGGCACCAGGATGCGGCTGGAGAACACAGTCATGGCGGGAGAGGCTTTAAACATCATCTGGGAGTTAACAAAAAGGAAAAGGATGGAGGTGTTCCGCTTATTGTGGCATTGGTGGAACAACCGGAATAATAAGAGGAATGGTGAGCCGGTGAAGTCGGGGGCAGGTGATTTCTCATGTTGCCCGTATGAGCACAGCCGAGTACATTGAGCTGTGGCCGAAGAAGGAGAAGAGAAGAAGCACGGAAGAGAAAAAATGGCAAAGCCCACGACAGGATAACGTGAAATTCAACGTTGATGCGTCTTTTATCCCTGAGACTAATACTGCCGCGTGGGGTGTCATCGTTCGGGATCATGCAGGGACCATGGTAGCCTGTAAAGCAGGGCAAACCTTCAATGCCTCTGATGCATGTACGGCTGAGCTCTGGGCTATGACTCATGCTTTTGATCTCTCCTCTGAGCTGGGTGCTTTTAGGGTGGAGATGGAGTCACACTCTGAG